>NC_133327.1:122194279-122914279 GCF_042186555.1 Aquarana catesbeiana
AACATCTAAGAAGCCTGATTACTTCCCTTTACCTGCTTTACCGGCTCCTCCGGCTCTCTGGCTCCGTGGCTCCATGGCTTCCACGGCTTCCTCGGATTTCCTGGCTCATGGCTCCTTTCCCGACTTGCCTCCCCTTGCCCCCCTGGCTTACCAGCACTGTGGCTTTCAAGCTCTCTGTGAGTCCCTTCATTAACCTTATTATTGAACATTATCAGAGGCGCTGAAGCTCTGAGTGGCACGGTATCGGCATTGGCATTTGAGAAGCATCTGAAAAGCCTGAAAGTGTCTGTTTGTGTCTGTTTGTCTGCTTACTGGCTCCTCCAGCTCCACAGCTCCGCAGTTCTACGTTTTCTTCAGCTTTCACAACATTGTTTCCAATGAGCCCACACTGAGCCTATCTTAACTGAAAGCACCCGACTACCCGAGCAGCTAATTTGTTAATTTGCTAGCTCTGCTAACTCTGGAAAAGAAGCCTCTCTGCTTGGTTTTGTAGCATTTTATCTATCTTACCTGGTTTATCTGGTTTATCTGGCTTGTCAGCTTACTTACTTGCTTGCTCAAAGGGTCCACGGCTTTTTGCAGGCTCTACGGCTTCTAAGCTTACTAGCTCTCAAATCCCAGCATCAGTGTCTTGACAGAATTGCCGTAATTGCAGAACGCAGAATTGCAGAACGTTCACCAGTTTACCTGCTCCTTAGCTCTTCGGTTTTCTGGCTTCACAGTTCACAGATCCACAACTCTACAGTCTGCTTGTCCCTTGGGTTTTTTTTTGTCTCTCTGTGGTTGCCAGTTTCGCCTTTAGCTTCAGCTTAATTATAGCTTATTTATAGCTTCATAATAGCTACAGCTATATCACAGCTATATCACAGTTATATTGGATCAATCATGGTGAATAAACGACAGCCGAAGCAGGATCCAAAACAGAAGACAGATACTATGCCAGATTCTCATACTCAAGATTTAAACCGACAGTTAAAATCAGACCCCCGTGTAAACTCTCTGAATTTTCTGATGCCATCCGAAGCTATTACCAGTGCTATTACCAGTGCTAATGCAATTGCTAATGATGCTAATAATGGTACTGATGCTGGTACTGGAACTGGTGCTGCTATAGCTGTTTCCGCTACTTCTGCTGCTGCTAATGTTTATGTTACTGGTTTCACTGTTATTCCTGGTCCCTCATCTGTTTTCTCTGTTTCAGATTATTCTATCGTTCTAGATCCAGTTTCTGCTCCCGGCTATGCCATGCCCACTGAGCAGAATTCTACTATGGATGAGCAAGTACAAGCCCATATAGCTACATCTGGTATCAGCGTTAATATTCTTGGAACTCGATCTATCTCTCTGGCCCAGCAGAATACTGTATTGAACACTAAAAGTCTTGAGGGAGGATGCACTGTTAAGGTCGCAGGGATCACTAAGCCTGTGTCAGGTAACATTCCCGTTGAATCAGCAATCCCAGCTCTGGTTGTTTTTGATTAACTCAATACTCTCCCTGCTTCCTCTGATATATTGTCTGATGCATTGTCTGATACATTGTCTAACAAAACTGATAAAGTGTTTGATATACTGTCACATTCAGAGTTGCTGCATACTAATTTACAGCTGCAAGGTGAGAGTTTGAGCTTGAGGAAGCCTTTTCCTGAACCCTTGCCTGAACTGTCAAGGGAGGATATAGATCTTCCATCTTATATTCGTTCATTACCGACGAGATCAGATATGGAAAACTATGTTTCTCGATTAGAGACAATGTGTGAAACTGAGATCTCTGTCCTTACAGCTGAAATTTCTCATATTGGATCTTGGGTTAATGATATAGAAATCACTGCTAATGTTTCTAATGAACATATAGATAAGTATCATGATGTTTTGAATGAACATACATTACAATTACAGGAGATGATATTACAATTAGATGATCAAGAAAATAGAGCAAGACAAAATAATATAAGAATACGAGGATTACCGGAGACTACAGAGCATAAAGATTTATTAACTATACTCCAACAAATGTTTAATAATATATTAACCACTTCCCTACCATGTATAGTCATATGACGGCGACAGGAACCCTTTGTCCCTCCAGGCCGCCGTCATATGACTTTTTTTCTTCCTGAGCCTCTAGGGGGCACGCGCCCGCCACGTCACTAGGCGCCTGATGCATGTGCCCAGCGGCCGTGATGTTCGCTGGGCACCCGTGATTGCCCGTGAACATAGCAGGACCGTGTATCTGTGTGTGTAAACACACAGATCCACATCCTGTCAGAGGAGAGGAGACTGATGGTGTGTTCCCAGTACAGAGGAACACCGATTGGTCTCCTCCCCTTGTCAGTCCCCGCCCCCTACAGTTAGAATCACTCCCTAGGAAACATAATTAACCCCTCGATCACCCCCTAGTGTTAACCCCTTTCCTGTCAGTCACATTTACACAGTAATCAGTGCATTTTTTATAGCACTGATCGCTGTATAAATGTGAATGGTCCCAAAATAGTGTCAAAAGTGTCCGCCGCAATATCACAGTCATGAAAAAAACTGCAGATCGCCGCCATTACTAGTAAAAAAGAAAAACAATAAAAATGCCATAAATCTATTCCCTTTTTTGTAGGCGCAAACCAATCAATATACACTTATTGTGATTTTTTTTTACCAAAAATATGTAGAAGAATACATATTGGCCTAAACTGAGGAAAAAAAAAATGTTTTTTTTTAATGGGATATTTATTATAGCAAAAAGTAAAAAATATTGTGTTTTTTCAAAATTGTCGCTCTTTTTCTGTTTATAGCGCAAAAAATAAAAACCACAGAGGTGATCAAATACCACCAAAAAAAGCTCTATTTGTGGGGAAAAAAATTATCAAAATGTTATATGGGTGCAGTGTTGCATGACCACGCAATTGTCATTCAAACTGTAACAGCGCTGAAAGCTGAAAATTGGTCTGGGCAGGAAGGGGGTGAAAATGCCCTGTATTGAAGTGGTTAAATAAAGATCCAGCAATGGTGATTGAAATTGATAGAGCACATAGAATTGCAGGTGTGAGAAGTTTAGAACCAGGTAAAACAAGAGATATTATCTTTTGCATTCATTTTTTTTGCGGTAAAAGAAGCCATTGGGGTTGATTTACTAAAGGGAAAAAGACAGTGCAGAAAGTGCAGTTGCCCTCTGCAAGAGCAGTTGCTCCAGAGCTTAGTAAATGAGCAGAAGCAATCATTGCTGTTTTTTTAATTTTCCTTGCACAGGATTGGGCACTTTTTGCAAAGTCAAGCCTTACCTCATTTACTAAGCTCTGGAGCAATTGCACTTGCAGAGGGCAACTGCACTCTGCAAAGTGCACAGTCTATTTGCCTTTAGTAAATCAACCCCATTATGTAAGCTGCTAGGAAATCTAAGGGTGTTAAGTTTAAAGGCTCCCCTATAATGTTTCTGTCTGATCTTTCTAAACGTACATTACAATTGTGGAGATCAGTAAAACCTCTTCTGGAAATACTAAATAGGAATGCAGTACATTATAGATGGGGATTTCTGTTTAAATTGATCATCTCAAAAGATGGGAAAACAATGGTGTTTAAACACCCAGGTGACTTACCGAAAATTTTCACAATATTTAAGTTGCCTAATTTAGATTTACCAGATTGGCCATTTAAACCCTTATTACTCAACTATGTTTCAAGAGAAAATTGGGAGAAAGTTTCTTCCACTTGATTTGAATTAACATGATCTTTAATGATAGAAGTGATATTGATGCATTTTTGTAAAGATCTAAATGGCTCTATTAATAAGAATTATAATGTTATGTTCTAGGAGCTGATATGGCTAAATATTATAAAAAGGAAATAATCATAAAAGGTATGAGGGGAAAATTATTAAAAAATTCCCCCTTTTTTTCCTCTTCATTATGGAAGGTTGCAGTAACAACAGATTCCTGGCGGCTTGAGGGTTTGAAATTACGTTTCAATTTATTTGTCCTCCTACATATTTTTTCTTTAGATAAACTATCACCTGAAGGGAATTCTAAAGGCACCTAGAATTCTAGGTAATATGATTACAGAATTTTTTTTTTTCAAGATGGTTGGTGAGATAACAACAGAGAAATTAAACATGGTGATAACAATAGATTGCTGAGGCTTGCTGTAGATAAAGTATGCTCCTTTACATATGTCTACCTATATATTATTTCATTTTTAGATAAATTATTGTCTGAAAGAAAATATTAATGGCACCATGAATTTAGGTATTAGGACTACATGTTTTGACATATATGTTGGTATAAATAGAATTGCCATAATGTAGAGTTGAAGGCTCCCTTTCCCTTCTTTTTTTTTTCTCTTATTCCCCCTTTTTTTCATGCCAACCTGAATGTCCAATGGTAGAGCTCTTTCCCTGCCTAATTTGCCTATGCCCTACATTAGGCTTCCCAATTTTTGTTTTGGTAATTGGCTATATTGCCTGTTAGATTTTTTGTTCTCTGAGAATATTCAGAGACATTTAAGACATGCTGCATGTCTTGAGACTGCGATGTGTCTAATTTTAAAAATGTTTTTTTCTTTTATTTCCCCTTTTTTTCTTTCTTTTAATTTAGTTTTTTATCCCCGAATGGATTCATCCTCAGGGAAAACTCATATTTCGTACTCAGCTCTTTGTAGATTAAAGCAGAAATTATCCACAATGAAGATATTTGACCTATGGCATATTCTACATCCCTCTGAGAGAGATTATACTTTTTTTTCTCCAGTTCATAAAACACATAGTAGGTTGGACTATATTTTTGTATCCCAAACATTATTAGATGCTTCTACGACAATTAGTATCAAGTCTAAAATATGGTCAGACCACTCACCTGTTTTCTGTCATTTTAATTTAGTAGAATCATGTGCCAGGAATAGATCCTGGCAATTAAATGATAATTTACTTGCAGACCCATTGTGTGTAACTGATATCAGAAAAGTGATAACACATTTTATAGAAGACCATAAATTGGATAATACTGCACCACCAATTAAATGGGAGGCTTTAAAATGTGTCTTGAGGGAAATATTTATATTGCACAGTTCAAGACTAAAAAAATTAGGACTATAGAATATTCAGCCTTATTAAAGAAAATTTCTGATTTATAATTAATTTATAAAAATAGTAATAGCGATAGAGCTAGTATTGAACTTGTCAATACTAGGAGTCAACTCCTGCATTTACTTGATCAGCAGCCTTTAAAGGGGTTGTAAAGAAAAAAATGTTTTCCCCTATAATTATTCCTTGTCAGGTGCTTATATCAAAAAAAGTAATTATTTTTATTTAAAAAATTTAGATACCTGTTTAAATAGCGCTTATAAATCATCCTCTGGCTTTCCTGTGTAGTTAGTATGCTGTATTTCCTGGTTTGCGGTGCGTGTGCACTACAGCGACGTCACGGCAATAACGGAACTACAGTTCCCATTACGCTTAGCGACATTGTGCATGCGCAGAGCCATTTTTTTTTGCCTTACGAAAGTTCTCGTCCACATGCCGTCCATAGTATCCACCCATTCCCGCCTCCCCAGCCTATGCAGCAGGACTATTTCATCCAGGCAGCAAGGGGGTGGAGTCAAGGCGGGCCAGTGAAGAATAGAAACTAAGCCAAGGGAGGTAGCGCTGCTGTGTGATATACACGCCCACTAGCACACAGCCCTTGTGTCTCTATGTTCAATGTAGAGAGCGTCCTGACGCACTCCTGTAGTCCAAGGGTGGGGGTGAGCACGAGATTCACCACCATGCAGAACGGCTTGCCTGATGGTGTGTAGTTACATACAGAGTAACAGGAAGTGAGGATTTTAATAAAGAAAAAAGGACATTTGCATGGGAAATCGATGGAAGAGGTTAGTGAACGAGCACTGCATAAGGTAAAAGGAAGCTAGTAAGGAGATAATATTTTTTCCTTTACAACCCCTTTAAGAGCACAAGATAAAACATTGAGAATGTCTTATGAATATAGTGATAAGAGTGGCTCCTTTTTGGTGCTCTATCTTCATTCTAAAACCTCATCTTCATCTGTTTTGAAACTATCTGCTCCTGGTAAAGGATTGGTGTATACTAATTCAGCTAGAGACTTTACGCAAATATTACTCTTCATTATATAACATTTCACAAACCAATTCTAAAACTGACCACTCTTTTATAGAGATGGAAAAAAAAATATTTAATACATAGAAGAAACAGCTCTGCCAAGTCTTGACTTGGCTACTAGCTCTTCCTTAGAGGATCCTTTTACCCCTGAGGAACTGCTAAATGTTATTAAGACTACTAAGATTAGCAAAGCACCGGGGCCAGACGGATTCTCTAGTCGGTATTATAAAATCTTTGCGGAAGATCTGTCTTCAATTCTTTTGTATTCATTTAATTCAATTTCAAGCTCTCAGATTTTTCTGCCCGAAACACTGAAGGCTTATATTTCTGTTATTTTGAAACTAGGTAAATATGAAACAAATCCAAATAGTTATCGCCCTATTTCATTGCTAAATCAAATAATAAAGTTTTATGCTAAACTTATTGCTAATAGGCTTCAACCTTTGTTGCCTTAAATTATTCATACAGACCAAATTGGCTTTGTGAAGGCTAGAGAGACTCAAGATAACACTAGCTCTTTCATTGATCTCCCTGGCACAGAAATGACAAATTCCGGCGTGCCTGCTTTCAATAGATGCCGAAAAGGCTTTCGACCGATTAACCTGGAGATTTTTATTACACTCGCTTCGCCAGATTGGTCTGGGGGATAATTTGATAAATAAAATTATGGCACTATATACAGCTCCTTCTGCTCAAGTTTGAACATATTTGAGATTAATAACGGTACCTGTCAGGGGTGTCTGTTATCTCCATTACTTTATGTGATCACAATAGAACATCTAGCAATAGCTATACGTAATAATTCCTCTATACATGACATTACTATTGATTAAATAGATTATAAAATCTCACTTTATGCAGATGATGTTTTACTTTATATAACATCACCAAGGATTAGCATTCCTTCTGTTTTAAAAGAAATCAATTTATTTGGATATTTAAGTAATTTCAAAGTAAATCTAACTAAATCTGATTTATTGAATATCTCACTACCTAGAGATGAGGTTTCTTCTCTTCTATTTCCTTTTCACATGCAAGAAGTAGCTGTGGAATATTTAGGAGTTAAAATTCCAACATATCTTACTCTTGCTTATAAATTAAACTTCCTTCCACTTCTATTCCGAACGCAAGCTGAATTGCTAATATGGTCGAAGCTTTCTCTATCATGGTTTGACCATATTAACTCCATTAAGATGGATATTCTCCCAAAGTATTTATTTCTTTTCCAAACCCTATCCATTAAATTGCTTAAAATATTTTTCAAAAAATTTTACAAATTATTTTCACAATTTATCTGGAAAAATACTAAACCTCGAATTAACTGGAAAACACTCTGTCAATCCAAAGATCGTGGAGGAGCAGGCTTGCCAGATTTTGAATGCTATTATAAAGCAGCAATATTTTCTCGTGTTCTGGATTGGTTCCATCATCATGATGATAAACAATGGGTCCAATTGGAAACTGGTTCTTTTCCATTGAATCCTGAAGCTGCTCTCTGGCTTTGTTTTAAGGATATAGGATTACGTTCTTCTTGGCCTTTGCTCACTTATATGGTTTTGGAGTGTTGGCATTATTATTTAAAATTATTTCCTTTGTCTTCTATTCCAGCTCCACTCACTCCTTCTCTTCCTATTGGTACTCATTCAAATGCTATCCTAAGCTGGGACAAATCCATTTGGCCCCAGATTAGACATATGATTTTGGAGGGTACCTTTATGTCATTTGTAAACGTTCAAACTTTACATGATCAGAGGAAAGGTATATGGTTTGTTTATTTACAATTGCAAAGTTTTTACTCCTCCTCGACTCCGAAAAACATTCTATTCATTGACTGTTTACAGATTTTGAGCAGCTGTGCATATCTCTAGAACCACCAATACATACTATATCTAAGATATACACGTTATTATCTACCCTTAATTCACCTGGTTTACCATCATATATGACCAAATGGGAGCTGGAATTAAACCAGTTAATACAAGAGGAAGAATGTGATCAAATTTTTATTAATACTCATAAATTTTCAATAGCTTGTGACACCCAAGAGTGCAATTTTAAATTGCTATCTAGATGGTACTGCACTCCAGTTAATCTAAACCAAATTTTTCCATCGCAATCAGATCAATGCTGGCATTGTAATGTCACTACAGGTAATTTATCCCATCTAGGGATGAGCCGAACACCCCCCCGGTTCGGTTCGCATCCAGAACATACGAACAGGCAAAACATTTGTTTGAACACGCGAACACCGTTAAAGTCTATAGGACACGAGCATGAATAATCAAAAGTGCTAATTTTAAAGGCTTATATGCAAGTTATTGTCATAAAAAGTGTTTGGGGACCTGGGTCCTGCCTCAGGGGGCATGTATCAATGCAAAAAGAAGTTTCAAAAACGGACATTTTTTGGGAGCAGTGATTTTAATAATGCTTAAAGTGAAACAATAAAAGTGTAATATTCCTTAAAATTTTGGACCTGGGGGGTCATAGGGAAGTCCCCGTGAAGTCCCCGTGCACCAGAGGAGGGCAGGGTCACCGGGTGGCCCCGCCTTCCGTTATATAGGAAGTGCCAGAAGAAGTGTCAGAAGAACCGAAGCGTCACACTTGTCAAAAACCGTCTCTTGTGTTTTTAACCTTTTTGACACTTTTTTTGTGAAATGGTAGGGGTACATTTGTACCCCATTACCAATTCACACAGGGGGGGCGGGATCTGGGGGTCCCCTTGTTAAAGAGGGTTCCAGATTCCGATAAGCCCCCCACCCGCAGACCCCCACAACCACCGGGCAAGGGTTGTGGGGATGAGGCCCTTCTCCCCATCAACAAAACGTTATGTAAACACACAGTGCATCTGCGACAGATGCACTGTGTGTTTACATAACGTTTGTGGGCGGAGGAGAACTGAAACCTTCCTCTCCACATCCAAGGGGAAAGAGTGCCAGGTCAAGCATTTTTTGACATGTCAAACAAGGTATGTTGTTTATTTGATCACGTGCCCATGCGGGAAGCAGTATGTGGGTCGTACTATACGTACATTCTCTGTGAGGGTAAATGAACATATAACTAACATAAAAAAGGGGCTTACAAACCATAGCGTCCCCAAACATTATCTTCAGTGTCACAATCAGAATCCAGCAGGGACAAAGTTTCAAGCTATAGATAAGTTTGTCCCACACTGGAGAGGCGAGTCACTTAAGAGGGGCGTGTCAAAGTTAGAGACCTTCTGGATACACCAATTAAAATGTTATTTGCCACATGGCCTTAATATTGATTGGGACATAAACGCATTCATTAACCAATCTTAAATACTTCATCTGTCTCCTCTCTCCCTTGGGCCCTTGGGGTATTCTTGGAAGACACAAACCCCTCCATCGATTATTATGGTAGATTTTTAATTCATTAGGTGGGGTATATTTAGCAGCTCTAAAATGCCTTTTTTCATTCTTCTATTTTATTTCCTATACTTTTCATCATTTTATATCATACCTATTTTTTGTATATATATTTTTTATATTTTTTGTAGATTTTAAGTCTATTGACTACATTTATGCACTACTAATATCCATCCATTATGTGCTAACCATCCTTCGAGGCTATAGTCTTACCTTTTTTATTAAGTAATAGACAATTTCTCTTGATGGTGCTCATATATATAGTTGAGAACACGTGTACTATATTTTATTCTGTATTTACATTGTATTATGTGACCTACAACGCTGTTGACGTTATGTGAAGTTTATTATTTGAAATTTGTAAACTAATATTGTCACTGTCTTTTGGGTCGAATACTTTGATTGCCTAGGAAACTTTTTATTTTCCTCGGGTAGGACTTGGATGCCCAATCAGCATTGAAGCCCTTCCCGAGGCTTGAACCGCATTTGCGTTCCAAGTGCTTTGTGTCTACTTCCTGCTTTCGTCAGCTGGTTTGGAGAGACTACAACTGACGTCACACGTAGCTTACGTGGGGTCATGTACGCTGACAGACGCAGTTGATAGTTTAGTTGTGATTGGCCCCGGCATAGAGGCAGTCATGTGAGTATCAGATGACTTCCATCCGGCGGTTCTGGTTGGCAGGGAGGCCGTTGTTTGACGTTTGCGTGGTGTGAGCATGATAGCATACGTCCATGTTGGGCGTTATGGCGGCATCCTATAGGCTAGCCAGACCGAGGTTTGGTTGTTTGTCCATCTCCTATTCGTCTACCAATATCTGATGATAACGCCATAGACGCCATCTTTATGAACCCGGAAGTTGTGCTTCACATGGCGCAAACAGGTGTTTTAGGGTTTGTTATCATATTCTACATATATATAGGCATATCAGTGGCAAACAGACATATACCCCAGTTGAAGTCCATGTGGACGAAACACGTCGGGTTCGATATACCTGTTTAGCCACAATTCATGTAAGCACTTTTTTACTACTAGTTTGTAACTGGTCCCTGTTTGTTTTGTGAGCCAGAGAATTTTATTACAAGCTTTTATTAAACGTTTTCTGGAAGCAGATTCACACTATGTGGAGGTATTTTTTCCATTTTTCCGTTTGAGGGATATATCCCTTCTGTGATGACCTGCAATTGGATTTATCAATCATCACTTAGTCCTGCACCATGGAGATCCTAAGGCAGTGAGATCTAGATTGGGTTGATCGGTGAGTTATTACTGCCATCCCCCATCAAGTCTGGACGCAGTGCTGCATCCATCCTCTCCAGGACAACCATCTCTATATGATTACAAAAGCCTGTCTGACTCTCAGCCTTTGGCTAGTGAGTCCACCCATTCCGGTAAGGGTATTTTAACCTTTCTATACCTACACTAGAAATCCGTGTGCCATACCACTTCAAAGTCCATCCCAGCCATGGGAGATTGATGTGATATATCCTATTGAAGGCTTCAAAAGTTATCTTCTTATCAGCATCCGATACATGTTTTAAGAACATTTATTGAACTTTTTTTTTATTCATTTGTGAACACAGTGCACGTATTTTTTTCATACTCATCGTAGTTATGATTTTAACATCTTTTACACGAGTGTATATTATATGAAGGTACTACCTTGGTTGATATTATTTTTTGCATATATTATTTTTTTTTTGCACTTTTTTTAGGTATATATACAATTTTTCTAATGGTCCTTAACTATTATGATTTATTTATGCACAAATAGAAGTTTGTTTGCTAGAGGTTGACACCTAGTTCACAGACACACATGTGTTTTGACAAAGTTTTTATTTTTTGGTTCACACCCATCCAGGGGAGTCATGTTTCAATAAAACTTTATTGTGCATTTTTGACCTTCGGATGATTATTCTGGTTGGTTTTGCCCAATAACGAACATTACATTTTTTAACGCCACATTTTTTTATTTTTTATCCGTTTACAATTGGTCTGATTGTTATGTTGGCTGCTTTATACATTTAGTTGGCGCAGTATTATTTTTATTACTCATATGGAAATACTTACTGGTAGCTGAAAATAAGATACTATACAGAAGTTTAATGGGGTGTGGCAGACCTGGATAACATTTAAAAATTCATCAACATTTTTTTGTTAATTTTCAAATTTATTGCTGTTGGAGCATATATACTCTATTTTTGCCTGAAACTACTTTGAAGGTTGAAGAAAGATTCTATGATCTTGTTAACGTGAGACACCACTATTTATGTCCCCCCCCTTTTTTTTTTGTCGCTTTTGAGGGTTTTTTTGAAGAAATGTATAATTAAGAAAGCTAAATGATTTAGTAATCATAACTTTAATGAATATCAAAGGCTAAATATGTATTCAGAATGACTGTATTTTGTGTATGTATATGTGTTTTGTTGTTTGTACAAAATTTAAGAAAATTCATAAAAATATGCTGGAATAAAATAAGCATATAAAAATGTGAAATTTTGATAAAAACACACACTGGGTTTCCAGCTAAGACCCAGATTTTTTCCCAATACAGATCAATTTCAGAAATCGATCCTAACCCCTGTTGCTCAGACTGCTAGTTTATGCTTATACATGCCCACTGTTTTATTTGTTTTTGCTTACAGTAACCAAGACACTCACATGCAGTGAATTGACTTCTTCTAGTAACTGTCCAACTATCATCCCCAGATTCTTCATGCTCCGCCAGCTGGTCAGTCGGTCGAGCCTTTTAATTTCAAGCTTTTCTTCTAGAAATCAATCTGTATTTCTGCTTCTATCCATGCATCATCTCATCTAATTAACTAAATCAGTTATGGCGCAGCAAGACGACGATCTAATTCTAGACCCCATCTATCACATTAACTCCAAGTCCAAACACTGAATACTTGTTAGTGCTACAAAAAAAGCATTTTGCTTTCGCAGTTTATAAGTGGGACAAAGTGGCTTCATTTATAAATAGCGTAGAAGAAGGAAAACTCAAGTCAGCTAAATGCAAACAAATGTCTTTCTTCTTCACTAATATGTTTAAGTTTTGTCTCTCTAAATTTGAAAGGCATTACTGAGGTCACGATGCATACCCCTAATAGCCACATGCACTCCTACTAAAAACTAAAAAGCTGACATACAGGATGTACAAAATAAAAAAAAACAGAATACATCATGCAATATCTCATTAACTGTCACTTAGAAGTTTCCGTTGGAATTTTGAGAGTTATGCAATCACTCTACAGCTTTCCATTTGTTCTTCTCTTTTCTCTCTACCTTCTATTTATCTTTCTTTTCCCCACTTCTCTTTCCTACACCCATACAATTTTACCAGCTACACATTTTTATAGCCACCTTTAGCTTCTGCTTTATGAGAAATTTTGAAAAAGTCTTTTGGTTGCTTAACTAGACAGGTTACATCTACACTATAACCTTAACTGATCATTACTCATATAGCGTACCTACATTAAATGATAAACATCTGCTATGGACAATGGACATCATCTGTCAAGACTATTGAATTGTATTTACAACCCCTGGTAATTGATTATGTCAATTCTGATGCAGGATTGGTGGAATATCCAGTTCTTGATGATTACATTAAGAATTGAAGACAGCTATAGAAAGACGTTATCATTTATACCAAATGTAGTTAAAAAAGGAAAAAGCATCTTGTCTTAAAATCTGTGTACATCTGCTTTATATAACTTATATCACCCTGAACATGGTTTCCTTCATTGTTGAGTACATCTTCCATTGCATTAGAGACTATCCTAGGCCGTATCCCATTATTGTCAGAGTGGTTTGTACAGCATTTTTTTACTATACATCCTGCATGCATTCACAGACAACCTTCTTCATTGCAACACATCTCTCATGCCCATCGGTATTTTCCACGTACAGCCCACAACAGGACAAGAAGTGGCTCCCAGGCTATCATGGTGGACTCACATGGCACTCAGCAGAGACCACTCTCTCCCTTAGTGCCTCTGGTGTCTCCTTCTACCTCTTGCATCTTGGATCCCCAAACACATCTTCTGGCTCCACCAGCAGAGATCCCCTTCTGTCTCAGTCCTTCCACCTTGGATCTGCATTCAGAGGAGGGGGCGGTTGATATAGAAGCCCTGATCCAAGCTCTCTCCACCACAGTGGACATTGAAGCTCTGATATACAGGCTAAAGGAAACCCACAATCAGGAGACCCAAGTGTTATTCTCTGAGATCCAGCTGACCGGGTCTCCACAAAGGAAGCCTCCAAATTGGCTCTAGACAACTGTGTATCTGCCCTGGAACAAGTTTAAGATAACCAAATGGTGTACAGGAAAGAAAAGGATCCAGAATCCACTGCACATCTTCAACCTTTATTGCATATTCCATAAAATCATCACAAGCAGTGTGGGGTACCAGCTGAAAGTTAATGCATTTTGTGCTACAGCTAGCTCTTACTTATAACCATGGAGGTTACCCCAGCTGCACCCCATACTGTCTGTGATGATTTTATGGAATATGCAATAAAGGTTGAAGAAGCAAACCTGATTCCATATCCTCTTCTCTCCTGTAGCTTTGCAGATGAGCTATGCTAGCACCTTCACCCTAAGTGGTCAGTAGATGGACTTCTAATCAATCACCTGGATCAGCTTTGCTTGTGTTTGTTACCCAAATGGTGCAGTTATCCTCCACACAACTTCACCTGGAGAACTGGAGCCACCACAATAACTTTTGGTTCTGGGGGATCCCGAAGATGAATGGGATTGATACCCTCCATTATAGAGTAGTTGCCATTCCCCAGAAGGTCATGAATGCACCCTAACCCCCCAAGCCAATCTTGAGCTAGATCAAGTTCATCATGCCCTGGGTCCTCATCAAACAGATCAGGTTAGACCACATGATGTGATTTGCAGGCTCCACCACTACTCTCAAAGGGACAGTTCGATGGGGCCAGGATCAAGATTCTGTGTGATGTAAGGCTACCTTGCAAAGGTGAATGCTGTTGTGTCCATAGCTGGATAAACTGAGAGAGCCGGCGATCCCCTATAGATGGGGGTTCCCTTTTCATCTGATTATCTGAAAAGGCAATGCCTTTTTTTTTTTCTCCAACAACATCGTGCAGACTTACCTGAGCTCTTTGCCTTGCTAGGATTAAATGAATCCATGTCCCTGACCTGCTGCAGCAGCTCCTGGGCAGGAATCCTTGTCCTAATGTGCAACAGTCTCACCCTGGCTTACCTGCTCAGCCTTTTAGGCCATGACATGATCCAAGAACAGCAGGTCCCACCATCTCTAGAAAACTATGATTGAAGCATTCCTGATCTGCAAGCATAAATGTATACAAATTACCTTATAGAACGTTGTGCTTACCAGTATCTTCATGACTGTAAGGTCTGCTTGCTATAAGTTTTCCCTTTAAACGCTGAGCTCCCTGCTTTGGGAGACGTGCCATCTCTGGAGACAAAATTGCCACACCTCTTGAAGACCATGTACCTATCTGAAAGTTCTAAGTAAGCCCATATGGTAAAACTCTTCACTGTCCTCTTGGCCTCCTATCAGTAAAGTGGTGGAGTTTGTCATACTGTGGACTTGCCTTTATGTTACCTGTTTACATTAATATTTATGTGCTTCACATTTTTTTAGTTGCTGCTTGTTAGTGTTATCACATTAACAGCGTGTGCCAACCTAAGCTCCTTGTTTGCCCCTGCAATGGTATTCTATGTATGATTTCTACTTAAATACACCCTGCAGGACCCCTACCCATGCCCTCTCCACACATTGTTATTCTGGCCCTCATGCCACTGGTATATATATCATATATATATATATATCTTATTTTGATGTGTAGTGTGCAGTGTGGAGGGAGAGCTCCGACTGGGCTGGAAGTGTTAAGTTTACATTGAGCAGCTGGGGGCAGTGGAGGTTTCATAGGTATGTGCCCCAGGATACCTTCCTAGCTTCATACATTCCACTGGGATCCCATGTCTCCCTATATGACCTTTATCCCTAACTCCACAGGAACAACAACCTGCTTTTTCTTTGCATTATCCCCTTGTAGACAATATTAGCCAGCGATCATTCGGGATGAGATGGGATCTATATATCTACATGTATGTGATATGCTCTATTGACATGTTTACTTCCGCCTAATAAACTATGCTCCTGGGCAGGCAGTCAGAAGATCTGATGTTCTATATTTTGTTGAAACATGTGTTTTTTTCCTTTTATTACATGTGTTTCTCCCTTTATTATATCAGTGCTAGCCTCCCCAATCCCTACTATGGATGGAGGTGGAGCTTCTTCTTCACCCCCTACCTCTTCTCTACATAGGCTTGCACCTATGTGACTCATGCACCACTTCACTGTGAGTGATTAAGGGAATCTTCCCTGGACGTACAGTAATTACCGTGTCATCATCCACATACAGAAAAATAAGGGACAATGTAAATTATACGGTGTATGTTTGGTATCACTTTAACCACCAGAAATTGGAGGCCCTCAAAATCTCTAGTGAAGAGAACACGCCTCTAGTGAAGAGCTACGCCTTCTAATTTTGCTTTTCACATCAAGTATCTTGAAATTAATCTCTCATGTGATGTAGCGAACACTTTTTTGGGTAATTTTCCACCTCGTCATCAGAAAATCAAACAAGACTTATCCAACTGGCAAACTAGCACCTTTCTGTGGTTTGGCAAGTGCCGTATTCTGAAAATGAATATTATGCCCCTCATTTTATACTTGCTACAGGCCCTTCCTGTACATATCCCATGCTCCTATCTGAGGTCACTGAATAGAACATTCACCCAATTTTTGTTGTCCCACAAATCTCTGAGACTTTAATCCATCCTCTGTTGCATGAAGACCTGTGGGACAATTGTGTTGCCAGACGTTGTGCTCTACGTCACCTGTCATCTAATGAAATTTGCTGGTTAAAGCAAACATGCAAGCAGTGGGCAGCTATCAAACAGGCCGCTCCCATAGTGCTGCCAGCACTTATGTGGTGTTTGATGGTGCTACCACAATCTCTAAAATCACATTCTACTATTGGGAAGATGTGGAGTATATGCAGGAAGGTCTTCCAGCATCAATCCATCTCTTCAACTCCTTCTCCCCTCTTCCCAGTCTTTGGCAACCCTGCCTTCCATCTGGGACTAGAAGACGTATGCTTTAGAGATCATTTAGATCAGAAGATCATTAGGGCCTGTCACCTCATAACTGGTGGAAGGTAGCCACCCATGGCTCCCCTGGGTATAACCACCCTTTGCTATCACATTTAAACTTTGGAGCAAAGCCCAATTAATACACTTTCTTTCTTTCCTCCCTTGGGCATCTGCTTTCTTATGTGCCCTCACACAGTTTGAAAGATCATGTGGCTCTCCAACCCCTCTCTGCCATGTAGTGTCTCTGACCTATAACATGTTCATCTGACGGAAATAATTTTATTGGCATGAAATTCTCTACACCGCCAAATACCAATCTTTGGTGGACTTTTTTACCTCAACAAGTCTCTTGAGGCCTTGCTACGGTTTGGTGAGGAGTGGTCCACCTATAGTACCTGCTTCCATTCCCCTACTCATCCACCCACTCCCCCCCTACTTTTTTTTCTCTTTATAAATGATTGACTCCCTCATTCTCTCCCCAGTGCAAAACTCATGTCTGTGCTCTCACTCCCTGGCTCCCACAGATTTCAATGTTCAATGGGTTTCTATAGTAAGGCTTGTTCATATTGAAAGTATTTGTTAGCTCCATGGGACAATATTTGTGTTCATGTGTTTTGTTTTTTTTAACACTGAGTCTTTGTTCACACTGCCACAGCTTCAAAATCGCACGACTTTGAATCCGACATCCCTGCACGACTTTATCGTGGCTTGCATACAACTTCTTTAACAGAAGTCAATGCAAGTCATGTTGAAGTCATACCAAAGTAGTGCAGGAACCTTTTTCTAAGTTGGAGTGTCTCAAGTCGCACTGATTAGAATGGTCACGGCAGAGTGAACCAAGGCTAACTCTGCTGATGAATGCTACACTACTACTGATTGTCTCTTAGCTCTGCTTGCTTGTTATGGGACCCAAGAGAATGTGGACATTCTTTGAATCTGTTTCATAAATTCTCTGTTTTGTAAAAAAAAACCCAAAAAACTCTTAAATATAGATTTTGCAAAAAAAAAAAAAAAAAAAAGGAACATGGGTTCTGCACCTTACATCTCAACGTCATCACACTTTGCACTAACTTATTCGATACTGCTGCAAGAACTTTGTCTACTGAGATAAGGATGACTTCAGTTAGGATGAATAGTCCAGGACAATTACCGTATTTATCGGCATATAACACGCACTTTTTTCCCCTGAAAATCAGGGGAAAATCGTGGGTGCGTGTTATAGGCCGATCCCCCCCCAATTGTGTGTGATCGGAGCGATCGCGGCAATTGCCGCGATCGCCGCCGACATACACAGCCGTGTGGAAATTCAAATACGGCGCCGAGACTGCAGGGACTCGGCGGAGCGGAGCTACACATAGCCGAGAGTCCTCGGGTTTTCTCGGCGCCGCTTACAGTCCCGCCCATAGGGCGGAACTGGGCGGGACTGTAAGCGGCGCCGAGAAAACCCGAGGACTCTCGGCTATGTGTATCAGCGCTCCGCCGAGTCCCTGCAGTCTCGGCGCCATATTTAAATTTACACAGGGCTGTGTATGACGGCAGGGATCGCGGCGATCCCACAAAGCTGCACGGGGGGGGGCAAGGCTGCACTGGGGCAAGGCTGCATGGGGGCAAAGCTGCATGGGGGCAAAGCTGCACTGGGGCAAGGCTGCACTGGAGAAAAGCTGCACTGACATGGCTGCACTGACATTGCTGCACTGACAAGGCTGCACTGACAAGGCTGCACTGGGGCAAAGCTGCACTGACAAGGCTGCAATGGACACTGGGGCAAGGCTGCACTGACAATTCTGCACTGGGGCAAGGCTGCACTGACAAGGCTGCACTGGACACTGGGCAAGGCTGCACTGACACTGACAAGGCTGCAGATGGACACCGATAACGCTGCATTGATGGGCATTTTAATGTAAGTTTTTCTTCCTTAAACTTTACTCCTAAAAGTTTTTTCCTTAAAATTCCCTCCTTAACTTGGGTGCGTGTTATACGCCGGCGCGTGTTATACGCCGATAAATACTGTAATTATTCCCAGTTCAGCATTGGTGGACAAGTATCTAATTTATGCTGACCTACCTTAATAAATTTCCCTTCAGAGTATTGGATTGTTCACAACACATGTAACTGAAATCTAAAAATGTGAAACATACCTCTAAATCAATTGGAATTAATTTATCCATCCTTTTCAAATAGCATTGTTTGCTTGTTCTGAATGTTTCACATTTTTGTATTATCTCAGTTTCGCTGATACAATTTGGTAAAACATAATCCCCGTGGGAAATGTCAAATGGCCTTCGCTGCTCTGTTTTTTTTATTACAACACAGGTTGCTATGACGACAGCTAATAGCTAATAAACAATAAACAGCACTGCATAAAATAAATATTTTGAGCACTGCTACCAAGACAATTGCCTTTAGATAACAAGTCTTGGGAAAATTAACAGAGGTGGAAATGGAACACTAAATATAAGTCTTTAGACATGTCTGGTAAAATAGTGCTGACTTACTGAGGAAAAGGGATTGATGGGAAATTTGGTCCAGAAGAGAGACCATCTTGGTGAATCTCTCTAAATGGCTGTCCTTCTGAAAAGCCAGTTCTTAGCAAATAAAAAAGGGAACAAGTGAACTGTGGTATAGATGATGATTGCATAGTGTAGAGAGTAAAAAAAAAAAAACTAATAGAGCCATTATATAGAGAGACTTTACAGGCAAAAGTGAAAATTACATTTTCGTGCTGTTATAACAGATCTCTGCATGTCTACAAAATCTTGTGTTTTTTTGTGCAGCCCCATGCATCATGCGCCCTTAAAGGTCAACCCTAACTGTCATTTCCCCCCTCCTCTTGTCTCCAACCACCTTGGAGCACCCGCACACTTTTTTTTTAATGTGGCTGCATACTTTTTTGCAGTCCACAGTCTCATCACATGAGGCCACAGGTCCCCCATCCTCTTCCTCTGGCTGTAGGTGTCACGTACCTGATAGGAGACTGAATTGAGGAGGTCAGCCTCTTATCTCCCACCCTGGTTCCACTGAGGATGAGACAGAGGGTGACGAGGGACAGGAGGGACACAAGTGCCTGTGGAAGTTGATTGCAGAACCTGAAGCAGGGAATGCAACTCCAAGGAGACTGGGGAAACAGAGGAGCAGGAACAGCAGTAGTGTTCAGAGGACTGGTCCAGACTAAAGGGGTACTCCGCTTATGCTGATGGTTCTGGATAGGCAGCTTGTTAGAAATCTGGAGGCTGAAACATACATCGGTTTACTGAGTTGGTACGTCAGACAGCCAGGCAAGCACACGAGTAAGGCCTGGGAGCCAGGATCAGAGGCAGAAGCAGTGTCTCAGGAATAGCCGGGTTTGTCAACAAGTGGGCAGCGAGGTCAAGGGTAAAAGACAAGACAGAAGCAGAATCCAGGATCAGTTCAAGAACAGGCCATTAAAAGGGAGAACATGGAGGATCAATTAGGACACAGGGCACAGATAAAAATCAGTCAGCAAAGATATGTGCATGGACTCCCTTTAAATAGCCCCTCTGGCACCAACAGGGATTGTGCCTGTGTGCGTTCGCAAATTCCCATGTGCCTATTAGCTGTTCTTCGGGAAATACCATGTGCATGCGCATATCTATGCACCAGAGATCTCACTGGGATTCCCTGACAGTAGATGGGCCTGTAAAAGATGCAGAGGGCTCTCTGCAGCTTTCTTCCAGGAAGAGCTGATGATATGCCCCTAGAGGATGGGTCCTTGACACCCGAGGCTTACAGAAAATGGGATGAACAATGCCTAGTGGCCACAGAGCAGCAAATTAAAATAAAAAGATATTATATGCTGGAGTGGGTCTTTAAAAATAATTATTACATTCCTCTTGCAACCCTATCTAACAGTATCTGTTCTTTGAGGCTGTTTTAAGCCCTTTATAGTAACCTTTCCCATGTTACAACTCACTAACAAAACCTGGAGGCTGCTGTAAACACATTAAAATTCACTGAAATACCCCCTTTACCAACTTCCACTTTAGCTTAAGCTGGCATATACATGGTTCAGCTGAATCGATTCTCCCATTCACACATTTGAGGTGGATGGAAGAATCCCTGCCCACTGTACTATTGTATTCTGACAGTGGGGAGAGTCCCCACTATCAGAATACAGAGATCAGGGCTGCAGCTATTGACTGCAGACCCTGATCAACTGGCATTTATCCAACAGGGTGGTTGAACAGAAATCAATTGGTAGAACTCCAGTGGCCACACATATATTGAAATTTAGCCATTCCCTGCTGAACCAGTTACGTTTTCATCCATCTCCCAGATAGCAAGCAATTGGGTTGCAAGTTTGAAAGTTTGAAAATGACTTGCTAAGCTATTGCTAGACTTGCCAGGCTTCACAAGTTTGTTGCACATTTGCAGCAAGTCTGCATTGCAAGTCTTAGAGATGCTTCCCTGGCTAGATCGGTACCCCCTTCATAGGGAAGCCTTGATCTTAAGGGACGATTTGGACTGTTATTTTTGGATCCCTTTGCTCCTTCCAACGAGCCTACCATGGCATCTAATTTGAAGTCCACTGTTCAATTTGAGTCCATCATGGCTGAAAAGCTTCAGAAGGAACTGGATTTGGAATGTATGGCGGGCCTGTTCCACAATCTGAGGGTTTCTCCCCTCGGCATGGTCCCCAAGAAGGGGGAGGGCAAATTCCGCCTTATCCACCATCTTTCCTATCCTTCTGGCTTCTCGGTCAATGACGGCATAGATAAGGAGGAATCCAGGGTCCATTATGCCTTTTTCGGCAAGGCGCTTCAATTGACCAGGGTTGCTGGTCAGTCAGCTTTGCTGGCTAAGGCAGACATTGAGTCTACTTTCCGCCTTCTCCCAGTCCACCTGGAATGTTTCCACCTGCTACTTCTTTGACATGTGCCTTCCCATGGGCTGTGCAATCTCATGTTGTTTCTTTGAGCTCTTCAGTAGCTTCCTTGAATGGGTAGTTGTCCAGTCTGCTGGTTTCCATTCCCTATTGCATTACTTGGATGATTTCCTCTTCATTGGCCCAGCTGACAGCGGTCAGTGCCAGCACATCCTTTCTGTTTTTCAGGACATTTGCGAGTGGTTTGCCACCCCGTTGTCAGCTGACAAGACCGAGGGCCCAGTAATGTGTTAGCCTTTTTGGGCATAGAAATAGATATGGTAGCGATGGTTTTTCGGTTGCCCAGTGACAAACTGGCTAGGCTCCTCTCCCTGGTCCTGTTAGCTAAAGGGGCTAGAAAGCTGCAGTTGAAACAGCTTCAGTTCTTGCTGGGTCACCTGGTTTTTGCCTGTAGAGTCATCCGCATGGGGAGGTCATTCTGTAGATGTTTGGCATGGGCCATGACAGGGATGTCTGCCCCCCACCATTATGTCCATATCACCAAGCCCATGCTGGATGACTTGGGGATATGGCTATCTTTTCTCCAGTCCTACAATGGGCAGTCTTATTGGCTGCTGCAGGAGGTTCACAGCTGGAGCTATACACCAATGCGGTAGGCTCCTGTGGTTTTGGTGCCCTTTTCCAAGAGGAATGGTCTGCCGAGTGTTGGCCGGCCTCATGGGCCCGCATGGATTTGTTGCGTAACCTCACCCTGCTGGAGCTCTTTCCGATTATTGTCACTGTTGAGCTGTGGGGCGAGAGGTTACTCAATCGCCAGGTGGTTTTTTTGGTCCGATAACATGAGCGTGGTTCAGGTGATCAACCAACAGTCTGCTAGTTCCCCTCTGGTCTGGATTTGTTGCGCAACCTCACCCTGCTGGAGCTCTTTACGATTATTGTCACCATTGGGCTATAGGGCGAGAAGTTGCTCAATTGCCAGGTGGTTTTCTGGTCCAATAACATGAGTGTGGTTCAGGTAATCAACCAACAGTCTGCTAGTTCCCCTCCGGCTGTACTGCATTTTTTGGTCCTCAGGTTTACAGTTTAACATATGTTTAGAGCTAGGCATGTTCCCAGGACTGCTATAATGCTCTTTCTCATTTGCAGCTCAATCGATTCCGCTCCCTGGCCCTGTCGGCTTCCCTGGAGGGCCTCCCCTGTCCGGCCTACTTGTGAAACCTTGTTTCCAAAGTTTGCTAGATCTCCACCGGGCATCAATGGCCCCGTGGACGTGGTTATCAAACTGTTGGGTGTGGGATGAATGGGTCCAAGTGTCGGGTGGTGAGTTTTTAATCTCTTCACAACATGACAGACATATTGCATTGTTCTCTTATCTCATGTACATACTACAGAAAGGTTCTTCGGGCTCCACGGTGTTGTCGTCCATGTCTGCCTTGTCCTTTTGGTTTCAGCTCCTTGGGTGGGAAGATATCACTAAAGAGTTTCATGTCTGACAGGTCCTGCGGGGTTAGAGGCATGCAACTCATTACCTCGATTCCCGGGGCCTGGTTTCCCTTCATATCCTCTCTGATATCCTCTCCCTGTGGTCCTCCAATTTTGAGACCCACCTTATCACTGAGGATGTAAACTTTTCTGAGTGCTGCGTGTCGGTTTTGTTGGATACCTCCAAGACTGACATCTTAGTTGGGGGAATCCGGGTTGTTTTGTACCCTTGCGGGGGCCCCTTTTGCCCTGTTTCGCTGGCCTTCCCCTTCCTGTCTACACGCCCCCCATTCCCCACCTTCCTTGTCCATGCTGACTCCTCCTCCCTGAGCAGGTTACAATTTCTGCGGGTCTTTTGTTGTCGCCTTGGAAGACTAGGCCTCCCTTCACGTGATTTTGCGACCCACTCTTTTTTCGCATTGGTGCTGCTACCACTGCTTCTGGTATGGCTTTTTCTGGTACAGAGCTCCAGCATCTGGGTAGGTGGGAATCATCTTGTTTTTCTTTGTACGTCCGCCCACATCTGTTGTTTTAATTTTTAGATTTTTACCTGGCTCTAATTTGGATTGTTGGAGATTCCTTCATTTACTGGATGGCTTGTCCATCTGAAGTTAGGAGCTATGGAAAAAATGTGGGTTTCACCTATGATATCGCCAGGATCCGTTGGCTTGGGCTCCGTGGGTTATGCTGGCCGCCAGGCCTCCAAGAGTGTTTACACCTTCGTTCTCATGTTTCTGGTCCCATTATCTTGATTCTGCACGCTGGAGGGAATGATGTGGGTCATACACGCTCCGTGGATCTTATCTCGCTATCAAGCGAGACATTGCGTATTGTTATGCAGTCTTTACCAACTTGGCTCTCTCATCTGGTCTGAAATCATGCTTCATTTGCTGTGGGCCCGGGAAATTCCTGGCCCACACTTGGAACGCTTCAGTCAAAAGGTTAACACCCAGGTTGCCAAGTTTGTTCGGTAGGGTTCGTAATGCGGCACAGGGATTTGGAGGGTGCTAATGAAGATCTGCTGCGACCGGGTGGCATTTACCTTAATGATATCAGTTTGGACATTTTCAACCTTGACCTTGGAACAGGCGCTGGCTGCAGTGAGGTGCCCTTCAGTTACCCACTGAAGTGCCTGTGGCGGTTTCTTGACCTTGCCAGCAGTAAAGTTGCTGTAATGGGCTAAGCCCTTGATGGAAAATTGGAAGTAGGCTGTCTGTCCAGCACCTATGGTAAGTACAGGCCTCCCTTTTGGAATTGTGTGCTCACAGTGCAACTGTGACTGGCACTGCTTTAAAGTGTTAATATGTTATGTGTTGGAATTTAAATAAAGCTGTGGCCTTGCCCTTTTTCAACCTAATGGTTGTAAGTGTGTTTTATTAAATGGGGTGAGGGGGCAAGGATGTGGGGTGGAGTTTATCCCATTATGTACAGTTGATTCGTACCTAGGCTCATTGCGCCTCAGCAGTCATGAAAGCCTCTTGAACCCCTATAGGGAAAGAGAGCCTTGACTGATGGGGACATGGCCAGGTGCTAGACAAATGTGGGGGGGTTATCTCATTATGTACAGTTGATTCGTACCTAGTCTCATTGCACTCCAGCAGTCAAGCAAGGGAAACAACAACTACACTTTAATGCAGTTAAATATATAAGAACAAGTATTCTTTAATGCATCTTGCATACAGCTAGCATAATTACCTGAGACTGTCTTCATTTCGGCCTCCTAAAATATCCGTTGAGCAGCACTTACAGTGGAAGAGGGATCAGCACACTAAGCCAGCTGGATTACTTTGCACAGTGCTGTCGCCCATGGTTTAACTATTCTTACACAAGCAACAAGTAGAGTGATAACCTGGTCAATGTGCTACTTCATCATTTTCCAGTTACATGCTGGGGCAGACTGGTGACCAAGCTGTACTTATTAACTGCGATAGAATAACTAACTCACCCAGCTAAGCTGTCTGGCAGGGGAGCCTAAATCTTTAGAATGACTTCCTGATTATAGATAGCAAATGTGTAATTAGTTGTTTTCCTGCATTCCAGCTTTAACCACCCTCATATTTTGTCAAGGCAGGTAGGCAGACCCCGGACCCAAGATGTAGATCTCATTTATAAAGACCTCAAGCAACATAGGAAGCCAGCACATGATTCAACCAACCAACATCTACCCAAAACGTGGCATACTAAAGACTAAGTTCACCTTTGTTCACCTTTTTTCCCCTAAATTCTAGTTCTCCTATGTACCAATACAGCATTGTTTACACACACAGATCCACAGTCCTGCTCGGTTACCAGGCAATCGCGGGTGCCCAGAGGACATCGTGGCCGCCAGGCATGCGCACCGGGACCCGAGCGATGCGGCGGTTGCGCACGCGCCCCCTGCGCTGCCTGGAAGGCTGCGCCGTCATATGACGGTGGTCCAGAACAACAGCTGCACCGTCCCGCCATCATATGACGGCGGGCGGGCAGCAAGTGGTTAAAATACATGCCTAAGATACATCGACATGTACTGTTACCTTCCAAAAAGTGTACTTTGACATGCAGTAGTTCACTAATTGGATACAAAGTATAGCTCCTGCTGAGTCTGTCACTATTAGGATCTCACATCACTTTATAATATATAGTTTAATTCAGTCTGAGTGTTGTGCTTTTAAATGATATGCAGTGTGTAGGCACAAAAGATTGGGGAAATCTCTTGACAACATCCAGCTTTTTTCTACACAGACAGAAGTGTGACTAGAAGGTGGCCCAATTAGTAGTATTCCAGTTCTGACCAGGGGTGATCCTGGGCGGGTGCATGGGGTGCTCTGCACCCGGGCGCTGCAGAAAGGGGGTGCTGAAGTGGCTCCCTCCTCCTCTCCTTGTTCTGTGAAGTAGCGTCGCTATGGGGAAGGCAGCCGCGGTGCAGTCCACCAGTGAACACAAGTGGCCATGCTGTGACAAGGGGTAGATGAGCTGGTGGATGTCAGCGTATCTCCCCCGCTCGCCCCCCCCTTCTCCTGTCAGCAGAGCATCTTGTTAGCTGCTCAGCTTGGTGCCTGATTTGCTTCCGTCCCCATTGGCCACAGTGGAGGGCCAATCAGAAGATGCTAGCAGTGCATCATGGGACATGAAATCCTGAAAGATCTGCAAAGAAGTCTGTAAAGTGTAAAGGAAGGCTTCCTCTGCTGTGCCCAGTGATTGCAGGTATGTGCAGGGGGAGGGGTGGGTGAGTGAGCCTGTTACTTTATCAGTTAGCAGCAGCCAGCAGCAAGACAGAATGTCTGTGTACACTGCATGCTGCTCAGAACAGCCCGGGAATGAAGGGGGGGAGGGGGAGAGTGAATGTACCTGAGCTCCTCACTGACTTCCCCCTGACTTGGCCACCCTTACCATTAATGTAGAAGGCTGTAAGGGGTGAGCAGTAGGCTGACACATAAGCAAGTCACTCAGCTTGTCCACCTGACTCTCCCCCCTTCCAGACAGTGGGGTGTAAGAAGTAAGTCACACACAGCATGCTATACCATCTCTGCAGACTTGAGGGAGAGCCAGGAGAAAATTGTCTATTGGGGTAATTTAAGGGGATAGTCTGTACTGGGAATGGGAAGGGGGGCAATATTTGTTGTATACTGGCCAGTGTGTTACCTCTGTGCTATGTGCATGGCACACTTCTGAGCACTGTCTGAAACACACACTTGAACCCTCTACTCCATGCGCTCCTCAGCCCAGCAAAACAATCAAACCTCAGCCCAACACCTGTACAATACGCATTCCTGAACCATCTGCTGTCTGTGCGTATCGCACTCCTGTGCTTTCTGTGTTAAATGCACTCCTGTGCTTTCTGTGTAAAACACACTCCTATGCTTTGTGTTCTGTGCAGTATGCGCTTCTTATCCCTATGCTCTGTGTAACACACACTCCTGTGCTCTGTGCGATACTCACTCCTGTGCCCTGCAGCCTGTGCAATGCATACTCCTAAGCCCTGTGTGTTGAACACTCCTGAACCCTGTACTCTGTACAATATGGGGTGTGAGTACCTGCACCTATTCTTTGAGAAGAAAAAAAGTCCTGGGTTATGTTTGAAGTCTCTGACTATCTCTTGTATCATTTTTGCAGTCTCTGACCATCTCCTGTATCATGTCTACAGTCTCTGACCATCTCCTGTACTATGTCTGCAGTCTCTGACCATCTCTTGTATCATGTCTGAAGTCTCTGACCATCTCTTGTATCATGTCTGCAGTCTCTGATCATCTCCTGTACTATGTCTGCAGTCTCTGATCATCTCTTGTATCATCATGTCTGCAGTCTCTGACCATCTTCCGTAGTATGTCTGCAGTCTCTGACCATTTCTTGTATCATGTCTGCAGTCTCTGATAATCTCCTGTACTAGGTCTGCAGTCTCTGATCATCTCTTGTATCATGTCTCCAGTCTATGTCCACTTCATGTATCATGTCTGCAGTCTCTGACCATCTCCTGTACTACATGGGTATGTCTGTAGTATGACTGGGGGCTCTTTCTACCAGACTCTCTAACAGAAGCCCTCTCTGTGTCCATCAGAGAGACTCCCCTCCAGGTCCCACTAGAGTACTCTCTTCCTGTAATTTGTTTATTGTTAAGAGATCATGGGAGGATCCCAGGGTAACGAATACTCCTTAGGGAGCATCTCTGTGTTTGAGTCATTGACATAGAAACATTTGTAATGGGGAGGAGTTAGTAAGATGACCACGCCCATGTGGGGGCGCCAGAAATATTTCTGCACCCAGGCATCGGTGACACCAGGATCGGCCCTGGTTCTGACAACAATAATATTATAAATGTACAAATCTATAACACCATGATCAAGCTAAACACTGCATGAATATGTGTTTTAAAACTTCAAGGAATCAGTGTTATTCAAACAAAGTATGTTGTTGTAGAGAATCAAGTGATATGAGGTTGCAGTCTTCCCCTAAGGCACTGTGAAAGGCTTACTGAATCATCAGTGTAGTGGTGCAGTGTAGTGGTGTTACTAATGTATTTGACCTGGGGTTGGATCATTTTTAACACACTCCCATGCATCTTTTAATAACAATAATATAGAACAAAAATGGGAAAGTAAAGATTTTCCTCATCTAAAAGTTGTATAAACTGTATAATCATGTTTGTAAAAAAATAAAAAATAAAACCATTTAATAATAGCACTTTGGTAAAATATAAAGATAATATTGGTGTTACATAGTTACATAGTAGGTGAGGTTGAAAAAAGACACCAAGTCCAACCTGTGTATGTGATTATATGTCAGTATTACATTGTATATCCCTGTATGTTGCGGTCGTTCAGATGCTTATCTAATAGTTTCTTGAAACTATCAATGCCCCCCGCTGAGACCACCGCCTGTGGAAGGGAATTCCACATCCTTGCCGCTCTTACAGTAAAGAACCCTCTACGTAGTTTAAGATTAAACCTCTTTTCTTGTAATTTTAATGAGTGGCCACGAGTCTTGTTAAACTCCCTTCTGCGAAAAAGTTTTATCCCTATTGTGGGGTCACCAGTGTGGTATTTTTATATTGAAATCATATCCCCTCTCAAGCGTCTTATTCTCCAGAGAGAATAAGTTCAGTGCTCGCAATCTTTCCTCATAACTAATATCAGCCAGACCCTTTATAAGCTTTGTTGTCCTTCCTTGTACTCGCTCCATTTCCAGTACATCCTTCTTGAGGGCTGGTGCCCAGAAATGGACAGCATACTCTAGGTGCGGCCGGACCAGAGTCTTGTAGCGTGGGAGAATTATCGTTTTATCTCTGGAGTTGATCCCTTTTATGCATGCCAATATTCTGTTTGCTTTGTTAGCAGCAGCTTGGCATTGCATGCCATTGCTGAGCCTATCATCTACTAGGACCCCCAGGTCCTTTTCCATCCTAGATTCCCCCAGAGGTTCTCCCCCCAGTGTATAGATTTCATTCATATTTTTGCCCCCCAAATGCATTATTTTACATTTTTCTACATTGAACCTCATTTACCATGTAGTTGCCCACCCCATTAATTTGTTCAGACTTTTTGCAAGGTTTCCACATCCTGCAGCTGCATCCCTGCTTAGCTTAGTATCGTCCGCAAATATAGAGATTGAACTGTTTACCCCATCCTCCAGGTTGTTTATGAACAAATTATATAGGATTGGTCCCAACACAGAACCCCGGGGGACCCCACTACCCACCCCTGACCATTCCGAGTACTCCCTATTTATCACCACACTCTGAACTCGCCCTTGTAGCCAGTTTTCAATCCATGTACTCACCCTATGGTCCATGCCAACGAAATTTATTTTGTACAGTAAATGTTTATGGGGAACTGTGTCAAATGCTTTTGCAAAATCCAGATACACCACGTCTATGGGCCTTCCTTTATCTAGCTGGCAACTCACCTCCTCATAGAAGGTTAGTAGATTGGTTTGGCAAGAACGATTCTTCATGAATCCATGCTGATTACTGCTAATGATACCGTTCTCATTACTAAAATCTTGTATATAGTCCCTTATCATCCCCTCCAAGAGTTTACATACTATTGATGTTAGGCTAACTGGTCTGTAATTCCCAGGGATGTATTTTGGGCCCTTTTTAAATATTGGTGCTACATTGGCTTTTCTTCAATTAGCTGGTACCATTCCAGCCAGTAGACTGTCAATAAAAATTTGGAACAATGGTTTGGCAATTACATAGTTAGTAAGGTTGAATAAAGACACCAGTCCATCCTGAGTGAGTGTGGGTGCATGTCTACAATTATCCCTATTCATTTAAGGTACCCATATAGCGTTGTCAATTTACGCAGCACTCCACACATACATTGCACACTCACATTGGTCCCTACCCTCAAGGAGCCCACAATCCAAGGTCCCCAACTCGCATTCATATACTAGGACCAATTTTGAACAAAAGCCAATTAACCTACCAGCATGTCTTTGGAGTGTGGGAGGAAACCGGAGTACCCAGAGGAAACCCACGCAGGCACAGTAAGAACATGCAAACTCCAGGCAGGTAGTGTTGTGGTTGGGATTCAAACCAGCGGCCCTTTTTACTGCTAGGCGAGAGTGCTACCCACTACACCACTGTGCTGCCTGAATTACTTGACTGAGTTCCCTAAGTACCCTCAAGTGCAAGCCATCTGGTCCCGGTGATTTATTAATGTTAAGTTTCTCAAGTCTAATTTTAATTCTGCCCTCTGTTAACCATGGAGGTGCTTCCCATGATGTGTCATGAGGATAAACACTGCAGTTTTGGTTACTGAAGCCCCCCGATTCCCTCGTGAAGTTTGAGGATAGATTTTGCAGGCTTGTAGAGGACTAAATTATAATAATATGATTCTGGCAAAAATGATGATTTGACAATGTGTAGGAAGAAAACTGCAGTCCTTACAATACTTTGGCCCCAAATTGGCAACCATATACAATACACAGACAACAAACTATCAATTGTTACAAAATACAGACAGCAAAAGGCCCATCACATGCAACAGATAGGCATAAGTGACATTATGCGGGCAATGAACAAGCAACTGTGACAATATGCGAACAACAAATTTGCATTAATGGAAATATGTGGACACCAAAGAACCATAATGATAATATGAGAAGTACCAATGGGCAATTATGACTGTACGTGAACAATAAACAGGATATTGTGACAATATGTGGACAACAAATGGGCAATTCTGACTGTATGTGAATGTGAAAAACAAGCTGGATAGCTTGACATATGTGGACACCAAATGGGCAATTTTGATTTTATGTGGAATGCCAAGCTGGATATCTTAACATATGTGGACAAGAAATAGGCAGTTTTGACTGTATGTGAGCAGCAAGCTGGATATCTTGACATATGTGGAGAACAAATGGGCACTTTTATCTGTATCTGAACAACAAGATGAATATCTTGACATATGTGAGAACAAATGAGCAATTGGGACAGTATGCAGAAGACAAATTAGTAATTGTGACAATATACAGGCAAAAATGTCCCAGAAAAAATTATATATATATATATATATATATATATATATATATATATATATATATGTGTGTGGGGGGGGTACAGTGTCTGTAGCACCTCCACTCTGGCTGCACTCAGGACAGACCTCTCTCACCACTACCATAGGTACACCACTGCAAGTTCACATAATATTACAATTTACTAACATGATTTGCATTTTAATAAATCTGCTCTTTGGTGTCTACATATTGTCTCACTTGCTCATTTGTTGTCTCAAAAATCAAAGAAAATGTTACCAAACCCTCCTCTTTTAAAGAACATTGGGGGAGATTTATTAAAACTGGTGCACGCAGAATCTGGTGCAGCTGTGCCTAGTAACCAGTTTTTAACTTCAGCTTGTTTAATTAAGCTTTGACAATGAGCCCACATTCACATTGGGCAATTTTGGCATGTCAAATTGCATGTCAAATTGCCACCTATTGCTGGCAACGGCACTGCACTGATTCTCAAATGTAGTTCCTGCACTACTTTTGGTGACATCGGGGGTGATTTCAATAAACATCTGTGCAGGGACTCACACAGCTGTCTCTGAAATTGCTCCCGAAGTCGGATTGAAATGCGAGTTTGAAATTGCGCGAGTTTAGCTGAACTTACACGATTTCAAACCCGCCTTCAGTGTGAACCCAGGCTAAAACCTGGAAATGTTTATTTCTGCTTGTGCTATCTGATGGTGCTATTACAAAGTAATAGATTAAGGTATGGAATATGTTTCTTTTTTAATTAGTTTTAGTGACACTTTAGGACAAATTGAGTGGGTCTTTTGTCCCATTTATTTGAATAGAATTAAACAAAACAAACAACACAACAAGGCCAGTTTAGAAATACTGTTTTTGAGTACTAACAAGTGAAAGGCACATACTTTGTTTCTCTCCTGCCTTTGTTGCTTCTACTGTCATTGTCTTTTCTATAACATTCCCTCACTGTCATGCTTTCTCCAGCTCCCTTTCATGATGATGGCGGATAAATGCTGTGAGTGAGCCATGACTCTAATGGCAGATAAAAGCTGCGGTGACCTGCCCTGCTGGCTCATAATAGTATGCACTCAGGCAGCCCATATGCCATGAAGGTGACAAGGGCATATCATTGAGAAGTGTGATTCATATGAATTATATGGTTTCATTCTTATTTACTTTTGTACGTATTTATTTTACGTTGCGAACAAGCAGACGATAGTCCCTAAAGGTTCATTAATCAGTAATGTGAATATTGTTATACTGGGAAAAAGATACAGTCCAGTACAGAAACTTTTCACAATATTAGAAGTATATATTTTTTATTTTATTTTTATTATTATACATAGGTCTCTAATATTATAATGGAACATCAGTAATAGTGATATAAACCAGATATGTCATATGTCTGAGCATCAAGTTTAAAACTTTGTTCCTAAATCTATTCTTTCTATTTAATTTTATTTAATTAACGCACATAAAATTAAATACATCCACTATCCTCCTGAACATTGACTGGTTTCAATTCAAATATACTCAAAGAACCTCTGAATTAGCTACCCACAATAGATGAAACAATTAGACGCAACATTTTCTGATGCACGTTTGTCCAATTTGGTTACAGTACATAACTGGTACCTTTCAGAAAAGCAATAATTCTATGACAGGTGAAAGTTTAGGCAGGATAAAGGTGTTATTATTACTTTGGGTTTGCATTAAATACCTAGAGAAGCCAGTCAGGGAGGAAAAATGGTAGTTGGGCAGCAACCATAGGTACTATAGAGTGTAGATAGTGTATATATGCATGATAGAATAATAATAATGTATACAAAACTTTATTTCATCCAATAAAATGCCTAAAAAACACATATTTTACATATGCTCACACATTGGTAACAACAATCATCGTTCACTAAAGACGCATGGGTGCTATATAGTTTTTTTACTCCCATTGAATACCAAGCCTGAGCCATTGTTATTCCCACTGAAACTGGGACATTTTCTACTCTCACTGACCACAGTCTGGCCCCCTTAAATTCTGAAGAACAGTAAAATGGCCCTTTTTTTAATGCTTTTAACATACTTTTGGTGTGTTTTTTGGTTTCCTGACTCCCAGAATGCACCTGTGAAACATGGACATGTCAGTCAAAAAATGCACCAAAAATGCAGGTGTGTTACTTTTTGATGCTTTTACCATTGACTTACAAAGAAAGATGCATTTTTACTGCACTTTTGAAAAACTGCACCAAAGATGCAACATGCAAGATTTTTTAAAATGCAGCACACCCACATCGCAGTGATGTAAACAGTTACATAGGATATAAAGAAGAATTGTTGTCATGTGCTTTTGTCACACTGGAAAAGTGTGTTTTAGTGCGGCAAAGGGATCTTAGGGCCTCTGAGCTTCAATAGTGTATGCACTACTTTGGACATAAGATTTTCCAGACCCTATAACTCCGACTGTAACTAACATGACAATCTCATTGCTTCATGTGCCCAAAATTTACAAACCACATAATCTCTCTGAATCTAACCCAATCTTTGCCCCCTGTTCTCCAGCAGTAGTGGTTTACCTGCTAAAGGTGAACACAACAGAGAGGGCTTTTGGATATAACTAGGAAGATATTGTTGGTTTACCCAGAACCAGAGGCCAAGCTGCTAACCCTATTTCTTTGTGAGCCTTATAATAATTAATAAAACAGGCATGTAGCTTTTTATAAGTAACAGACAGGTAAAATGGACCCCAGTAGCGTGGTGATGAGTGGTCATGATGGGGGGCTGCTTTGTTGACATCTAACATCTTTACAAGCTATTAATGGGGGTGAATTATCCAAATCATAAAAAAATTCCACTTAATGACACATCTTGTGAATTATTTCTCTAAAACCGCCCTTTTTGGTATTAGAACACACCTTTCATATATTTTGATATCTGTCAAACTTAAAAAGCGGGCTCCATTCACCATCTCAGTAAACATTTCCCATGCTTGTGTTGATCTCTGTGCACACTGGTCAAAAACTCATTAAATCCCAGGAATTGAGTGGAGCTTTAAATGTGACAAAGCCCAATATTACCTGAGAATAGACATAGACAGGTTCTTCCATCAGTGTTCATCTGTGGCACAGTCTATACGGCCCAATATTTGTCCATTGTCTAGTCTGGTTAGTGTTTTAGAATTTATTACAAGAAAAATTATTATCATTACATGGAATAATGTATCTTGTGCAGTGAATTGTAAAAAAAAAGTATATTAGGCTTCAGTGCAATGTTCAGTGACCTTAATAAATGCACACAGCCTGTAGCCTTGTTATGTATATGGTCACTGCATTCCTCACTAAATCCTGATATTCTTATAATTTACCATATAGAGTATGCTATGTCATACATTCTCTCTCTTTTCTCTATTTACATTCATAGGGATGGAGGCAAATGACTACGTCATTGCCTCATTTAAAGTCCCACCAACCCCTCTCCCCTGTTAGTATGTCATATATTATTATTGAAGTGCTTACCCCTGCAGGAGCTACTTGATATGCTGGGTTCTCTTTTCTGCCACAACTCTTTAAACTGCTCGGTCCTTACGGACACATCCGGTTATGTAGGTTGAAGCTTGCTCACACCTGTGTAGCTAAAGCATTAATGCACCATCACACTATGTTAACATTGGCCACAGACTGTTGGATGGTAGGTCAAATAAGTATAATGTGGCAAAGCAAGTTATACAATGCATGAACCAGTAAACAGGCAACTGAACACATTTGAACAGGCCAAACTAACTAGGTTGAACACCAACATTTATTATGGCAATTAACTAAACTGCAATAAATATAAACCAAATTTTAACTGCCATAAATGTAATGGAAAAATGTAATGGCATTAACCAAAAACATCCTCAAGTGCACTCAGCAAATACACCCCTAATAGTGGGTGGGCGTATGCAGACTTAAGTTGGCTATGATTGGGGCCCATCATTAAGGTGGTGTACATGTTGCTGTTTCTGTAAAACTGTACACTATGGATTGCTGAAGGGCTGCTAAGTGAGCAACAGTCCCTACTGGCTTTAACTGTGGTCAATAATAGGAAAATTCCAGTTGTTCCGCTCACCACTCCTGGTACCCAGTGATTCCAATACAGAATGCTTGGTGGTCTGTTGTTCCCAGTGGCTCAGTCCTCACAATCAAGTCCCCACAAGGCTCTGTCCCAGTGCTCAGACTCTCACCGATTCTCTCCTGCTGTAGACACACAGATGGCAAAAGGTCTCTCACTGGGTCTCTCTTGCTGTAGCCACACACACACTGCAACAGGTCACTCCAACTCTGGTTGCAGCACAGCAAAAGGCCTTTCAGTGGCTCAGTCCTCAGGCTCTCTGCTGTGGGTACAGACACCCCAGGGACAGGCTCTGTCCTTTCTGGGGAAGACACAAACTATTCACATGTCTGCACAGCTCCTGTCCCAAGACACAGCAACTCTCTGTGGTTCAGTCTCCCAGCTCTCTGGGTACTCAAAACACAGCAGCAGATTTACTCCCTCTGGTTCCTGTACTGCTCTGCTAGAGCCCCTGTTTCCTGCAAAGTCTTATTAAAGACAATAGGTCTGTGCAGCTTGGCTTCCTACCATAAAGACCTAGCTAAGTCTCAGAATGCCCAAGAAAACCCCACTCTCGACCTCTTTTTTTGAGCAGGAATCTCTGATTGTTGTAGTTTTTAACTGTATTCCCCTTAACACAGGCTTTGCACTTCCTGTACTACAGGTCCCACGATCCTCCTCCCTTTCCTTTTTTGCTGATTGATTCACTGCCGCTGCTGGCAGGAGGGAGAGGGGAAGAAACAGGAGCAGGCAGAAATGACACACACGCACCAGTCAGCAGCACAGTAGAGGGAAAGCCCGCAGTACAGATGCTGTATCATTGTTTAGACCAGCGGGGGGAGAAAATGAAGCTAGTGAGTGGATAGAAACACACACAACCTGCAAGGCACCTGGCTTCATTATTATTATTATTATTATTATTATTATTTCTACTACTTGATAAAAATAATATCCTTTTAAAGTGACACTGTTAGTCCAAGCAGGAGTTTATTATGTCTGAAAGGCACAAATGCAATTCATGAGTAGAATCAGACTGTTGTATGGGTGCTTTGTAGGAAATTGAATGCAAAAAATATCTTATGTGTTTTGTCATAAAAGGATTAATCAGATTGTGCAAAGAAAATACAGTATTTACAGATTAATCTATGTATACAAAATAATAATACCTGCATTGTATGTTGTCAGTGAGAAGAAGTATAAAGGTTCCTTATTAGGTAATTGTTAACTATTTAGGAGATTTGAGGGAGGGAGAGATGAAACCAGAATGGCCTTAAGAAAGGCCCATGGGAACTGTAGTGCTGATTGGAAGCTGAACGATGGTTGTGAAGTATTAGGGGAATAGCTGTATCTCTACACAGCAATAGCCTGGAAAATAAGTGCATACAGGTAATACACAGAAGGTATATTAAAGTGGAGGAGTAAAGTAGAGAGCTGTGGATGTTGTAAGCTGAAAGATAACTAAAAAACACAACAGAATGTCAGAACAGAGAGATTTACTTGTGATAGGTGATGGTTGGTAATCTCATGGTGGAACACAGCAGAGGAAACATAGGTATTACAGATAATATCAGTGGAGTATTTCTCTCCTGCATTTAAAACTGATCAGGGCACAAAGTTATAGCTTTCTACTTTTTATTCTATTTAACTGTTTGTACTGCTGCCAAAAATACATCTTTTGAGTAGTGTCCCTCGTTAGATGTGCCAGGATTGCACAAAACTAGGGATGAGCCGAAAACCCCCTTGTTCGGTTCGCACCAGAACATGCGAACAGGAAAAAAGTTCGTTCGAACACGCGAACACCGCTAAAGTCTATGGGACACGAATATGAATAATCAAAAGTGCTAATTTTAAAGGCTTATATGCAAGTTATTGTCATAAAAAGTGTTTGGGGACCTGGGTCCTGCCCCAGGGGACATGGATCAATGCAAAAAAAAGTTTTAAAAAAGGCAGTTTTTTCGGGAACAGTGATTTTAATAATGCTTAAAGTGAAACAATAAAAGTGTAATATCCCTTTAAATTTCGTACCTGGGGGGTGTCTATAGTATGCCTGTAAAAGGATGCATGTTTCCCGTGTTTAGAACAGTCTGACAGCAAAATGACATTTCAAAGAAAAAAAAGTCATTTAAAACTACTCGCGGCTATTGCATTGCCGGTCCGACAATACACATAGAAGTTCACTGATAAAAACGGCATGGGGATTCCCCACAGGGGAACCCCAAACCAAAATTAAAAAAAAAAATGACGTGGGGGGTCCCCCTAAATTCCATACCAGGCCCTTCAGGTCTGGTATGGATATTAAGGGGAACCCCGGCCAAAATTTAAAAAAAAAAATGACGTGGGGGTCCCCCTAAATTCCATACCAGACCCTTCAGGTCTGGTATGGATTTTAAGGGGAACCCCGCGCCAAAATTTTAAAAAAAAATGGCGTGGGGTCCCCCCAAAAATCCATATCAGACCCTTATCCGAGCACGCAACCTGGCAGGCTGCAGGAAAAGAGGGGGGGATGAGAGAGTGTTCCCCCTCCTGAACCGTACCAGGCCACATGCCCTCAACATTGGGAGGGTGCTTTGGGGTAGCCCCCAAAACACCTTGTCCCCATGTTGATGAGGACAAGGGCCTCATCCCCACAACCCTGGCCAGTGGTTGTGGGGGTCTGCGGGCGAGGGGCTTATAGGAATCTGGAAGCCCCCTTTAACAAGGGGACCCCCAGATCCCGCCCCCCCTGTGTGAAATGGTCCATTTCACTAAAAAAGTGTCAAAAATTTTAAAAATGACAAGAGACAGTTTTTGACAATTCCTTTATTTAAATGCTTCTTCTTTCTTCTTTCTTCTATCTTCCTTTATCTTCTTCTTCTTCTGGTTCTTCCTCTGGTGTTCTCGTCCAGCATCTCCTCCATGGCATCTTCTTCCCTTCTTCTCCTCGGGCCGCTCTGCATCCATGGCATGGAGGGAGGCTCCTGCTCTTCTCTTCATCTTCTTCTCTTCTTCATCTTCTTTTCTTCTTCTCTTCTTCATCTTCTTCTCCGAGCTGCTCCACATCCATGCTGGCATGGAGGGAGGCTCCCTCTGTGTGATGCTTCTCCTCTTCTGACGGTTCTTAAATAACGGGGGGTGGGGCCACCCGGTGACCCTGCCCCCCTCTGACGCACGGTGACTTGACGGGACTTCCCTGTGATGTCACAGGGAATGCCACAGGGAAGTCCCGTCATGTCCCGTGCGGCAGAGGGGGCGGGGTCACCGGTGGCCCCGCCCCCCGTTATTTAAGAACCGTCGGAAGAGGAGAAGCGTCACACAGCAGGAGCCTCCCTCCATGCTAGCATGGATGCGGCGCGGCCCGGAGAAGAAGATGAAAAAGAGAAGAAGATGAAAAAGAGAAGAAGATGAAGAAGAATAGAAGATGAACAGAAGAGCAGGAGCCTCCCTCCATGCCATCATGGATGCGGAGGAGAAGAAGGGAAGAAGATGCCGCGGAGGAGATGCTGGATGAGAACACCGGAGGAAGAACCAGAAGAACCAGAAGAACCAGAAGAAGAAGATGAAGGAAGATAAAAGAAAGAAGAAAGAAGAAGCATTTAAATAAAGGAATTGTCAAAAACTGTCTCTTGTCATTTTTAACATTTTTTGACACTTTTTTAGTGAAATGGACCATTTCACACAGGGGGGAGGGCGGGGATCTGGGGGTCCCCTTGTTAAAGGGGGCTTCCAGATTCCGATAAGCCCCCCACCCGCAGACCCCCACAACCACCGACCAGGGTTGTGCGGATGAGGCCCTTGTCCTCATCAACATGGGGACAAGGTGTTTTGGGGGGCTACCCCAAAGCACCCTCCCAATGTTGAGGGCATGTGGCCTGGTATGGTTCAGGAGGGGGGGGGCTCTCTCATCCCCCCCTCTTTTCCTGCGGCCTGCCAGGTTGCGTGCTCGGATAAGGGTCTGGTATGAATTTTTGGGGGGACCCCACGCCATTTTTTTTTATTTTGGCATGGGGTTCCCCTTAATATCCATACCAGACCTGAAGGGTCTGGTATGGAATATAGGGGGACCCCCCACGTAATTTTTTTTTTTTTTTGGCCGGGGTTCCCCTTAATATCCATACCAGACCTGAAGGGCCTGATATGGAATTTAGGGGGACCCCCACATCATTTTTTTTTTTAAATTTTGGTTTGGGGTTCCCCTGTGGGAAATTCCCATACCGTTTTTATCAAGGAACTTCTATGTGGATTGTCGGACCGGCAATGCAATAGCCGCGAGTAGTTTTAAATGACTTTTTTTCCTTTGAAATGTCATTTTCATGTCAGACTGTTCTAAACACGGGAAACATGCGCCCCTTTACAGGCATACTATAGACACTCCCCAGCTACGAAATTTAAAGGGATATTACACTTTTATTGTTTCACTTTAAGCATTATTAAAATCACTGCTCCCAAAAAATGGCCGTTTTTAAAAGCTTTTTTTTGCATTGATCCATGTCCCCTGGGGCAGGACCCAGGTCCCCAAACACTTTTTATGACAATAACTTGCATATAAGCCTTTAAAATTAGCACTTTTGATTTCTCCCATAGACTTTTAAAGGGTGTTCTGCTGCATTTGAATTTGCCGCGAACACCCCAAATTGTTCACTGTTCGGCGAACTTGCGAACAGCCGATGTTCGAGTCGAACATGAATTCGACTAAAACTCGAAGCTCATCCCTACACAAAACTAACTAGAGGACAGTAGAAGTATATCAGACCTCTATGGACCAAGATAGGAATTTTCCTGCAATAAGATTTGGGCTGCATTGCAAATCCGGTGCAACAGCAGATTGATTGTCCTTAGTAAAATTTTTATTAAAATAAGATTTGGAGCTCAGCCACTTTGGAGTGAGACTGCTGCACTTAACAGATTCCTAAATACAGGACCTACATAAACTTAGCTTGAAAGGAATGTACTCTCTTTTTAATTTAGGTATTACAGCCAGTAAGTGATTAACATTCAAATGACACACAATATCAAAAATGTCGCACATGTGCAAAATAGTAATATACAGTGAAAATCAATTGAGAATTCATATACTCAAAAACTTAAATATCAAATATACCAAAACAAAGTGAAATGCAAAGAAAATTCATAAATGAGTGAATAAAAAAAAATGACTAAATATTAATTCATATTTTAAAAAAATGAATGAATCAAAAAAGTCCATCCAGGTGCTTGGACAAAAAGTGCTCTGTGCTCAAAAACATGAAAGGTGCTTCAGTGCTTCAATGTCACAGATGTGCTCCTTAGACTGCTTAGGCTGCTTACCAGATAAATATGATATCTCATACGAACATCATTAGCGCTTTAGTGTATTCCACTTTAGAGAACCCACACTCTCACTGTTTTGGCTCTGCAGCCACATAAATCACCACTTGCTGTGGTATCCCCACCATGAGAGGGTAGTAAATGGTCTGGACCCTACCAACAGACTCCGGCATATACATATATTAAAAGCAAGGAAAAGACTAGCACTACACTGGAGCATAAAGATTGATTGAGTTGAGAAGTATTACATTTACAAAGTGTAGAAAATGTTCGAGCAAACAACTCCGATAAACACAGCCGTGATGGCTTTCAACCTGTCCGCGTGTGCTAACATCACACCGCTAGCTCCATACAAGGTGTCACCTGGGATTGGAAGCTCCAATCTCAGATGATATTGTGTGTCATTCGAATGGTAATTACTTACTGGCTGTAATATGCAATAGTTAAAGAGACAGCACATTCTTTTCAAGCTAACATTTTTTTATTTGGCTGATCCATTTTTTCAGTTTAGTTTACTACTGTTGCTTTCTGTCACAGACCTGCAACAGTTTTTAGAGCCCCTGAAACAAAAATATGTCTTTCCTCTAGCTGTGCTTGCAAGGGTGATCCCCAAAGACTTCTATGGACTACTTTTTAAATGTCTCCAGTCTCACCAGCTGTGGCTCAGGACAGTAGAGGAGTTGTAAGTTGGCATCAGGTGTTGTAACTGTAGCCCTACCCCTGAAGGAACCACTGGAAATATGCCCGGGTTCTTTTTTCCAGTATTTGCCCCAAGACCAGACACACAATCACAGTCATTCTTTGGCTCAACAATAGGTCCAGGGGTGTTCTTTTTGGGATCACTTGAATAGGGATGGCTGAATTAAGTTGGATACTCCAAAAATAACTATGTACAAGATTAGTACAGTAAACTTCCTTCTATAGAGCTGAAACAAAAGTCCTTGCAAAAGCAAACTGTGGACTTGGCTTTGTAGTAGAAGCAGTTAAAAGCACAAAAGCTTCTTCTTTAGGGCAATCACAACAGAGTACCTTCGCAAAGAACTAGATAGACTGAGCTATTCAGGACAGCAGCCAATGTCCCCTTGACACAAACATACAGCTGACTCTCTAGCACCAGAGGGGTTGCAGCAGCTTTAGATCTCTCTTACTGTCTGTGCTCACAAATGTCCTTGGGAAGTTGGTTGCCTCCTTCCAACATCCATCCACCACCTTTCTCCTGTGATATCAGACTAGATCTTCAGACTACAGCCCCTCAGTCAGCATTCTGTAATGTCAGCATCCTGGCTTTACTACCCTCTCCAGGACAAGGCCCAGAAGTTCTGTGTATTTATACAGACTCCCAGCAGCCTTCAGGGCCACCCTCCCTGGGATTTTCCAGGGCTGTATAAATATTTATGTTGCTATTTGCATTATTATTGACTAACTAATCAATAGGGATGGGCGATCAGCTTGGCCCGAGCATCAGTTCAGGCCGAACATTTGCCGTTCGGCCGTTCATGGAACACCCAAATTTGCAGGGTATTAGCCCCAACTGGGTGCTGCACAGTACTTTGTGTACCCTGATTGGGCAACACTTTGTCCTTAACAATCGATGAGTCATCAGCTGTCAATGGGTTTCCCCACTGACAGCTTAACAATAAAAAAAAGTGCTGGTTAAAAAATAAAGCCTAAAAAGGCATGGGGTCCCCCACAATCCATACCAGGCTCTGGTATTGATTTTTTTTTAAAAAGCAGTGTGGGGTCCCCCCTAAAAACATACTAGGCCTTATCTGGGCATGCAGCCTGGCAGGTCAGGAAAGGGGGGGACGAGTGTGCGCCCCCTTCTGAACCATACCAGGCCACATGTCCTCAACATGGGGGGTGGGTGCTTTGGGGTGGGGGGCTTTGAGTGGTGGGTTTATCCGAATCTCCCCCAGATCCCGCCCCCCCATGTGAACAGGTATCGGGTACATTGTATACCTACCCATTCACCAAAAAAGTGTCAAAAAGTTATAAACACAAGAGACAGTTTTTGACAAATCCTTTATTAAAAATAAAAAATAAAAAAATAGTGTCCCTCGATGTAAATCCATTGTCAATCATGCCGCCCATCAACCAGAAAAATAAAAAAAATAAAAAACTCGTCTGCCTCCTGGGAAGCCTCCCAGCGAATGCCTCCTCTGTGCTTAGGTAAGCGACGGGGCCACCTAGCTACGTCACACAGTGGCCCCGCCCCCACATTACACCACATGCCCATCATGCACCTTTTTTTTTTTTAGGGTCGGCATTCAGCATGATTGACGATGGATTTACATCGAGGGACACTATTTTTTTATTTTTTATTTTTTAATAAAGGATTTGTCAAAAAATGTCTCTTGTGTTTATTACTTTTTGACACTTTTTGGTGAATGGGTAACTGATACTCATTCACATAGGGTAGGGGGCTGGGATCTGGGGGCCCCCTAGTTAAAGTGGGCTTCCAGATTCCGATAAGGCCCCCGCCCGCAGACCTCGACAACAACAGCCCAGGGTTGTCGGGACGAGGCCCTTGCCCCCATCAACATCAACACCCACCCCACCATGTGGCCTGATATGGTTCAGGAGGGGGGGCGCTTGTTCGCCCCCCCCACCTTTCCTGACCTGCCAGGTTGCATGCCTGGATAAGGGTCTGGGGACCGCAGAACTTTTTTTTTTCTTAATTTTGGCATGGGGTTTCTCTCTAAATCCATGCCAGTCCCGAAGGACTGGGGGGGCCCCCATACCATTCTTTTCTTTATTCTTTCTAAAGTCAGTGGCTGGCAATTGTAACCACAAGTCATTTTAAATGGGATTTGACTTGTTTTTTTCCTTTCGAAATGCCTTTTTTGCGCCAGCATATTTTATGTATGCTACAGATGAGTCACTATACAGGCACATTAAAGCCCTTATTTCTAGCAGCGCCTTACTGTCAATTTTGCTGTGCTTTTACCCCCCCCCCCGCTAGCGGCCAGCAGCAGCACTATGCTGCCCCGTTGATTTCTATGGGCAGGAGCGGTGCTCCAAAGAGGCTGCTTGCAGGAGTTTTTTTAATGTCCTGCAAGCGCACCACTCCAGTGTGAAAGCACTCGGGCTTTCACACTGTAGAGACAGGAGCGGCACTTTACAGGCGCTATACAGGCGCTATTTTTAGCGCTGTAGCGCCTGTAAAGCGCCTCAGTGTGAAAGGGGTCTAAGGGGACCCCCCAGGCACTATATTTAAAGGAATTTTTCATTTTTATTCTTGCACTTTAAGCATAATTAAAATCACTGCTCCTGAAAAAATTATAGTTTTAAAAAAAGTTTTTATTGATACATGTCCCCCAGGGCAGTACCTAGACCCCATGCCCCTTTTATGGAAAATTACTTGCATATAAGCCTTCAAAATGGACACTTTTGGTTTATCCTGTTCAGCTCCCATAGACTTTAACCACTTCAACCCCGGAAGATTTGGCTGCTCAATTACCAGAGCATTTTTTGTGATAAGGCACTGCATTGCTTTAACTGACAATTGCACGGTCGTGCGACACTGTACCCAAACAAACTTGACTTTTTTTTTCCCACAAATAGAGCTTTCTTTTGGTGGTATTTGATCATCTCTGCGGTTTTTATTTTTTGCGCTATAAACAAAAAAAGAGCGACAATTTTGACAAAAACACAATATTTTGTACTATTTGTTATAATAAATATCCCCAATTTTTTTAAAAAAAAGTTAATTTTTTACTCAGCTTAGGCCGATATGTATTCTTCTACGTATTTTTGGTAATAAAAATTGCAATAGGGGGCGTGGCCTGCTGCGGACCAGGATGGCTGCCTGAGTTCCGAGCTCCGTTCCACGGCCTGGAGAACGGCAACCCGCAGCTACTTTCCTCCTCACAGCCCACTCCATCGGAGCGTGAGAGGACCGGAGACAACTCAGGGCATGTCGCAGCGGCGTTACAAGCCGCCGAATCCCCGCCGCCTGACAGATTACTATCCGGCGGCCGCCGCTATGCATGGAATCCAAGATGGCGCCGATGCCAGTACTAATAACAGCGTCCATAACGGCCCTGCTCGCCTGACTGCTACATCCACAGAGATGCACCGCCAGGGAGACCCAGCCACAGCCACAAAAGAAGGTATGGACACCCACCCTCCTCCAGAGGAGCCCCTGGGAGGACTGCACCAGGACAGAGGTAAGAGGCTGGCTACCTCCCCTGCACACTCCCCAAACAAGGAGCCACATGCTAAAAAGCAGCTATGGTCCCAGATTGTTGCAGGGCCGCAGGGATCACAAAATGCTCCCTCCCTAGCTGCTATCCCTGCCACAGATAGCACAGTTTTTGAAGCAACATTGAAATCTATGCTTCTTACTCTGCAGCAAGATTTACATAGGGAGCGCCAATTATCAATGTCCCAAATGCATGACAGGATAGACTGCATAGAAGAGCGTACAGATGCTCTGGAAGAAAATCTGCAAGATTATTCTAAAGCGTACAACGAATTACTAGATGCACATGAGCACCACACGGAAGAAATCCACCACATTAAATTGAAATTAGCGGATTTAGAAGACCGATCAAGACGAAATAATATCAAATTCAGAGGCATCCCAGAATCGGTCAAACCAAATGAAATAACACCGTACTTGCAACAACTTATCTCCGCCTTACTCCCAAATCTCAACGCCCGCGACACTTTAATTGACCGGGCCCACAGAATAGCTAAGCCGCCACACCTCTCAGACGACATCCCTAGGGATGTCTTGGCGCGCATACATTTCTTCCGTGTTAAGGAACAAATCCTCTCCGCTGCCAGATCCTCGAAACCCCTACCGGCTCCTTACACTAATGTCAAGCTATTCACGGATCTGTCCCCTGCCACTATGGAAATGCGCAGAGCTTTTGCCCCTGTTACATCTATTCTGCAGCAAAAAAAAATAGTGTATAGATAGGGCTTTCCAACAAAACTCCTGGTTACTCACCAGCAAAAGACCATCCCTATTCTCACCCCGAAAGATGGCTACAAGAAACTTACCAACTGGGGTTTCCTCCCCATTGCTCCGAGAGACAGGGAACAAGCTGCCTCTATAAACAAGCCACCGGATCCTAAGAGCACCGCAGCCAAAACGCCTAACAAAATATGACCTAAGGTTATGCCCTGGTCCCCAGCCTTTCTTTATCTCCAGCCTGGGCGAAACACCCTTTTTTTATCTCCCACCACCCCTCAGGTTTAAAGTTGTTCTAAGCACACGGTTTATTTGAAGTTTGATCACATTACAGATTACTCAACAATTGTTTTTTTTTTTTTTTTTTTCTCTTTCTCAGGATTATATACTGTTTATACTTGTATTTTAGTAGCTGATTAATCCTTTGTTCATTTGCCTATAGCACTTACAGCATTGATTCGTTTCTTTGTGTAATTCACAACTATCAGCGGTAGGTGAAGTCTCTCTCCCTCTGTCCAGGTCCTCATAACTGCTCTGCAACCATGTCACTCTCAATCACCTCCCTTAACGTGAAAGGTCTAAATTCGCCATTTAAACGCAACCTTCTATGGAAAGAAGCATTACATCAGCATGCAGATGTAATCTGTATTCAAGAAACACATTTTTCCAAACTCAAACAACCCCAATGCAGCCACAAAAAATACCCACATCGCTTCTTTGCGAACGCTTCGAAAAAAAAGAGAGGAGTGATGATTGCCATCAACGCAGCAATAGATTTCAAATTACACCACTGTGAAAGTGATGACGACGGCAGATTTTTAATCCTATCAGCCTCATTTGACAATCGCCCTCTCACTTTAGTCAACATTTATGCCCCCAGCACAGGCCAAAAAAAATTTTATTCCAACCTCTTTGCCAAACTGACTCCATTCAGATTTTCACCCTTAATTATTTGTGGAGATTTTAATGAAGTACTTGACCCTTCACTGGACACATCCAATCCTTCACGTTCTAGGCCCTCAGCAATATCTAATATTCTTAAACAAGAGGACTTATACGACTCCTGGAGGTGCATGCACGATATGGAGAGAGACTACACCTACTTCTCCCCACCACACCAATCTTATTCTCGAATTGACATGTTTATAACGGATAAGCATCTATTACAGTCTATCACCGCTTCCCATATAGGAACCATATCGTGGTCTGACCACGCGCCAATCACAATAAAGCTAGCATCCTCTTCACAAATCACCAGACATACGGTTTGGAGACTAAATACCTCCCTCCTTAACAACCCCACTTTTGAGTCTCAGGTGCAGTCAGAGATTGACAATTACTTTAAACAAAATGTAAACTCAGTAACAGATCACGCTATTCTTTGGAATGCCCACAAGGCTTGCCTAAGAGGTCTTTTCATAAAACTCGGGGCCCAAGCGAAAAAGCAACATTCCCATACCACTGAGTCCCTCCTAAAACATATCCGATCCCTTGAACTTACGAACAAAAGATCCCCCTCTAGTAATATCTCCATAGAACTTAAAAATCTAAGATTACAGCTCAGCGACCACCTTCGCAAAAATTTTGACTATTACATAAAACGATTACGACTATACACCTACTCATCAGCCAATAAACCGGGGAAATTTATGGCCAAGCAATTTAAAAAACAAATCTCTAAGCAGAGAATAGCCTTTCTCACTGGCTCTAAAGGGCAACGCCTGAATAACCCATTAGATATTGCCAATGAATTTGGCAATTTCTACAAGAAACTCTACAATCTCACGGAAGTAGACCCCCAATCTGCTCCCTCCCAAGAGGACATAACAAAATTCCTATCCTCCATTTCCCTCCCATCTATTTCTTCAGAACAACTTGACCTTTTAGCAGCTCCCTTTTCACAGAACGAATTACAAAAATTAATAAAAAACTTACCACTACATAAAGCACCAGGACCTGACGGACTACCCAATGAGTACTATAAACGCTTTACCCAACTCTTAGTCCCCCATCTATGTAATATGTACAACCAATTTGCTACCACAGGTTCGATCCCTAGGGAATCCCTTGATGCCTTAGTAGTTACCATTCCCAAACCGGGAAAGACCCCAGATAACCCTGCTAACTATCGCCCAATATCACTCCTCAACACAGATACTAAGCTCTATGCCAAACTCCTTGCACAACGCCTCTCCACCATCATCCCCCAGATTATTCACCCTGACCAAGTGGGATTTGTGCCCGGCAGACAGGCCTCAGATGGAACAAGACGTTTTATTGACCTCATCCAATGGACGGAGCATACCCGAACGCCTTCTCTCTTCCTATCCTTGGATGCAGAGAAGGCGTTCGATAGGGTTTATTGGCCATACATGGAGGCAGTACTCCGTAAGTTTGGACTGTCGGGCACTTTTCTTACTGCCATATTAGGCTTATACACCCATCCATCTGCACGCATCTGGACTTCGGGTGCCGTTTCCAACCCCTTCCACATCACAAATGGCACCAGACAGGGGTGCCCGTTGTCCCCTCTAATATTTGCCATGATAATGGAACCCCTAGCACAACTTATTAGAGCTGAACCATCGATCTCAGGGATAAAAATTGGAGAAGTTGACCATAAAATTGGCCTATACGCAGACGACGTGATTATAGCCCTAACCAATCCCCTGGTGTCCCTCCCTGCAGTCCAAAGAGCCCTTGAACTTTTTAGTACCGTATCTATGTATAAGCTGAATCATAGTAAATCCCTTATGCTTAACCTTGGCCTGGATCCTCAGACTGTAAAATCCATTAACTCTTCCACACCATTTGCTTGGGCCCCCAACTCTTTTCTCCCATATTTGGGAATCCATTTAACATTCCCCAGCCGATTAATATTGAGAACCAACCTAGAAGACCTCGTGGGCAAGCTTACACAGCTAGTAAATGAACTAAGTAAGGTTCCAACCTCCTGGGGAGGCAGGGTAGCCCAAGTAAAAATGTATTTACTTCCCCATGTTTTATATTTTTTTGTACAATACCCCTACCTATAGCACAAAACCAGATCAAGAAACTCCAAGGGATCATTAATAGCTTCATTTGGCAACGAAAGCGTCCCAGAGTGAAAAAAGCTATTCTTGTAACCCCAGTCCAACAAGGAGGATTGGGTGCACCAGACATTCAAGCATATCACCGAGCAACTATTTTAGAACAACTAAAATCTTGGTGGTCAGATAAACACCAAACAAACTGGAAACAAATTGAAGCCACCATACTGCCTATAGACACTAAAATCTTTCTTGCCGCATTATGGCTTAACTTTCATCCCAAGCGATACCCACTAGATACCATCACGTCCTCTATGAGAGTCTGGTCCGCACTATTACAACTCAATAGAGGGATCTCAATAGCCACCTTATCAACACTACCCATTGAGGCACTACACCTTATCTCCCCAGACTTACCCCTTTCGGAGTGGACAAAAGCCGGAATCACCAGCTTCGATATGCTTTTCTCGCCGTCAGGTTTACACACCTTTGAACATCTATCACAGCAGTTTGGATTATCCAAACACACATTCTTTCTATACTTAAGGATCAGATCCAGCCTATCAAGGCTGTGCTGGTCACCCTCGGACTGTGCCTTGCTCCCCCTGGTCAAGTTCTACAATTTGGAGACATCCAAGACCAAAGGAATCTCTCTAATATATAAACTTCTCACCAAGTCAGTTCCCGACCTGCTATCTTCCTCCATACAGTACTGGTCATCTTTGTCGGATCACTCACCCTCAGCTCTACAATGGCAAAAAGCCCTCACACTCCCTCTACGCCTATCTCACTGTATTACTCACTGGGAATCATTACAGAAGCTTTTTCATAAATGGTACTTTACCCCAGAAAGGCTAGCGAGGATATATCCGAATACCTCGCCCAAATGCTGGAGAGGCTGTGATAAATCCGGATCTCTCACACACATATGGTGGGAGTGTCACCTTATCAAAAATTTCTGGGGGAAAATACAGAAACTGATTGGATCTCTGTGTGGCTCATCCCCATCTATGTCTCCACTGGACCTGCTCCTGGGACTTTCAATTCCCGAATGGCCGAAACATTTGCAAACGCTGGTCACACATATTCTAATAGCAGCGAGACTAACGATCGCGAAAAAATGGAAAGCAACAGATCCTCCCTTACTAAAAGATACCATTCAAATACTCAACCTGCACTTTCAGATGGAGTTTTCCTTTGCAAAAGCCAACTTGTGCGTCAATAAATTCACTAATACCTGGAAACCCTGGATCTCTGACCCAAGAAGTTCACCACTGTCCTAGCAATTGTTAACTTTTCCTTCAATTATTAACATTTCCTCTTGTGACTCCCGCATCTGACACCTCTCCCATCACACAATCTTACAAAACCTTGATACGGTAATCAATGCAGTTCCTTTATGTTTATCCCAACACCATTATTGCCCTTAGGAGTTCCCCTCCTTACTAGGCCAACGGATTGATACAATATTAAGATATACCTGTCTCTGTTCTTGTTGTACACATGTTTATCTAAGGTTAAATCTAAGGCTAAATTTTCAATCTTGATCTACCTGGTTAGCAGCTACTCATAAGCAATCTCTTATCAGTTTTTTGCTGTTTGTTTATTTTTGCATAATAGCGCCAGGGTATGCCCAATTGGCGATGTTCTGTACCCATTTTCTTTCTTAAAATATAATAAAAAAACTTAAATCAAAAAAAAAAAAAAAATTGCAATAAGCATATATTGATTGGTTTGCATGAAAGTTATAGTGTCTACAAAATAGGGGAAAGATTTATGGCATTTTTATTATTTTTTTTTTCTAGTAATGGCAGCGATCTGCGATTTTTATCGTGACTGCAACATTATGGCGGACACATTTTCATCCAATCCCATCCGATCCGCCAGATGGATGGAAAATAGGACCTCATATGTATAGTAGGTATAAATCATTTAAATACCTACAAAAGTAACTAAGGAAATGATATATATCTTTAATTTAGGTTTACGTGAACCCAATGTTTAATATTTGAAATTTCATGATATTTACCTATATAAACCCTACTGTAAAACAATGAGCTTACTTTATAGATCCTTGTAAACTTACTTTATGTATCTTTATAACATTGTATACTCAATAAACTTCTTTTGACAAGGAAAATAGGACCTCAATCCATCTGCTTTTGGCAGAGAGGATCAAATTAGATAGCAGCTGGTGTCAGGGGTCACCACTGACATCCACCACTCCATAGAGGTGAATGGAGTGTCCGATCAGGTCCGCCTGAAAAACTGACAGGCGGACCTGATCGGACAGCCATATAACATATACTATTATGGTATTTAGCATGGTATGAATGCTACACAGCACTTAAAAAAAAAAGAATTATCTTCACACCACAGTTCCATTGTTTTGCTGAAGTGGTTGACCAGAATCCGCATACCTTAGATATCCTGCTACAAATATTTGAGAAAATAGAAATATGAGAACAGAAAATGGTGACTTGTTTATAAAGGTGCAAGTTTCAAGGCCATTCTTTCCAACCGAAAACCATTTATGCATTTATGCATGTGATTGTTTCAGGTCTGTGATTTTGCTTCTGTTTGCTCACTTTGCTTTTGATAAATTGATAAAAATAAACAATTAGAATATATATATTTGAAATCATTCTTACTTTACAGCATTTCTTTACACCTGTCTAAATCTTCTGCACAGTGTGTGTCTATATATATATATATATATATATATATACATTATATATGCAGTATATATATATATATATATATATTTTTTTTTTTTTTTTTTATCTCTAGGAAATATGTTGTACCATGTTATGCTATGGCCTACTAAGGCAACTGGAATATATCACAGGATCACTTTGCCCAGACAATACAGAGCATTTAACATAACTGTGATTGGTTGCTACAATGGAACTGAGAGCAGCAGCTGTGTATTGGTAGGCAGAAAAGAGGTCCATGGTTGATGCTGTCAAGCAATTGATCAAAAGCCAAGTTTGTTTGAGGCTCTGTCACCTGGTATGGACAGCTCACCATTACATCAAATTTAGAATAAAAGCTGTCAGCCTGTCACTATTACTGTCTGTATAACACAGCTTTCTGTGAGCCTTTATGAGTCAATTGAAACCATACTTCTACAGCACAGACCTCCAATTCACTGCATGTTTGTAGGCACAAATGTTTAAAGATGGTTTCAAACAGCTTACAAAATATCTTCACACTAAATCTTTTTCACAATTCTCTGCAAAGCAGATATACTGCAAACCAAGCAGGCTTCATTTCATTGCACAGGGGGGCCAACCTGAAATATTTCCTGACATTGTGTGCTTTTTAAGTAAAATAAACAGAATAACAGAGAAGGGTATCAGAATTGTGATGATACTTAGTGTGACACAGGGTCTCCAAACTGTGGTCTGCAGGCCAAATATATCCCACTGTGAGATTCTATCTGGCCCTCCAATGTAAGAGGGGCCTCTGATGGGAATAGTGATGTAAGAGGGGGTTCTGAATGGGACTATTACGTAAGGGGGAACTCTGAATGGAACTTTTTTGTAAGGGGGACTCCAATATTAGGAGGACTTTTATGGGAAGTCTGATGTAAGAGGTTTTAAATCAGCCATTGGCTCTCGCTGCTGTCAAGCAAATCCAGTGATAAGGGAGTTGGGGCAGGGCCGAATCCTGCTGTCTGTATCAATGGACACAGCAACATTACTCAGGAGCGCACCCGCATGTGTGCCCCCATGGAAATCAGCTCTCCGTGGGGGGCACCCATTAACCACTTGCCGACCGCCTCACGCATATATACATGAGCAGAGCGGCACGGGCAGGCAAAATCACGTACCTGGTACGTGATTGCCTTCCCGCGGGCGGGGGGTCCAATCGGACCCCCCCCCCGGTGCCATCGGCGGTCGGCGTTTGGTTGGAAGCGATCAGAGATGAGGGGGAGACCATCCGATCGTGGCCCCCCCCCTCGCGATCGCTCCCAGCCAATGAGAAACATCCCCTGCCTCTGTATAGTACACAGAGGCAGAGGATGTGATGTCATCTCTCCTCGGCTGGCCAGTTTCCGTTGCAGCGCCGAGGAGAGAAGACATGTAAGTGCACCAACACTCACACACAACACAGTAGAACATGCCAGGCACACTAAACACCCCCGATCCCCCCCTGATCGCCCCCCGATCCCCCCCCAATCACCCCCCCCCGTCACAAACTGACACCAAGCAGGTTTTTTTTTTTTTCCTGATTACTGCATAGTGTCAGTTTGTGACAGTTAGCAGTGGTAGGACAGTTAGTATTAGCCCCCTGTAGGTCTAGGGTACCCCCCTAACCCCCCCTAATAAAGTTTTAACCCCTTGATCACCCCCCGTCACCAGTGTCGCTAAGCGATCATTTTTCTGATCGCTGTATTAGTGTCGCTGGTGACGCTAGTTAGGAACGTAAATATTTAGGTTCGCTGTCAGCGTTTTATAGCGACAGGGACCCCCATATACTATCTAATAAATGTTTTAACCCCTTGATTGCCCCCTAGTTAACCCTTTCACCACTGATCACCGTATAACTGTTACGGGTGACGCTGGTTAGTTTGTTTATTTTATATAGTGTCAGGGCACCCGCCGTTTATTACCGAATAAAGGTTTAGCCCCCTGATCGCCCGGCGGTGATATGCGTCACCCCAGGCAGCGTCAGATTAGCGCCAGTACCGCGAACACCCACGCACGCACCGTACACGCACCGTACACCTCCCTTAGTGGTATAGTATCTGAACGCATCAATATCTGATCCGATCAGATCTATACTAGCGTCCCCAGCAGTTTAGGGTTCGTTCCCAAAAATGCAGTGTTAGCGGGATCAGCCCAGATACCTGCTAGCACCTGCGTTTTGCCCCTCCGCCCGGCCCAGCCCAGCCCACCCAAGTGCAGTATCGATCGATCACTGTCACTTACAAAACACTAAACGCATAACTGCAGCGTTCACAGAGTCAGGCCTGATCCCTGCGATCGCTAACAGTTTTTTTGGTAGCATTTCGGTGAACTGGCAAGCACCAGCCCCAGGCAGTGTCAGATTAGCGCCAGTACCGCTAACACCCACACACGCAGCATACGCCTCCCTTAGTGGTATAGTATCTGATCGGATCAATATCTGATCCGATCAGATCTATACTAGCGTCCCCAGCAGTTTAGGGTTCCCAAAAACGCAGTGTTAGTGGGATCAGCCCAGATACCTGCTAGCACCTGCGTTTTGCCCCTCCGCCCGGCCCAGCCCAGCCCACCCAAGTGCAGTATCGATCGATCACTGTCACTTTTTTTTGTAGCGTTTTGGTGAACTGGCAAGCGCCAGTGGCCTAGTACACCCCGGTCGTAGTCAAACCAGCACTGCAGTAACACTTGGTGACGTGGCGAGTCCCATAAGTGCAGTTCAAGCTGGTGAGGTGGCAAGCACAAGTAGTGTCCCGCTGCCACCAAAAAGACAAACATAGGCTTGTCGTGCCCATAGTGCCCTTCCTGCTGCATTCGCCAATCCTAATTTGTGAACCCACCGCTTCTGCAGCGCCCGTACTTCCCCCATTCACATCCCCAACCAAATGCAGTCGGCTGCATGAGAGGCATTTATATGTCCTCCCGAGTACCCCTACCCAACGAACCCCCCCCAAAAAAGATGTGTCTGCAGCAAGCGCGGATATAGACGTGACACCCGCTATTATTGTCCCTCCTGTCCTGATAATCCTGGTCTTTGCATTGGTGAATGTTTTGAACGCTACCATTCACTAGTTGAGTATTAGCGTAGGGTACAGCATTGCACAGACTAGGCACACTTTCACAGGGTCTCCCAAGATGCCATCGCATTTTGAGAGACCCGAACCTGGAACCGGTTACAGTTATAAAAGTTACAGTTACAAAAAAAAAGTGTAAAAAAAAAAAAAAAAACACAAACAAAAATAAAAAAAAATAGTTGTCGTTTTATTGTTCTCTCTCTCTCTATTCTCTCTCTATTGTTCTGCTCTTTTTTACTGTATTCTATTCTGCAATGTTTTATTGTTATTATGTTTTATCATGTTTGCTTTTCAGGTATGCAATTTTTTATACTTTACCGTTTACTGTGCTTTATTGTTAACCATTTTTTTGTCTTCAGGTACGCCATTCACGACTTTGAGTGGTTATACCAGAATGATGCCTGCAGGTTTAGGTATCATCTTGGTATCATTCTTTTTAGCCAGCGGTCGGCTTTCATGTAAAAGCAATCCTAGCGGCTAATTAGCCTCTAGACTGCTTTTACAAGCAGTGGGAGGGAATGCCCCCCCCACCGTCTTCTGTGTTTTTCTCTGGCTCTCCTGTCTCAACAGGGAACCTGAGAATGCAGCCGGTGATTCAGCCAGCTGACCATAGAGCTGATCAGAGACCAGAGTGGCTCCAAACATCTCTATGGCCTAAGAAACCGGAAGCTACAAGCATTTTATGACTTAGATTTCGCTGGATGTAAACAGCGCCATTGGGAAATTGGGGGAGCATTTTATCACACCGATCTTGGTGTGGTCAGATGCTTTGAGGGCAGAGGAGAGATCTAGGGTCTAATAGACCCCAATTTTTTCAAAAAAGAGTACCTGTCACTACCTATTGATTTAAAAAAAAAAAATGAAAGGAACAGTTTAAAAATAAGATAAAAAAGCAAAAAAATAATAAAGAAAAAAAAAAAAAAGCACCCCTGTCCCCCCTGCTCTCGCGCTAAGGCGAACGCAAGCGTCGGTCTGGCGTCAAATGTAAACAGCAATTGCACTATGCATGTGAGGTATCACCGCGAAGGTCAGATCGAGGGCAGTAATTTTAGCAGTAGACCTCCTCTGTAAATCTAAAGTGGTAACCTGTAAAGGCTTTTAAAGGCTTTTAAAAATGTATTAATTTTGTTGCCACTGCACGTTTGTGCGCAATTTTAAAGCATGTCATGTTTGGTATCCATGTACTCGGCCTAAGATCATCTTTTTTATTTCATCAAACATTTGGGCAATATAGTGTGTTTTAGTGCATTAAAATTTAAAAAAGTGTGTTTTTTCCACAATAAATGCGTTTGAAAAATCGCTGCGCAATTACTGTGTGAAAAAAAAAATGAAACACCCACCATTTTAATCTGTAGGGCATTTGCTTTAAAATAATATATAATGTTTGGGGGTTCAAAGTAATTTTCTTGCAAAAAAAAATAATTTTTTCATGTAATCAAAAAGTGTCAGAAAGGGCTTTGTCTTCAAGTGGTTAGAAGAGTGGGTGATGTGTGACATAAGCTTCTAAATGTTGTGCATAAAATGCCAGGACAGTTCAAACCCCCCCAAATGACCCCATTTTGGAAAGTAGACACCCCAAGCTATTTGCTGAGAGTCATGTCGAGTCCATGGAATATTTTATATTGTGACACAAGTTGCGGGAAAGAGACAAATTTTTTTTTTTTTTTTTGCACAAAGTTGTCACTAAATGTTATATTGCTCAAACATGCCATGGGGATTTGTGAAATTACACCCCAAAATAAATTCTGTTGCTTCTCCTGAGTACGGGGATACCACATGTGTGGGACTTTTTGGGAGCCTAGCCGCGCACGGGACCCCGAAAACCAAGCACCGCCTTCAGGCTTTCTAAGGCCGTAAATTTTTGATTTCACTCTTCACTGCCTATCACAGTTTCGGAGGCCATGGAATGCCCAGGTGGCACAAACCCCCCCCAAATGACCCAATTTTTGAAAGTAGACACCCCAAGCTATTTGCTGAGAGGTATAGTGAGTATTTTGCAGACCTCACTTTTTGTCACAAGGTTTTGAAAATTGAAAAAAGAAAAAAAAAAACAATTTTTTCTGGTCTTTCTTCATTTTCAAAAACAAATGAGAGCTGCAAAATACTCACCATGCCTCTCAGCAAATAGCTTAGGGTGTCTACTTTCCAAAATGGGGTCATTTGGGGGGGGGTGTGCCATCTTGGCATTTTATGGCCTTCAAAACTGTGATAGGTAGTGAGGAGTGAAATAAAAAATGTACACCCTTAGAAATCCTGAAGGTGGTGCTGGGTTTTCGGGGCCCCGTACGCGGCTAGGCTCCCAAAAAGTGCCACACATGTGGTATCCCCATACTCAGGAGAAGCAGCTGAATGTATTTTGGGGTGCAATTCCACATATGCCCATGGCCTATGTGAGCAATATTTCATTTAGTGACAACTTTTTGTAAATTTTTTTTTTTTTTTTTTGTCATTATTCAATCACTTGGGACAAAAAAAATAAATATTCAATGGGCTCAACATGCCTCTCAGCAATTTCCTTGGGGTGTCTACTTTCCAAAATGGGGTCATTTGGGGGGGGTTTGTACTGCCCTGCCATTTTAGCACCTCAAGAAATGACATAGGCAGTCATAAACTAAAAGCTGTGTAAATTCCAGAAAATGTACCCTAGTTTGTAGACGCTATAACTTTTGCGCAAACCAATAAATATACGTTTATTGACATTTTTTTTACCAAAGACATGTGGCCGAATACATTTTGGCCTAAATGTATGACTAAAATTTAGTTTATTGGATTTTTTTTATAACAAAAAGTAGAAAATATCATTTTTTTTCAAAATTTTCAGTCTTTTTCTGTTTATAGCGCAAAAAATAAAAACGACAGAGGTAATCAAATACCATCAAAAGAAAGCTCTATTTGTGGGAAGAAAAGGACGCAAATTTCGTTTGGGTAGAGCATTGCATGACTGCGCAATTAGCAGTTAAAGCGACGCAGTGCCGAATTGTAAAAAGTGCTCTGGTCAGGAAGGGGGTAAATCCTTCCGGGGCTAAAGTGGTTAAAGAGGAGGGGCCAAGAGCACCGCCAGAGGACCCCAGAAAAGCAGGATCAGGGCGGCTCTGTGCAAAACCCTTGCACAGAGCAGGTAAGTATAACATGTTTGTTATTAAAAAAAAAAAACCTTTACAATCACTTTAAGATTTTTATAAACCCCGACAATGATCTTTTCTTATATAACAAATAAACCTGAACAAATAAACAACTTTACAGGCAGCCAGCTCCACGCTAGTTCCTGGTGTCATCACCATCCGTGCCCCTCCCCTATGCATGTCGACAAAGGATCACTTATCTTCCTCAGGGGGATTTCTTCCTCAGGGAAATCCCCCTGAGGAAGACATGTGACCCTGTGTCGACATGCCTAGGGGAGGGGCACGGATGGTGACAACACCTGGAGCTAGCGTGGAGCTGGCTACCGGTAACATTGTCTGCGAGGCTTGTGTGGAATGAGGGAGAGACCTCTTACAACAGAGTTTTTACGTTTGTTATAGACTGGTGCGCTGGAAGCACCAGTGAAAAGTGAGTACCCTGTGCTTTTGTGTATTCAATAAATCACTTTTTTTAAACGATATAAGCACTATTAAATTTTCCTTTTATATATACTGTGGAGAGGAGGCTTGGAGTGTGCTATTTTGTAGCCCTGGAGAGGCTAAAAAGCTATTTCTAAACCCTACTTGGCGGTAGTGGTCACATTACATCAAGTGAGATTACTCCTGGAGGGGGGGGGGCACCTTGCGGTGATATATTTTTGTTTTCACCATTTTTGAGCACTAAAGGAGCGGATGGAGTAAAAGACATCACTGTGTTCTATTTGCATGGACACTTTTTCTGTTTTGATTGCACAGATTTAATGCTTGTTTATATTATATTTTCTTTGTTCACATCATTTATTGCATATAGTAAATATTTAAATAATGTAATATCAGGCACTATAGTGCTGCAAAGTTTGTAAACATCATTAATGATCTTCTCTTATTTGCTCCTTTTGGGTCTGGTTATTATACAGCTGAACGAGTTTTGTTTATTAACTGCAAAGAAAACCCACTTCCCGTGTTATCTCAAATAATCCAATATATATATATTTTTGGACTTGTAAAGATGCCATACCTGTGGGACCACTGGAGAAGCAGAGAATCACTATAGTAGTTGCTACTACTACATTGATTTCCACTGTCTTCCAGGTCCTGTGACAAGTGACTGCCTGCTGCATAGTAACATCAGGAAGTAGCCCACTCAGCACTGGTGCCATTCACAGAGTGCTCTGCATTTTTCTCAATGAATGCAAGGCAGGTCAGGTGAAAATTGTGACATATAGAAAAAGACATAAAAGGCACTAATAGGGCAAACAGCCTAAGTCCATAAAAGTCCAACTTCAACAAAGGGTTGCCCACTAACTGTAGCATTAAAATCAACCACTTTATTAAAATGCAATTAGAAACTCACTGGGATAACAGATAAAAGGCATATCTCTACAAGAACACTGCTCCCAGCCCTACTGAAGTCTCTTCCTGTTTGTGCAGCCACCAGGCTCTGTGTAGAAGGCTCAGAACTACTGGAAACAAAACAGGAAGTGCCGGTAACTGTCAGGCAGCCTCCAGGCTCTGTGTGGAAGGCTCAGAACTGCTGGAAACCAAAACACAAAGTGCCAGTAACCATCCTGGAGTGCACAGGGGAGCATGTGTGGAAGTAATGTCATGTGGGTGGGCCTGTGGGTGTGGTTACATGTTTCAGAGCTTCCTGCTCTTTCCTCAGGCCAAACCTGGGGCCTAAACTAGATTTACATAAATGGACTTCCCTTTGCCATTCCTGGCTGGGTAAGATCAATGTTGTTAAAATGAATGTTCTACCTCGAGTCTAAAATGTATTCCAAATAATACCCTTTGGGATCCCTATAGGATTTTTTTCGATGCTATAGTCATCTATAGCACATTATATTTGGAAGAACCAGGTATTAGAATATCTTGAAATGTTCTAAAAAGCTAGGGGGACTAGCTTTACCAAGTCAATTATACTATAAAGCAATTACACTAGCCCGTATGGCAGACTGGAAACATGCTAAAAAGATTGGAACTTGGAACTTGATAGAACTTGAAATGGCACTAGAGGATACTGATTTATCAGTAGTGCCATGGATACTACAACCTATGAGGGGGCTGGCGGCCACAATATCTCCCCTGACCAAATCAACTCTGGCACTATGGGACTCCCTACATACTTGCATGGTTGGGGAATCTCCCACAGCCCATTCATTTGTTAAAAGAACTGAACCCCATTGAAAAAATTATGCATTATAAGAATCAACCACAACATTGTATTTCTCTTTTTTTTAAGCTTTGATGAAACTGCAGTATCCTGGGTACCCAGATTTTATAGGTCGGTGGGAAAAAGATTTGCAAATTACACTTACAGATAAACGAAAAAAGATAAGATTATACAATTTTATTATATGTCTGCCACCTCAAGTAGAATGACGGAGGTAAACTTTAAACTTTTATCTCGATGGCTTTATGTACCAGTAAAATGACATGCAATGTCTGATTGGACCTCATCCCTGTGTTGGAGGGAATGTGCAGAGCGAGCTACATACGGGCACATATGGTGGTTTTGCCCTAAGAGCTGCCCATTTTGGGAAGAAGTGGTGAAGGTGATCTCTCTGATACTTGACCGAATAATTAAACCTGAACCTTTAGGCTAGGTTTCCACTATTGCGACCAGAAAGTTGTGCAATTTTGCCAAGATTTTTTGCCGTGATTTTGCCACAATTTTTTGCCGCGATTTTAATGCGACTGGAAACAATGCCTGTGTATGAGTACAAGGTTTCCCTCCTCACACATGGACATGCCCCTCCCTACCTCAAAGAACTTCTTAAACCACAAAACACATCATGTTCCCTCCGCTCCATTCACTCAAACCTTTTTCAAATACCTAGCACTAGACTTAGGACAATGGGAGACAGAGCTTTTTGTGCAGTTGCTCCGTGCCTGTGGAATGCCTTACCTGACACCTCCAGGGCTCCTCAATCCACTGAATGTTTTAAAAAAGGTCTTAAGACATTTATTTTTTGTAAAGCTTTTTGTTCTTTTTAGATGTTCGTTTCATTGTATAAACTGCTCATTTTAACCTGTAGCACTTTAAAATCTTTTTTTAAATAAAATTGATTATTATTATTATTATTATTAAAGTGGGGCCAAAGTAGTGCAGGGACTACTTTGAAGTCGCTGTGACTTAAAGATGCACAGATATGAATGGTACTCATTGGAAATCATGGGGAACGACTTGTCATGCAAATTTTCAGTCCCAAGTCGCATGATACATCGCACTAGTGGAAACCGAGCCTTAATGTTTTTACTTCCTTGTACGAACGAAACAACAGGGCAATACAAAAGGTCTCTGACTCCATATTTGTTAAATACTTGTAAATCTTTGAGCCCACTATACTGGGTAAAAAGTTTAATACTTACTATCTCACAATGGCTACGAAGGGTTGACGAGTTTTGCCTAATGGAAGAAATAACCTGAAGAAATAAAGGGCTGACCAGGAAATATGTTAAGACATGGGCAAAATGGTTTGAATTTAAGGAAACTAAACTATGTCATTAAATTATATCAGACCCTGATGGTAAATCAGAGTATGACTTATTAATTAATATTGATTAACCTTATAGTTTCTCTAGCTTCCTGGCAGTTCTATATTTACATTGGTTGTAGGTCCAAAACCCTTGCACAGAGCAGGTAAGTATAGTCTGCTTGTTATTTTTATATAAAAATGTTTTGAACCTTTACAATCACTTTAAGTATTTTGAATCATTGTAAATGTAATGTTCAGCTAAAATATGTGTCTTATCAAGAAAATTGTGACAATTATCTTCTTCTCGGGTCCCCACCGGTACTCATGGTCCTTCCCTCCTGCTGAGTGCCCCCATAGCAAGAAACTTACTATAGGGGCACCAGAGCAGGCTCACTTCCAAGCCTCTGTTCTTTGTGTTCATTCACACATGGAGCATGGCTCGGCCCCATCCCCGCTTCATCCGCTTTTTCTTTCTGGCTGTGATTGACAGTAGCGGGAGCCTCCCAATGCTGTCTCAGCCAATGAGAAAGAAGAGATCCAGGAGAGCCGCTGCTCTCGTGCACATCATTGGATCGAGATGGGGCTCAGGTAAGTATTGGTGGGACTGGTGGGGGGCAAGAAGGTAAAAAGCCTTGAGCCTTTATAACCACTTAAAGAAATGTCATATAAGGATGTTGCTATTTTGACGTCTGGTAACCTGAGGTGGTCTAAGATGTTTTGGGTCCAAATAAAATTAGAGAAAAAAAATATTTGTCTATTTTGTAACTACACCTCCTGTCACCTGTCTAATTCATTTTCCTGGCCTGAACTTTAGAACATGTATAATCTTTACTTTCTTATCTTCTGGAAGGTCTACTTTTATATAGCATACTGGTTAGTCATAATATTTTGTCATTACAAGTGTAAGGCTGACCGCAGGTCTGACGTCACTTCTGGGTTTTTCGTCTCGGCTAAGAAGATGTGCGGCTGCAAGGGGGGCTCCGAGTCTCCCCGCTTTCAGCGGCAGGATACAAGTTTGGTCAGGGGGGTCCACGGGCAGGTGGCCACCTCTATCTGGACTCTCTCAGGCATCCACTGACATGCCGCTCTCTTCCCATTCTGGGTCCGGTCGGGATCAGAGCCCCGCCAGGTTCACAGGGTCAGTTCTGGCACTCTCGGGGCGGAGGTAGTTACGGCTTGTGTCTGGGCACGCGTGCAGGTTCTGTTGGTCACTCGCAAGCATGATGCTGTCAGGCTGCACTCTGGCTGGCTGTGCTGTTGCCTGCAGAGCTGGGGGGTCTCTGATGTCGGGGGCGGGGGGCAGAATTGGCAGGTCTAGGGATGATCATGACTGCATTAGTGATTTGGATGTTTGGGTCCGCTGTCACCACTGGCTGGTCATGTACCTGTGAAGAGGTTTGGGGATGCCTTGGTTATGTTGCTGCATAGGTATGTATGGGCAGGGTCTCCTCCCTCCTTAGCTCCTCATGGTGGTTCTCTCCCCCCCTGAGCTCTATGTGATGGGTTCCCCCCTTCTGAGCTCCACGTAGTGGGTTGTCCCCCCCTCCTGAGCTCCACATGGTCAATAGTGTGGGTCTTCAGGAGTTAATTCAGGCTGTGGACATGACATGACACTTGCTCATCGCCTGTCATCTCATTATGTTCTTTGGAGGTCCTTGGCAAAGTACGGTTCTCATGCAATTTTACGTTCTCATGCAATTTACATTTCCTCATGCTATTTAGGATTTCTCATGCAATTTACATTTCCTCATGCTATTTAGGATTTCTCATGCAATTTACATTTCCTCATGCAATTTACGATTTCTCATGCAATTTTACGGTTTCTCATGCAAATTATGTTCTCATGCAAATTATGTTCTCATGCAATTTATGTTCTCACGCAAGTTACGTCCTCATGTAATTTACGATTCCTTATGCAATTTTTATGGTTTCTCATGTAATTTACGTTCTCATATAATTTACGTTCTCATGCAATTTACACTTTCTCATGCAATTTACGCTTTCTCATGCAATTTACGATTTTCTCATGCAATTTTACGATTTTCTCATGTATTTTATGGTTTTCTCATGTAATTTAAGGTTTTTTTCAGGTAAGTTTACGGTTTCTCATGCAATTTAAATTCTCATGTAATTTACGATTTCTCGTGATTTACGGTTTTCTCATGCGATTTACAGTTTTCTCATGAAAATTATGTTCTCATGCAAATTATGTTCTCATGCAAGTAACGTCCTCATGCAATTTACGATTCCTCATGCAATTTTTACAGTTTCACATGTAATTTCCGTTCTCATGTAATTTCCGTTCTCATGCGATTTACGATTTCTCATGCAACTTACGATTTCTCATGCAATTTACACTTTCTCATGCAATTTACGTTCTCATGGAATTTACAATTTTCTCACGCAATTTTACTATTTTCTCATGTATTTTATGTTTTTCTCATGTAATTTATGTTTTTTTTCAGGTAAGTTTACGGTTTCTCATGCAATTTACATCCTCATGCAATTTACGATTTCTCATGCAATTTACGTTCTCATGCAATTTATGGTTCTCGTGTAATTTACGGCTCTCATGCAAGTTATGGTTCTCATGCAAATTCACGTTTTTCCCATGTTTCTCACGTTTTCTCATGTTTCTCACGTTTTCTCATGTTTTCTCACGTTTCTCACGTTTCCCATGTTTCTCACGTTTCCCATGTGCCTTACGTTTCTCACGTTTCCCACGTTTCTTATGTTTCCCACGTTTCCCATGTTTTTCACGTTTCCCTTGTTTCTTACGTTTCCCATGTTTCTCACGTTTCCCATGTTTCTCACGTTTCCCTTGTTTCTTACGTTTCCCATGTTTCTTACGTTTCCCATGTTTCTTACGTTTCCCATGTTTCTCACGTTTCCCATGTTTCTCACGTTTCCCATGTTTCTTACGTTTCCCATGTTTCTCATGTCTCCCATGTTTCTCACGTTTCCCATGTTTTCTCACGTTTCCCATGTTTTCTCACGTTTCCCATGTGCCTTACGTTTCCCATGTTTCTTACGTCCCCATGTTTCTAACGTTTCCCATGTGTCTCACATTTCATGTCATTGTCTTACGTTCACTGCATTTCCGTTAGTTAGTGCTTACATCCAGGATCTCTCACGTCTACAGATCCATACAGGCTGAGGTTTCGTTTTTAATTGATTGTCGTCCCACATTCTTCTCGCCTGTAGTCTATACGTCATATGTCCTCTTCACCTTTTACTACTACCCACCACAGTCTCTCGCAGGTTATTTTGCTGACCCAGTGGTGTGTCATTTCCACTAAGTTCATGGATACTATTTTCATAATTTTGCGGGGTACCATTCATATGTTTTGTCTTCACGGTTGAGTTAGTCGGTTTTAATTGGCGTGGGCAGCTGCAATTCTTCTCATCCAGGTTACATTCTTATATCTTGGCTCTGTTTCATAAATTTACATCTTACAATTTACTTCAGCACCCGGTCACGTTTTCAGGTTGCAAGTTCCGGTTATGCAGGACATGCCTCAAGCAGCAGATATTGGGGACTTTGCTTCTATCCCTCCTTCTCCAGCTGGTTGGGTCGGAGCACAGTAGCTCACCCTCTCTCAGGACCTGGTCCGTCCCAAGGCTTCATTTTTCACACTTAGCTAGCTTCAACTCTTGACCCGATGGCAGAATTTCAACACAGTGGATTGCTTTCCTGGCTTCGGCATGGAAAGCTCAGCTTTTTTAGTTACTGTTCCCTTGCTTGTCAAGCGCGAGTGCGGAGCAGGTTACCCAGCGGACTGCGATTTCTTCCCTGTCCCAAATGCACACTACCTTTAATTTCCTAGCTACGTCCGGCCAGAAGTGGCAATAGTATGGAACTATTGGTAAGTCAGGCTATGGCAGCTCCAGCAGATTCTATTGGCTCAGGGGCTTTAGTGGATTCCGGAACCTTCTCAGTGCCTAGGCCGATACCAGTAGGCTCAGGTCTCGGACGCAGATGCTGGCGTCACGCCTTCTCTTCGGTTTCCAGCATTTGGTGAGGGATTGGGTTTCTATTTGGCTGATGCAGCAGCCTTGATCGTTAAGTCTTTATTTTAAATACCAGGATACCAGGAAGGCTCATGACACTGCTTGAGATGTTTTCCAGGCTTTCCAGTCAAGGTTTCCTAGTCCTGACAGTTAACATCCAGTTCCTATTTGCTTTTCTGTTTTTTGCCTCTTCCAACTCATATCGGCCTACAGCACTATCAGGGCGTATCTGGCTGGGACTCAGCATTTCATGTTGGAAGACCCCGATAGGCCTTTCTTTATTTTCTGTGCACTCTATTTAAGCCATCCTCAGGGATTCTGAAGAGTAGCCCTCCTGCTGTGCTCAGACTTCTCATCGTGGGTCATATTTTTTCATGACGTATCTGTCATGCTCTCAAGGTCTTCTTTGCATTGGGTACCAGCTTGGTGTTCAAGGCAGTGCTATAGCCGGCCTTTTGGGGGTCCTGAGGCCAGGGGAGTTGCTCTTCTGGCCCAGGGTCTCACTTACTTTGGGCAAATCAACTGCTTTTGCACCCCAGCCTTTTCTGTTTACATCTGCATACTCGCAAGATGCAGGAATCGGGAGGCGGCACTGTCATCAGGTTCTTGGAGCCTGGCAAGGTGTGTTGCCCTGTGTTGGTTTAAACCAGCTCAGCAGTGCTACTTCTGATATACCCTGGGATGGTCCTCTCTTGCCTTTTCCTAGCACTCCCCTCTCCGTAGCTCTATGCATACTTCATTGCCGCCCCATTTTTGGCCATTCAGGTTCTGGACCCTAAGGCATACTTTGGCATTCATTCAAGATAGGAGCAGCTTCTGTGACTTTGTGCCAGGGGGCCCCGGCCCATATTATTTGGTATTTGGAGGTCGTCTTGTTTCTCTGGGTATGTCCCAGAGCCACTTTTGAGATGCCACAAGCGGTAGTCAATTTGGCAGATTGTATGTTAATTCAGTGGGTAATAAATCTGGTTGTTAAGCTTTCATCCTACTTGGTTATTTTTGCCCCCTTTTAGGCATACTGACCACGTGACCCAGGCACACTTCAGGTCTATGTTCTCTGTTGCTCTTTGTTCCTTTCCCACACTATCCACAGATTGACTCCAAGTACAAGTGTAAGGCTGACCGCAGGTCAGCCTGTAATTGTAGGAGGAGTCAGGCTGCATAAAGCCTGCCCTCCTTCACTTCCTTCCTTATGGTCGTAGGATCTTGTATCCCACCCACCCATTCCCTTTTTTCTTTTTCATTTCATTTCATACTTGGGTATGCCCCCTTTTAGGCATACTGACCACGTGACCCAGGCACACTTCAGGTCTATGTTCTCTGTTGCTCTTTGTTCCTTTCTCACACTATCCACAGATTGACTCTGAGTACAAATGCAATTATGATGATGAAAAGAACAGAATTTAAACTAGTGGGAAGAATGAATTTAATCATTATGATATCAAATCAAAATATTTTAGACCTGAGGTGGCTTAATAGGGGATTGTATGTCCTCCAAATATTTGTATGAGCCCCCACTGGCTTCCCACAATTCAGATGTATAGATAAACTAGGCATTGGTTTGACTGGGATGATAGATTGTAATGACATTGATTAAATATTCTCTGTTAAATGATACATGGTACTGCATATGTGTACTATATATAAAATAAATTACATTAAAAATAAACTAAATTAGACAATGGTGCTAGAACACCAGATACACAAAACACTTGATTTGTAATCAAAGGTATATTGTGTAAATGCAGACAAATTTTACAGTGGATGTGAAAAAAAAAAAAAAAAGGTAGAAGACGGGGCATGAAAATAACAAGAATATTTGGGTATGATGGAAGTCAGAGCTAACAGTAGGTAAGTCGCTTACAAACAGCATGTAACAGAGCAGCAGGCCCGATGTGCAGTTTGCAATTCTGCTGTAATGCCTATACGCAGAATTGATGGATGTGTCTGGCTTTGAGCGTGAGAAATGGCAGGTGGACAGTGACATCCAGGCTGAAGAAATGTTTTGTTTCATAAGATTGAAAACTGGAAAATCCACTTTTCTCTATCATTATATTCATTCATCTTCAACTTCTGTCCCTATGCATTACTTTAATTAATGCGCAACAATAAATAAAACATAGACTAGAATGATGTCCCATGCATTAATAACTCAACAAGCAATATACTTAGGTCATTTTTCTCAATTCTATTACATCTAAGAGTACACTCCCACATCTGTTTGCTGTATAGATAATCAAACATCAATAGGGAAGAGAGTGTGAAATGATCAAATTAGAGTGAAATCAATCAGAAGGAGCTCTGCTCCCCATATATCAAGCAGAATAATGTGTTCTTCCAGCTAATACAATATACTAGGAAAAAACAATAGAAAAGATCATTTTTTTCCATTTTCAGACTGTATTATGGCAGAACACAATTCAGCGCAATGCCAGGGTTGCATTCATGAGCAACCAGGGTCAATTATGGAGTCATCCATCTGAAACCTCCATCCATTAGATCAGTATGAAGCCACGCTCCAGTCTGACTTACATTACTGTGTAGCTCTACATTACTGTTTTCAATATTCTTTCTATCAAATTCATTTTGTTTTCTATTGTTGTTTCAACACTTTTCTTGCTATAAGTATTACATTCAGTTTACTGTATATGTTATCCTTTTATCAAATCCTCCTACCTGTCTTCCTTTAGTGTTGGTCTTGTCACTCAAAGTCTAAGCATTTGGTCAAGTTGGCCAACCTAAAGTTCAGTTTGGTTAAGCTACTTCTTCAGCAGAGATCAAGCAACAAAATGTTGTAGGTTTTTGATCATGTGCGCAGCACTGGATGCGGCCTCCATAAAAATCTACCCCATGGCTGCAAGTCATGTGGACAATGCAGGAAACCTGTTCCCTCAGCTCTACTTTGTTACATCCTCTTTCTGAAATGCTTAGACGTGTGTTGTCTAGGCATATGTCAGTGCCATCTGCTAGAGAATATTTTGCACTGGGGCAGAGATTCTGTCAGCTCTGCAGGGGCAGGTTCAGAGGTGGTTGATGCCACGCCAACTTAAGGCAGGAATGGTGGTTTGCAACAATGGCACCAACCTCCTCTCCACCCTCCGACAGGGACAACTGACCCATGTGCCCTGTTTGGCTCACGTCCTTAACTTGGTGGTGCAGTGGTTCTTGGGCAGGTACCCGGGCTTACAGGATATCCTGAGGCAGGCCAGGAAAGTCTCTGTGCATTTCCGCTGGTCATATAATGCCAGTGCTCGGCTGGCTGACCTCCAAAAGGAATTTAACCTGCCCAAGAGCCACCTAATCTGTGACATGTCCACCAGGTGGAACTCAACGTTGGCCAAGCTGCAACAGCTGCACACGCAGCAGAGGGCCATCAATGAGTACCTGTGTGACTATGGCACCAGGACAGAGTCAGGGGAGCTCTTTTTTTTCCCCATGCCAGTGGGCCATGATCAGGGATACATGCACTGTCTGGTCACCATTTGAGGAGGCCAGGAGGATGGTGAACAGTGACAGTGCATGCATCAGTGACACTGTCCCCCTTGTCCACCTGTTGGAGCACACGCTGCGTGGAATAATGGACAGGGCACTTGAGGCAGAACAGAGGCAGGAAGAGGAGGACTTCCTTAGCTCTCAAGGCCCTCTTTATCCAAATAGTGTTCCTGAGTGCCCGCCGATCACACAGGAAGAGGATGAGGAGGAGGAGGATTGTGTCAGCATGGAGGTGGAGCCTGGCACTCAGCATCAGCAGCAGTCTTTAAGGGATCATTTACAGTCCCAAGAAACCCATGGACTTGTACGTGGCTGGGAGGAGGTGGCTGCGGATCATGTCGTCCTTAGTGACCCAAAGGACTCCAGACCAAATTCCTCAGCAAACCTACGCTGCATGGCCTCCCTGATCCTGCAAAGCCTGCGGAAGGATCCTCGTATTCGTGGTATCAAGGAGAGGGATCAATACTGGCTGGCAACCCTCCTTGATCCATGTTACAAGGGTAAGGTTGCGGACCTTATCTTGCCGTTGCAGAGGGAGCAGAGGATGAAACATCTTCAGGAGGCCTTGCAGAAAGGTCTGTGTAACGTGTTCCTAGAGACTGGGAGGTTACAAACTCCTGTTCCTGGACAACGTGTTGCTGAGGCTTCGGTCAGTCAAAGAAGCAGCGGTGGAGAAGGTGGCCGTCTGACCGATGCGTTCAGACAATTTTTTAGTCCACAGCCCCAAGGTATGATCGGTTCCAGCAACCATCACCAGCGTCTGTTTTACATGGTGCAGGAATACCCAAGGGCAAGATCTGACTTGGACACCTTTCCCACTGAAAATCCTCTGGGTTACTTGGTCTTGAGGATGGATCACTGGCCAGAGCTTGCACAGTATGCAATTGAGCTACTGGCCTGTCCTGCATCCAGCGTTCTTTCAGAAAGCACATTCAGTGCTGCTGGAGGCTTTGTAACCGATCACAGGGTGCGTCTGTCCACCAACTCGGTCGATCAACTGACCTTCATAAAAATGAATCAGTCTTGGATCACCACCAGCTACCAAGCACCTGATGCTGATGTAACCAAGTAATTTTTTTTGAAATGTCAGATCCCTTCAAGACTGCCTATGCTGATGCTGAGTGACTATCCTGTTATGCTGAGTGATTATCCTCTTCCTCCTCAATGATCATACTGATAGCTTGTAAGAACATTTTTGGTTCTGGGCGCTGCCACCAGTAGCTAAGGACCAATTTTTCAGCCTCTGTTCAACAGGGGCGTGTAATTACAATTTTTGATGCAATATTTTGCAGGAGGGTTCGTTGCTGCGCTCAACTAGAGTATCTGTGAAGGGTTGCAGTGTTGTGGCACCAGCACCAGTGCCTAAGGCCCAATTTTTCAGCCCCTTTTTAACAGGGGCATGTAATTACAATTTTTGATGCAATACTTTGCAGCAGGGCTCGTTCCTGCGCTCCAACTAGAGTATCTGTGAGGGGTTGCAGTGTTGTGGCACCAGCACCAGTGCCTAAGGCCAAATTTATCTGCCCCTGTTCAACAGGTGCATGTAATTACAATTCTTGATCTAATATTTCACAGCAGGGCCCGTATCTGCGCCCACCAAGAGTAACTGTGAGGACTTACAGTGTTGTGGCACCAGCACCACCACCACCAAAGGCCCAATTTTTCTGCCCCTGTTCAACAGGTGCATGTAATTACAATTCTTGATCTAATATTTCACAGCAGGGCCCGTTCCAGCACCCACCAAGAGTAACTGTGAGGGCTTACAGTGTTGTGGCAACACCAACACCTATGGCCCAAATTTCTGCAGAGTATATAGGGCAGGCCCCTACTTTCAAACATCCAACTTACAAACGACTCCTACTTGCAAACGGAAGGAGACAACAGGAAGTGAAATGAAATCTACCCCTAGGAAGGGAAATTCTCTCCTGTAAGAGTTAATATGGGAAAAACATTTTTCCTTTCCACTGATGCTTTATCACCAATCCTTGTTTCACTAAAAACCCCAAATTTTCTAAAAATATTTGTCATTGGGACAGAAAGTGAGGTGAAATCTTCTGAAAAGGAGCACAGACAGCAAAACAAATGTCACAGGGGTGATAACCCTTCCCTATGTTTTCCAAAAAGCTTAAAATAGATTTTTTGGCTGGAGCTAAACACGTTAAAAATGTACCAGTTCAAAATTACAAACAGATTCTACTTAACAACAAACCTACAGTCCTTGTCATGTTTGTACCACCTGTATACTGCTGTTCAGAGTATATAGGGCCTGGTGGCCCCACGCCTTTCCTTTTTTTAATTTGGGTGCGGGGTTCCCCTTAATATCCATACAAGACCCAAAGGGCCTGGTAATGGACTGGGGGGTACCCATGCCGTTTGTCTCACTGATTTTCATCCATATTGCCAGGACCCGACATTACATTAAAGCCGCATGCAGTTTTAAATTACTTTTATTCCTTTAAATATGTCATTTTGTGCAGGGACTGTTCTAAGCACGGGAAACACGCGCCACTTTACAGGCATACTATAGACACCCCCCAGGTACGATATTTAAAGAAATATTTCACTTTTTTTTTTTTTTACTTTAAGCGTCATTAAAATCACTGCTCCCGAAAAAATGTCAGTTTTTAAAACTTTTTTTTGCATTGATACATGTCCCCTGGAGCAGAACTCAGGTCCCCAAACCCTTTTTAGGACAATACCATGCAAATTAGCCTTTAAAATTAGCACTTTTGATTTTGAACGTTCGAGTCCTATAGATGTCAATGGGGTTCTAACGTTCGTGTGAATTTTCTGTTCGTTCGCAGGTTCTGGTGCGAACCGTACCGGGGGATGTTCGGCTCATCCCTAGTCTTTAGTTACGCTTGTCTGCTATTGTCTACAGAACAACAATTTCACCATTAATTTCACTAGAGAAGACCAGATTCTACTTGAGCCCTCACTTCATTGGGACGTCACCTTGCTCTGGAGATACTGGTAAAAATACACATCTGAGTGAGCCTTTCTGAGTGGTGGTGGTGGTGGTGGATAACACATTTGATGTGGAGTTCAGAACACATTCATTGGTATGGATTTGTAGCCCATATTTGTGTTCTAGCACTGGTTGTGTATGTGGATTTAACATTGCATCACATCTAATCATAGTAGCTTTTCACATTATAAGAGTTTATAAAAATTGTTAATTAACCACTTCAGCCCCGGAAGAATTTACCCCCTTCCTGACCAGAGCACTTTTTGCGATTCGGCACTGCGTCACTTTAACTGACAATTGCGCGGTCGTGCGACGTGGCTCCCAAACAAAATTGACGTCCTTTTTTTCCCACAAAAAGAGCTTTCTATATTTGATATTTGGTGTTTGATCACCTCTGCGCTTTTTATTTTTTGCGCTATAAACAAAAAAAGAGCGACAATTTTGAAAAAAACGCATTATTTTTTACTTTTTGCTATAATAAATACCTCCCAAAAATATATAAAAAAACATTTTTTTCCTCAGTTTAGGCCGATAAATATTCTACATATTTTTGGGAAAAAAAATCACAATAAGCAATTACCAATTCACACGGGGGGGGCGGGATCTGGAGGTCCCCTTATTAAAAGGGGCTTCCAGATTCCAATAAGCCCCCCGCCCGCAGACCCCCACAACCACCGGGTAAGGGTTGTGGGGATGAGGCCCTTCTCCCCATCAACATGGGGACAAGGTGCTTTGGGGAACTACCCCAAAGCACCCTCCCAATGTTGAGGGCATGTGGCCTAGTACGGTTCAGGAGGAGGGGCGCTCTCTTGTCCCCCCCTTTTCCTGTGGCCTGCCAGGTTGCGTGCTTCGATAAGGGTCTGGAATGGATTTTTGGGGGGATAACACGGCATTTTTGTTTATTTTGGCACAGAGTTCCCGATTTTGAGGGGGACCCCACGCCATTTTTTTTTAAATTTTGGCACGGGGTTCCCCTTAATATCCATATCAGACCTGAAGAGCCTGGTATGAAATTTAGGGGGACCCCCACACATTTTTTTTAAATTTTGGTTTGGGGTTCCCCTCTGGGGAAATTCCATGCCGTTTTTATCAATGAACTTTTATGAGTATTGCCGGATCGACAATTCATTATAGCCGGTGCTAGCGCTAGTAGTTTTACATGACTTTTTTTCCTTTAGACTGTTCTAAACACGGGAAACATGCGCCCCTTTACAGGCATACTATAGACACCCCCCAGGCCCTAAATTTAAAGGAATATTACACTTTTATTGTTTCACTTTAAGCATTATTAAAATCACTGCTCCTGAAAAAACGTCCATTTTTAAAACTTCTTTTTGCATTGATACATGTCCCCTGGGGCAGGACCCAGGTCCCAAAACACTTTTTATGAAAATAACTTGCATATAAGCCTTTAAAATGAGCAATTTTGATTATTCATGTTCGTGTCCCATAGACTTTAACGGTGTTCGCTTGTTCGAACAAATTTTTTGTCTGTTTGTATGTTCTAGATGCAAACCGAACTGGGGGGTGTTTGGCTCATCCCTAGTTATGAGGAAAGGTTGCGAGCACTGAACTTATCCTCTCTGGAGAAAAGACTCTTGAGAGGGGATATGATTTCAGTTTACAAATACCATTTGGTGACCCCACAATAGGGATAAAACTTTTTCACGGAAGGGAGTTTAACAAGACACGTGGACACTCATTAAAATTAGAAGGAAAGAGGTTTAACCTTAAATTACATAGAGGGTTCTTTACTGTAAGAGCGGCAAGGATGTGGAATTTCCTTCCACAGGCGGTGGTCTCAGCTGGGAGCATTGATAGTTTTGAAAAACTATTAGATAAGCACCTGAACAACCGCAACATACAGAGATATACAATGTAATACTGACATATAATCACACACGTAGGTTGGACTTGATGGACTTGTGTCTTTTTTCAACCTCACCTACTATGTAACTATAGGTTTAAAGGCAGGCATCTCAATACTTTTGGTTACATAGTGTATAATACAAAAGATAAGGTGGCACTCATGGGGTTTGAGAGGTGAATACTCAGTAATAAGGTTTATTTTGTCGTTTTGATGAAACATGAGCAAGCCTTTTCAGGAAGGAATGAAGATGAGGAAGATGAGCTCGTGCCTCATCAAAACATTACAATAAACCTTTTTACTGAGTGCTCTCCTTTTAAATCCCATGAGTGCCATCTTATCTTTTGGATTATTTAATATTTGGCATATGTCTTCTTTTTTTTTTTTTTTTTTGAAAAATGTTTATTGTTTTTTTTTACATTACATTAGTGCATGGTAAGTAGACTGTGTAACATTATTATAACATCATGAGGCATATGTCTTCTTTATTTTATGCAGGTCCACTGCCTGTTTAGTAGCACTACATAATGACTGTAACTCACTACTCTGATCCCTTTCAATACAAGTGTGGATCAGATTCTGAAAGCAACTAACTAAGCTTATTTTGACAGTGATTCAAATGTGATTAAAGTGTATTTTTATTTCAGCTCAGTTAGGTCACAATGAAAGATTGCATGTTTAAATATTTTATATTTCCCATATGCAGCCAGGAGTTGAAAGTCTAAGTAAATCTCAGGAGGCTAAGTCTTAGAGAGCAAATGTAGTATGAAACAGAGACCTGAATCGCTCAGTAGATGGACAAATCCCTCACCCCCTCTGCTAACAGAAGCAACATTGTCATTAGTAGATAAACACAACCTGCCACAAATCATTATGGGTTGTGACGAGCTACTCATGCTCAGTATAGTTTGCATGTATACCCCCGTAAGGAATTTAAGTGGTATATTTTATATAAATAACTACATTAATAGGTAGTATAGAACTGGGCCACGGCACACACTTATAGGTATATTGCCCTGGGTGAAATCCATGAAGTCAGGTGCACTCAGTGGGACTTGCAACAGAAGCAATCCACAATGTGGTGTTTATTACTGTGAATGCAGGCCCACCTTTAAAAAATAAATAAAAAAATAATGATTAATAAACTTTTAAAATGTAGAAATGATCAAAATGTATTATAAACTTGTAACAATGAAAGGTTGTGTTGGTATGAATGCTTCTTGAGGGCAGGGATTGATGTGAATGTATCGTATATAAGTAAAACACTGCATAATTTATTGACTGTGTGTGAGTACCTGTAATAAATAAATAATACAATTCATTAATATATCACACTGTACCAACCACTGGGAAATGAAGCTTAAACACTTGCTTAAATTACACACAGATGGCACTACACACCCTTTAGACTAGCTACATTTTTCCCAAACATGTCCCCCAGCTGTACTGTGGCAAAATAGGTAGCTTACTACATATTATCTGGGAATGTCCTAGCCTAACTAGCTTCTGGAGGCAAGTATTCTGCCTTTTATCCTCGACTAGCTATCCTCAATATAGGACTAGGCAGGTACCCAAACTCCCTCAGACCGGTGGTGACCCATATTCCATTAGTAGCACAAAACACTATTCTAAAAAAATGAAAATCCCAAGACTCCCTAGAATCCCAAGCATCCCAAATCTATCTGAGGTTATCAACACTGTTCATCTTAATTATACTTATGAATGCCTGCTGGTGATCAGCTCGCTTAAATGCACCAGATTTGACCAAACTTGGTCAACTTGGACTGATAATTATGTTTCTATGGTCTGAACCATCCTTAGATTGTATTTACATTGTATTGATCTAAATACCTTGTGTACATATTACTAATGTATATTTCCGGCACTATCTGTGTGTTGTGTACCACCTTCTGTCACGTTTTGTTACTTCAATAAAAATGTATTGGATAAAAAAAAATTAATTGATATAGCGATGACCACTACAGGGAGCATTTTCAAATCTGCCTTTAAAAGAGAAGTAGGCTTTTTTTTAAGATTCATATTTACCTAGGTGGATGCAGTATCTGTGCCCCGGTGCCTCTACACTGAGAACCAAGCAGAGAGTTGTAGACTGTCAGTCACAGCTCTCTACTTTTCTCCCTCCTCGCTCACTGGAGTACTGGGCTGTGGAGGGGGTGGGGGCAGCCAGCTCAGGCTCTCAGCAGCTCGCTGAGAGGCTGAGCCGGGTGTCGGTGAAGGCACCTGGCTGATCCAGACTCCATTGTTGGGATGATGCGATGCCTGGATCGTCTTCTGTGACATCAGCAGAGAGCGGACTTCAGCCCGCTGTCTGCTGAAAATGGGTCACAGGAGTGCAAAACAAACTGCACTCCTGTGATCCATAGGAGAAGTACAGCCAAACAAGCTTTGGCTATACTTCTCCTTTAAAGTTGATGTAAACCCTCACATATACCAAGTGAAGTGAACAGCCTCAAATGATACACAGAGATGAAACAAATCCTCCTACATAAGTTTTACATGTATATCTGCTGTCTTCAACTTTATATACAGTTTAGAAAGTGCACATCCCATTAGAATTTTCACTTCTGGTTTCGCCTGTGGGTGTGGATTCTTGCCATACACTGTAAGACAGCTGATTGCAGGAATGGCACACACCCCCACTCCACATGGCAGAAGAAGGAAGAAACAATGCAAAGCTGTGCTGTGACAAGACAGGCTCTCTGCTAATCTATTTTTAGCACCCACCATGACACAAAATTCAGCCTGGTTTTATCACAGTTGTCAGAGAACGTGTCAGAAGTTATGATGCTGAAAACAGAAGAACAGAGCAGGAGAAAGCCACTGGACTTAGGGCTTTAAAGAGAGATAAGAAAACACTGCAGATATATGTGTCCAGCTCAAATTTCATGAATCAGGTTTACATCCACTTTAAAATTCAATAATCAACATATGCAACAGCAAACAAATATAAATGGCAAAGTCTAATCAATTTTTTTTTTTGTTTATTTTCTTTTATAAAAGATAACCAAAAAAAACAAAAAAGGGACAATTAAAAAATGTGACAATCAAGATGAAGTGTACAACAAGCAGAAGCAGATCACAATATAGTAAATCATGTGTGATATAGGACAATAGTAATACAATACACATAACAAAATGTCAAAATATAGCTCTAAATATAGAATATAAAGTTAGTTAGGGAGGGACCAGGGGGTCAAGGAAATGTTACAATAACATAACAAACTATGATTTCCCTTCAAATGACTGTCAGTTGTTTGATGACAGCATTCATTTTCTACTTTGTAATCAGCTAAGCGTTATCTCGGGTGGTCTGTCCTAACAGAAATGTGGATTAATCCTGAGGTGCGTTAAAGCCTTTAGCATTCCAGAAGGTGATATTTCGAGTAGGGTGGCCAATGGAAAGCCAGGGCATTTCAAAGCCAAATTAAATCAAACATTCATCTTCATTAAGGAGATTCGATATCAATTGTAGTCTTTTGATTAAACGTAAGTTATCTTTTCCTTGTCCTTATATAACCTTGGTACTTTGCTCCCAGTTTATACAACGTTTTTTCCTTCCTTTCCTTACTTTATCTTTACCCAAAACACTTTTCATGTTCAAAACGGACTCATAAAACAATATGTAAATTCAAAATGAAAATATTTGTGTTATTAGAGAGGACCTAAACATTTCTGAAGTGGATAATTAAGGTGTTTTCTAAATCAATGGTTTGTTAGATCGCAATATCATTGTCCTAAACATTAGAGAAGTTTTCAAACCAATCAAAGCGTTTGTTTATTTATCCTCCTCCAAGCCATCTTGGTTCAACATTAACAATTCTCTTTGAATCTGTGTGTAATAACAAATTGAACTCTGGTAATTAAAATAATTTTCTAGTCATTATGAATTATTAATGAGAAGCTTGAATATCTCTCGACTCATTAGTATGTATCTGGTTGGATGTATTTGCATAACCCCAGAAACCATTACCTAGAAAACCATTTAACACGCAGAGAGTCGATTTCTTTCTGCAGAATCTCTGCTCCTCCTGACTGAGAGGGAGGTGCAGGGGCCACTCCGACATCCAGGCAAAATGCATCTTTCAAAATGAGGTTCAATTACCTTTACCGAAAGAGTTTCACTTGTTTCTGTACAAAATATGCAAATGTTATGTAGGTTTTTTGATTAATGACAGTTTCGTAATTACTTTTATAACAAAACACTTTTACCTGAGTATTGAATTTGAGGAGTGACAGTGAAGTTATCATAAGTTATTAAATAATATATTTTAGAAACTTATGATTGGAGAACAGGATATGTATAGTTTATTCCACACATACAGCCTTATTTAATACAAATAAAAAAGTGTTAATTGAATCTTAAAGAATTCTAATGCTTTTCAAGTGCCAGCATCTCCATGCATGGGGGCCTGCTGCAATAACTATAATGACTGTCAGGCCATCTACACCAGTGGTCATCAACCCTGTCCTCAGGGCCCACTAACAGGCCAGGTTTTATGTATTACCTTGGGGAGATGCATACTAGAATACTGCAATCACTGAGCAGCAAATGATATCACCGGTGATGTATTTCAGTTATCTTGCAAACCTGGCCTGTCAGTGGGCCCTGAGGACAGGGTTGATGACCACTGATCTACACCATGGCTCACAACTTTCTAAAATGAGAAAAGGGTACACCTCTGAAGGCTAAGTTCACTTTTAAAGAAAATAGCCTATGCAGCCAATGGGTCCCAGTGGATAATAAAAAACTGTGCAGCTTTGTAAAATATTCAATCATTTTATAGTAATACCCGTAGGCCATTAGAAAAGTCTGGCCTGAAACACATAAATAGCAACCTCCACATCCTGGCTTTTTGCTAGAATGTAAAAAAACATTGGTTTTCACTCCTGCAATATTGGGAGGGGGTATCCAACAGTTTTCACATCCTAGCAATAAGCCACGACATGGAGGTTGCTAACTAGCAGTTTTCAGGTCAGGCTTCAGAGGGGACCCTAGTGGCCTACAGATATGACTATAAAATGATTGAAAATTTTACAAAGCTGCACAGTTTTTTAATACCTACTGGGGCCCTTTGACTGCATAAGCTATTTTCTGGAAAAGGTGAACTTAGCCTTTTTGCACAAATTGTCGTGGCAAAGAACATACCCTCATTGCACAGACCCTGAAGGATTTATAGGCCAAAAATGATTGGTTAAACCCACAGTTGCTTTATTCACCACTAATTTACCTTCATCCTGTTTTTCAAAATGTTAAATTAAATAATTTTGAGATTGAATGAAAGATTTTAATGCGGTGTAACACTTGTGTTAGTTAAATAGTAAATTTTTATAGAAACAATAAATCAGACCAAAAAGGCTGGCATCTAAGGAGAAAAGAGGGACAGAGAGATTTGGTTCCAAAAGAGAGACAGTCTCTCCAAATGAGGGACAGTTGGGAGCTCAGCATATAAGCAAGTATGGGCTGCAGTATATCTATCAACCTGAAGGTGTCACTGTGCTGTTTCTTCAGGTTGACAGGAGACCATTGAGGACTAATTGTACCCTGCTATGGGCTCCAGACAGCTATCTTGGGGAGGATAGCAATCCTATTAGATACCAAAATCCTGAGTGAATTGGGCAGCCAGCCTGACATAGAATAATTCCATAAATAGGACATTCTGCAATATTTGGTGTGCTTGCAGTGTTGGAGTAAGTTAGAGACCATGCTGGCTAGGGAGGGAGTGGAAAAGGTATTAGGGAGAGGTACCTATCAAGGAGGGAAAGAGTAGGTTTTCACTTACAGGGTGTCTCCTATGTCAGCCAACAGTCAGGCAGATAACTATGTGTTCTTGGGGTACACTGGTTAGGCCTTGTCTACATGCTACACTTGAAACAAGTAGAACCAGGACCAGGCTATGAACTTGATTAGGAAATATGCTTAATGCGGTAGTAAACAATGGCAGTTAAAAAAAAAAAAAACATCTGTAAGGTAATTGCATAAGGTGCTAGTTTGCGTCGCATACTAGCACATTATGAAATACTTACCTTGGAACTAAGCCCTCCAGCAGCACGCTGTCACTGCTGAAAGGGCTTCCAACTTCCCCGATCTTTCTTCTGGGTTCACAGGCTCCGGCTGTATGAGTGGGCGAAGCTGTGATATCGTCACTCACACACCTGCGCGCGGTAGCACTCGGCTCTGGCAAAAAGCTCTGAAGGTCCAGCATGGTATGCCTTCAGAGAGCATGCGCTGGTGATGTCATCGGCTGCATCCAGGGTAAATATCTCCTCAACGGTGCATGTTTAGGAGATATACAGTGCCTTGCAAAAGTATTCACCCCCATGGCATTTTTCGTGTTTTGTTGCCTCACAACCTGGAATTAACATGGATTGTTTTAGGATTTGCATCATTTAATTTACAGAACATGAAAAAAAGAGAACTAACTAAATGGGACTTTATATGAGGACATTTACAAAAATGTACCTCCATCCCCAAAATGCATACAAAAAACAGAGAGATGGGGGGGGGGGTTTGGGACTTTAAATGAGACATGCAGCTGGGAAGGTGACACAACATAGTAATGATATGAATATCTAATAATTGCACCATAAATGTGACCGCATCGTATTGCATAGTAATGAATGTATAAACAGTAAATTATAATAAATCAAGGAAACTTTATTTCATAGTAAGATATATATTATTGAGACATCATAAAACAACATAATGGCATAGCAGCCTATTATGGTCATCATGGTACCATAGTTAGAATTCATCAGATTAATATTTGCATATGACTGCATCATAGTATTAATAATGTCTGGTGAATGGACCACATTTGTGACCAAATAGCTTGCATGTAGACAGAGTAAGAGAGTATGACATATGAATAAATGTTCCATAAATATGATCCAAAATAATAAGGTGACCCATCAACATAGCAGCACGATGTGGATCGCAATGGTGAGATAAAAACAATTCAATTTTAAAGTTGTGTGTCTTCACAGTAATATAATAGCAGTTGGTGGAATCCAAACGGCATAATCTGGTAGAAGTGTAGAGGGGTTGTTAATGTGAATAGCATCTAAGAGCTCTACACGTTTCATGGATCTTTCCAATCTTCAGGAGCAGATGCAATGTAACTGTCTATAAAAGATATTTAAGGAAATTCTCAGGGGCTGATCACAGGGCAGGTAGAGAATGCGGTCACATTTATGGTGCAATTATTAGATATTCATATCATTACTATGTTGTGTCACCTTCCCAGCTGCATGTCTCATTTAAAGTCCCAAAAACCCCCCCATCTCTCTGTTTTTAATTTACAGAACATGTCCACAACTTTGAAGATGTTTTTTTTTATTGTGAAGCAAACAACAAATAGGACAAAATAACAGAAAAAAGTCAATGTGCATAACTATTCACCCCCCTGAAAAGGAAATTTGGCTGCACGTAGAGCACACAGCCAAATCTCCTGTTTCTCATAATAATAACAATTTTGTCTAATGATATAAATGCACCTTACCTTTTGATCATATGTCTTTCCTTCTGCCGTAGCTCATCCTCTGGTGTGTGCCCCATGCTCACAAATAGACCCAACACACCTCACGGTACTAGCTCCAACATTCCTCTGCCAGCCAGCCTCCCCTCAGCTGCGAGTGAGCCACTTTATTAGCATATCAAATGGAAGTCCCAAAGCTCGAGGGTTGGGCCTCCAACAGCCGAACACCTCTTACAAAGCATGTGACCTCACAAGAAATGAACACAGGATGTGAATGACCATATAAGGATTTAACACCACAACAAAATACATACAACCAAATGACGATGACTAGAGTTCCTCATGGATGGGAGATTATCTGCAGGTGTACGTCATTGCACCCCAAACTTGTTGATCAGGCATACCAGGGGTGACCAGAGGAAACAACCTATAAACTGATAATGTCTTTGCAGAGCGAACGCATCCCCACCAGACGATCGTTCTGTGCATTGCACAGGGGCCCTTTGCTGGCGGACATGTCTTTTCTCCGCAAACACCTCTCTCCAAACACCAGGAAGTTTTCCACTACCTAACAGGTCTCAACCAGCATCAGTCTGCCCCAGTCAGCTCTTTAGAGTGGGCTGCGAGATGACAGACACTGGGAGACTCTTATGACAATACATTAATATAAAATTTTCCACAACAGTTCCCTCCTCTTGTCATATGATCTCATGTGTCCCTCGATGAATCCTAATCTTCTTCTTAGTCCATAAAAAGTAAAACACGGCTTGACATGTAGACTTTGTTGGAGATGACGTGGTGAGCTGTAGTCGTCGCCGGTCGGTCTGGGATCCTCTGTGTCTTGTACGTGGGTCGGGCTTCGGGGCATCTCATCAGGGAAGATGTGGTCATCTGCTCAGGCTCTGGTCACGCGTCCAATGAGGCAACAGGAGCACCTCATCATGGCATATAGAAGGAATAGAAACAAAAACAACATGAATATATATACCCCTACTTCCTTCACTATGATCCGCTACAAGATAAAAATTAAATCCCCGACGATTCCCAAACCCTTAAAAAGGATTCCAACCTTCACTATCTATAGCTCTGGCTTTGCCTTGCAGGGATCTAAACCTTATCCATATGGGCCTGAACTTTGTCACTACTATCCCCGATCCAGATATAACAATCTTTACTTATGAATTCCCAGAAACCCCCTTGGACTGTGGGAACTTCCTTGTAGCTTCAACAGTTACATGAAAACATCTCATCCTCTATGGATGAGAAATTGTTCAAGCGTTTCATAAGCTCAAGCCCCCACCGTGTACAAGCAATTCCCTTCCAGCTGTCCCTGCCATTCTTACCTTCTCTCGCGCCATCAGATCCTCACGATCGGCCATGACATAAGATGCTGGGACAAGTTTCACCAGCACACATGAACCTCTTGCCTTAGGGGAATTACCTTATAAGCTGTAGATCCGCATTAATACCAAACTACAGTTGAGGCACACTTGTGGGCTACCTAGTTATCCCGATACCAAAGCTGGCAAGAACCAGAGCTATTGTTAAAATTATAATTAATTTTACCCTCTAGAAATGTTTTGTTAAGTTCTTTTGACAGGTGTCTGTTTGGATTTTACTAGGTTGTCAAAACTCCTCACACCAATATGAACGTCACATATAGCATGTACCGCCGTCATCGCTGGGCACTAATACCCGACCATGTGTCCTGTTCTCTTTCTTAGCTAGTTGAAAACATACTTTAAAAAATATAAATAAACAAAGATACTCCTCTACTCTTTGTGGTTGATCCGCTTCTTGCAGTGGCTGGCGTGGTCTCATCCCTCAAGCTTCTTTACAATGACCCAGTCACCTGGTTGGGAAGAATGTAAACTGGTTATTGTGTCAGGGTCCAGGATGGACTCGTGAACCCTGTGGTGGACTTTTTGAAAATCATGTTACAGTGATTGCACCTACCCCATCAGCTGAGAATGTAGGTGACAGCTAATGAGGAAAGTACAATTCTGTTTTTGGTTGACCTCCAAACAAACCTCATATGACAATAACCCAGACATCGGGACTGTGGTCACTGCATAACCTGTGCGTGGCTTACCATCTGGGTGTAATACCTGGAACCAGTGACAAAAAGGTTCTTAGCATCTGGGATGGGAGCCTCTTTCACCAGACTACTGTTTGCTGATTCAAATTCTATCAAAGATAGACAGTCTTGGCACAAACTTGGTTAGAATTAGAGCGGTTAGTATTGTTGGTTTGAAAATGTGTCATTCTCACCACTCTCATCCCCCCTTTTCTTCCCTCCTCATTACAAGCTGGAGGAAGACATGCAGGGTTTAGAATGGTGCAGAATAAAACAGTGAAATAGCCTATGATACTTTTACCTTCTTATACACCTGTACACACACTTCCAGAAACTCTTTGGACCTGAAAAGATACTTATAAACAAAAGTTATTAACTCTATCCTTCAAAGAATGGTAAACATAACAACATTCATGTACATTGGTAAATTGTCACTGACATTCCACAAAACCAATAATAACTAAACCCTCTGTAAATCTTACTTTCACATTTTTTTTCCTAAAATACAACAGCCGCGACACGCAAGAGAGCTGTCGCGGTAGGTTCAAACATCTTGTTACCACATACAAACAATGAAACAAAGACAAACATTTAGATACAAATGTGGGGGAGATATTTCATAGTTCCCAAAAACGAAAATGAAAAAAAAAATAAAAACGACCAGATGGAATGCTGCCTCCACTCTTTTAGCGATAGAAAAAGAATACAATTTGAAAGGCACGAGAGCATTTCGAAATCTTTGCATGGACCAGCCACACAAAGTTCAAAAACAAGCCTGTGTATTTTTAATCACACAAACGTGTACTACGCATCCATCAACTCACTCAACATTACAGATTTCTGAAGCCACAGTCACGCTACATCAACTCCAGAGGGATACCCAAAATAGTATCCTTGGACCACCTATGTCAATCTTTCTGGGGTTTAATGGCCTTTTCCTCAGAACTAGACTCCATGCTCTTGAGCATCCGTTTGACTGTGGGAAGCCTCGCATTCCTTCCCTTGCACGGACTGCCATTGCCCATGGCGATTCGAATCGGCTTATAGTCTTATCCCTGCATCCAGGGAAAACCCTTGCACCAATTTCGGAGACCACCGCCCGGTGTCTTCTTACACGGTGGATTGACGGACTACAATCACTATTAGTCACTCAACTAGAAACACTAAAACGGGGCATCAACTCTATGGCTTGTTGTCTCAACACTTTTGGCACAGAACTACAGAGTACCACTCTTTTACAACCAACTATTAACTATGCCAAATGATTCATCAACAACCACAGATCACCCCCTGAATTATGTCTCTACCCCTCACAGTGTATGCATACACAAGCGCATTGCATCGCCAGACGAATATACACAGAGCACTTTTGCCTGCTTCTTTTAAAAAACTGCGGCTTCTCTCTGTACCTCGATAACATGGATGCCTCCCTACCAAAAACTGTATTACAGTATAAAACTAAAAAGACAGCTGGGAGATATTTAAAACACTTTCAAACGCCAGTATTTTCCCATTGTCCTTCCAAGAACAAATATCATTTGCTTGTGTGATACCCCAAGCCCCCCCCCAACTTCCTGTGGATACATAAAATGCTGAGAAGAACTTCCTGTTGCATGCCTAGCTCTAAAACCCCTCAAACTGGTTTATTTACATATCAATGTACAGGAAAGGGGAGGGGAGGGTAAGCCTAGTTTCATATATTGCAGGCTATACAATACAACCCTCAGCTATAGACACAAAAACACAAAACAAATAAAAATTAAACACACACCGCTAAAAGTAAAGGAATCTCACAGTTAAAGCTAGTCTTGTTATCCATTGAAATTCAGTGCAAAATAGAGATTTCACTCAAAACTAATATTCAATACAAAAAACGCAATAGTTTCCTCGAAAAGTATGTAAACAGTACAAAAATAGAATTCACAAAATGGTGCCTAGAAGCCATATTGTAGCTTAAAGCACGTGGCTTTGCACACACAAAGGAATACACAATGGAGCAGCTTCCCCTATAGGAAAGCCAGGAGGTCTTCAAAATGGCCGCCGATGCACATGGTGACCACAACAAAAGCCAGACCCCAACAAAATGGCGCATTTTCCCACCAAAACTAAAAATTTCTCCCCACAAAATTGCACAGTTGAGATACTAAATGAACACTTAGACAGACATTTAAAAGTGTTAAAGTTATGAAAAATCACAACTTAGGAACACATAGTAGATGAAATCTGGACCACAGCAAGATTCAAGACAGAGTTCACATCAGCTTTCACAGGAACAAGACATTGAGAGATACAAACAGTGATGCCTTCATGTTCTTTTCCTAACCATCAAAGTCCGCTAACCATCTGTGTCTTGAGTCAATCAAACACTCTACAAAACTCATGTAATCTACTTGTCCCATACATAAGTAATAATTACAATTCATCCATTTCTCACATGCATTACAAACTTGTTACACAGCATCAGTCACACCCACATTGCAGGCTGCAAATAATCATACATTTCTATTTCTCATATACTTATTACACAACTACACAACATACAGTTACTCACACATACACACAGCACTCAGTCTCTTTGCACACACATTCAAGATACAAATCACACACACACACACACACACACGCAGGCACACACCAGACATACGATCAAACTTCCAGCATTATTTCAAAAGATGAAAAATTTGTTCTTTTTGCGAAGCAGACCCTCCCCAGCACATCTTAATGATCCAATTCTGAAGGTGGTTCTGTTCACTCCTGCCTGGCTCGCCAAGCTGAAATGGAAATTTGGCTGCACGTAGAGCGCACAGCCAAATCTCCTGTTTCTCATAATAATAATTTCGTCTAATGATATAAATGCATCTTACCTTTTGATCATATGTCTTTCCTTCTGCCGTAGCTCATCCTCTGGTGTGTGCCCCATGCTCACAAATAGACCCACCACATCCTCATGATACTAGCTCCAACATTCCTCTGCCAGCCAGCCTCCCCTCAGCTGCGAATGAGCCACTTTATTAGCATATCAAAAGGAAGTCCCAAAGGCCTCCAACAGCCGAACACCTCTTACAAAGCTTGTGACCTCACAAGAAATGAACACAGAATGTGAATGACCATATAAGGATTTAACACCACAACAAAATATATACAACCAAATGACGATGACTAGAGTTCCTCATGGATGGGAGATTATCTGCAGGTGTATGTCATTGCACCCCAAACATGTTGATCAGGCATACCAGGGGTGACCAGAGGAAACAACCGCTAAACCGATAATGTCTTTGCAGAGCGAACGCATCCCCACCAGACGATCGTTCTGTGCATTGCACAGGGGCCCTTTGCTGGCAGACATGTCTTCTCTCCGCAAACACCTCTCTCCAAACACCAGGAAGTTTTCCACTACCTAACAGGTCTCAACCAGCGTCAGTCTGCCCCAGTCAGCTCCTTAGAGTGGGCTGCGAGATGACAGACACTGGGAGACTCTTATGAAAATACCTTAATATAGAATTTTCCACAACACCCCTAAAGTCAATACTTTGTAGAACCACCTTTTGCAGCTATCACAGCTCCAAGTCGGTCGCTTTGGATAAGTCTCTATGAGCTTGCCGGGATTTTTGCCCATTCTTCCTTGCAAAACTGCTTTAGCTCTTTCAAGTTGGATGGTTTGCGCTTGTGAACAGCAATCTTTAAAGGGGTTGTAAAGGTTAGTGTTTTTTCACCTTAATGCATCCTAATGCATTAAGGTTCGGGGCCACTCTGTGAAAACTGAGCTGCACAGTGGAGGGAAGTGTGATATGTTTGTTATTTTAGAAAAAAATTACCCTTACAATCACTTTAAGTCTGACCACAGATTTTCTATTGGATTTGAGGTCTGGGCTTTGACTAGGCCATTCCAACACATTTACATGTTTCCCCTTAAACCAGTCAAGTGTTTCTTTAGCAGCGTGTTTGGGGTCATTGTCCTGCTGGAAGGTGAACCTCCGTCCTAGCCTCAAATCACACACAGAGTGGTACAGGTTTTGCTCAAGAATATCCCTGTATTTAACACCATCCATCTTTCCCTCAACTCTGACCAGTTTCCCAGTCCCGACTGCTGAAAAACATCCCCACAGCATGATGCTGCCTCCACCATGTTTCACTGTGGGGATGGTGTTCTTTGGGCGATGTGATCTGTTGGGTTTGCGCCAGACATAGCGTTTTCTTTGATGGCCAAAAAGTTTAATTCTAGTCTCATGAGACCAGAGCACCTTCCTCCATACATTTTGGGAGTCTCCCACATGCCTTTTCGCAAACTCAGAACGTGCCATTTTGTTTTTTGCTGAAAGTAATGGCTTTTTTCTGGCCACTCTGCCATAAAGCCCAACTCTATGGAGCGTACGGCTTATTGTCATCCTATGTACAGATACTCCAGTCTCTGATGTGGAACTCTGCAGTTCCTCCAGGGTTACCTTAGGTTTCTGTGCTGCCTCTCTGATTAATGCCCTCCTTGCCCGGTCCGTGAGTTTTGGTGTGTGGCCGTCTCTTGGCAGGTTTGCTGTTGTGCTATGTTCTTTCCATTTGGTTATGATAGATTTGATGGTGCTTCTGGGGATCATCAAAGATTTGGATATTTTTTTATAACCTAACCCTGACTTGTACTTCTCAACAACATTGTCCCTTACTTGTTTGGAGATTTCCTTGGTCTTCATGGCAGTGTTTGGTTAGTGGTGCCTCTTGTGTGGTGTTGCAGCCTCTGGGGCCTTTCAAAAACGTGTGTATATGTAATGACAGATCATGTGACACTTAGATTGCACACAGGTGGACATCATTTCACTAATTATGTGACATCTGAAGGTAATTGGTTGCACCAGAGCTTTTTATGGGCTTCATAACAAAGGGGGTGAATACATACGCACATGCCAATTATCAGTTTTTTTTATTTCTGAAAAATAGTTTTTTGTATATATTTTTCTAATTTTACTTCACCAACTTAGAATATTGTGTTCTGATCCATCACATATAATTCAGATTAACCGCTTGCCGGGTCCCGGGAACTCGATGTTCTCTGGCGGCTCGCGATTGTGGTGTGGAGAGGTACAACGGGGAGACGTCTTTGTAAACAAGGCATTTCCCTGTTTTTCCTTGTGTAATGACAGGGATCTACTGCTCCCTGTGATCGGGAGCAGTGATCACTGTCATATCCTAGGTAGCCCCTCTCCCCCACAGTTAGAATCACTCCCTAGGACACACTTAACCCCTTCATCACCTCCTAGTGGTTAATCCCTCCACTGCCTGTGTCATTTACACAGTAATCAGTGCATCTGTATAGCACTGATCACTGTATAAATAACAAGGGTCCCAAAATAGTGTAAAAAATGTCCGATGTGTCTGCCATAATGTCGCAGTCACAATAAAAATCGCAGATCACCGCCATTACTAATAAAAAAAATAATAAAAATGCCATAAAACTATCCCCTATTTTGTAGATGCTATAACTTTTGCACAAACCAATCAATATACGCTTATTGCGATTTTTTTTACCAAAATTATGTCTAAAAATACATTTCGGCCTAAACTGAGGAAAAAATTAGTTTTTTTATATATATTTTTGGGAGGATATTTATTATAGCAAAAAGTTAAAAATATTGCATTTTTTTCAAAATTGTCGCTCTTTATTTGTTTATAGCACAAAAAATAAAAACCACAGAGGTGATAAAATACCACCAAAAGAAAGCACTATTTGTGGGAAAAAAAGGATGTCAATTTTGTTTGGGTACAACATCGCACGACTGCGCAATTGTCAGTTAAAGCGACGCAGTGCCGAATCGCAAAAAATGGCCCGGTCATTCAGCAGCCAAATCTTCCGGGGCTGAAGTGGTTAAAAAAACATTGAACTAAAGGCTGTAATGTGACAAAATAGGTAAAAAGCCAAGGGGGTGAATACTTTTGCAAGGCACTGTCTATTTTACCTACAGGTAAGCTTTATTATAGGCTTACCTTTAGGTAAAAATCACAAAGCAGACTTTACTACCGCTTTAATAATTAGGAAAAATGCTTTAAAAAAAGTCTTCTTTGACCTCTATATCTGCAGTGACCTTAGAGCGGTTCCATCTCAAAGTTATCAAAATACTACCTTTACTTTTGTTTCCCTTACTAAACTGATGTTTTCCCCCCAGCAGCGACTTGTCAGTCATAAGACTCTTTTTGGGAGAAAAGCAAGGTATGCCAAAAACTAAGTGCAGCAGAAGATACAACACATGGTATATTTAATTAAAATCAGCCAAATGGCTACTCACACTTATATAAAGATCAATAGGCATATACTGTAACAGTATAATGCTGTGGTCACTCAGCGGGTCCCCGGTGGATGGTGGTGTGTAGATGTAAATGTATGTAGATGTATTGATAAATAGCCATTTAGATCTGACAAAGAAGTGGATGCCTTGAAACATTATCTCCATTTTCTGACATCACTTCCGATGCGACTCCGAGTGCGTTCCATGCTGGTTCCAAGATGATGAGACGGATGTCCAGCGGATTGTTCCTCTCCTCTCGTGTTTACTTCTACACACCACCATCCACTAGAGGCCTGCTGAGTAACCACAATATTGTACTGTTATATGCCTATTGATCTTTATTTAAGTGTGAGTAGCCATTAGGCTGATTTTAATTAAATATACCATTCGTTGCATCTTCTGCTGCACTTAGTTTTCGATGCACCTTGCTTTTCTCCCATTGTTCTTCCAGAGACTGCTTCGCTCTCAAGGGAGCTGCCACTAATGCTGCATACTAGGGATGAGCCGAACACCCCCCTGTTCGGTTCGCACCAGAACATGCAAACAGGCAAAAAATTTGTTCGAACACGCGAACACCGTTAAAGTCTATGGGACACGAACATGAATAATCAAAAGTGCTAATTCTAAAGGCTTATATGCAAGTTATTGTCATAAAAAGTGTTTGGGGACCTGGGTCCCCAATGCAAAAAAAGCTTTAAAAATGGCTGTTTTTTTGGGAGCAGTGATTTTAATAATGCTTAAAGTGAAACAATAAAAGTGTAATGTCCCTTTAAATTTCGTACCTGGGGGGTGTCTATAGTATGCCTGTAAAGGGGCGCATGTTTCCCGTGTTTAGAACAGTCTGACAGCAAAATGACATTTTAAAGGAAAAAAAGTCATTTAAAACTACTCATGGCTATTAACCACTTGACAACTGGGCACTTAAACCCCCTTCCTAACCAGACCAATTTTCAGCTTTTGGTGCTCTCACATTTTGAATGACAATTACTCAGTCATGCAACACTGTATCTATATGAAATTTTTGTCCTTTTTTTCACATGGAGCTTTCTTTTGGTGGTATTTAATCACCGCTGGGTTCTTTATTTTTTGCGCCGTAAAAGAAAAAAGACCGAAAAATCTGTAAAAAAATACATTTTTCTTAATTTCTGTTATAATATTTTGCAAATTAGTAATTTTTCTTCATATATTTTGGCCAAAATTTACACCGCTACATATCTTTGGTAAAAGTAACCCAAATCGGTGGATATTATTTGGTCTTTGTGAAAGTTATAGAGTCCAAAAGCTATGGTGCGAATATCTGAAAATTGATCACACCTGAAGTACTGACGGCCTATCTAAATTCTTGAGACCCTAACATTCCAGAAAAGTACAAATACCCCCCAAATGACCCCTTTTTGGAAAGAAGACATTCCAAGGTATTTAGAAAGATGCATGGTGAGTTTTTTGAAGTTGTCATTTTTTCCCACAATTCTTTGCAAAATCAAGGTTTTTTTTTTTACTTTTTTTTTTTCCCACAAAATTGTCATATTAGCAGGTTATTTCTCACACACAGCATATGCATACCACAAATTACACCCCAAAACACATTCTGCTATTACTCCCGAGTATGGCGATACCACATGCGTGAGATTTTTACACAGCGTGGCCACATACAGAGGCCCAACATGCACGGAGCACCTTCAGGCGTTCTGGAGCACCCAGGCCAATTCTGACATTTCTCTCCTACATGTAAAAATCATCATTTATTAGCTAGAAATTACATAGAACCCCAAAACATTATATATGTTTTTTTAGCAAAGACCCTAGAGAATACAATGGCGGTTGTTGCAACTTTTTATCTCGCACGGTATTTGCGCAGCAATTTTTTTAACGCGTTTTTTTTGGAAAAAAAACAGTTTTGTGCTTTACAAAAACCAAAACAGTAAAGTTAGCCTAATGTTTTTGCATAATGTGAAAGATGAAGTTACGCCGAGTACATAGATACCCAACATGTCACCTTTCAAAATTGCACGCGCTTGTGGAATGGCGCCAAACTTTGCTACTCAAAAATCCCCATAGGCGACGCTTTAAAATTTTTTACTGGTTACATGTTTTGAGTTACAGAGGAGGTCTAGGGCCAAAATGATTGCTCTTGCTCTACCGATCGCAGCGATACCTCACATGTGTGGTTTGAACACCGTTTTCATATGTGGGCGGGACTTACATATGCGTTCGCTTCTGCATGCGAGCACACAGGGACAGGGGCGCTTTAAAATTTTTTTTTTTTTTTTTATTGTTCATTTTACTTTATTTATTTTAGTTTGATGCTTTTTTCCAAAAAAAAAAAATTTGGACCACTTTTATTCTTATTACAAGGAATATAAACATCCTTGTAATAGGAATATGGCATGACAGGTCCTCTTTACAGTGAGATATGGGGTCAATAAGACCCCACATCTCACCTCTAGGCTGGGAAGCCTGAAATAAAAAAAAAAAAAAAAAATGATCCTGGCTTCGATCGTAGCGGTGAGTCGGTAGAAGTGCGGGAGGGGGGGACATCCCCTCTCGCCTCCCGTAAGAACAATCAAGCAGTGGAACAGCTGCTATGATCATTCTCATGGTGTAGGGAATCGCCGGCTGAAAAAGCTGATATCTGAATGATGCCTGTAGCTGCAACCATCATTCAGATATCCCCGCACAAAGTCAAGGACGTTGTATGACGGCCGGCGGGCGGGAAGTGGTTAAAACGCTTTTTTTTTTTTTAACACAAAGTTGTCCATTTATACAATATTTCTACCACATAACATGTACATACCAAAAATGACATGCCAAAATAGATTCTCCTGCTCCTCCTGAGTATGGCGATACCCCATGTGTGAGACTTCCACAGCCTGGCCACATACAGAGGCCGAGTACAGCCGAGCATGGCTCAGCATGGCAGGGTATGGCGGGGTATTGCGGAGTATGGCGGGGTATTGCAGAGTATGGCGGAGTATGGCGGGGTATTGCGGAGTATGGCGGGGGCATGGCAGAGTATGGCGGGGGCATGGCAGAGTATGGCGGGGGCATTGCAGAGTATGGCGGGGGCATTGCAGAGTATTGTGGGGGCATTGCAGAGTATTGTGGGGGCATTGCAGAGTATTGTGGGGGCATTGCAGAGTATTGCACAGCATTGCAGAGTATTGTGGGGGCATTGCAGAGTATTGTGGGGGCATTGCAGAGTATTGTGGGGGCATTGCAGAGTATTGCACAGCATTGCAGAGTATTGTGGGGGCATTGCAGAGTATTGCACAGCATTGCAGAGTATTGTGGGGGCAATGCAGAGTATTGCACAGCATTGCAGAGTATTGTGGGGGCATTGCAGAGTATTGCACAGCATTGCAGAGTATTGTGGGGGTATTGCAGAGTATTGCACAGCATTGCATAGTAGTAGGGATGGCTGAGCATGGATGGATGGATGGCTGGATGTCTCTGTGCAGCGCTGTGGGCACTACACATACAGCCCACAGCGCTGCAGCCATCCATCCATCTCCCTCTCCTCTACAGTGTACCGATCGGTACACAGGAGGGGAGGAGAGGAACCGGCATCATCAGATGACGCCGGTCTGTTTACATGTGATCGCGCCGTCATTTGACGGCGCGATCACATGGTAAACGGCCGCTATCAGCGGCCATTTACCGGGATCCGTGATGCGGTCACGGATGTGTTCGGGTGCGCGCCCCAGGGGGCGCGCGAGAGGGGAATTCTGGGAGGACGTCATAGTATGTCCTCCCAGAGTTATCCAACCGCCCTGCAGCCGTCATTCGGCTATGGGCCGGTTGGTAAGTGGTTAATGCATTGCCGGTCCGACAATACACATAGAAGTTCATTGATAAAAACGGCATGGGAATTCCCCACAGGGGAACCCCGAACCTAAATTTAAAAAAAATTACGTGGGGGGTCCCCCTAAATTCCATACCAGGCCCTTCAGGTCTGGTATGGATATTAAGGGGAACCCCGGCCAAAAAAAAAAAAAAAAAAATGACGTGGGGGTCCCCCTAAATTCCATACCAGGCCCTTCAGGTCTGGTATGGATATTAAGGGGAACCCCGGCCAAAATAAAAAAATGGTGTGGGGCCCCCCTCAAAATCTATACCAGACCCTTCAGGTCTGGTATGGATTTTAAGGGGAACCCCGTGCCAAAATTTAAAAAAAAATGTTGTGGGGTCCTCCCAAAAATGCATGCCAGACCCTTATCCAAGCACGCAACCTGGCAGGCCGCAGGAAAAAAGGGGGGACGAGAGCGGGCCCCCTCCTGTGGTTGTGGGGGTCTGCGGGCGGGGGGCTTATCGGAATCTGGAAGCCCCCTTTAACAAGGGGACCCCCAGATCCTGGCCCTCCCCCCTGTGTGAAATAGTAAGGAGGTACCCCTACCATTTCACTAAAAAAGTGTCAAAAATGTTAAAAATGACAAGAGACAGTTTTTGACAATTCCTTTATTTAAATGCTTCTTCTATCTTCTTTCTTCTTTCTTCTATCTTCTATCTTCCTTCAGTTTCTTCCTCCATCTTCTTCTTCTTCTGGTTCTTCTGGTAATTCTGGTTCTTCCTCCGGTGTTCTCGTCCGGCATCTCCTCCGTGGCATCTCCCTACCTTCTTCTTCCCGGGCCGCTCCGCATCCATGATGGCATGGAGGGAAGCTCCCGCTCTTCTCTTCAACTTCTTCTCTTCATCTTCTTCTCTTCATCTTCTTTTCGGGCCGCTCCACATCCATGATGGCATGGAGGGAGGCTCCCACTGTATGACGCTTCTCCTCTTCTGACGGTTCTTAAATAACGGGGGATGGGGCCACCCGGTGACCCCGCCCCCTCTGACGCACGGTGACTTGAGGGGACTTCCCTGTGGCATCACAGGAATTCCACAGGGAAGTCCCCGTCAAGTCACCGTGCATCAGAGGGGGGCGGGGTCACCGGGTGGCCCCGCCCCCTTTATTTAAGAACCGTCAGAAGAGGAGAAGCGTCATACAGCGGGAGCCTCCCTCCATGCCATCATGGATGCGGAGCGGCCCGAGGAGAAGAAGGGAAGAAGAAGCCGACGCCACGGAGGAGATGCCGGACGAGAACACCGGAGGAAGAACCAGAAGAACCAGAAGAAGAAGAAGATGGAGGAAGAAACCAAAGGAAGATAGAAGATAGAAGAAAGAAGAAGCATTTAAATAAAGGAATTGTCAAAAACTGTCTCTTGTTATTTTTAACATTTTTGACACTTTTTTAGTGAAATGGACCATTTCACACAGGGGGGGCGAGATCTGGGGGTCCCCTTGTTAAAGAGGGCTTCCAGATTCCGATAAGCCCCCCACCTGCAGATCCCCACAACCACCGTCCAGGGTTGTGGGGATGAGGCTCTTGTCCTCATCAACACGGGGACAAGGTGTTTTGGGGGGCTACCCCAAAGCACCCTCCCAATGTTGAGGGCATGTGGCCTAGTACGGTTCAGGGGGGGCGCTCTCTCGTTCCCCCCTCTTTTCCTGTGGCCTGCCAGGTTGCATGCTAGAATAAGGGTCTGGTATGGATTTTTGGGGGGCCCCACGCCGTTTTATTTTATTTTGGTGCGGGGTTCCCCTTAAAATCCATACCAGACCTGAAGGGTCTGGTATAGATTTTGAAGGGGACCCCACGCCATTATTTTTTTTTTAATTTTGGCTGGGGTTCCCCTTAATATCCATACCAGACCTGAAGGGCCTGGTATGGAATTTAGGGGGACCCCCCCACGTCATTTTTTTTTTAAATTTTGGTTCGGAGTTTCCCTGGGGGGAATTCCCATGCCGTTTTTATCAATGAACTTCTATGTGTATTGTCGGACCGGTAATGCATTAATAGCCGCGAGTAGTTTTAAATTACTTTTTTTCCTTCGAAATGTCATTTTGCTGTCAGACTGTTCTAAACACGGGAAACATGCACCCTTTTACAGGCATACTATAGACACCCCCCAGGTACGAAATTTAAAAGGATATTACACTTTTATTGTTTCACTTTAAGCATTATTAAAATCACTGCTCCCCAAAAAACGTCCGTTTTAAAACTTTTTTTTGCATTGATCCATGTCCCCTGGGGCAGGACCCAGGTCCCCAAACACTTTTTATGACAATACCATGAATATAAGCCTTTAAAATTAGCAGTTTTGATTTCTCCCATAGACTTTTAAAGGGTGTTCCGCGGCATTCGAATTTGCCGCGAACACCCAAATTGTTCACTGTTCGGCGAACTTGCGAACAGCCGATGTTCAAGTCGAACATGAGTTCGACTCGAACTCAAAGCTCATCCCTACTGCATACATATACTCCCCAGACTTTATAGACTTTTAATTGTTTTAGCAATGTGTTTGGGTACCCTTTCGTGAGCCATTCTGTTTTGTCTTATAAGACCCTTTTTGTTACACAAAGTGAGCTTTATGTAAAATAAAGATTTGAAGAAATAGTAACATATTGAAAAGTGTTTATTTCCAGCAAACGACAAAATGTATTGTTCGCCATTCATGTTTTCTCACTTATAATGTGCATTAAATAATGGGCAAATATGGAAAAAACTTATTCCAATGCATACAGTGCCTTGAAAAATTATTCATACCCCTTGAAATTTTCCACATTTTGTCATGTTACAACCAAAAACCTAAATATATTTTATTAGGATTTTATGTGATAGACCAGCACAAAGTGGCACATAATTATGAAGTAGAAGGAAAATGATAAATGGTTTTCAATTTTTTTTACAAATAAATATGTGTGGCGTGCATTTGTATTCAGCCCTCTTTACTCTGATATCCCTAACTAAAATCTAGTGAAATCAATTGCCTTCAGAAGTCCCCTAATTAGTAAATAAAGTCCACCTGTGTGAAATTTCATCTCAGTATAAATACAGCTGTTCTGTAAAGCTCTGAGAGGTTTGTTAGAGAATCTTTGTGAACAAACAGCATAATGAAGGCCAAGGAACACAGCAGACAGGTCAGGGATAAAGCTGTGGAGAATTTTAAAGCAGGGTTAGGTTATAAAAAAAAATCTCAAGCTTTGAACATCTCACGGTGCACTGTTCAATCCATCATCCAAAAATGGAAAGAGTATGGCACAACTGCAAACCTACCAAGACATGGCCATCCACCTAAACTGACAGGCCAGGCAGAGAGAATTATTTAAAGAAGCAGCTAAGAAGCCCATGGTATGGAAGAGTGGCAAGAAGAAAGCCATTGTTAAAAGAAAGCCATGAGAAGTCCCGTTTGCAGTTTGCGAGAAGCCATGTGGGGGACACAACAAACATGTGGAAGAAAACATGTGGAAGATGGTGCTCTGGTCAGATGAGTCCAAAATTTTATTTTTTGGCATAAAAGCAAAATGCTATGTGTGGCGGAAACTTAACACTGCACATCACCCTGACCACACCATCCCCACGTGAAACATGGTGGTGGCAGCATCATATTGTGGGGATACTTTTCTTCAGCAGGGACAGGGAAGCTGGTCAGAGTAGATGGGAAGATGGATGGAGCCAAATACAGGGCAATCTTAGAAGAAAACTTGCAAAAGCCTTGAGACTGGGGCAGAGGTTCATCTTCCAGCAGGACAATGGCCCTAAACATACAGCCAGAGCTACGATAGAATGGTTTAGATCAAAGCATATTCATGTGTTAGAATGGCCCAGTCAAAGTCCAGACCTAAATTCAATTGAGAATCTGTGGCAAGACTTGAAAATTGCTGTTCACAGATGCTCTCCATCCAACCTGACAGAGCTTGAGCTATTTTGCAAAGAAGAATGGGCAAAAATATCACTCTCTAGATGTGCAGAGCTGGTAGAGATAAACCCAAAAAGATTTGCCGCTGTAATTGCAGTGAAAGGTGGTTCTACAAAGAATTGATTAAGGGGGGCTGAATACAAATGCATGGTACACACTTTTCACATACTTGTTTGTAAAAAAAAATTGAAAACCACTTATCATTTTCCTTCCACTTCACAATTATGTGCCACTTTGTGTTGGTCTATCACATAAAATCCCAATAAAATACATTTAGGTTTTTGGTTGTAACATGACAAAATATGGAAAATTTAAAAGGGTATGAATACTTTCTTCCATTGCACAGAGCAGGTAAGTAAAACATGTTTGTTATTTTAAGAAAAAAATGCATTTACAATTACTTTAATCCTAGCACTAGCCTTCAAAGAAGCTAAATGTCGAAATGAGCCAGTGGGACATGTAGGTTGCTGCCACATACTCTTGGCAATGATTATCTTTAAATCGTGGAGCTTAAGGCTGGATTCACACCTATGCATTTTTAGTGCTTTTTGCATTTTGCATATTTACACTACAGTCCATTTAACATGGTTTCCTATTGAACACGTTCTGTAGTGCAAATCTGCAAAATGCAAAAAGCACTAAAAATGCATAGGTGTGCCAGGAAGCTAGCTTTTACGTAATTTGGACAGGGTAAAATCCCCAAATCCTCACTAAATTTAATAGGTACGATGCCCGGCGGGTGTGGAGAGGCGACTCTTTGTACATCTTGCTGCATGTATGCGTTCCTTGATCATCCGATCGAGGGCGAATACTGCTGTGCAAAATGTAAGCACATTATTTCCCTGGAAGCCCAGGTTCTGAATCTGGGGAAGCAACTGTCAGCACTGAGAAGTCCCTCCATACTAAAGGAGTGCCAGGAACATACACGGCAGGTGCCGGCAGGGGCCAGCACAGAGGTGGGTGGAGACAAAGAGGTAATGGGTGACAGTCAGGAGGGGTAGAGGGGGAAGTGCCAGGGAGGCCGATCCAGGACTGGAGCATCCCAATAAGTACGCTCCATTGAGTGACATTGGTGAAACCAGTCAGGGATCAGCACTGCTGGAGCTGAGGGACTCTCCTAGCTACCAGGGGGAAGAACTCTTCCAGTTAGAGTGGGGGTGCAGCAAAGGGAAAGGAAAGACAGATTCTGGTGGTAGGGGACTCAGTTCTTAGAAGGACAGAGAGGGCAATCTGTAACCAAGACCTGAAGCGCCAAACAGTATGTTGTCTACCGGGCGCTCGGGTTCGGCACATCACGGAACTTGTGGACAGATTACTGGGAGGGGCTAGGGAAGACCCGGCTGTCATGGTGCACGTTGGCACCAATGACAAAGTCAGAGGCAGATGGAGTGTCCTAAAGAACGATTTTAGGGACTTAGGAGCTAAATTGAGGAAAAGGACCTCCAAGGTAGTAGTCTCAGGAATACTACCGGTACATCGAGCCACACCAGAAAGGCAGAGGGAGATTAGGGAAGTAAACAAGTGGCTGAAGAGCAGGTGTAGTAAGGAGGGGTTTGGGTTCCTGGAGGACTGGGCCGACTTCTCAGTCGGTAACCGGTACTATAGAAGGGACAGACTGCACCTAAATGAGGAGGGTGCAGATCTGCTGAGAATGAAGATGGCCAAAAAGTTAGAAAGGTTTTTAAACTAGGCGATGGGGAGAGGGTCCAGAGACAGAGATAGCCAGCGCAGAAGATATTCCAGAGGGTGGTATTGGGGGCATTAGTGGTAAGTTAACCAAAGCACAAAAACACAAGGTGAGTATAGTAGCAAGTCCTAGTTGCAATCTCGAAACACCCAATACGAGGACAATATGCAACCGGTCTAAACTATGTGGCATGTTCACCAATGCCAGGAGCATGGCGGACAAGATGGGTGAACTAGAGATACTGTTGTACAAGGAGGATTTGGATTTTGTGGGAATTTCAGAGACCTGGTTCAACAGCTCTCATGATTGGCTGGCAAACATTCAAGGGTATACCCTATACTGCAAGGATAGAGAGGGTAAAAAAGGGGGAAGGGTATGCCTATACTGTATATCTAGAATAATGTACAAGTGAATGTGAGAGATGACATCACTGAGGGAGCTAGAGAGGAGGTGGAATCCTTATGGGTAGAGCTCCAAAGGGATGAAGCTAAGGGGAAAATAATACTGGGAGTATGCTATAGGCCCCCTAACCTGAGGGAGGAAGTGGAGACGGATCTCCTATCACAAATTGGATTAGCAGCAAGGATGGGAAGTGTTATCATAATGGGAGATTTTAATTATCCAGACATAGACTGGGCGGAGGGAACCGCGCATTCATTTAAGGCTCGCCAGTTCCTTAATGTCTTGCAGGACAATTTTATGGGTCAGATAGTAGACGCACCAACTAGAAATAAAACATTACTGGATCTACTGATTACCAACAATACAGACCTGATCACGGATGTGGAAATACGGGGCAATTTAGGTAACAGCGATCACAGGTTAATTAGTTTCAGTATAAATCACACAAATAGGAAACATAAAGGGAATACAAAGACATTGAATTTCAAAAGAGCCAACTTCCCTAAACTACAAACCTTGCAAAAAGGCATAAATTGGAATAAAATATTAGGAACAAAGAATACGGAGGAGAGATGGGTTTGCTTTAAGAGCATATTAAATAAGGGCATTAGCCAATGTATCCCATTGGGTAATAAATTTAAAAGAGCGAACAAAAATCCTGGATGGCTTAACTCCAATGTAAAAATGCATATAAAAGCAAAGGAGAAGGCCTTCAAAAAATACAAGGTTGAGGGATCATCCTCAGCATTCAGACTTTATAAAGAATGCAACAAGAAATGTAAAGGTGCAATTAGGTCGGCTAAGATAGAACATGAAAGACACATAGCGGAGAAGAGCAAAAAAAATCCCAAGAAATTCTTTAAGTATGTAAACAGTGAAAAAGGGAGGACAGACCATATTGGCCCCATAAAGAATGAGGAAGGACATCTGGTTACAAAGGATGGGGAGATGGCAAAGGTATTGAATGTATTCTTCTCCTCAGTCTTCACGAGTGAATCGGGGGGCTTCAGTAACCAAAACTGCAGTGTTTATCCTCATGACACAACACAGGAAGCACCTCCATGGTTAACAGAGGACAGATTTAAAATTAGACTTGAGAAACTTAACGTTAATAAATCACTGGGACCAGATGGCTTGCATCCGAGGGTACTTAGGGAACTCGGTCAAGTAATTGCAAGACCGTTGTTCCTAATTTTTACAGATAGTCTACTGACTGGAATGGTACCAGCTGATTGGAGAAAAGCCAATGTAGCACCAATATTTAAAAAGGGCCCAAAATACATCCCTGGGAATTACAGACCAGTTAGCCTAACATCAATAGTATGTAAACTCTTGGAGGCGATGATAAGGGACTATATACAAGATTTTAATAATAAGAACGGTATCATTAGCAGTAGGGATGAGCTTCGTGTTCGAGTCGAACCCATGTTCGACTCGAACATCGGCTGTTCGATCGTTCGCCGAATTGCGAACGTTATGGGCCGTTCGCGCTAAATTCGTGTGGCGCGTCACGGCCCATAATTCACTGCGGCATCGCAGTGCATTGCTGGCTGATGATTGGCCAAGCATGCACTATGACCCGCATGCTTGGCCAATCACAGCGCTGTCAGTAGAGAGAGCTGTAATTGGCCAAAGCCAGGGTGGCTTTGGCCAATTACGGCTCAGGGCATTTAGTACACACCCCACACTATATAAGGCCGCCTGCACGGCGGCCCTGTGTAGTGTGTGTTCCGGTGTGCTGAGAGATAGAGAGAGAGAGAGACAGTGTCATTTGATTTGAGTTAGATAGATTAGGCAGAACAGTCAGTCAGTTAGCTGCACTTACAGTGTATTGTGTATATATATGCATCCCAGGTGTTGCATATATATATATACACTGTATTCAGTTTAGCTAGATCCGTTCCTGTTATCTTCTATCTAGACTATTTACATTTAATGCAGTGCGTCCTGCTCACAGTGTTCAGCTAGATCCGTTCCTGTTATCTTCTAGACTATTTACATTTAGTGCAGTGCGTCCTGCTCACAGTGTTCAGCTAGATCCGTTCCTGCTATTTACATTTAGTGCAGTGCGTCCTGCTCACAGTGTTCAGCTAGATCCGTTCCTGTTAAATTCCTACTGACCGGCAGGCTTGTCTGGTTACAGTATATAAAGCTACCTGAAGAAAATTACAGGTGTTCTATTTGATCCTATTAGTACCACGGTCAGGCAGCTAGACTATTTACATTTAGTACAGTGCGTCCTGCTCACAGTGTTCAGCTAGATCCGTTCCTGTTATCTTCCTACTGACAGGCAGGCTTGTCTGGTTACAGTATATAAAGCTACCTGAAGAAAATTACAGGTGTTCTATTTGATCCTATTAGTACCACGGTCAGGCAGCTAGACTATTTACATTTAGTACAGTGCGTCCTGCTCACAGTGTACAGCTAGATCCGTTCCTGTTATCTTCCTACTGACAGGCAGGCTTGTCTGGTTACAGTATATAAAGCTACCTGAAGAAAATTACAGGTGTTCTATTTGATCCTATTAGTACCACGGTCAGGCAGCTAGACTATTTACATTTAGTACAGTGCGTCCTGCTCACAGTGTACAGCTAGATCCGTTCCTGTTATCTTCCTACTGACAGGCAGGCTTGTCTGGTTACAGTATATAAAGCTACCTGAAGAAAATTGCCATCGCAGAGGGAGCAGAGGATGAAACATCTTCGGGAGGCCTTGCAGAAAGGTCTGTGCAACGCGTTCCCAGAGACTGGGAGGTTACAAACTCCTGTTTCTGGACAACGTGTTGCTGAGGCTTCGGTCAGTCAAAGAAGGAGCGGTGGAGAAGGTGGCCGTCTGACCGATGCGTTCAGACAATTTTTTGGTCCGCAGCCCCAAGGTATGATCGGTTCCAGCAACCATCGCCAGCGTCTGTTTTACATGGTGCAGGAATACCTAGGGGCAAGATCAGACTTGGACACCTTTCCCACCGAAAATCCTCTGGGTTACTGGGTCTTGAGGATGGATCACTGGCCAGAGCTTGCACAGTATGCAATTGAGCTACTGGCCTGTCCTGCATCCAGCGTTCTTTCGGAACGCACATTCAGTGCTGCTGGAGGCGTGGTAACCGATCACAGGGTGCGTCTGTCCACCGACTCGGTCGATCGGCTGACCTTCATAAAAATGAATGAGTCTTGGATCACCACCAGCTACCAAGCACCTGATGCTGATGTAACCGAATAATTTTTTTTGAAATCTCAGATCCCTTCAAAGACTGCCTATGCTGATGCTGAGTGACTATCCCTGAGTAATTATCCTCTTCCTCCTCAATCATCACGCTGATAGCTTGTAAGAACATTTTTGGTTCTGGGCGCCACCACCAGTGCCTAAGGCACAATTTTTCAGCCCCTGTTTAACAGGGGCGTGTAATTACAATTTTTGATGTAATACTTTGCAGCAGGGCTCGTTCCTGCATTCCAACTAGAGTGTCTGTGAGGGGTTGCAGTGTTGTGGCACCAGCACCAGTGCCTAGGGCCCAATTTTTCTGCCCCTGTCTAACAGGGGCGTGTAATTACAATTTTTGATGCAATACTTTGCAGCAGGGCTCGTTCCTGCGTTCCAACTAGAGTGTCTGTGAGGGGTTGCAGTGTTGTGGCACCAGCACCAGTGCCTAAGGCCCAATTTTTCTGCCCCTGTCTAACAGGGGCGTGTAATTACAATTTTTGATGCAATACTTTGCAGCAGGGCTCGTTCCTGCGTTCCAACTAGAGTGTCTGTGAGGGGTTGCAGTGTTGTGGCACCAGCACCAGTGCCTAAGGCCCAATTTTTCTGCCCCTGTCTAACAGGGGCGTGTAATTACAATTTTTGAAGCAATAATTTGCAGCAGGGCTCGTTCCTGCGTTCCAACTAGAGTGTCTGTGAGGGGTTGCAGTGTTGTGGCACCAGCACCAGTGCCTAAGGCCTAATTTTTCAGCTCCTGTTCAACAGGGGCATGTAATTACAATTCTTGATCTAATATTTCACAGCAGGGCCCTGTGAGGGCTTACAGTGTTGTGGCCACAGCAACACCTAAGGCCCAAATTTCTGCTGAGTATATAGGGCAGGACCCTACTTTCAAACATCTAACTTACAAACGACTCCTACTTGCAAACGGAAGGAGACAACAGGAAGTGAGATGAAATCTACCCCTAGGAAGGGAAATTCTCTCCTGTAAGAGTTAATATGGGAAAACAATTTCTCCTTTCCACTGATGCTTTCCAATCCTTGTTCCACAAAAAAACCCAAATTTTCAAAAAACATTTTTCATTGGGACAAAAAAGTGAGGTGAAATCTTCTGAAGAGGAGGAAAGACAGCAAAACAAATGTCACAGGGGTGATAACCCTTCCCTATGTTTTCCAAAAAGCTTAGAAAAGATTTTTTGGCTGGAGCTAAACACGTTAAAAATGTTCAAAATTACAAACAGATTCTACTTAACAACAAACCTACAGTCCCTGTCTTGTTTGCACCGCCTGTATACTGCTGTTCAGAGTATATAGGGCCTGGTGGCCCCACACCTTTCCTTATTTTAATTTGGGTGCGGGGTTCCCCTTAATATCCATACAAGACCCAAAGGGCCTGGTAATGGACTGGGGGGTACCCATGCCGTTTGTCTCACTGATTTTCATCCATATTGCCATGACCCGACATGACATTAAACCCGCAAGCAGTTTTAAATGAGATTTTTTCCTTTAAAAATGACATTTGGTGCAGGGACTGTTCTAAACATGGGAAACACGCGTCACTTTACAGGCATACTATAGACACCCCCCAGGTACGATATTTAAAGGAATATTTCACTTTTTTTTTTTTACTTTAAGCATCATTAAAATCACTGCTCCCGAAAAAACGGCCGTTTTTAAAAGTTTTTTTTGCATTGATACATGTCCCCTGGGGTAGGACCCGGGTCCCCAAACCCTTTTTAGGACAATACCATGCAAATTAGCCTTTAAAATGAGCACTTTTGATTTCGAACGTTCGAGTCCCATAGACGTCAATGGGGTTCTAACGTTCGTGCGAACTTTCGGTCCGTTCGCGGGTTCTGGTGCGAACCGAACCGGGGGGTGTTCGGCTCATCCCTAATTAGCAGTAATCAGCATGGATTCATGAAGAATTGTTCTTGCCAAACCAATCTATTAACCTTCTATGAGGAGGTGAGTTGCCATCTAGATAAGGGAAGGCCCGTAGACGCGGTGTATCTGGATTTTGCAAAAGCATTTGACACAGTTCCCCATAAACGTTTACTGTACAAAATAAGGTCCGTTGGCATGGACCATAGGGTGAGTACATGGATTGAAAACTGGCTACAAGGGCGATTTCAGAGTGTGGTGATAAATGGGGAGTACTCAGAATGGTCAAGGGTGGGTAGTGGGGTTCCCCAGGGTTCTGTGCTGGGACCGATCCTATTTAATTTGTTCATAAACGACCTGGAGGATGGGATAAACAGTTCAATCTCTGTATTTGCGGATGATACTAAGCTAAGCAGGGCAATAACTTCTCCGCAGGATGTGGAAACCTTGCAAAAAGACCTGAACAAATTAATGGGGTGGGCGACTACATGGCAAATGAAGTTCAATGTAGAAAAATGTAAAATAATGCATTTGGGTGGCAAAAATATGAATGCAATCTATACACTGGGGGGAGAACCTCTGGGGGAATCTAGGATGGAAAAGGACCAGGGGGTCCTAGTAGATGATAGGCTCAGCAATGGCATGCAATGCCAAGCTGCTGACAAAGCAAACAGAATATTGGCATGCATTAAAAGGGGGATCAACTCCAGAGATAAAACGATAATTCTCCCACTCTACAAGGCTCTGGTCCGGCCGCACCTGGAGTATGCTGTCCAGTTCTGGGCACCAGTCCTCAGGAAGGATGTACTGGAAATGGAGAGAGTACAAAGAAGGGCAACGAAGCTAATAAAGGGTCTGGAGGATCTTAGTTATGAGGAAAGGTTGCGAGCACTGAACTTATTCTCTCTGGAGAAGAGACGCTTGAGAGGGGATATGATTTCAATTTACAAATACTGTACTGGTGACCCCACAATAGGGATAAAACTTTTTCGCAGAAGAGAGTTTAATAAGACTTGTGGCCACTCATTACAATTAGAAGAAAAGAGGTTTAACCTTAAACTACGTAGAGGGTTCTTTACTGTAAGAGTGGCAAGGATGTGGAATTCCCTTCCATAGGCAGTGGTCTCAGCGGGGAGCATTGATAGCTTCAAGAAACTATTAGATAATCACCTGAATGACCGCAACATACAGGGATATACAATGTAATACTGACACATGATCACACACATAGGTTGGACTTGATGGACTTGTGTCTTTTTTCAACGTCACCTACTATGTAACTATGTAACTATGTGAATCCAGCCTTACTGTGAAGAAGTTGATATATAACTAAGGTAAGTGGAAGAAAAGGAATCATGGAAAGTATGTGGTAGCAACCCACAAGTCCCACTGACTCATTTCAGCAATCAGCTTCTTTGAAGATTAATGCTAGGATTAAAGTGATTGTAAATGCATTTTTTCTTAAAATAACAAACATGTTTTACTTACCTGCTCTGTGCAATGGTTTTGCACAGAGCAGCCCTGATTCATATCTTCTGGGTCCCCTGCCTGTGCTCTTGGCTCCTGCCCCCCACCTTGTGCCCCCATAGCATGCTGCTGAGCTGGCTCTGTGTGTCCATTGACAGCCGCCGTGCTCCCTCATCACTGGCTGTGATTGACAGCAGAGGGAACCAATGGCTGGATCAGGCTCAGGTAAATATAAGGAGGGACTGAACACTGAAGGTTTTTTTAAATTAATGCAGAGAAAACCACTTTAAATCTGTAACAGTGTGTCCAATTGCTATGGGATTAAAAGGAATGGATGGCTGCACACCGAGGTAGTGGTGAATCTCTTTATTGTAAAATCTGTAACATGAATAACACCACAGGACAGGAAAGCAGGTACAGGTAGATGCATTTCACACAGCGACTCTGCGCTTATTCATTACCCTGACATTTTCCACTGACATCCCTTTAATAGTGTAAACACAGATGAGGATGATGTCACCAGAACATCTGAAATCACTCTCAGCTGTACACCTTGTTAGAACAATGGAATCACATAAAGTCAATCAGAACTTTGGCTACTACATGCTGAGACTAACAACAACATAGACATACACAGACATCATAGCCTGTCAAAAGAAAGAGAGGAGAATGTGTGAGGGACCAAAAGTGGAGTAAAGAAAACAATCTGTATCTAAATAAAAATCCCATCTGACATCCCTATCTGGCCATATAAGCACTCTATATGAATTTACAAAAATAAAAAGGACACATATAATAAAGGCAGACAATTATTAAATAAAATGCTAAATACCTCAAATTAAATTATATTGTTGAAAACCACAAACAAAATGTGTCGACATAGAATTGTTATAAAAGAAAAAAGGAAAAAGATTTATGGACAAAGAAACAAAAATAGAAAAAACACATAACATGTCTCAATTACTAAATTATCATGAATGAATTTGTAACCTATATGTGTGTGTTGAAACAAATCTTGTCTGAATGGACAAGTCTACATATAAAAATATAAAAATAAATGTTAATTTAATGTAATTTAATTTAATTTGATTTAAAAACTGTATGGAAATGGAGCTACTGTGAGACATGATGTCTACATAGAAGCATGCACAAGGGTAGGAATATAAAACGATTTGCATGAAAAAAACAAAACAAAAGGATTGTTATTGTCCATACAGATATCCACAGAGAGTATAATGAACAAGTAAAGATATGTCCCCTGCATTTATCCGGTAGGTAATGTATATCCCTGTCAAGTGAGAGAAAGGCATAGCAGACAATAAACTATTTATTCATAAAAGTGACTTACATCCCACTCAAAGTTCATACCTTCAGGGATGCTAGTCTGCAGATGGAAAATCCAATATACCTCTCTACGACAAAATGACCGATAGACATCACCCCCTCTACTGGGTGCCCTGATCTTGTCTATAATTTGGACTTTTAAACTTGACTTGTTACCTCCATGGAAAAGATTGAAGTACTTCCCAACATTTTTGGTTTTGTTCTTATCAATGCAGTACACATACTCATAGAATCTGTCTTGTAAACAGCTTGTAGTTCTCCCCACGTGGCATAAACTGCATGCGATAAGGTACACCACATAGCTGGTATTGCAATTGTAAAAGGAGTCTATGATACACTCCTTTTTAGTGACCTCAGAATGGAATATATTGCCTCCAAGAACATGTGGACAGCAAGGGCATTCAGTAGCACCGCACTTATAGTTGCCTTTACAGTGCAACCAAGTGAGGGATCTCATGGGTTTATTGTTGAAAAAGGTTGGGGACAAGTATCTACCCAAACTGGGTGCCCGATGAGAAACTATATTGACCCCTGTTTTTAAGATGTCAGCACAGACATCATCCACATACCGGATCGGTAAATACTTATTGATAATTTTTTTAATGGAATCAAATTCTGTATTGTATGGGGTAGTGATAGTTAATTTGTTGTCCCATGTGGCTTTCTTAAGAGATATATGAGGACTACTGGTGTTGGCAAGCAAGTCATTTCTCTGTTTATTCCTAGCAATATTCCAAGCCAGTTCGATCATTCATCCAGGGCAGCCCCTATCCAAAAAACATCTATTTAGGGACAATGTCTCCTGTTCAAAGGTTGCATACCTACTACATATTCGTCTGACTCTATTGACCTACCGGGATTCCTTTAATGGTGTGCTGTGGATGTCCAGACTGGGCAAGAAGCAGCGTATTACCCGACAGGGGTTTCCTATATAGAAAGGTTGTGACCCTGGAATCTGTCTGAGTCAATTTGACATCCAAATAACAGATGCTGCTATGATCGGCCTGGCCTGTAAACAATAAATTCCTATTATTTAAATTCAAAAAGTCAAGAAATCGTGCAAGACCAGTGACTCCATCTATCATGACTAATTGCAAATCATCTATATACCTCAGGTACAGCCTAATTTGTGGTCGGAAAGAGTTCTCTGTTCCAAAGATGCAGGACCGCACCCACCATCCCATGTATAGGTTTGCGAGGGAAGGTGAAAACTTCCTATTGCTATGACCAGGATCTACATCCAGGTACTACAGCTACATGATGTTAACTGCACATGTAATGGAATGAGTGAGCAGTTAACAATAAGAAGCCCTAAGGGCCCTTTCACACGGGCTTTCCGAACAGGTCCATCTGTCAGTTTTTCAGGCTGACCTGATTGGACGCTTCATTTAACCCTATGGGGCAGTGGATGTCAATGTTGACAAGTCCGTTGACACCCGCTGCTATCCAATTCGATCCTGTCTGCCAAATCCATTTGGATGGGGACCCTATTTTTCCTCCGTCTGGCGGATCAGATTAGAGGGGATCAGATGAAAATGGAAAGGTGGTCCATTTTCATCCTATCTCCCCATAGAGGAGAACGGGACTCTGACAGGTCCATCTCAGCACAATGAGCAGAGAGGGATCTGTCATTCGCCTGCTCAGCGGCTCAAGTGGAGTCCATCAAACAGGCAAGCCCATGTGAAAAGACCCTAAGACACCTGTATGAAGGCTAATGACTTGCTTGCCAGGTGGGTAGCTTGGCACAGTGACCTCAATGTGTGATATGAGGTTTGGGCTACAGTGGCGTCCACCAAGAGAGATAATGTGAACATTTTTTTCTGTTACAAATGAATGACATAGGAATAAATTAATGACTTGGATGAATAAATAATAAAGACTTGGGAACACAATGTGCAGTTTTACAGAGGTTTATTAAAACTGTCATTCACCATTTTTAGAACTCCAAAACAAACGTTTATTTTTTTAAATTGTTTAATGAGTAGTAAGAGTAAGAACTTCTGTCAGATTACTTTTACCTTTTAACCTGGGGACCCTTTTTACATCCTGTCACACAAGTGGTAAATAGCAAAAGTAACCAGCGTTAAAACGTGGCCATGTGTGAGTGAGAAGGTCAATAGCGTGGGGTCTGAACCCAGTGCAGCTGGACAACAGCCATAGATGGAAATATGGATAAAGCAATATACAACAAAATGATCCAGCGCTCAATGGGTTAACAGAAAAGACAGTCTCACAACAGGCAGTGGAACATAAACACGAACAGTTTATTCAATGATATACCATATATCCTCGAGAATAAGCTTTTTCAGCACATTTTTTGTGCTGAAAACACCCCCCTTGGCTTATACTCGAGTCTCCCTGCCTCACTGTGTCCATCTGCAGCCTCATGCACCTGATCTCCCGGTGCTGTGACATGCAGTCTAGTTCGTGGCTGTTCAGTGTAGCAAAGCCCCGCCTTCTCCTTGTCCTCATCCGTGATAGGCAGAACACTGACTCACTGCTGGGAAACTGAATCAGTGTTCCATCACGCTTGTCATGCTGTCTATTGTATCTGGTCACTATCCTAGTTGACACTGCTTTCATTTCTTTTCTTGGTTTGTAAATCAGTGCATTTCTGACTTGCAATTTACTTTATTATAGGCTCTCCTTAGGCACGTCTTACTATAGCCTCTCGTAATTTAGCATTCAAATAGCAATGCCACCTCTCTTTTAAAATCCTCCTCTAGAGTTCAGTTATGTTTCAATCTGAGGTATTCGCTATATGTTATACTCCTGATTAACTGCTTCTGATGCGAACTAGTAGCATGCAATAATGTATTGCCAGACGTTGGCTTTCTATATAAAGTTGATCATAGGTTTCTTGCCTCATTAATGAAGATTTCTATGTCCAGGAATGTGATTTTTTCCTGGCTGTAATTATATGTAAATTTTAGGTTGTAATTATTGACTTGCAATCTCTCCAGAATTGTGTTCAGTTCATCTTTTGATCCTGCCCAAACCATAAGAACACGTCTATGTAACGATGCCAGGACAAAACCTTACCTAGACCAACGGCACTCTCTTCTTGAGAAAAAAGATTGCGCTTCAATGCCCCAGTTACAGGTTGGCATAGGAAGGGACACAGTCCGCCCCCATAGCCACGCCCTGCACCTGGAGGTAGTGGGATCACTTGAACAAGAAAACATTGCTCGTAAGAATAAAGCTCAACATTTCAGTTATAAAATCATTACATTTCTGAGAGTCCGTATCCCTTTCATCCAAAAAGCTATGTGTTATTTGTATTCCTTGCATGTGAGGGATAGAATTATATAGTACCTGTACAGGTACCGGAAGGAGCCTGGCTGCAGGGAATACAAGTAATACATAGCTTTTTGGATGAAAGGGACATGGACTCTCGGAAATATAACGATATTAGAGGAGGATTTTAAAAGAGAGGCAGCTCTGCTATTTTAAAGCTTAATTATGAGAGGCTATAGTAAGACGTGCCTAAGGAGAGCCTATAATAAAGTAAAATTGCAAGACAGAAATCCACTGATTAACAAACCAGGAACCGAAACGAAAGCAGCGTCAACTAGGATAGTGACCAGATAAAATAGACAGCATGACAAGGTCCGAAAGATCTACAGGAAATTCTGATATCTTCTTACTGCGGATGACAAAATCAACAAGTATATAAAGCCTTTTCCAGAAATTACTTTCAAAATATCTAAATCCATTAAAGAGGCTATGGTAGCAAGTCACAATGCTGGGAATAGGCCAAGCAAAAAAGAAAAATTAGGCACTTATCCATGCGGCAATTGCAATTATTGTCGCTTTATTCTGAGAGGTGATAGTATTGGTCTCCCCAACTGCACTTCATGGACGCCCAGACATAGAGTCACCTGTCAATCTGTTGGGGCGGGCTACATAATGAAGTGCCTCTGCAGAACTTTCTATGTCGGTAAGACAAAACGTCCATTGTTTTGCAGGATTAGAGACCATGTCTCAGCAATTTTGAAACAAAAAATGTAAACACCCATTAGTAGACACATGGGACTATATCATAATCATAGCTTAACAATGATCAGTTACATTGTTTTGGAACATATCCCCCCACATGACAGGGGTGAGGATATTGATAATCAACTATTACAGCTTGAAACTAAATGGATTTATCTTCTACAGGCAACTAGAACTCCAGGCCTGAATGAGGGCATCAGTTACAAACCTTTTTCATAACCCCATTTGGTCCATTCACGTGGACTCCACTTATCCAGACCCCAGTGATGTGGGTTTGGATCCTGTTCCTAATGCCCCTACCGCCACACCACTTTTTTCCTTGACGCTGTGCAGCTGTGTCGGGGCCGATCTTTAGCCGCTATTGGGGCTATCTTTCTTTAATGAACCCCTTTTCTTGTAATTTTTTCTCAGGATTGAGAAATATGTGTCAGTAACTCAAAAATTTCATTTGGTCGCAATAATTAATATATGTATATATTGTACTGTAATTGCAATGTTTACTTTATTATATTGTAAGGGTGCATCCATTTGGAGGGCAGGATTCTCGCATCATTCTATGAGAATGATGGGCAATTCATGATCACATAGTAAATAGACTTCATTATTTTTTATTTATTTTAATATCATTATTCGTTCACAGAGCACTCATTTGGGCACCCTCGCCCGGGACTTTCATCCATCTTTCTGCCTATATAGTCCCACACAGACGCCCAGTGGCCCACAGCAGCACGGTCCGCATCCCTCAATGGGGTCCATGTTGAGCTCTCGTGGAGACAGGGGCATTCTCTGTGGGTCCAGGCATTAGGTGGAGCTGTCTTGGTAGGTTCCAGCCTCTCCCCGTCTTGCCACGAGCTTTGCATGGGCGCCTAGGTGTCAGGTATGGTGGCATCACAGCACTCGACACTCCCATGTGGGCTGGTCATGCATGGGGTCTCTGCCTGCCTGGTTCCCTGTGTGTGGTGTGGGCTTGCGATGGGACATGGGAGCGGCCACCTACCCCTTTTGCAGGGTCATCTGTCAGCATCCGTTATGCGTCTGGAAGGTGTGACGTCATACATCACGCCTACCCGACGCAATAGTGAGGAGTACAAATAGATCCATGCGGCATTGGTTAAGCTGCTGGAGTCCCTGGGAGCCACACTGTCCGTGCAGCTGCAAACAGGTATAACCTTTTTTGTTCAGGGATATTACCAGTGTGGTGTCTTTGCTTTGCCTTGAGAGGTGCCATGCCCCAGTTTCTGGGGGGTAACATCTTCCTTTATGTCATTTGCGTTCATTGCAGATTACAACATCTACGGTTATGTTATTGTCCTGTCCTGTTCAGGAGTCTTCATTATACAAAGTATACAGGCAAGCATTTTTTTTTTATCACATTTATGGTAGGACAGTTTGAATTGGTCTCCCTTTTTTGGAAACTATATTTGGAGTTTTTTCTATACCCCTGCAGGACTGTAGGCGTGGAACCTCAACTTTGAAAATAGCCATACATTTGCAGCTGCATTGTGTTGGACACTTTAGGCTAGAGATGGGCGAACGATTCGGCCCGAGCATAAGTTCGGGCCAAACTTTAGCTGTTCGGACGTTCGTCCGCTTGTTCGGCCCCCGAACCGACCACAATGCATTGCGGTGCTAAACAGTGCATTGCAAGCCCAGATTGGCTAAAACAGTGAAAGCTTCAGCCAATCAGGGCACAGAGCACTGTCAGAGTCATGATTGGACACTGTCATCATGACTTTATCCAATCATGGCTCATTCCCACCCCACAGTACAAAAATAAGTATTCTTTCAATGGCAGCCATTTTCAGTGTGAATTTGGCGCGGAAAGAGATAGAACAGGGCTCTGTTCAGTGGTAGTTAGTGTGCTATACTATGCTATTTTGCTTCAATTGTCAGTGTAGAATATTAGTTTAGTGTCAGTCTAGGGATAGTGTGAGTGTAGTGAGGAGGACCATCATTCAGCTTTGCATAGTGTGCAGCTAGAGTAGGGACAGTTCTGATAGTTTCAATGTAGTGTAGTGAGACCATGTCATTCATACATACATTAGTGTGGAGTAGGGACAGCTCATATAGTTTCAGTGTAGTGTAGTGAGACTGTGTCAGTAATCTTGACATTAGTGTATAGCTAGAGTAGGGACAGTTCAGATAGTGTCAATGTAGTTGAACATGTCTGTATGATTGCGTTACTGCCAGTTTAACGCCATTTACTTCTGTGTGCGTTAATGCCAGTTTAACGCCATTTACTTCTGTGTGCGTTACTGCCAGTTTAACGCAATAACGTTTTGTGTGTGTCACTGCTAGTTTAACGCCATATCGTTTTGCGTGTGTTACTGCCAGTTTAACGCCATATAGTTCTGTGTGTGTTACTGCTAGTTTAACGCCATATAGTTTTGTGCGCATTACTGCCAGTTTAACGCCATTTAGCTTTGTGCGTTACTGCCAGTTTAACGCTATTTACTTCTGTATGCATTACTGCCAGTTTAATGCCATAGCGCATTGTGTGCATTACTGCAAGTTTAACGTCATATAGTTTTGCGCGTTACAGCCAGTTTAACGCCATTTACTTCTATGTGCATTACTGCCAGTTTAACACCATATAGTTTTGCATGCATTACAACCAGTTTATTGCCATATCGTTTTGTGTGCGTTACTGCCAGTTTAACGCCATATCGTTTTGCGTGCGTAACTGCCAGTTTAACGCCATATAGTTCTGTGTGCGTTACTGCCAGTTTAACGCCATATAGTTTTGTGTGCTTTACTGCCAGTTTAACGCCATTTAGCTTTGTGCGTTACTGCCAGTTTAACGCTATTTACTTCTGTGTGCATTACTGCCAGTTTAATGCCATATCGTTTTGTGTGCATTACAGCCAGTTTAATGCCATATCGTTTAGTGTGCATTACTGCAAGTTTAACGTCATATAGTTTTGCGTGCGTAACTGCCAGTTTAACGCCATATAGTTTTGTGCGTTACTGCCAGTTTAACACCATATAGTTCTGTGTGCATTACTGCCAGTTTAACACCATATAGTTTTGTGCGTTACTGCCAGTTTAACGCCATATAGTTCTGTGTGCGTTACTGCCAGTTTAACGCCATATAGTTTTGTGTGCGTTACTGCCAGTTTAACGCCATTTACTTCTGTGTGCATTACTGCCAGTTTAATGCCATATAGTTCTGTGCGTCACTGTACATTTGGTGCATTATATTGCAGTATATTATAGTGTATCCGTGGAGTGTGTCAGTGTAGCTTGAGTACTCAAATTAAAGATCACCAAACACCTCTTTACATTGATTAAACTGCATCTACATACATATTTCAACTTCTTCTTTACATTTGCTTATAAGCACTGCCCCTTCCATCCCAATAATGTCTGGGAGGACAACAAGGAGAGGCAAACGTTCTCTTGGCACTGTAAGAGGGCCAGCAACAAATGTGTCCACAGGCAAAGGTGGACGCGGTGGTCACTCCTCAGGCAGGGCATCAATGTTGAAGATGAAGGAGATGGAGATGATGATGATGATGAGGTCACTGATGCGACTTGGGTGCTAGATAGAGCAGAGGAGGAAACTGAAGGTGAGGTGGCACAACCCCAAGGAGGCTGACATCAAGAAAGAGTAGAGTGTAGCCACCCTATTCCTTTACATTCTGCAGCTGTTATCTCCTGGCCCACTCCCCAAAGCTCAGCTGTCTGGGTCTTTTTCAGCACATCTGCAGCAGATCGCACTGTTGCTATCTGCAAACTGTGTCTCAGGCACATCAAATGTGGCAAAAACACCAACCATTTGGGAACCGCATGCCTACCAAGGCATTTAACGTCCAACCACTCAGCCCATTGGCAAGAGCACCTAAAAGCCACACAGAAGGGGCACAAATCTGCCCTTCCTCTTCCTCCTCCTTACCCACTTCAATCTGCCCCTGTTATACCGAGTCATTACCTCTCAGCAGCCTCCACTGACAGGCATGATGGTATAGAAAAGGGTGTCCCAGGTCCTAACTGCACATCTGCCAGCAGCACACCATCAGCTGTAAACTGTAGCTGGCAAATTTCTCTGCCCCATCTGCTGCAGTGGAAAAAAAATACAGTCCCTGCCACCCATATGCCCAGCGTCTAAATGCAAATTTGTCAAAGCTATTGGCTCTCCAACTTCTGCCTTTCAGCCTGGTGGATTCTGCCCCCTTCCCTGAATTTGCACAATGTGCTGTACCACAATGGCAGGTTCCTAGTCGCTACTACTTTTCACGTAAGGCCGTTCCATCGCTCTACCATCATGTGGAAGGGAATGTTCTGGCATTGTTAGGCAAGGCAGTCAGCCTTAAAATCCACCTTACTGCTGACACGTGGTCCAGCAAGCATGGGCAGGGACAATATATTTTGTTCACAGCACACTGGGTAATGCTGCTTGCAACTCGAAAGGATGCAGGACAGGGCTCGGCGCTGCAGCTTGTTGTGCCCCCAAATCTCCATACAGCTTGTGGTGATGATGCTAGACCTGTAAGATCTACCCCCTCCTCCTCTGCCACCTCCATGCCCTCCTCTGCAGAATTGTCCTATGAACATCAGGTAACCCTAAGCGTTCAAAGGGCTATTCAATGATTCAGGCTAAAAGGTGCCATGTAGTGCTTCAGCTGGTGTGTTTGGGGGACAGGAACCACACCAGAGCAGAGATTCTTGCAGCTCTGCAGGGACAGGCCCAGAGGTGGTTCACACCACGCCAGCTGGTGCCAGGAATGGTGGTGTCCGATGATGGCTCAAACCTCCTGTCAGCCCTTAGACAGGGAAGGTTGACACATGTGCCATGCCTGGCACATGTCCTCAGTTTGGTGTTGCAGTGTTTCCTAAGTACGTACCCAGGGTTGCAAGATGTGCTAAAACACGCCAGAAGAGTCTGTAGGCATTTCAGGTAGTCATATACAGCCAGTGCTCTGTTGGCTGAAGTTCAGCGGGAATTCCACCTGCCCATAAACAGCCCGATTTGTGACATGCCCACCAGGTTGAACTTGACTTTGGCAATGCTGAAGCGGCTATACATGCAGCAGAGGGCTGTCAACGAGTACCTGTGCCAGTACGGCACAACTATGGGCTCAGGCTGCCTCAGCTTTTTTCCCCACGCCAATGGCTTATCATTAAGGATGCATTCCCTGTATTGTCACCATTTGAGGAGGCCACAAGGATGGTGAGCCGTTTCAGTGCATGCATCAGTGACACAATCCCTGTTGTGTTCCTGCTGGAGCAGACTCTGCGTGGCATTATGGACAGGGCACTGGAGGCAGAGCAGCAGGAGGAAGAGGAGGACTTCCTTTCCTCCCAAGGCCCATTTTATCCAGACACTATCATTCCTATGTCACAGAACACACAGGAGGAGAGAGGGGAGGAGGATGAGGAGAAGTATTCTGGCACTTTCATAGGCTTTGCAGAATAGCAAGACATGCGTCAATCTTTAAGCGATGGCTTTCCAACCCCAGGACCCTTGGGAGTAATACGTGGCTGGGAGGAGGAAGTTCCAGATGCTGTCATCCTGAGTGACCCCGAGGAGTCTGCTTCTCAAGCCTCGGCAAATTTGAGGCGCATGGGCAACCTCATGCTTCAAAGCCTGCGAAAGGACCCAAGAATACGTGGCATAAAGTAGAAGGATGATTACTGGCTGGCAACCCTCCTTATAAGGGGAAGGTCTCAGAACTCATCCTGTCCCCACAGAGAGTGTAAAAGATAAAATCTCTTGAGGACTCTTGAGGATTTTTTAATGTTTTTCCTGACTTCAGTAGGTTACAGTTTGGTGGAAAATGTTGTTTTGAGTCTTTTATTGGTTAAGAGAGAAGCGTTGGAGACGACGTCTGCCTTAGTGAGGCATTTCGGAATTTTTTTAGTCCTCCCCGCCCAGGTCTGTCAGCTCCCATATCCCATTGGCAGCATCTGCATCACATGGTGGATGATTACCCCGGGACCAAAACAGAGATGGAGAGATTTCCAGCTGACGATTCACTGACCTACTGGGTCATGAGAATAGACCACTGGCCAGAACTTGCCCAGTATGCTATTGAGTTGTTGGGCTGCCCTGCATCCAGCATGCTTTCAGAACGGGCATTCAGTGCTGCAGGAGGTTTTGTTACTGAGCATAGAACGCATCTGTCCACAGACTCCGTGGATTGTTTTACTTTTATAAAAATTAATCAGTCCTGGATTACCAGCTATGAAGCCCCTGATGCCGATGTCACTGATTAAATCTTTTTGGGATGTGGAATCTCTGCAGGACTTCGAGGCTGCCTAGCTTTGAGGGTGTTCAATCATTTCATCTGGAAGAATTTTTTTGGTATAGGTTTCATGGGCATAATTAACACCCAAAGACCAATTTTTCTGCACCTGTTTGACAGGTGCATATCATTGCAATTTTTTACAGCAAGGCCAATTCTTGCTTTCATCAAGAGTACCTCTATAAGGTTACGTTGGGAAGGCGCCGCCGACACCCAAAGACCAATTTTTACACATCCGTTACTTCTATCCAAACTCAAAGTGACACCAGAATGTATCCAAAAAATCTCTAATCTTGTTCCCAGTGCACTACATTGTGGCCTCATCATTCACACTGGTTCCCCAGCTGTTGCTGAGCAAAATAAAGGCAGCTTACAGGGAAAATTTAATTTTTTTTGGCTTTATAAATGCAATTATTGCTGCAGCAGATTCTATACATGGTACAGATCTGCCACTTTACACGTAGACTAAGGGTACCCCCAAGGCACTATTTTGGAAGGATTTTTTTATTTTTATGCTTTCACTTTAAAAATCAAAAAATCACTGCTCATTTAAAAACGTTTTTTACAAACTTCTTTTTATTGATACTTGTCCCCCAGGGGAGGACCCGGACCCCTATAATCATTGTATGCCCAATTACTTGCATATAAGCCTTCAAAATGGGCACTCTTGATTTTTGATGTTCGGGTCTCATTGACTTTAATGGGGATCATTATTCGGGTCCGAACTTTCGCAGTGTTCGAAAGTTCTGGTGCGAACCAAACAGGGGTCTTTTCAGCCCATCCCTACTTTAGGCCCCCAGTCACTTATTTAATAGAAATCTTCTATGTAAGCATACTTCTTACTTTTTGTCTATTTATGAGATGTGAAAATAATTTGATCTGATTACATTTTTCCAATGACATGCATTGCCATTGACATGTCATATCAATATGTTTCGATCATTTTTATGTAACAGTAGATTTCACAATGGTATCTAAGCCAATCAATGGTACTCCTTTCTGTGGGTGATTCGGCTTGGTCTGTGTCTACTCTTATGCGGGCCCTGGTTCCCAATTATTTGCTCTGATATTATCTATCACAGACTGGTTTCTGAATCTCCTATGCATTGAAGCCAGAGCCTACTGGTTGAGAATTCGCTGTCACCCCTCTTGGATGCATCCATGTATATATATATATATATATATATATATATGTACTTGGTTCAATGTATTTTATGTATTTCTTCAAGTCTGAGATTTGTATAATTAATATATATATATATTTATATCTACTTATTAGAGAATAATGTTCACGCAAGCTCCTGAGGAAGCCGCAAGGCGAAACATGTACAATTCATGTGTGGAAAATTGAACATATATGTGGATATATTGCATAGAGAAAACAACCCCTGTTTTTTCTGTAATTATTGTCTTTGTCTGTTTTTCATGTTTTTGTAATAAAATAATGTATTTTTTCATACTTCGTTGTGATATATTAATTTTATTGTAACAAGCACCCACAAAGTCCCATACTCCCAATATGTTTTTTTTCCCTGCTCTTTTTCAAAGGGATGATGGTGCCAACTGCCAAGTTAACATATCTGTGTCTTGATCACTCTAATCCATCAGTCTATTAATTAATATACCTTAAAATGTTACTTGGCTAGGGAGTGAAGGAAAATCTCCATAAAGGAGAAAAAAATAAACATGGTAGAAGTTATAACACGTCTGCTCCGGTCCTATGCTGAGTTGTCAGCAGCAGCTTCTGTGTGTAGGCATGTGCAGGAGAGGCAGCCAACAATGGAAGTCCTATATTAACTTTATGGGTGAAGTCACTTCCCAGACATTTCACAGCCGTTGTTGGCTGTCTCCTGCGCACAGCTTAATCTTCCCCTCGATTATGGCAAGTGGTTTAGGCCCTCAGGTAGTGAAACAAGCTCAAAGCATGATGCTCCCTCCACCAAACTTCATCATTAGGATGATGTTTTGTTGTTGGTAAGCTGTCATTTTTGCACTTTACATAGTGCTGAATATTCTTTCCCCACAATCAACCTTAGTTTATTCAGTCCCTTTGGGTCTGGTATGAATTTTAAAGGTAACCCCCACGCCATTTTTTTTAAATATACCAGACCCTTATCTGAGCATGCAGCCCAGGATGTCAGAAAAGGGAGGGGACGAGCGAGCTCACCCCCCCTGAACCATACCAGGCCACATGCCCTCAACATGGGGGCTGTTTTGGGGCAGGGGGGCTCTGCCCCCCCAAAGAACCTTGTCCCCATCAACATGGGCCTCTTCCCCACAACCCTGGCTGGTGGTTGTAGGGGTCTGAGGGTGGGGGGTTTATCAGAATCTTTAACAAGGGGGCCCCCAGATCCTACCCCATGTGAATGAGTAAGGGTACATAGTACCCCTATTCATTCACCCCAAAAAAACACTCCTTTTGAAGCCATCAACCCAGCATGCTCCTGGCCAATGATGTCACAAGGGGGTGGGATCACCAGGTGGCACCACCCCTTAGTTATTTAAAATGGTTGGCGTGAGCAGACTTTTTTCTTTCTTTTCGTGTGGCAGAAGGCATTGTTATGATGGTTCTACACTGAGGGGATATTTATTTTTCTTTTTTAAATAAAAGACTTGTCACAAACTGTCTAACATCTTTATACACTACACATTTTTTTGGTGGTGAATGAGTAGGGGTACTATGTACCCTGTACTCATTCATATATAGGGGGATCTAGGGATCCCCTTGTTAAAGGGGGCTTCCAGATTCTGATAGGACCCCCTCCCGCAGACCACCACAACCACCGGCCAGAGTTGTGGGGAAGAGGTCCTTGTCCCCATCAACATGGGGACAAGGTGTTTGGGGGGCTGAGCCCCTCCTGCCCCAAAGCACCCCCCCATTTTGAGGGGATGTGGTCTGGTATGGTAAAGGAGGGGTGGGCGCTCGCTCCTCCCCTCCCTTTCCTGACCTGCCAGGCTGTATGCTCAGATAAGGGTCTGGTATGGATTTTGGGGGGAACTTATGCCAATTTTATTTTTCTTATTTTGGGGGTTCCCTTTAAAAACTGTACAGGACCCGAAAGGCCTGGTATGGATTTGGGGGGGGACCTTGTGATGTTTTTTAATTGCCGGCAATAGTTTTTTACTTTCAGCTGTCAGCGGGGAACCCCACTGACAGCTAATGACTCATCGGTTATTAAGGACAAAACGGCCACCCGCCTGGTTGTTAAGGATGCCAGTGGCAGCTGGTTCCTTAAATATCGCATGCCGGGAACACTAATTATTTACCGTACGCAATATTTTTTTCTGAAAACTGACTTTCACCCCCGTTTTATGCGGTATTTACCAAGCATTTTTGCTTTATGTGGTAAAAACCGCATAAAGCAGTAGTGAATTGCCATTTTCAGGATCACATGTGGTATTTGGGAAAACACCTAAATACCGCATATGATCTGGTTTTGTGAATGGAGCCAACTATGTGTGTCTATTGTTGTGACCTAAATGAGGATCAAATCATATTTCACTGCATATTACATCAGAAAAACAGTTATTTTCAAGGGTTTCACACACTTTTCCTTGCCACTGTATGTCTGTGTGTACCTTTATTATACATAAGTTTCTTACTTCCTGGCTCTGTTACAAGAGAGAAAGGAAGTAGGGAGATTAAGGAAGTCTGGATTATATCAACATACATAAATGAATTGGACTTTCTAGGTACCATAATCATAATTACTCAAACTCTTATATTTGTTAAATATTAAAATATATACTTCGTTCATAATAATTAAAATTAACAAACAGACTATAGGCTGATACAAATTGCAGTAAAACCATACAAAAGACTGTATATAACTTGTCCTGAACAACTATTGTATTGTTTGTTGTTCATTGGTGTCATGCAAGAGTCATTGCACAGCCATTAAAAGTATACACAATAGCAGTGTTTACAAAGATTTAGCTTGTTCACAATGAAGAAAGCTCCTCTTCTTATCTTGAGAATGGGTTGAATATTTGTAAACACAGGGTACCAATAATTATAGGATAATTTTTTATCTTATGTGAGGGTTTAAAGTGATACTGACCACAAATGATTGTGGGATTTTTTTTTAAATGAGGGGATTTAATGTGCCCACCAATCGAACCCCAATGATCACCAATAACTTCAATGGGATTTGCCCATTCAGGTTCATCAAAGTTTGTCCTGGGGACTTGGGGGGAATAAATAAAATTTATAACAGTATAGCCCACAAACATATAGATTATAGGGAGCAAAGGCAATATTGTAAGATCCATCAAAACTAAAATAAGTAAATGCGAGAAGTTCATGAGGAGAAAATGAAGGACTTGTAGGACTTCAACTAGAGGGTGAGAGTGTACCAGAAGAGCAAACCAGTGCAGGAAATAGAAGTCAACCCAGAGGAGCCTATTCCAGCAGAGGTAATTGATCAGGCAGGAGCTGGTCCAGGCGCCTCACGTTGCTCCAGCCAAGTTAAAACGAATTCTGGATCCTCAAAGAATTGGGCTCTAGCATCACCCATGACACACAGTCTAGTGGGAAAGAGCATGGCATAGGAGATATGGCATATCCGGACCTGGCGTTTAGCTTCAGTAAACTATGCATGCTGCTTCTGTACTTCTGCAGAAAAATCTGGGAAGTCCATTATCTTGCCATTGTGAAAAGGGATATTACCCTTCTCCCTAGTGGGCCATATTACAGTATCCTGATTTAAATTGTTTCTAAATTTGTCAATAAAGGTACTTGGAGGCGCATCTTGTGGAGGTCATCTAGCAGCTAAGCGGTGGGCTCTTTCCACCACAAAGGTGGAGGAGAATGCTGGCCAGCCAAACATGGTTAAAAGTAAGTTCTCCATAAATGTGGGGGGGGGTCTGTTCCCTCAGCACCCTTGGGCAGGCCCACAAACCTTAGATTACAGTGCCGGAGCCTGTTTTCCATGTCATCTTGTTTTTGTTGGACAGCATGAAGTGTGGTGTGGAAGCCTCTCATTTGCAACCTGTAATGGCAGCAGGTCGACCTCCACATGGTCAAGCCGAGTCTCTTCCTCTGTGACTTACTCCCTCAGCTCCTGTAGATCTTGTAGATCTTGATGAATGAGGAAGATATTGATCTTCACCTCCTCGATCTTGCAAGTCAGGGTACTCTAATGCCCTGTACACATGACCGGTTTTGCCATCGGAATAAACTCTGAAGGTTTTCCCGTTGGAGTTCCTACAGAATTCCGCTCAAGCTGTCTTGCATACACATGGTCACACCAAATTCCGACCATCCAGAACACGGTGACGTACAACATGTACGATGGGACTAGAAAAAGGAAGTTTAATAGCCAGTAGCCAATAGCTTCTATCTTGTACTTGCTTCAGAGCATGCATCATTTTTTTGAGCGTCAGAACAGCTTACAGATGAGCGTTTTTTCCGATAGTAATTTGTTCCATCGGAAAAATCGAAAAATATAAGTCCGTCTGAATTTTTGACGGAAAAAGTCCAATGGGACATACACGGTCGGAATATATGATGAAAGGCTCCCATCAGACTCTTTCTGTCAGAAATTCCGCTCGTGTGTACACGTCATAACAAGTACAAACTGCCACCAGAACTTTTGTGGTGTCAGCGCTGGCCGAGTCACTAGCAGAAGGTGTGGAAGCGCCATCTTCCCTGGTGTGTCCTTTTCCTTGTGCCGGAATTTGTCTAGTTGCGGTGGAGACATGGTCGACCGGCCTGAGAGAAGGTTCAGATAGTCCACAAGAGGGAAGAAGAGGACAGAGGAATCACAGGATGTAGTAAATAGGATAGGTCTCAAGCAGAGCTCCTGAGCTGTGCTCCTTGCACAATGCTGTTCCAGGCCACACCCCAATGCAAAGTAGGTTCATAAAATTTTAAATCTTTGGCAAATTGAACCCAGGCAGATTCATCCATCCCTACTTTACATCAATACTCTGACATGCCTTTCTAATGGTGTTAATGGGTGCCAATACAGCCACTAGGGATGGGCCAAATGGACCCCTGTTGAGTTTGCACCAGAACTTTTGAACACTGTGAAAGTTCGGACCCGAATAACGAACCCCATTAGAGTTAACGGGACCCGAACATCTAAAATCATTTTGAAGGCTTATATGCAAGTAATTGGGCATACAATGGTTATAGGGATCTGGGTCCTGCCCTGGGGGACATGTATCAATAAAAAAAAGGTTTGTGAAAAACGTCATTTTTAAATGAACAGTGATTTTTTTATTTTTTAAAGTGAAAGCATGAAAATGAACAAATCCTTCAAATATAGTGCCTGGGGGGTCCCCTCAGTATACCTGTAAAGTGGCATATCTGTACCTAGAATCTGCTGCAGCAATAATTGCATTTATAAAGCCAAAAAAATGACATTCTCCCTGCAAGCTGCCTTTATTTTGCTCAGCAACAGCTGGGGAGCCAGTGTGTATGATGAGGCCATACAGAGATTTTTTGGATCCATTCTGGTGTCACTTTGACTTTGGATAGAAGTAACGGGTGTGTAAAAATTGGTCTTTGGGTGTTGGTGGCGCCTTCCCATCTTAACCCTATAGAGGTACTCTTGACGAAAGCAAGAATTAGCCTTGCTGTAAATAATTGCAATGATATGCACCTGTCAAACAGGTGCTGAAAAATTGGTCTTTTTGTGTTAATTGTGCCCATGAAACCTATACCAAAAACATTCTTCCAGATGAAATGACTGAACACCCTCAAAGCTAGGCAGCCTTGAAGTCCTGCAGAGATTCCATATCCCAAAAATACTTAATTAGTGACATCGGCATCAGATTCATTTTTATAAAAGTCAAACGGTTCACGGAGTCTATGGACAGACGCGTTTTATGATCAGTAACAAAACCTCCTGCAGCACTGAATGCCCGTTCTAAAAGCACGCTGGATGCAGGGCAACCCAACAACTCAACAGCATACTGGGCAAGTTCTGGCCAATGGTCTGTTCTCATGACCCAGTAAGTCAGTAGATCATCAGCTGGAAAGCTCTCCATCTCTGTTTTGGCCCCGAGGTAATTGTCCACCATGTGATGCAGACGCTGCCGATGGGATGTGGGAACTGACAGCCCTGGGCGGAAAGGACTAAAAAAAATCCGAAATGCCTCACTTAGGTGGACACCTTCTCCAACGCTCCTCTCTTGAACAACAGAAGACTCAAAACTAAGTTTTCCATGACACTCTAACCTACTGAAGTCAGGAAAAACATTCAATAAAATCCTCTTTAACGTGTCCTCGAGAGATTTTATCTTCTGCACTCTCTGTGGGGACAGGATGAGTTCTGAGACCTAACCCCTTATAACTGTGGTCAAGGAGGGTTGCCAACCAGTAATCATCCTTCTCCTTTATGCCATGTATTCTTGGGTCCTTTCGCAGGCTTTGAAGCATGAGGTTGCCCATGCGCCTCAAATTTGCCGAGCCTTGAGAAGCAGACAACTCGGAGTCACTCAGGATGACAGCATCTGGAACTTCATCCTCCCAGCCATGTACTGCTTCCAAGGGTCCTGGGGTTGGAATGCCATCGCTTATAGATTGACGCACATCTTGCTCTTCTTCGAAGCCTATGGAAGTGCCAGAATCCTCAACCTCCTCCCCTCTCTCCTCCTGTGTGTTCTGTGACATAGGAATGATGATGTCTGGATAAAATGGGCCTTGGGGGGAAAGGAAGTCCTCCTCTTCCTCCCACTGCTCTGCCTCCAGTGCCTTGTCCATAATGCCACGCAGAGTCTGCTCCAGCAGGAACACAACAGGGATTGTGTCACTGATGCATGCACTGAAATGGCTCACCTTCCTTGTGGCCTCCTCAAATGGTGACAATACAGTGCATGCATCCTTAATGATCAGCCATTGGCATGGGGAAAAAAGCCGAGGCAGCCTGAGCCCGTAGTCATGCTATACTGGCACAGGTACTCGTTGACAGCCCTCTGCTGCATGTATAGCCACTGCAGAATTGCCAAAGTCAAGTTCCACCTGGTGGGCATGTCACAAATCAGGCTGTTTATGGGCAGGTGGAATTCCTGCTGAATTTCAGCCAACCCAGCACTGGCTGTATATGACCACCTGAAATGGCTACAGACTCTTCTGGCCAGCTTTAGCACATCTTGCAACCCTGGATACATATTTAGGAAACGCTGTACCACAAAATTGAGGACATGTGCCAGGCATGGCACATGTGTAATTTTTCCCTGACTAAGGGTGGACAGGAGGTTTGAGCCATTATCGCACACCACCATTCCTGGCTTCAGCTGGCGTGGTGTGAACAACCTCTGGGCCTGTCCCTGCAGAGCTGCAAGAATATCTGCCCCAGTGTGGTTCCTGTCCCCTAAACACACCAGCTGAAGCACTGCATGGCAACGTTTAGCCTGACTCATGGAATAGCCCTTTAAACGCTTAGGGGTACCTGATATTCATAAGACAATTCTGCAGAGGAGGGCATGGAGGTGGCAGAGGAGGAGGAGGGGGTAGAGATCACAGGTCTGGCATCATCACCACCAGCTGTATGGAGATTTGGGGGCACAGCAAGCTGCAGCACCGAGCCCTGTCCTGCATCCTTTCGAGTTGCAAGCAGCATTAACCAGTGTGCTGTGAACAATATATATCATCCCTGCCCATGCTTGCTGGACCACGTGTCAGCAGTGAGGTGAATTTTACGGGTGACTGCCTTGCCCAACTATGCCAGAACATTCCCTTCCATGTGATGGTAGAGAGATGGAACGGCCTTACGTGAAAAGTAGTAGCGACTCAGAACCTGCCATTGTGGTACAGCACATTGTGCAAATTCATGGAAGAGGGCAAAATCCACCAAGCTGAATAGCAAAAGTTGGAGAGCCAACAAATTTGACAAGCTTGCATTTAGATGCTGGGCATGTAGGTGGCAGGGACTGTATTTTTTTTTCCGCTGCCGCAGATGGGGCAGAGAAATTTGCCGGCTAGAGTCTACAGCTGGTGGTGTGCTGCTAGGACCTGGAACAACCTGTGTTATACCATCATCCCTGTCAGTGGAGGCTGCTGAGAGGTAATGACTCGGTATAGCAGGGGCAGACTGAAGTGGGTAAGGAGGAGGAGGGACAGATTTGTGCTCCCTTTGTGTGGCTTTTAGGTGCTCTTGCCAATGGGCTGAGTGGTTGGACGTTAAATGCCTTGTTAGGCATGTGGTACACAAATGTCTGGTGTTTTTTGCCACGTTTGATGTGCCTGAGACACAGTTTGCAGATAGCAACAGTGCGATCTGCTGCAGATGTGTTGAAAAAGGCCCAGACAGCTGAACAGGGCCGTCTTTAATATTGATTAGACCCTGGGCAAATAATTTTTTTGGCCCCCTGCCTGCTTTGAGACATACAATAAAAAGCAGCTAGACTCCAAATCAGTTTACTGAAACAGATCAGACAGCGATTGCGATTGGTTGCCAGAGGTTACAGTGTATCATTACCACTCACTGACTGGTTGCTAGAGGTTACAGCAGTTGATTGGTTGCTATAGGTTACTGCACATCATTACTGCTTACTGATTGGTTGCTAGAGGTTACAGCACATCATCTCGGAGTAATAGTATGGGTGGGTGGCAGTGGCAAATGAAGGGCACCAACATCCCTGTAGTGAATGTCAGAAAAGGGGGGATTTATTTGGTGGGACTTTAGGGGTGCCAACAAAAAAGAGAAGGTCATCCAATGCTCAACAGTAGGTATGTAAAAAGTAAAGATTTTATTGTTACATACAAAACATCATAAAAATTCCAATATAAGTTGTACACACATGTTCAAGGATACTTTATCCTTGATATTTAGAAATATATAACAGATGATGAAGTATATTCACTTAATAGTAGCATTGGAGTGATTGTCCCGACATGTTTCGCCACTTTTGGCTCATCAGGGGACATTTTAAAAGCAAAATAGATGTAACACTGCATATAAAAAAGTACAAGCATTACATTGGCTTGAAATATAATACAAAATAGTAAAGTAATATAATGACGTACAAGCACAATAGGGTATACTGTTGACCGCTGGGCCCATTAACAAAGGCTCACCCATATGCAGAACTCATACCTGCAATTAAATGTTGGGAATAAGGAAAACCCTCGCTGAATGGTGCGCATGGAATATGCTGGAAGAGGCCCAGATGAGCTTGTCAGCTGCAATCTAGTCAAAAAGTATTAATAAACGTGTATTTTATATTTAAGTTGGGATGTATGTTCTATTCAAAATGGGGGGGGGGGGAATTGGGGGGAAGAGAAGGAGAGGATGTAAAGGAAAGAAGAGAGGCGGGTGTGGGGGTGGGAAGAAGCAAGGTGAAAGGGGGAGGGTTGATAAGGAATGTGAAAAAAGGTGAGTAAAAAATTAGAGATCTAAAAGATGGTCATAAATCAATCATGTGGAGTCATTAGTACGTATCCAAAGGAAATGAAATTTACTTACATTCATAGGGACAATAAATATGAGGGAATCAAAAGGTACCAGGATTTGCAGACTGACTGAAGTCTAGGGGGAAGATGTATGAAAGATGTTTATAGAGTAAAATAATGAATTTTTTTGAAAAATATGCTGAAAGGACAAGGCTATATGAATTGAGGTAAAGGTACAAAGAGGGATAGAAAAGAAGTATAGTCCATATTATAGACTTATCTAAAGATAAATAGGTCATCTTATATACGAAGGTGACCAAAACCTGCTGCAGATCACCTGCCCCCCTCAAATTTGGGGGTGGTAAAGTTTCCACAGGCGGCAGCAGGTAAGAAAATATATAAATAATTAAATGGGTAAACTAAGATCTGAGGAATGGTAATGATCATAAACCTGTTTGGAAACTTTACCCCCCAAATTTGAGGGGGGCAGGTGATCTGCAGCAGATTTTAGTCATCTTCGTATATAAGATGACCTATTTATCTTTACATCACTCTACATTAGTCTGTGCACTTTTTGATTTATGTCCGTCTTTTAGATCTCAAATTTTTTACTCACCTTTTTTCACATTCCTTATCAACCCTCCCCCTTTCACCTTGCTTCCTCCCACCCCACACCCACCTCTCTTCTTCCCTTTCCATCCCCTCCTTCCCTTCCCCCCAATTTTCCCTTCCCCCTCCCCCCCCCCCCCATTTTGAATAGAACATACACTCCAACTTAATTATAAAATACACGTTTATTAATACTTTTTGGCTAGATCGCAGCTGACAAGCTCATCTGGGCCTGTTCCAACATATTCCATGCGCACCATTAAGCAAGGGTTTTCCTTGTTACCAACATTTAATTGCAGGTATAAGTTCTGCATATGGGTGAGCCTTTGTTGATGGGTCCATCGGTCAACAGTATACCCTATTGTGCTTGTACGTCATTATATTACTTTACTATTTTGTATTATATTTCAAGCCAATGTAATGCTTGTACTTTTTTTTATATGCAGTGTTACATTTATTTTGCTTTTAAAATATCCCCTGATGAGCCAAAAGTGGCAAACATGTCGGGACAATCACTCCAATGCTACTATCAAGTGAATATACTTCATCATCTGTTTTAAATTTTTAGATTTATCCTTGAACATGTGTGTACAACCTATATTGGAATTTTTATGATGTTTTGTATGTAACAATAAAATCTTTAATTTTTACATACCTACTGTCGAGCATTGCATGACCGTCTCTTTTTTGTTGGCACCCCTAAAGTCCCGCCAAATAAATCCCCCCTTTTCTGACAGCACATCATCTCCTCACTGCTTGCACACCATGGACTGGGGAGGTGAGGGGGCCCATTAATATAAAGAAAACTCCTAGGGATTCTAGGACTCCTGGGCTCCGTGGCAGTACTGGGGGGGGGAGGGGAGGGTGTGATCAATGGCAATGCTGATTTTTTTTATACTGACTACCAATATAAAGAGGAATTTTAACACTGGCCACCAATGTAATAGGGGTTTACACTGACCACTAATGTAATAGAAGCATTCACAGTAACCACCAATGTAAGGAGGGATCTACACTGACCCCCAATGTAAGGGGGACATTCACACTGGCCACTAGTGTGAATGAAAGGATTCTACTCAAGGACCAATGTAATGAGAAGATTTACACTGACCACCAATGTAACTGAGACATTTAGCCTGCGTTCACCTTTGTGTGTGTCGGGAACGCATGCAAAATCGATTTCCTGACATCACAGAAACGTTCTGCCCTTTAGCAGATACACAGCAGTGCCATTAATTATTAAATAACACCCTCACACATCTGCTGACACCTGTGCATCCTTAAACCCCTGCTAACCTCTGTACCCCAAACCTCCCCCATCCTCTCCACTCCCCTTTAACTCTTCCTTCCTCCTCTGCTCATCTTTGCACCCACCTTACTTACCTCCATACATCCCCACCTATATTTACATATGAATCCTGCCGGTCTGCCTCTATTTACATATGAATGCCGTCACTATTTACATATCAATGTTGGTATTTACATATAAACACAGAGTCTGCAGGTGAGTCATCTGTACACAACAATAGGGCAGAGCTGGGCAGCATTAGTAACAGAACTTCACACTGAGATATCAGGACACAGCATGGGACTAAAACCTCAAGGGACAAGGGAATTTAAACTGGTATAGTTGCCAAGTATGAGGCAGCTGCTTTGGGCCCCACAACCATGCCAAGGCCCAGAGCAGCTGCCCCTTTTTCCATGCCTTAAAAACTGCCCTGCAGCTGAGCTTTGGGCAGTGGGCTGGGAGATAACAGCTGCAGAATGTGATGGAACAGAGTGGCTGCTGTCTATTCTTTCTTGATGTAAGCCTTCTTTGGGTTGTGCCGCCTCACCTTCAGTTTTCTCCTCTGCTCTATCTGGCATCCAAGTCACATCAGTGGCCTCATCTTATCTATTCCATCTCCATCTCCTCCATCTTTATCATTACCACTGGAGACAACTTGGCAATACGCTGCAGCTTGGGGAACATGAATGCCAATTTGTCTACCAGTGTTCCTCCCTCTCTCTAGGCTCATGTTCCTGTCATCCTCAACCTCAGAACCAACATCTGAATCCAGTAATGGCTGGGCATCATCAAGGAGCAAGTGGCTGACACTGTGATCAAATAACTCAGCTGACTCCTCAATGGCTGATGTTGGGGCTATGGCAAGAATAGATGTGGACAAGGAGGCAGGTTTATCCACTCTGGCAAATGCAGGGAACTGCACACTTGTCTCTGCTTGCGTGACAGAGAATGAGGAGGATGAGGAAGCTTTAGTAAGCCAGTCCAACACCTCCTCTGCATGCTGTGGCTGGATAGCATGGGCAAACTCACTAAACAGAGGAAATGATGCCCTGCCTGAGGAGTGACCACCATGTCCACCTTTGCCTGTGGACACATTTGTTGCTGGCCCCCTTACAGTGCCAAGAGAACGTCTGCCTCTCCTTGTTGTCCTCCCAGATATTATTGGGAGGGAGGGGCGGTGCTTATAAGCAAATGTAAAGAAGAAGTTGAAATCTATATGTAAATGCACTTTAATCAACGTAAAGTGGTGTTTGTTCCACTTTAATTTGAGTACTCACACTACACAGACACACTCCACGGATACACTATAATTTACTGCAATATAATGCGCAAACGAACAGTGACGCACAGAACTATATGTTGTTAAACTGGCAGTAACACATATAGAACTATATGGCGTTAAACTGGAAGTAACGTACACAGAAGTAAATGGTGTTAAACTGGCAGTAACATACACAGAACTATATGACGTTAAACTGGCAGTAACGCACACAGAACTATATGGAGTTAAACTGGCAGTAACGCACACAGAACTATATGGCGTTAAACTGGCAGTAACGCACACAGAACTATATGGCGTTAAACTGGCAGTAACGCACACAGAACTATATGGCGTTAAACTGGCAGTAACACACACAGAATTTTATGGAGTTAAACTGGCAGTAACACACACAGAACTATATGACGTTAAACTGGCAGTAATGCACACAAAACTATATGGTGTTAAACTGGCAGTAACACACACAGAACTACATGGCGTTAAACTGGCAGTAACACACACAGAACTGTATGGCGTTAAACTGGCAGTAACGCATACAAAACTATATGGTGTTAAACTGGCAGTAACACAAAAAACTATATGGTATTAAACTGGCAGTAGCTCACACAGACCTATATGGCGTTAAACTGGCAGTAAGGCACACAGAACTATGTGGCATTAAACTGACAGCAATGCACACAGAAGTAAATGACTTTAAACTGGCAGTAACACACACAGAAATAAATGGCGTTAAACTGGCAGTAACGCACAAAACAATATGGCGTTAAACTGGCAGTAACACATGCAGGACGATATGGTGTTAATCTAGCAGTAACGCACACAGAACTATATGGCATAAACTGGCAGTATTGCACACAGAAGTAAATGGCGTTAAACTGGCAGCAACGCACACAGAACTATATGATGTTACTGGCAGTAATGCACACAGAATTTTACCGCATTAAACTGGCAGTAACGCACACAGAAGTATATGGCGTTAAACTGGCAGTAATGCACACAAAACTATATGGTGTTAAACTGGCAGTAACGCACACAGAACTATATGGTGTTAAAATGGCAGTAACACAAAAAACTGTATGGTATTAAACTGGCAGTAATGTACACAAAACTATATGGCGTTAAACTGGCAGTAACGCAAAAACTATATGGCATTAAACTGGCAGTAACGCACACAGAACTATGTGGCATTAAACTGGCAGTAACGCACACAGAAGTAAATGGCGTTGAACTGGCAGTAACATACAAAACGATATGGTGTTAAACTAGCAGTAACGCACACAGAACTATATGGTGTTAAACTGGCAGTAACGCACACAGAACTATATGGCGTTAAACTGGCAGTAGCGCACACAGACCTATATGGCATTAAACTGGCAGTAACGCACACAGAACTATTTAGTGTTAAACTGGCAGTAACGCACACAGAACTATATGGCGTTAAACTGGCAGTAACGCACACAGAACTATATGGCATTAAACTGGCAGTAACACACACAGAACTGTATGGTGTTAAACTGGCAGTAATGCACACAAAACTATATGGCCTTAAACTGGCAGTAACGCAAAAAACTATATGGCATCAAACTGGCAGTAACGCACACAGAACTATATGGCATTAAACTGGCAGTAACGCACACAGAACTATGTGGCATTAAACTGGCAGCAATGCACACAGAAGTAAATGGTGTTAAACTGGCAGTAACGCACAAAACAATATGGCGTTAAACTGGCAGTAACACATGCAGAACGTTAAACTAGCAGTAACGCACACAGAACTATATGGCGTAAACTGGCAGTACTGCACACAGAAGTAAATGGCGTTAAACTGGCAGCAACGCACACAGAACTATATGATGTTAAACTGGCAGTAATGCACACAGAATTTTATGGCGTTAAACTGGCAGTAACGCACACAGAACTACATGGCGTTAAACTGGCAGTAACACACACAGAACTGTATGGCGTTAAACTGGCAGTAACGCATATAAAACTATATGGTGTTAAACTGGCAGTAACACAAAAAACTATATGGTATTAAACTGGCAGTAATGTACACAAAACTATATGGCGTTAAACTGGCAGTAACGCACAAAACTATATGGCATTAAACTGGCAGTAACACACACAGAACTATGTGGCATTAAACTGGCAGTAACGCGCACAGAAGTAAATGGCATTAAACTGGCAGTAACATACAAAACGATATGGTGTTAAACTAGCAGTAACGCACACAGAACTATATGGCGTTAAACTGGCAGTAACGCACACAGAACTATATGGCGCTAAACTGGCAGTAGCACACACAGACCTATATGGTGTTAAACTGGCAGTAACGCACACAGAATTATTTAGTGTTAAACTGGCAGTAACGCAGACAGAACTATATGGCATTAAACTGGCAGTAACGCACACAGAACTATATGGCATTAAACTGGCAGTAACACACACAGAACTGTATGGTGTTAAACTGGCAGTAATGCACACAAAACTATATGGCCTTAAACTGGCAGTAACGTAAAAAACTATATGGCATTAAACTGTCAGTAACGCACACAGAACTATATGGCATTAAACTGGCAGTAACGCACACAGAACTATGTGGCATTAAACTGGCAGCAATGCACACAGAAGTAAATGGTGTTAAACTGGCAGTAACGCACAAAACAATATGGAGTTAAACTGGCAGTAACACATGCAGAACGATATGGCGTTAAACTAGCAGTAACACACACAGAACTATATGGCGTAAACTGGCAGTACTGCACACAGAAGTAAATGGCGTTAAACTGGCAGCAACGCACACAGAACTATATGGCGTTAAACTGGCAGTAACGCACACAAAACTATATGGTGTTAAACTGGCAGTAACGCACACAGAACTACATGGTGTTAAACTGGCAGTAACACACACAGAACTGTATGGCGTTAAACTGGCAGTAGCGCACAAAACTATATGGTGTTAAACTGGCAGTAACACAAAAAACTATATGGTATTAAACTGGCAGTAATGTACACAAAACTATATGGCGTTAAACTGGCAGTAACGCACAAAACTATATGGCATTAAACTGGCAGTAACACACACAGAACTATGTGGCATTAAACTGGCAGTAACGCACACAGAAGTAAATGGCGTTAAACTGGCAGTAACATACAAAACGATATGGTGTTAAACTAGCAGTAATGCACACAGAACTATATGGCGTTAAACTGGCAGTAACGCACACAGAACTATATGGCGTTAAACTGGCAGTAGCGCACACAGACCTATATGGCGTTAAACTGGCAGTAACGCACACAGAACTATTTAGCGTTAAACTGGCAGTAACGCACACAGAACTATATGGCGTTAAACTGGCAGTAACGCACACAGAACTATATGGCATTAAACTGGCAGTAACACACACAGAACTGTATGGCGTTAAACTGGCAGTAACGCACACAAAACTATATGGCCTTAAACTGGCAGTAACGCAAAAAACTATATGGCATTAAACTGGCAGTAACGCACACAGAACTATATGGCATTAAACTGGCAGTAACGCACACAGAACTATGAGGCATTAAACTGGCAGCAATGCACACAGAAGTAAATGGCGTTAAACTGGCAGCAACATCCAAAATGATATGGTGTTAAACTGGCAGTAACGCACACAGAACTATATGGCGTTAAACTGGCAGTAATGCACCCAGACCTATATGGCTTTAAACTGGCAGTAACGCACACAGAACTATTTGGCATTAAACTGGCAGTAACGCACACAGAACTATATGGCGTTAAACTAGCAGTAACGCACACAAAACTATATGGCGTTAAACTGGCAGTAGCGCACACAGAAGTAAAATGGCATTAAACTGGCAGTAACACAAGCAAATAGTCACTACACTGACGCTATCTGAACTGTCCCTACACTAGTTATACACTAATGTAAAGATTACTGACATGGTCTCACTACACTACACTGAAACTATATGAGCTGTCCCTACTCTACACTAATGTATGTAAGAATGACACGGTATTACTACACTACAGTGAAACTATCTGAGCTGTCCCTACTCTAGCTGCACACTATGCAAAGCTGAATAATGGTCCTCCTCACTACACTCACACTAGCCCTAGACTGACACTAAACTAATATTCTACACTGACAATTGAAGCAAAATAGCACAGTATAGCACACTAACTAACTAATAGCAATGAACAGAGCCCTGTTCTTTCTCTCTCCATGCCGAAATCACACTGAAAATTGTTGCCAGTGAAAGAATACTTTTATACTGTGGAGTGGGAATGAGCCATGATTGGATAAAGTCAAGACAGTGTCCAATCATGACCCTGACATTGCTCTGTGCCCTGATTGGCTGACGCTTTCACTGCTTTAGCCAATCAGGGCTTGCAATGCACTGTTCAGTGCCGCAATGCATTGTGGTCGGTTCGGGGGGGCTGAACAAACAGTTGAAGGACCCGTTTTTTCACCGAATATCCAACCAACGAAAGTTTGGCCCGAACTTATGCTTGGGCCCCGTTCGCCCATCCCTAACAGCTACCTCTAGTCTCCACCAGAAGGGCATATGACAGGATAACAATGCAGCAATAGAACTTGGAGACAGGTGAAAATTATTTTAAAAATATTATTAATATCTTACTTTAAATCACAACTCCAGGCTCAGAATTTCTAATTTTTAAACCTAAGAACAGAAATTAATTGGTCTGAAAAACAGGTGTTTTTTGCAAGTTTGTGCTTTTTAAGATTTACTGTCTTCTAAAACTATTTAGAAAGTAATTATTTATTATTATATTATTAATATATATTATATTATTAATCCTAAAATTAATTAAACATAATGACATGAATTCCTAAATGGTTTGATTTTCGGCAGATCATATAAATCCCCATTCAGATATTCAGGAGAATCAAATAGTGATAAAATCAGCAATTCCCCAGCAATTCTAATTCAATCATCCTTATGAAGAGCTTGCATGTTGTATCTTTGTAACTGGATGAGCAGTAAAAAAAATGGAGCTCCAGACGATCAGCTCATAAATCCTCTTTTTTTATGACAATATGGTGGCAGTAAATAGAGGAGTGGTATCCAATGGCATTGGGGGGGGGGGGGGTCAGAAAATCACCCTTCATCAGGGTTTGGACTGAGTAGTCAGAATTTCAATATGTACTTATGGTACAATCATCTTGAAAGAGTTCTTATTCCACAAACAAAAAAAATGCAATGGCTCAGGCAAATGCAATGGCCACCCACAGTACCATTTTCAGCTATTGAGCCATTGCAATAGCTTGTTTCTGGATTAAGATTGCGTTCCAAGAGATCATACTATAAGTCCATATAGGCGTTCTAACTACTAAGTTCGAGTTCAGATGAAGGGGGCTTTTCTGGCCCCCAGAAAACATTGGCTCAATTTAGTCACTCTTTTGTCAAGTATAAGCATTTACCTTTGAGTTAATTTTGTGACTCTTTTTCATGCTCATCCATAGTTCTCAAGCCGGGTGGTTCCCACCTCGTGGGAATTTTCCCCCTCCCTTTGTTTTAGGGTGTCCAAAACCAAAAGCAACCTAATAAGAGTTTCCGTCAAATTACCAAATGTCTGTTAATAGTCTATAACATGCATGTCATTCGCCTAATTTCTTTCCTTGTTAATAGTTTTTCATCTGCGCTACAGTAGTCTATCCCATCTTTTCATAACTGTAATTGTTGTTCCTTTACCTCTATTGAATTGTATTACGAGGACATAAAATAACATAATAACTCAGTAGGAATCCAAAGGAAAAAACGTAATAAAAAACAGCAGTAATATATAGACACATATTGTTGGACTAATATTACCACATTGTTTTTAATTATTACACTTTATTCAAGTCCTAGAAAAGAAAAGACTGCAGTTCTTTGTAAATTATTAAGGTTTTAAATATCTCTGTAGGGTAGTTTTAAATTCTAGAGAGTAAACATTTATGAATTTTGCAATAACTGTAAGGCATACTTCAAGCAAAAACTTAACAAAATGGTTATGTTGATGTATTTGAAAGTAAATAGAGCCTTTCCATTATGTCCTTGGGTCACCTTTGTCCGGGTAGGGAAAGGCACTTTTATGGCATCTATAAGAGCTAGAATGCTGCATCGTCTATAGGATCTTTGTCCTCTGAGATCATCCCCACTTACTTTGTACAGGACCATATATTTTCATTACCTCATCATTTCGTTTTACACTCACAAGTTAATAACGATGACCTCGGCTGCTTTTATATCAAGAACGCTCATTTATACTGAAACTACCCATTTGCAGACTTCATTCATTTTAATGGGTGGCTATCCCTATGTCTACTAAACACTTTGCATTCTAACAATTATTTACTGCTCACTCTGCAGGAAATAGATGTGAGATGGCTGCTAATGAGATGAGCAGGGTTTAGTTACCTAACTAGAACCTGATGCTATCTTTATCTCTCCTTAACTATTGCTTTTCTGAAGGAGCTCCATTGCCCTTTTCATCCTTTGCCCTTTTATAAACCCCCCTAATATAGCTCTAAAACGAACTGTATGATATTGTTTGTTTATATGGCATGTTTTTTCATATGGTGTGTTTCACAGGCCATGCTGCTGCTGCATTGGGAAGATCTGGAGTCAAAGCAGGCCTGTTAGCTATGGTATTTTAAACATTTCAAAATATAAATCACCTTTGTTAGCCACAAAATCCTCTTTTCTACATACATGTTTTTCACTAAATTAATATGGGCTTCACATGTTTTATTTTGAGGGGTGTATACCTGTCACCCTCTTCTTTAAGGAACGTGCTTTTGTGGCCAATAAGAACAATCTAATTGGAAAAGGACATGGCATGTGGGAGGGGCTTATCCCTGAGAAATTAGGTTTTTGGTAGTCCAAATCAAATCTGTTTTAGAGTAGAACACAGGGTTTTTTTTTGGTAATAAAGATGATAGCTGATGCATCCAAGTGCCTAATATTAGGCTGAGATTCTACTTTTAAAGTTTACAGTAGGGGATAGGTTGGCTTTAACCTCCCTGGCGGTATGATTATTTCAGATTTTTGCGTCTCAAAGCGGTACAATTATTTTGCATAGAAATTTGGCGTTTTATATTGTAGGCCTGTAATTCTTAGCAATAACACACTTAAATCTGTCCACCAAGAATTTAGTAGATATCCCGGGTATGATGAAGTTTGAAACACAAAATCATAAATTATAATATAACAAATAAATATAAATAATAAAAAAAAAAAATAATATAATAATAATAAAATAAATTTCCCCACGATTCACTATCGCTCAATTCTGCAAGTGTTCTAATTTACTATCGCTGTTTTCTAGCTAGTCTAAAGCCACTTTTGACGTAAAGGGACACTTTTTGGTTGCTATGGACAATCTCAAGTTTCCAGGCAGAAAGAACAGTATATGTAATATAAAACTGCATGCAGGGCATGGGCCAAAGCACTGGGGACAAAAGGGAAGTGAAATGATTTCATACAGTACTGTAATCTGTAAGATTACAGTACTGTATGTGTTATGATTTTTACATTTTTTTAATTTGCTGCCAGGCTCCGCCCCCATGCGTCGCGACCCTCGCAGGGAATGAAGTCTGGCACAGAGAGGCTTTGGGCAGAGGACGGAGCCCGCAGACAGCACGGGGGGACATCGCAGGATCCTGGGGACAAGGTAAGTAACCTGCACCAGGATCCTGAGATGTAATCCCGAGTGTGGCTCGGGGTTACCACTAATGGTGCTGAAATTTAACCCCGAGCCATGGGAAAACCGTCAGGGAGGCTACGATATAATATATTTTTCAGTATGTAAAAGGTGTACATTCTTGAATACAGTTGAGAGTCAGGCTATGATATGTAAGGTACCCCAAGTGGCAAAATCAATCACAGTTAGCTTGAAAAGGACAAACAAAGGGCCTAACCAACCAATACAAATAAAAGATATAACTACACACAGGACAAAGTGTAACATGTTGTAAATGCAAGTATCCCAAACCAAGTAAACAGCAAAAAAAAAAGTGGTAATCACAGATATATACAAAAATATTCAAAGTTTATTAAAAAAAAAAATTTAAATTTAAATTTTGGGTTTTTTATTTATTTATTTTTTTTTTTGATTTGTATTTTTTTAAAGCCTGATCTTGTTTTTTTTTAGTTAGTTTTTTTAACTACAGAATAGTTTTGGGTGTGTTTTGTGTGTCAAGTTACCACAACACCATTATTATCTTGTATTATTTAATCTCAAGGAGATTGTTTGGTGTTGGTGTCTCTTGTTAATCTCACATTGTATTTTTGAAATGTACCTGCCTCTTCACAAACAAAATGTCCTTTTTGAAGGAAAACACACATAGGGAAGTATAATTGAAACAAAAATTCCTTTATTAAGGGCTCATAACCAAAAAAAGAGGAAGGCAAAGCTGGATAAACAGCAGAAATTGGCAAAGCCTTTGGCCCCCAGGGCACACATCAATTATTTTAAGGTAAAATTGGTGGGCTGAGGAGTCCTTATCTAAGGGAGTTCAATCTGGTCCAGAAGTCCAAGAGAATCATGAACAGGAGCAGATGACATATCTGTCCCCAGGCTGTGGTCATACAAGAGCCTGCATCTTTTGTCAGATCAGACTGAACGCAGGGTCATCACTCTCTGGTCTTCCTTACATGCTTCCTTCCCGGCTGTGGCTCTGGTGTTGGAGGTGTGGCAGGAGGAGGAGTAGGAGGACCTGGAGGAGGACCATGGGTGAGCTCACAAATGTGGCTTTCGCATGTGAGTTGGCCCCTCAACCCCTTATTTAGAGCTTCTAAAATGAGAAACTCACATAAGAGGCATTGGCCCTCCTCCATTTGCAGCATTTTGCATGCTGTTAGGTCAGCAAAATCCTCTTCAACACTGTGGGGTGTTCTGAGGGCCTCAGTAGCCTTCCAAAATAGGCCAATTGCAGCCTCCTCCAGGTTGCTCCTCTTCTTGCCACTTTTTCTTTGTAGGCGGAGGGGAGGGACCTGGGTATCGGGCAGTCTACTTGGCCGGCCACCTCCTGGCTGAGACTTCCCTGTGTATGAAAAAAGGACATCGTTTTAGTTTTTGGTTCATCAATCACAATCAGAAATTAGTACTACAAACTAACATAGATTTTACATCATTAATTTGACAACCAGAAGAATGCTATACCTGGCTCAAGCTGGGATCCTCCACTTCTTCCTGCCTGGAAGGCCCAGGTTGGACATCAGAAGCCTCAGCTGGGGGGGAAGGAAGCGTGGAAGGAAGACTGGAGAGTGATGGCCTGGGTTCAGTCTGACCTGCCAGAAAATGCAGCCTGTCATAGTACCACAGCCTGGGGACATAAATATCATCTGCTGCTCCTGATCTCTGGGAATCCTGGACCTTCTTGTGCTCCCTTAGATAAGTGCTCCTCATGCCACCATCTAGGGCCTTCAAATAGGGGATGTCTGCTGTGGGGATCACCAGCTTCACAAATTGCAGCAAATTATCCAGAGCTGCCTTCCTCTTTGTTTGGTTCTTATAATCGGGGTGGTTTACCTGCCACAGACAGGGCAGCTCCCTGAACAGATCAATGAATACGGGGATAAAGTCCTGATCCTTCAATATATCCATTTTCTCTGCAAGACACAACACAAGGCAAACCCTCATGTCAGGCTAAAGTCTCCTAATCTTGTCCCAATATAGGCCTCAATTTCTAAGCAATATAGGCCCAAGTTTAAATGTTACCTTTGTTATCATGATCGGCGCTTCCGATACTCCTTCCTCCGCTCACAGATCGTACGTACTACGCACGCGTGTTACGCTTTATATACACTGCGCATGTGTGAAACTCCGCCCACCCCTGACGTTCTTTCTAGTCTATTACACACCCCTTCTCATTTGGCGCAGTGGGAAAGAGCACATGGCGGAGACAGAGCAGGTGCGTGCTAATTACAGCAACGAGGAGGAAGAGGAGGAGGAGAGCCCGGAGCCAGAAACATCCCGATCCCGGAGGAGATGATTTAAGGCCTCAAATATGTCCTTTGGGGAGATGTTGGAGATGGTCGACATACTGAAGAGGGCCGACTATGACGGGAAGTAAGGACCTTACCCCAACCCCAATGTCAGAAAGGCCAAGATCATGGCGAAAGTTGTGAAGAGTCTGCAGAAGAATTTTGGGGTACGGCGATCCAAGGATCAGCTCCGGAAACGGTGGTTGGACCTCAAGGGAGCACGATCAGTATAGAACGATCAGGAGAGTGCTGCAAAAAAGTAAGTAGTTGTGCTGTGTTCCTATTCGTTATTTTTAGAACGTTCGTGCTGCTCCATGTGCTTTTCTTTACTGTAGTAGTTTAAAATGGCAACTTTCATGTTCATGGACACATTATTCATTCGTAGGAAACATTGTTCGTTCGGCCTAGAAAACACCATGTTTTGGCCAGATGCATTTCAATATATTTTTGCTAGCCTACTTCTCTTAAAATAATATAAATAATTGTGTCTGCGCTGGGAAGTAGATAATATAAAAATAAAAAGTATGTGATAAATAATAAACATCAATAATTCAATAAGAAAACTATAAATGTCAATAATCAAAGAAAATCAAAAATATATACTAAGCAATAATATGTGCAATTTGTCTGTGATATATGACCAAAGTGCAACATGCAAAAAAATTAATAATGTAAAATCCAAGTGCTGATTGCATAACAATAGAGTATCCACGTCTAAGTTCAAAAAAGTTCATAAGTAACAAATGTAAAGTGTATAAATATAGTGTCCATAAAAACTGGTATCCATCATGCTCATCCTTAACAGTGTGCAAAATAAAGCATGCTTCAGTGCTCTTCTGTGACCCCCAACCGTGTATGCGCTCACCTCTGAGCGTGTGACACAGTAACTAAACAGTGTCTAACATGCATTGGAGCCACTCCTGGGCTCATACAGGTTATGCTGATGCTGATCTCCAACTCACTCACATAACATCAATGATTTCACATATAAGAAAGAAGAAACTGCATAGCGTAATATAGTCAGGGATTTATTAAATAAACTAAACAATTCCCCCCATGAGGGTACTCACAATGTACAGGTGTGTGAGTGCACCCCCAAAACACGTCCCTTGATCCCCTGTGATGGCAGCTAGCACATGTTGACATTCATCAATTTGTGTACATCTTCAAAATTTGGCTTTTGCAGGGGTGACTTCACCCCATCTGCTGAACGCAATATCAAACACAGTTTATAAATACTCATGTCTGATATTGCCTTCAATTTCGAACAAAGTTGAACTTTGTAAGTTTCAGATTTGTGTATTTCTTGTTGGTTTTAAACATGCCCTTTTTACCTTAAATGGACATTTCTACTTATATTAATGTGACCAAAAAAATTGTTATACAACAAACATGTTGGTTTGTTTTAAAAACCTTTTATAAATGCACATGTGATTGTGCTTGTATTAAAAAGATTGATAATCAACAATGTGTGGCTTCTTCTTCCAATGCCTCTAAACTTTTTGTGTGCTAAAATTGTTGGTTTCTGTGACAATGGGGGTTATTTCCTAAAGGCAAATCCACTTTGCACTACAAGTGCAGTTTCAGTGCAGTCTCAAGTGCACTTTTAGTGCAAAGTGTCTTTGCCTTTAGTAAATAACACCCAACAGTGCTTTATAATGTTACACAATCACGCCATTTTCAGGACTTCCCAAATTTCAGTCAGGGTCAGCTAAAAGAAACACAAGCAGTAAATGTCAGCAAATATTTTAGTATTTACATTTTTTTTTTATTTAAAAAATGTCTCAGACATTGTCTGGCATATTGATGGCCCCCCCTACCCGCAAAGTATTCCATGTATCTTAGACGGACCTCGCAGGCACTCAGGGGGGGCAAGCCAGGACAGCCAGCTTCAAGCGCCATCAGGGTTGGTTCATTGAGATTAATTCCGGATTAAGGCCCAACTGAGTCAGCATAGTTCACAGAATGTCTCCTTAAAAAGTTGTGGAGAACACAGCAAGCCAGGATGATGTGATTCAGTTTATACTCCGCCATGTGTATGGGTGTAAGAAATAGGCGGAACCGGCTGGCCATTATTCCAAACATGTTCTCCACCACTCTTCTGGCTCTGGCCATCAGGTAATTAAAAACCCTCTGGTCTGGGGTGAGGGTCCTCATAGGGAATGGCTGCATAAGATGGTCCCCCAGTGCAAACGCTTCATCCGCAACAAAGACGAATGGGAGTCCTTCCGCATTGTCTTCTGGAGGTGGCAAGTCCAAGCTGCCATTCTGGAGATGCCTGTAGAACTCCATCTGGGCAATGATTCCACCATCCGACATCCGGCCATTCTTCCCCACATCCACATACAGGAACTCGTAAGTAGCCGACACCACCGCCAACATCACAATACTATTGAACCCTTTGTAGTTGTAATAGTATGACCCTGAGTTGGGTGGTGGGACGATGTGGACGTGTTTCCCATCAATTGCCCCTCCGCAGTTAGGGAAATCCCCACCACTGGGCAAAGTGGGATGCCACAGTCTGCCATTCCTGTAGGTTGGAAGGAAACTGTGGAGTCAAACAAGAAAAAAAAAATATTCATTTTGCACATAAACATGGAAAGCAAATTAGACACAAACATTCTTGGCCAACATCAGTATAACATTTATTTTAGGGAGTATGTAAAGACAAAGGTATAAGGTCCACCTATCAGATTCCCCCCCTATGGGGGGGAGGAGACAAAAAAAACATATAAAAAAATGACAGCATGCATGAGGACAAAGGGGGCATTCACAGCATATTACAATCATGGTAATTAAGGAATGAGGAAAGAAATACAATATATTATCAAACATTAAATACAATAAAATGTGATGTAAAAGGATAAAAATCTTACCTTAATATAGTCCTTCTGCAGGACCTGGATGATGGCAGAACAGGTCTCCAGGATAATGATCCCCAGAGCCTGGGGGGAGATGCCTGTCGAGAACTTGAGGTCCTGCAGGCTTCTCCCCATCGCCAAGTACCGCAGGGTGGCGACTAACCTCTGCTCCGGAGTGATGGCTTGCCTCATGCAGGTATCCTGCCTGCTGATATAGAGGGTCAGCAAAGCCAACAAATACGGGGTCCGTCATCCTGAGAAAGTTCCTGAAATCATCAGGATTATTCTCACGGATCTCATGGAGCAAAGGCATGTGACAGAACTGGTCATGCTGGAGCAACCAATTCTTCGTCCATGAACTCCTCCCCACCCCATTCATGGACTGGGCTTGTGTCAAAGTAAGAACCCCAACACCAAGCCCCCGCACAGCACAAACTCTACGATGAGTACGTACACGCAACATGGCTAGAAAACTGTCGGCTGCTCAGAACGAAGTAACAGAATGCACTGAAGAACAGCAAGGCCTGTGAAGAGCGACCTGAAAATCAGTAACGAATGAACAAGAACACAATGACAAAGTCAAGGGTAACTCACTGCACGCACTGAAGACCAGATACAAACCCACAAGCACAAACTGAACAGCAGAAAACGATCTGAAAACCACGAGTCTGAAAAAGCACGAATCGTCTCTCACCAAACTTTTACTAGCACGAGATTAGCAAAAGGAGCCCAAAGGGTGCTTTGCTTGGGATTGAACTGCCCTTTTATAGTCTCTTCGTACGTGGTGTACGTGACCGCGTTCTTGGCGTTTGGAACAACAAATTTGTGTGACAGTGTGTAGACAAAACAAGTTTGAGCAAACATCCGTTGGAAAAAATCCATGGATTTTGTTGTCGGAATGTCCGATCAATGTCCGATCGTGTGTACAGGGCATAAGACTAAGGTCACCACCAGCTCTCTGCTTACAGATCTCTGAGAACCAAGCGATCAAAGACCGCTGATCGCTCCGTTCTCAGAGATCTGTAAGCAGAGAGCTGGTGGTGACTGTTAGTCACTGGCTCTATGCTTTGTCCCCCACGCTCAATGGAGTGCTGAGCTGTGAATGGTCCAGGAGCAGCTGAGCCAGGTGCTGGTCCAGAGTTGTGGGCGGATCCCAAATTTATTGTTGCGATCTTGCCCCAGCCTGGACAGGGTCTGTGACATCAGCCCACAGCAGACTTCTGAAAACGGGTCACAGGAGAGCAGAACAAACTGCAATCCTGTAATCCATACTTCTCTTTAAACAGAATTGTTGTCATAATATATCTATTAGTCATTCAAGCAGAACTCCAGCTCTATATGTATTCCATGCTGTTAATAAGAATGAAAAAAAAAAGATTGGAGATTTAGGGCAGAATCAAAGGAAAAAACTAAAGATTTTGTTGTCTTTATATTTGAAAAAATGGCAATACAACTAACTGTTGTACAATGGTCACAGATTAGGACAATCCTCTGAGAACTAGTTATGTATGACCAGGTATCCTTTGTACACCACCTCCAAAGGCTCATACTACAACATTAGAATTATAAATCTTACTCATGAGAGGCCTGCTATACCTTTCTGAAGTGAAGTGCTTTCTGAATATCCACCAAAGCATTCAGGTGACTGCTGGCATGTCTCCTGCAAATGGAGCTATCTATATTCCTTTTGCACCGATCTCTGACCATACCACAAACATATCCAGAAATTCTGACTATAGACACAAGTAAAAATTGTATATTTTAGATAAAATCCTGTAGCACCCTAAACAAATAAATCAGTGTATGAAACCACATAGGCAGTCATAGGGAGTCAAATTGGAAGTCAGGCAAAGTACTTCACTGTACCTGTTCATACTCTCCACACCATTTCCCTGCTCTGTGTTTCATCCAGCTTTCTTCCATCTGGCTTGACATCTACCCTGCCCTGCCCCCTAATGCCCCGTACACACGGTCGGACATTGATCAGACATTCCGACAACAAAATCCATTTTTCCGACAGGGTCAAACTTGTTTTGCATACACAAGGTCGCACAAAGTTGTCGGAATTTCCGAACGCCAAGAACGTGGTGACGTACACCACGTACAACGAGACTATAAAAGGGCAGTTCAGTACCAAGCGCGGTACCCTTTGGGCTCCTTTTGCTAATCTCGTGTTAGTAAAAGTTTGGTAAGAGACGATTCGCGCTTTTTTAGACTCGTGGTTTTCAGATCGTATTTCTGCTGTTCAGCTTGTTGTGCTTGTGGGTTTGTATCTGGTCTTCAGTGCGTGCAGCGAGTTACCATTGACTTGTCATTGTGTTCTTGTCCATTCATTACTGATTTTCAGGTCGCTCTTCACAGGCCTTGCTGTTCTTCAGTGCATTCTGTTACTTCGTTCTCACCAGCCGACCATTTTCTAGCTATGTTGCGTGTACATATTCATCGTAGAGTTCGTGCTGTGTGGGGGCTTGGTGTTTGGGTCCTTACTTTGACACAAGCCCAGTTCATGAACAGGGCGAGGAGGAGTTCATGGACTAAGAATTGGTTGCTCCAGCGTGACCAATTCTGTCACATGCCTTTGCTCCGTGAGATCCGTGAGAATAATCCTGACGATTTCAGGAACATTCTCAGGATGATGGACCCCGTATTTCACCGTTTGTTGGCTTTGCTAACCTCTTATATCAGCAGGCAGGATACCTGCATGAGGCAAGCCATCACTGCAGAGCAGAGGCTAGTCACCACCCTGCGGTACTTGGCAACGGGGAGAAGCTTGCAGGACCTCAAGTTTTCGACAGACATCTCCCCCCAGGCTCTGGGGATCATTATCCTGGAAACCTGTTCTGCCATCATCCAGGTACTGCAGAAGGACTATATTAAGGTAAGATTTATCCTTTTACATCACATTTTATTGTATTTAATGTTTGCTAATGTAATGTATTTCTTTCCTTATTCCCTAATTACCATGATTGTAATATGCTGTGAATGTCCCCTTTGTCCTCATGCATGCTGGATTTTTTTTTTATTTTTTTTGTCCTTCATACATATTTGCCTTCACTTACCTCCCCAGCATGCTCTCCTGGGCCTATACCCACCTCGTCTACTCAATTAACAATGTATTTTGTCAGCTCCATAGTAGGGCTTTACCCTAAATACCCCCTAAAGTGTGTAAAATTGTGATGTGTGCTTTAAATTCAGGCAGAGTGCCAGAGGTTTTTTTGGGGGGTCCCAAAATCATTTGGAACCCTCCCTCCCCCCAACTGCTAACTCAGCTGATACTAATCCTCTATCTATCCTCAATCCTCTATCTGCTGACTTTGCCAAACCCATACACACTATACCCACCTCTTTTGTGGTCATATTTATGGATGAATTCCCCAAAACATGTAGTGCAAGGGCCTGCCTGAATACTTTCAAATGGTAATGTTAAAAGTTTTTGCATCCTATTATCATCTTGATAGGTAATAGCAGAATGTAAAAATGTGCTAAAATGTGTACAGTGTGTATTTATCTCTTTGTATTATGACACTTCTTAACTGTCCAGTGGGCTGCCAATAGTGTAAGTAAGGAGGGGCTGGCCAAAGTAATACACATTATTTAGGCATTCATCTCTCAATGAAGTGCAGAGGGTTACCTGGCCAAAACATCCCCCCCCCCTAAAATTCTTTAAATGGCCCATGAGAGGGGGTGGGGGGTGGGATCTGATAGGTGGACCTTATCTTATCTTATCTTATCTTATCTTATCTTATCTTATCTTATCTTATCTTATCTTATCTTATCTTTGTCTTTAAATACTCCCTAAAATAAATGTTATACTGATGTTGGCCAAGAATGTTTGTGTCTAATCTGCTTTCCATGTTAATGTGCAAAATGATTCATTTATTTTTCTTGTTTGACTCCACAGTTTCCTTCCAACCCACAGGAATGGCAGACTGTGGCCTCCCACTTTGCCCAGCGGTGGGACTTTCCTAACTGCGGAGGGGCAATTGATGGGAAACATGTCCACATCATCCCACCACCACCTATTGTGATGTTGGCGGTGGTGTTGGCTACTTATGAGTTCCTGTATGTGGAGGAGGCAGGGGTTAGTGGCAGCCAGGAGGTGGCGGGGGTAAGTGGCAGCCAGGAGGTGGCAGGGCCCAGTAGGAGCCTCACAGAATCCCAGGTCCCTCCCCTCTGCTTTCCAAACAAAAGACCCAGGAAGGGGAGTAACATGAAGGATTCAGCACTCAGGCTGATTCAGGGGGCTTCTGCGTTCCTCAGAGCCACCCTCACTCATGAAGAAGCCTTTGGCTGCCACCCAACTGCAGGACATGCAGGAGGGCCAATGCCTCATGTATGAGGACATCCTCTATAAAACATTAACTAAGGGGGTGAGGGGCGAAATCACACCCAATACCAACCTGTGTGAGTTGCATCATCCTCCCCCTCTTCCTCCTGCCACAACTCCACCACCATAGACACAGCGTGGAAGGAAGAGTGGAAGGAAGACAAGAAAGTGATGGCCTGGGTACAGTCTGTTCTGACAAAAGATTCAGGCTATTGTATGACCACAGCCTGGGGACATTTATGTCATCTGCTGCTGTTCATGATCTCTTGGACTTCTGGACCAGATTGTACTCCCTTATATATGGACTCCTCAGGCCAACAATTTTGCAGTAAAATAATTGATGTGTGCCCTGGGGGCCAAAGGCTTCACCAATTTCTGATGTTTCTCCAGCGTTGCCTCCCTCTTTCTTTGGACCCCTTAATACATTTTTGGTTTGTTTTATTATACTCACCTATGTGTGTTTTCATTCAAAAAGGACAGTTTGTTTGTGAGGAGGCAGGTACATTTCAAGACTACAATGTGAAATTAACAAGAGACACCAACACCAAGCAACCTCCTTGAGATTAAATAATACAAGATAATAATAGTGTTGTGGTAACTTGACACACAAAACAAACCCAAAACGATTCTGGAGTTAAAAAAAAAATAAAAAACACAAGATCAGGATTAAAAAAAAAAAAAAATGAATCTAAAAACATCAAAAAAATATTTTTTTTTTTTCGGTAGATGTGACAAATAAAAATATTATATTGATGAAATCACGATAAATATTAAAGAAAGAAGTTTGTGAGAAGTCTGTGTGAATATGAGCAGCAAAACAACTTAATTCTTCTAGCATTATAAAGAAGAAAAGAGTGCGCTGCATTAAACAAGTTAAGACATTGCAGCGTGACGAAAGTGCTATATCCATTACGAACGCTAATTTTACCAGACCGAGCAGTTCCGTCTCGGAATTTATTCTGAGCATGCGTGGCACTTTGTGCTTCGGAATTGTCCACACATGGTCGGAATTGACACAAACGGATTTTGTTGTTGGAAAATTTTATAGCCTGCTCTCAAACTTTGTGTGTTGGAAACTCCGATGGAAAAAGTCCGCTGGAGCACACACATGGTCGGAATTTCCCACAGCAAGCTCCGATCGCACATTTTCCATTGGAAAATCCGACCGTGTGTACAGGGCATAGGAGTTCTATTGATTCATGGGAATCAAGGGGTACCTTTAGCAATTGAAAACCATGCAATGGATATAGGGCCCAGATGCACCAGGGGCCTAGAGATAATTACCCAATGATTTATGTAGGTAATATTAAAGTACAGATAAAATAAATGTATACATTATTTGGGAACCTTTGTAGTGTGGCTATAAAACAATTAGCATTGTAACTCACTAAAGAAATTGCCCTTGACATTATGGGTCCTTTCATACATAGTTACAGCTCTAAAGGAGCAGAGTTTTTTTTTTTCATGTTGTTCTGGTTCATACCTACTTATCAATGAGATCTTGAAGAAGATGTATGGAAATATATTAGTCCATATTGGTCCAATTTTTAATTTCCTCCAATTAGAACTATGATAATACCATAGGCTATTCACAGATTATAGCAAAAGTTGTTTGTTTTGCACATCAAATCATTCTTAGTAAAATGCTTAGGAGAATTAATTTTAAACCTAGAATCAGTCACCACCTACTGCACACACATACACACACGTACACACACACACACACACACACACACACCTTTGCAGTCATTTTCTGTTCCATAGTGGGTTCTACAATTCAAATTGAACTGTACAAGTTAGATTTTGGACAATTCAGTAAAAACCTGCCAACAGCTTCCCATCGCTTAGAGAAAAATATGATCTACCAAACTCTGAGATATTTAGATATCTCCAAATCAAAAATTTCTATACACCATTCCTAAAGGGGGATACACCATTATCCCAATTATCCATTTTTGAATCAATCTGTACAAAAGATCCATTTGCTAAAGGTACAATTTCATCACTTTATAATCAATTATATGGAGTAGCAAATCTTAATAGACCCTCTTACGTTCAGAGGTGGGAGGAGGACCTGGGACGAACTTTAGAAGACACGGACTGGTCTAACATATGGCTCACATCTAAGTCATCTTCACCCAACATCTTAGCACTGGAGACAAATTATAAAGTCCTAACTCGCTGGTACCTTGTACCCGCTAGAGTGGCAAAATATTCACCTAATACCTCAGCTCTTTGTTTTCGAGGATGCCCAGAAATAGGCACATATTTACACATATGGTGGACATGCCCAGTAATCCAAACCTTCTGGAAGGAAGTCTTCGTGATTGCATCTAAAATATTTTAAAAAATAATACAACCAGATCCATATTTAACTTTACTTAATCTAAAACCGGAATGGTTAACACTCTCTCAATTCAAACTAATGATCCAACTAATAACGGCTGCAAAACAAACAGTGGCCAAGGCATGGAAATCTCCTACATTGGTACTAGCAGAAACAATTCACAGAATGAATAATACAATGTCCCATGCTAAGATGGTAGCCATCGATCAAAATCAAATTCCAAAATTTGAAAAACTTTGGCATCCTTGGATAAAACAACAGTTCCTGTCAAACTTCAATGACTCTGTCCTGTTGCCATGGTAACAGATTAAATGACTTACAGAGACACCCATTCTAAGGCTTCAAAGAGAACTAAAAAGAATAATAAACTGACGAGCGGGACAACCTTGTGGACCATACCTCTACCTTTCAACCCTTTTTCTTCTTTCTCTTTCCTTTTCTCCACCTTACGATTAAAGCTCATTATCAGAATTTATTTGACCTATATACACTCTACTTGTAAACAATATGTATAGTAGGTATAAATCATTTAAATACCTACAAAAGTAACTAAGGAAATTATATATATCTTTAATTTAGGTTTACGTGAACCCAATGTTTAATATTTGAAATTTCATGATATTTACCTATATAAACCCTACTGTAAAACAATGAGCTTACTTTATAGATCCTTGTAAACTTACTTTATGTATCTTTATAACATTGTATACTCAATAAACTTCTTTTGACAAGGAAAACCTGCCAACAGCAGTTCCATGTCCAGGGGACATCTAACTGGTTGAGTTGAGTTACTATATTATTATATTATATTACTATATGGCCACTCACAATTAAAATTAGTTTGGCTTTTTCATATTTAGGAATGATTTGTTTCAATCGTATCATAAGCCTAGGGCTACATTGACAAATAAAGATGTAATTACTTGTTGACAGTAATCTCTTTAGCATTACACCAATTTCAGCATGTTGCAAGTTAGTGCAGAAAATGACACATTGGTGTTGATTTATTATAACTGGAGAGTGTGAAAAGCTTGTGCAGCTGTGCATGGTAGCCAATCCGCTTCTAACTTTAGCTTGTTCAATTAATCTTTGACAAAAAAACATGGAGGCTGATTGGTTTCTATGCAGAGCTGCACCAGAGTTTGCACACTCCAGTTTTAGTAAATTAACCCAATTGTCACAGCTCCTACTGGCAGGTATTTACCTTGCTGATATCACCAAAATGAGCTACTTCAGAGCCAGCCCCTTTGCACATCATCAGAGATGCCCCATTCTGCTTATACTCTATAGACGCCATGCATTCATCAAGCACCAACATGAAGAGTTTCCCACATAGCCAGTAAGCTATCCTAGTCATCCATTGGTGCCTTATACCTGTAAAAGGAACATGTCACTTGTAAGAACATATCACAAAAAACTAGAAACCCATCACGAAAGATTGCAAATATTTAAACCTGTTATATCATTTTCTTTGCAATTCAGCCTCAAAAATAGACCAAAATCGTATCTGAAAATGCCTGTCTATGTTGCTAATCAGAATATCAGAGCATCTGAATAATGGTATGACTGGATTTGTATGTGTATAGACACAATTATTTAATAAGCCTAAATATTGGGAGTGAAGCCATTTAAAAATACTAATCTATAATGGCAGGGACAATGGGTTCACCTGCTGCAGTACTGGTACATGCCTCTGAGCCAATCCCTTGTGTGATCAATGATCATCTCATTGTGTAATATAGTCCATGATAGTGATGTCAAGATGTACTGGCAGAGATATTCCACTTTAAACACTAAAGGTGCTGTATCCCATTGATGCTAGGCTTCTGTTGCAATGAGCAGACTCATGATTCATGAAATCCACAATACTACTCTTTGTTATACAGCCTGTATGCTCAATAAGTTCTCTCCTGAAATAAAGAGCACTTAATAAACAATTAGGAAACTTGCGGTCACTGATCAGTTGTACATGCTATCTCCTCTCTGCAGCTGGGCTCTCCATCCAGCTTACCTCACCTCTTATAACAAGTGGCTGTCGGGATGCTGCCATCGGATAGAAAGCCAGGGAACCTCATCTGCTGTCACTGGGGAAATATAACACAGGATGAAACAGAAAAATTGAGGCGAAAGCTTCAATTACTGAGCAAAACCCAGGAGTCTTTGCAGCAAGTCTTAACACAGATTCCTTTTTAATAACTTCTCGTTACAGCAAGAAAAGCAGTGATCACTCCATAGCAGGAGAGAGAGGGCAGATTCCTGAAGCACTGACTGACAATCTCTGTAAATGTGTCATTGTCAGAATGCAACTAGCTAGTGTCACTTCTGCTGTTAACTCATAGGCAGCCATGTTTAAATGACAGAGTGACTCATTGCAGAGTCTCATTTTTTTAAGGCCAAGAACAATGTCTAGACTGACCCATGAAAGCCAATCAAAAATGGTGACTTACTAATAATTAAAATAGAAGGAAAATATGCTTGCTAGCAGAAAGTGCACTCTGCAGATAATCCTCATCGCTTACTAAACTCCAGAGAAAACATAACATGTAGAAAATCTAACCAATATTATATTTAGCTAAGACATTCTGCCCACTTACTACTCAATAGACTCCACACACTTAAAGCATACCTCCCAACTTTCTGAGATGGGAAAGAGGGGCACAGTTAAGTGGTCCAGGAAGTATTAATAATGTGAAATGATTGGCTAAATCCACAAGTGTTTTTCATCTTATATTTGTTTTTTAAAACAAAAATTGTGTAACACTTTTGGTATTACATCTATTAAAGAGGTCTACATGTCTGTCCAAAATGAGGGGCAACTGAGAAGGAAAGAGGGACAGAAGAATTTTGTTCCCAAGGAGGGACAGTCACTCCGAACTAGGGACAGTTGGGAGGTATGCCTAATATATACAGCATGTCACAAAAGTGAGTACACCCCTCACATTTTTGTAAATATTTTATTATATCTTTTCATGTGACATCACTGAAGAAATTACACTTTGCTACAATGTAAGGTAATGAGTGTACAGCTTGTATAACAGTGTCAATTTGCTGTCCCCTCAAAATAACTCAACATACAGCCATTAATGTCTAAACCACTGGCAACAAAAGTGAGCACACCCCTAAGTGAAAATGTCCAAATTGGACCCAATTAGCCATTTTTCCTCCCCGGTTTCATGTGAATCGTTAATGTTACAAGGTCTCAGGTGTAAATGGGGAGCAGCTGTTGATAAATTTGGTTTCATCGCTCTCACTCTCTCCTACTGGTCACTGGAAGTTCAACATGGCACCTCATGGCAAAGAACTCTCTGAGGATCTTAAAAAAAAGAATTGTTGCTCTACATACAGTAAAGATGCCTAGGCTATAAGAAGATTGTCAAGACCCTGAAACTGAGCATACAGTGGTTTAACAGGACAGGTTCCACTCAGAACAGGCCTCGCCATGATCGACCAAAGATATTGAGTGCACGTGCTCAGCATCATATCCAGAGGTTGTCTTTGGAAAATAGATGTATGAGTGCTGTCTGCATTGCTGCAGAGGTTGAAGGGGTGAGGGATCAGCCTGTCAGTGCTCAGACCATATGCCACACACTGCATCAAGTTGGTCATCCTAGAAAGTAGCCTCTTCTGAAGATGATGCACAAGAAAGCCCACAAACAGTTTGCTGAACACAAGCAGACTAATGATATCGTTTACTGGAACCATGTCCTGTGGTTTGATGAGACCAAGATATACATATTTGGTTCAGATGGTGTCAAGCGTGTGTGGCAGTAACCAGGTGAGGAGTACAAAGACAAGTGTGTCTTGCTTACAGTCAAGCATGGTGGTGGGGGTGTCATGGTCTGGGGCTGCATGAGTACTGCTGGCACTGGGGAGCTACAGTTCAGTGAGGAAACCATGAATGCCAACATGTACTGTGACATACTGAAGCAGAGCATGATCCCCTTCCTTCGCATACTGGGCATACTGGGCCGCAGGGCAGTATTCCAACATGATAAACCCACAAACACACCTCCAATCACACCTCCACTGCCTTGCTAAAGAAGCTGAGGGTAAAGGTGATGGACTGGCCAAGCATATCTTCAGAGCTAAACCCTATTGAGCATCTGTGGGGCATCCTCAAATGGAAGGTGGAGGAGCGCAGGGTCTCTAACATCCACCAGCTCCATGATGTCATCATGGAGGAGTGGAAGAGGACTCCAATGGCAACCTCTGAAGCTTTGGTGAACTCCATGCCCAAGAGGGTTAAGGCAGCACTGGAAAATAATGGCCACACAAAATATTGAAACTTTGGGCCCAATTTAGACATTTTCACTTAGGGGTGTACTCACTTTTGTTGCCAACGATTTAGACATTAATGGCTGTGTGTTGAGTTATTTTGAGGGGACAGCAAACTTACCGTTATACAAGCTGTACACTCACTACTTTACATTGTAGCAAAGTGTCATTTCTTCAGCATTGTCACATGAAAAGATATAATAAAATATTTACAAAAATGTGAGTGGTGTACTCACTTTTGTGAGATACTGTATATAAAGTCAGACTTGTATTGCTTTAAATAGAGTAGGGAATGGTTAAAATCCCTGTAAACTTTTTTTGCCATCTGTATTATGTTGGGCAGATTTTTCTTCACTTCCTGTCCTGGAGATGCAAGTCTTTCCAAAGTGGGGGGAAATCCCCCCTTAGATAGTTATCACTGGAACAAGTGTTGCCATTAGAGGATAGTCCCTCCATTTCTGTTCTGGTGACAACTAAAATTGTTTTTTTTTCCTTCATTTTTCCAGTGACAGTGGTAACCAGAACAAATTTCTCTACTCTGTCAAAAACTGAAAAAAGCTTTGAACTCTGGAAGCTGAACCCAAAAAAGCAGGCAGAGGGAAAAAGACCTGTTAATAGTATTACTTGTGGTCTCCCTGATCTTTACCATGCCTTGTTCTGTACTGTGTCTCTGTGTGAGCCATCTTGGCCTAAGCATAGCTTTGATTCCTTGTTTCAGAGCCTTCAGAAAGGAGAACAGTAAATGGCACCATAAGGACATCACCAAATCTCATTTCAAATATCCTGAGAATAGGCAGCAGTACCTTAGACGATTTTGCACTTCAGATAAACAGCTTTAAATCTGTAAGCACAGGAGTGCGTAGGCAGCCTAATATACCTAGAAGTGCAGTGCCATTGTAACACCCCACAGCAATTTACTTTGACTGCAAAAAAACAATGTTTCAGGGTCTTAGGGTTGCTGTTTACATGGCCAAATGCAGAATGTGAAGAACAGAATTCAGATTGGTTCTTCAACTGCTTTAGCAAAGATACCTTTGTAGGAAGTTGTTGTGTGCTGTCTGGAATTTGTCCATTGATCTAAAGTGCTGCTGTTTGCTTCTTCAGGCTTGCAGGAACATAATGGGGACTAATTTGTCCTTTGTTATGGTCTCCAGGAAGCCATCCTGGGGAAGCGAGTGCCTGTGAATGACAATGAAATTCTGCAAGATTTGGGTGGCCATTTTGGGGAGGCTGTGATTTATATATCACTTCCCTACCATTTTATAGGAAGTCCTCACAGGACAAGAGAGCAGAGAGGCAGCATCATCATGTAGCAGCATAGAGAAATGTATGTGGTCGCCACCTCCAGATAGTGAGTCTGCACCGCAACTATTCAGGAAGCCATGTGAAAATGGTTTTGGACAGATTCTAGAGACAGAATATTGCATCTGCATCCCTGATGTGAAATAAACAAGGAAGATTTGAGAGAGAACAGATCAGAATCTGTTCCTCAAGGGATAATGGGATTTTTAAGGGTGCATATTTCTCTCATGAAGTAAGCACAACCACAAGGGATAATTAAAAAAATCTATAATTTATTACAAAGTATACAATTTAAAATGGTAACAATATTAAGTCATAAAAACAATGACCAAGATTAATACTCATTTTCAATTAACTTGAACAGATGCTTGTGTATATTGTGTAGCCGACGCGTTTCGTAGATTAGATTGCTGCTTCTTCGGGGCTGTTCGCCATGCATCTGCATAGTTCAAGCTATAAAGAAACATGACTTTAGTATCAAAAGTAGACAATAATTTTACAAAAGAATTTCAACAATATTTTCATTAGAGTGCCAAATATCCTGACATTGATCAAAGATATATTGCAACATCGGAGGGAGAGAACCGGCCACATCCAGTGATAAACAGGTGGTGTCAGAATCACCTATATGGTCTTGCAGATGTCGAACCATACTTATGGTTTAAAAGAAATTGTGTCACTGATCATCTAAAAATTAAAAATATATATATGTTAAGATGCAAAAGCATCGTAGAATAACACATATATATGCCCCGCGAGTAAAGCATTGGCTCAATACCTTAAATAACCTGTAATAATAAGACTGTAGTTGAGAAGGATTACCTCATCAAATTACTAAATAGTGTATAGACATAGGAGGGAAGGAGGGGGTGGGGGAGGGGGGGGATCTCCAGTCAGTTGATCTCCCCACAACCCCATGAGTGTAAATATAAATAAATATGTATACATAGTCAAAAATAGGGGTAAAAGAGAAAGATAAATATCATCCCAACCCTCAACATTCATGGCCACTAAATACTATCACAGAGAGCCAAATACCACACTCAGAGGGGCAATGTGAACATATATAGAGATACAAAAAGTATACAAAAAAGGGGGGGACCGAAAACAGAACCTACCTGATAAGTTGCCACCTATAGGGATTGTAGGGAAGACCCGAGGATATTTGGATCGGAGTAGGGCAGCTTCAACGATCCAGGGTCAGAGCAAGCACATTCCAGTCCTGTTCGCCCTAACCAAGGGCAAAAAAAAAGCCTCTGTCCTCCTCTGGTACACGTAGCATGTCCTCCCCAGCTGCCGTAATGTGAGTCACACTGAGTCATTGATCCTGGCTTCCCTTTTACGTAGGGTTCCAACTGGAAGTGAAACGAGCGGGGTCAGTTCGCTGACATCACTTCCAGTGTGAGTGTCCCCGAGATCGCGCATGTGTAGTGACCCATCGGCCGCTGCATTATCGGCGAACGAAGGTCCAGAGCTAGAGGTACCATCCAGCTGCCAAAAGGAGAAAGGCAGCTGGCAAATGAGGAGACAAAAGCCTCCCCGTTCCAAGGGGACACTCGAACATCATGCTCTTGCTGGGTGTCCAGTGTGCTCCTGTTCCTTTAAGGGGGTTTGGGCTGCCTCCAGGCCCACCTGCCCCTCATCTATGCATTTAATGCATGTGCTTCCATTGTGGAGACGCTTATAAATTCAGTAGCGTTAAGACTGCAAGCATACACGGAGTGCTGTGAAGAGGCCTTGCAGCTTATGCATGCGTTTGCAAATGCGTGCTATCTAAACACCTGTTTTTAATGCAGACTGTTGGACAGGTTAATTTGGTCAGTTTGCAGACTAGTTGGTGAGTTGAGCTATGGAATGTTCTGTTTTTGTCTTTCATGTGATAGCCCTTCCATGTGCTCCTTGCGGTGAAGGCCACTTATAGGTGGGGTCAGGGGCCATTTGTTTGTCACACAATATGACCAACACTGCAAGATGACCCGTCCTCTCTCAATGATGTATTTGCAATCAAAAATCATTTTGTCAATACATTTAAAAAAAAAAAACCTTACGATAAATATCCATCATAATAAAATTATGTAACTAAAAAAGAAAAAGAAGAAGAAATAATAACAACATAACAATATAACAATATGAATAGTATAAACAGTGGTGAGTATGAATGGCTGCCTAGATGGTTATTCCTATGTACATATCACAGCATGCCACCTAAAATAGCCTATATACAGGGATCCAAAAGGAGGCATAAAAATAGCCTCCAAGACAGTTCCTATAGAAAAGGCTTGAAGGATAATGTCGTTCATATCCAGCGGGCTCTTTGATTGAAAATCCATTTAGTTTCCTGTTGGAGGATTTTTTATTAAAATTGCCTCCTCTTTCCTGTTGTGGTATAACCTCAAGTGCAAAGAATGAAATACATGATGGATCGTAGCCATGATTGAGACCTACATGTCTACATATGGGTGTATAAAGCGGGCCGGTGTCAAGGTAGTATAAGTGATCACGTATACGTCTGGCGAAAGTACGTTTGGTTTTACCAATGTAAAATGCACCACATGTGCAGATAGCCAGGTATACCACGACAATGGTGCCACAGTCGGCATATGATTTGGACTTCCTATAGCTGCCTCTGGGTAGTGAACAGCCCTTCCCCTCCTTTATCCAAGGACATTGATCACATTTACCACATCTATATCACCTGAATGACCACAACATACAGGGATATACAATGTAATACTGACACATAATCACACACATAGGTTGGACTTGACGGACTTGTGTCTTTTTTCAACCTCACCTACTATGTAACTATGTAACTATATGTGCCATTGCCTCCCACAGCGCCTTCCATTATTGGTAAAAATTAAAGATGGCTGTGTACAAGGCTGTCCCTTTCGGATCGAGACCTCCTATATACTACTTCTGGACAATCTGACACGTACTTTGAAATTTTTGGATCCTCAGAAAGAAAATGCCAGTTTTGAGCTATTAGTGCGCAGAATTGATCTTGGAGTGCGCTAAAAGTGGTAATCAATTTTGTAGTAACATTGGTACTCTGGGATTTGGATTTAAAAATGAATTGCTCTCCTTGGTTAGACCTTGCCCTTTGATAAGCCCTTTTAAGGATCTTTTTGCTGTACCCCCTGATCTGTAAGCGCCCATAGAGGGCTTTAGCTTCCTTCTTAAAGTCTTCCTCCCTCGCACAATTATGCCATAACCTAAGATATTGGCTAAAGGGATGCTACGTATCAATGAATGGGGATGAGAGCTTGAATAGTGTAAGATGGTATTTCCAGGAGTTTCCTTGCGGTATAGGGTGCTATAAATAGATCCATCCGGATTTAGGAAAAGTCGCAGATCCAGGAAAGGGATACTATGGGTATCTGACTGCATCGTAAATTTCAGATTGAATTGATTGGCAGACAGAAATGCCATGAATTCAGAGAGTTCACTTGAGGTTCCAGTCTAGATGACAAGCACGTCGTCTATGTACCTCTGCCACAAAAGAATGTGGCGGAGGTACATCGAGGCCCCATCATCTGAGAACAGAGTTCTTTCAGACCCCCCAGTTACAGGTTGGCATATGATGGGGCACATGAAGTCCCCATTGCAACCCCCTGTACCAGGAGGTATGGGGACCCATTAAACAAAAAGACATTGGAAGTCAAAATATGTCTCAGTAAAAAGATAACAAAATTACATAGTTAACAATTGTTCCTATCCTGTTCATGCAATAAGCCTGCGACCAGCTCAATACCCTTCTCATGAGGGATACTCGAGTATAAGGCTTCAATGTCGATAGCTACTAGTATAGCGCCCACAGGAATAGTGAGACCCTCAATGACCTTGAGCAATTCCAACGTGTCTTTAAGATAAGATGGAAGTCCAATAACATGGGATCTTAATTGACTATCCACATAGGTACTTGCTTTTTCTGTGTGACACCCGATACCAAACACTATTGGGCGACCAGGGGGATTTTTTATATTTTTATCGACCTTCGGGAGGGCATAAAAGGTAGATATCTAGGTATTCAAAAAGGTTCTTGTCAATAAGGGCCTGTTGATAAGCCTCAGTTATAATGGTACGATATTGTGCTCACAAGTCTGTCAATGTATCCCGGGGTTTCTGCTGATACCATTCATTGTTGTTCAAAATTGTATCACACATCTTGATATAATGATCTCTATCCATTATAACCACATTACCGCCTTTGTCGGCTGGTTTCACAATAATCTGGTCATTTTGGGTAATATTCCTGGAAGCAGATTTCTGTCCTTGAGTAAGGTTACTCATGAAGCATGGCGGAAAGGAAAACCCCTCAACGTGCTTCATGGTCTGCTTGAGAAATGCCCATACCACTGGGCAGGTCTGTAACTGGGGAAACTTGGTAGATTTAGCCTTGAATTTCTGTGGGTCAGATGTTATCTCTATATTGTTATCTTCCTCATCAGAGGAAGGGAGGGTGGTCTGTTCATCCACACCAAAACCCTCATTCTCATCAAGCAACTGAATGAGGGTTTTTAGCGTGTGAAAATCTTGGACTTTAAATCCTTTATACATCTCCTCATCACCTGTCTCCATACGTATTCAGGAAGCCATTTCTGCATGGGACCTGAGATGAGGGATAGACAGAATTTACTTCTGACAAGATTGACGTGTATGCTTTTCCCTGTCAGGGCAAGCGTGATGACCCTAGGCATTCAGTTGGACAAGTGGGAATGAGGATACTATTTGAGAGGTTGTTATGCACTAGTAATGCGAATACTACAGCACCCCTTCTATGCTACCTACAATGGGTACAGTAAAGTAAGTTTTACAAGTATGTACCTTGCACTTCACCCTATTCTGGGGACAGATAATAACCCTCTCATAGACACTCGGTTCACTTACAATTGGAAATCTATCACCTTGTGGGACTGTATTTTCTCTACATGTATGGATCTAAATTAGGCCATGTCATGTAATTGGGACTATACCCGTTAAGTGCTCAGCAAGAGATGTGCCAAGCATTTACAACTAACACTTTTTGTTTTCCAAGTAAGGCATCCTGAAAACAGAAAATCCTCCAAATGTGTGCACTAAATCTTAACATGTAAATGTGGGCAGTTGAGCAACAATAAGTTAAACTCATATGCTAGATTAAGAAACTTGTGTAAAGTTGAACGTAATTTATAAAGCACAACCAATATCAGGGCAGTGTAACCTAAACTAAAGGGTGCAAACCTGACCTTGCTGCTTGTGGTGGTTAAGGAAAACCCTCTGGGGTTCATTCAGACTTCCAGAGTCCTAAAGTAAACCACGCTGAAACAGCAGACCCCTGTTAAAGTGTTTCTAAAGTCAGAAGTTTTTTTTTATTTTAATGCATTCTATGTATTAACCACTTCAGCCCAGAAGATTTGGCTGCTCAATGACCAGGCCATTTTTTGCGATACAGCACTGCACCGATTTAACTGACAACTGAGTGGGCATGCAACGCTGTACCCAAATAAAATTGATTTCCTTTTTTCCCCACAAATAGAGCTTTCTTTTGGTGGTATTTGATCAACTTTGCATTTTTTATTTTTTGCGCTATAAACAAAAGAAGAGCAACAATTTTGAAAAAAAAACACAATGGGGGTTATTTACGAAAGGCAAATCCACTTTGCACTACAAGTGCACTTGGAAGTGCAGTCTCTGTAAATCTGAGGGGTAGATCTGAAATCAGGGGAAGCTCTGCTGATTTTATCATCCAATCATGTGCAAGCTAAAATGCTGTTTTTTATTTCCTTGCATGTCCCCCTCGGATTCCAAGTGCACTTGTAGTGCAAAGTGGATTTGCCTTTAGTAAATAACCCCCAATATCTTTTACTTTTTGCTATAATAAACATCCCGTATTTTTTTTCAAAATAACAAATTTTTTCCTCAGTTTAGGCCGATATGTATTCTTCTACATATTTATGGGGAAAAAAAAATCGTAAAAGAGAGAAAATTGATTGGTTTGTGCAAAAGTTATAGCGTCTACAAAATAGGGGATAGATTTATGGCATTTTTATTATTATTTTTCTTTTACTTGTAATGGCAGCGATCTGCAATTTTTATCAGGACTAAAATTGGACACTTTTGACACATTTTTGGGACCATTGACAATTACACAGCGATCAGTGCTATAAAAATGCACCGATTACTGTATAAATGTCTCTGTCAGGGAAGGGGTTAACACTAGGGGGCGATCAAGGGGTTAACTGTGTTCCCTATGTGTGTTGTAACTGTAGGGGGGATGGGACTGTCTAGGAGGAGTGAGAGATCGGTGTTCATACTTAGTATGAACACTCAATCTGTCTCTAGTCCCCTGAAAGAACCGGATTTGTGTGTTTACACACACAGATCCTGGTTCTCGCTCTGTCACGAGTGATCACGGGTGCCCAGCTATCATCACGCCCACTGGGAACTCACATCGGCTCCGAACACACGCTTTGGGCGCGCGCTCACCCCTAGTGGCCAAAAGGCAAAGCGACGTAAGGTAATGTTGTTTAGCCCAGCCGTGCCATTCTGCCCCAGTAAAACTGTGGGGGCTGGTCGGCAAGCAGCTAAGATGAAAAACCTTCTGTGTGCAGCAGCCCCTTTAGTTCCCCTAATATTTACCTGAGCCCCATCTTGATCCAGCGATGTTGCACGAGAGCCTCAGCTGCTGGGACTCTCCCTTGTCATTGGCTGAGACAGCAGTGGGGTGCCATTGGATCCTGCTGTTATCAATCAAATTCAGTGAGCCAATGAAGAGAGAGAGGGGGCGGGGCCGAGCTGCAACTTCATGTCTGAATGGACACACAGAGCAGCGGCTCGGCTTGGCTGCCTCCATAGCAAGAAGCTTGCTGTAGGGGCACTCGGCAGGAGGGAGGGGCCAGGAGTGCCAAGGGACCTGAGAAGAGGAGGATCAGGGCTGCTCTGTTCAAAACCATTACACAGAGCAGGTAAGTATAAAATGTTTGTTATTTTTAAACAAAAAAAAACAAGACTTTAATATCACTTTAAAGTGTGCTCCAGGTGTTTGGGTGTTATTGTGAACTTGTATCGGGCGATGGAGTGTAAAGATCTCAAAGCTCCATCTGTTCACATCCTTGGCAGACAGGCAGGTCTGCAAAGGTTTGGGTGGATATAGAATACACAGAACTGCCTGGATAGTTCTATGTATTGGTAGGGTCCCAGATTTAGGGTTCAGCTCTATGGAATAGTGTGGGGGCTTGCCTACAATGTGATAAATGCTTAGGTGGTGTATAGGGTGGCTTTACTTTAAAAAAAAATAAATAACATGAAATGCTATTTTCTTTTGTCTGATTTTTTTATATTGAGGTACATTGCTTGGAATGATAAATGACTTAGAACAAAGGTCTAAATCGGTAGAAGGATATGATGCCTGAGATGTTCTGATTCTGTGGATTCTGCACTTTCCCCCATGGAAGCTTATATATCTCTAAGGAAGAATAATTAAAAAAAACAGTAAGCACACATAACTACTCCTTTTGTTTTCAAACTTACCAGCAATTTTCATACAGATTTTATTAATTCTACTTTATTTAAAATATCTACTAAGAGAAATGCATATGCTGCTGTTGCTGACCTTTCCTTAATGCTTTTAAATGCTGAAATGCTAAAGATGCTAACTACCTGTCCTATTGATTTATTAGCTTCAATATTTTAAGTCAATGACCAGGGATAGTTATGAAGAGGACATTCACCACATTGCTAAAAAAATCTGTTCTAAAAGATGTGGAGGTTGCCATTGCCAGCCTCTGCTTCTGAAAAAATGGATTTTTAATACAGCTTACCTGTAAAATCCTTTTCTTGGAGTACATCACGGGACACAGAGTACCATAATAATGACTAATTGGGTTATATGCTACCTTTAGGTGATTGGACACTGGCAACCAATAGTAAGACGGTTCTTCCCATATAACCCCTCCTATACAGGAAATACCTCAGTTTTGTAGCAAGCAATGATGATCCCAGAAAAGAGGGGAGGGACCTCTGTGTCCCATGATGTACTCCAAGAAAAGGATTTTACAGGTAAGCTGTATTAAAAATCAATTTTTCTTTATCGTACATCACGGGACACAGAGCACCATAATAATGACTAATTGGGATGTCCTAAAGCAATGCACCTGAGGGGGGGAACACAATATCCCTAAGCCCAAACGGGCCAGAGACTATAAAGCTGCCTGCAACACGCTGTGGCCAAAAACAGTCTCTTTTTGAGATCTAACATCCACCTGGTAAAACCTGGTGAACGTATGAACTGAAGACCAAGCGGCCGCATTGCAAACCTGAGCCATAGACACCTGTTGGTGTACTGCCCATGATGCACTAACCCCTCTAGTGGAGTGTGCTTTTAAATCCCAAGGTGGAACCTTGCGCTTTAAACCATACGCCTGGATAATAGTCTGGTGAATCCACCTAGATATAGTTGAACTTGTTGCCAGCTGTCCTTTTTTAGGACCTTCCGGCAGGACAAAAAGGCAGTCAGTCTTTCGAAAAGAAGCTGACATCCTTAAGTAAACTTTGATCGCCCTCACCACATCAAGCGAGTGAAGCGACCTTTCCTCCCTAGTTTTAGGGTTTGGAAAAAAGGAAGGTAGAATGGTATCCTGATTTAAATGAAATTTGGAAACCACCTTTGGTAAAAAATCAGGACGAGGGCGCATGACCACTCTGTCCTGATGAAGAATCAAAAAAGGTTCTTTGCAAGAAAGGGCGGCCAATTCTGACACCCTTCTAGCCGACATTATAACCACCAAAAAAACTATTTCCTGACTAATAGGACAAATGGAATATGCCCAATAGGTTCAAACGGTTGACTCTGTAAGGCTGACAGCACCAAATTTAGGTCCCAGGGACATAAAGGATGTTTAACCAGCGGCCTCAGGTGCGTTACTCCCTTGACAAAGGTTCGTACCAAAGAATGGGATGCAATTGGTCTTTGGGAAAAAAACGATAAGGCTGAAATCTGTCCTTTAATTGTCCCTAAAGCCAGCTTCAAGTTTACTCCTGCTTGAAGAAAAGCAAGAACTCTTCCAATCGTATACCTACGAGGGTTCCATTTCTTTTCCTCACACCAAGAAATGTATGACTTCCAGACTCTATAATAGATAGCTTTAGAAACTGACTTTCTAGCATTTATCAGAGTAGACAAGACTGAACCCATAATACCACAGTCTTTCAGTACTCTGGTCTCGATAGCCATGCCATCAAATTTAGCAACCGTAAAGAAGGATGGAATATGGGTCCTTGAGACAACAGGTCTGGACGGCATGGAGGGACCAATGGGTCCCCCACTGCCAACTTCACAATCTCCGAGTACCATGATCTCCGGGGTGATGCTGGGGCCACTAGGATCACTGGCTTCCATTCCTCCTGTATCCTGTGTAGTAAGTGCGTCAGAATTTGGATCGGAGGGAAGCCATATATCAGAGAATACTGATCCCAAGGAACTACTAATGCGTCTATCCCAACAGCAAGCGGATTCTTGGTCCTCGATACAAATCTGTCCATCTTGGCATTGAATCTGGATGCTAGCAGATCCACATCTGGGGTCCCCCAGTGTTGACAGATCTGTAGAAAAACCTTGGGATGCAAGGACCATTCCCCTGGCAACAATTTCTGGCAACTTAGGAAGTCTTCCTGCCAATTGTCCACCCCCGGTATAAACACTGCCGAGAGAAATGGCACATGCTTTTCTGCCCACGTCAATATGTAATTTACTTCTCTTTGGGCTGCCCGACTCCTGGTACCTCCCTTGTGGTTGATATATGCCACTACCGTGGAGTTGTCGGACTGGACTCGGACAGGGAGACCCCTTAACCTGGACGTCCAGAAGTGCAGAGCCAGACGAGCTGCCCGAATCTCTAATAGATTGATGGGCAAGGTCCTCCTCCAGGACTGCTCCCCAGCCAAGACGACTGGCGTCTGTAGTTACTAATCTCCAGGTTGCTGGTGGAAAAGATTTTCCTTTTCTCAAATTGCTGGTTTTTAACCACCAAGAGAGGCTTCATTGTACCTGTGGGGATAGAACCATAGGATGATCTAAGGTTCGAGCAGACCTGTCCCAGGCTTCCAGAATACTGTTCTTGAACACCCTGGAGTGGAACTGTGCATATGGAATTGCGTTTAAGGATGACACCATTTTGCCCAGCAACCTCATGCACAGCTGAATAGAAGGCCTTGGTTCTTTTTTCACCTTCTGGACAAGTTCCACTAAGGAAATGACCTTTAAGGGGGGTAAAAACACCCTTTCTTGGGCGGTGTCCAAGACCAGACCCAGATATACCAAGGCATGGGTTGGACAAAGGGCTGACTTTGGATCCGACGGGACCCTTGAGTACAAAAAACGGTTTGGAGGAATTTCCCGGAACTCTATTCTGTAACCCTGTGATATAGTGGAAATGACCCATCTGTCTTGGACCAGATCTTCCCATGCATCCAAAAACAGCCAAAGCCTGCCCCCCACCAGTGAGAGCGGGGCGTCCCTTCACAAGGGTGACTTGGAGTTGGACTTGGCCGGCTTTTGATTCCAGGGCTTCCTCTGACCCTGAGGTTTTTTAAAACCAGACGGCTGAGGCCATCGATACCACTTGGGGGAAGAAGCACTAGGTCCTGGAGCATTTGGAATTTTATAAGAGGGTTGCTTACCTCTCCTTTTAGTAGGGAGAAGGGCATGCTTTCCTCCAGAGATCTTTTGGATATATTTATCCAGATCTTCTCCAAACAAGCGTTCTCCATGGAATGGAAAAGCTGCAAGTAGCCTCTTGCATGGCGTCTCAGCAGACCAGTTCTTTAGCTACAAAACCCTGCGCATATGTATAGACAGTAACGCAAAACAAGACATCTGCTGGATTGAGTCTTTCAATGCGTCCACTGCAAAACATAAAGCATGAGGAAGCTCCGACAATTCCTCGGTAGGTTCCTCCTGACAAGGCAGGTTTTTTATTAACCTTTTAAAATGGTCTTTTAGGGATTGGCAAATCCCAATGGCTGCAACTGCTGGCTGAACTGCTGAACTGTTTTTAACCCCTTCCCGACCGGCGCACGCCGATGTACATCGGCAGAATGGCACGGCTGGGCAAATGGACTTACAGGTACGTCCATTGCGTGCACGCCGCCGGGAGCTCCGTGAGTCGGGTCGCGGGTCCCGCGGACTCGATCACCGCGGGGATACCCGCGATTACCTCACGGAGAGGACGAACGGGGAGATGCTGATGTAAACAGCATCTCCCCGTTCTGCCTAGTGACAAGTGTCACTGATCACAGCTCCCTGTCATCGGGAGGAGTGATCACAATAATGACACTGCTAGCCCATCCCCCTACAGTTAGTAATCACTCCCCTAGGACATACTTAACCCCTCCCCGCCCCTAGTGATTAACCCCTTCACTGCCAGTGTCATTTACACAGTAATCAGTGCATTTTTAATCGCACTGATCGCTGTATAAATGACAATGGTCCCAAAAATGTGTCAAAAATGTCCGACATGTCCGCCATAATGTCGCAGTCACAATAAAAATCGCTGATTGCCGCCATTACTAGTAAAAAAAATATATTAATAAAAATGCCATAAAACTCTCCCCTATTTTGTAAAAACTACAACTTTTGTGCAAACCAATCAATATATGCTTATTGCGATTTTTTTTTATTAAAAATATGTAGAAGAATACGATCGGCCTAAACTGAGGAAAAAAAATGTTTTTTTTATATATTTTTGGGGGATATTTATTATAGCAAAATGTAAAAAATAATGCGTTTTTTTTCAAAATTGTCGCTCTTATTTTGTTTATAGCACAAAAAATTAAAATCGCAGAGGTGATCAAATACCACCAAAAGAAAGCTCTATTTTTGGGGGAAAAAGGACGTCAATTTTGTTTGGAAGACACGTCGCACGACTGCAAAATTGTCAGTTAAAGCAACGTAGTGCCAAATCGCAAAAAACGCTCTGGTCAGGAAGGGGGTAAAATCTTCTGGGGCTGAAGCGGTTAATAAGGACTCTAGCTTTTTATCAGCTGGATCCTTAAATACCTGGGCATTATCCACTGGGCAGGTTAAACTCTTATTCACTGAAGAAATGGCGGCGTCCACCAAAGGTGTACCCCATCTCTTCCTGAACTTTTCCTCCATAGGATATAAGATAGAAAACCTTTTTGGAGGTAAGTATATCCTGTCAGGATGATCCCAGTCTGCAAGGATCCCAAAGTAGAAGAGGAGAGTCCAGACTCCTGAACCGGGGGTAACTTAAACCCAACTTGTACCATCTCAGTCAGAGATTGGATAAACAATTTCTGGGAATGGGAGGCTGAAATTGGCTCCTCTGAACCTGAGTCCTCAGCTGAGGATTCTTCAGCCTCTCCTTCCTCCTGGTCTTTTATGGCCACCTCCTCCAAATCCTCTGCCCACTCTGGTTCCAGATCACCTGGACCCATCTGGCTATAAGAGTCCTGATGCTCTAGTGATTCTCCACTTGGCCTGGGCTCAGGGGAGGGAGATCTATTACGCTTCTTCCCTCCCTGTGTTACAGAAGCAATCATGCCAGCTATTTTGCCTTCAAGGCTTGCTAAGGCAGATGCCAAATCATCCTTTGTAACATAAGCCGAGGCAGGAATATTGATGGTGGCCACTATGCCTGACAAATGCAATGGCTCAGCCAGGCCAGATGCCGCAGGTCTTTCAGGGGAGACTGAGGCTGCATCAGCATGGGGCTGGTCTCCTGTTTTCAAGGAAGGTACTCTTACCCCTGTGCTTGCCCTGCTCCCTGTACCTCGTTTTCTGGAAGATATTGCTTACATACGAGGAAAAAGTACTCCCTACAAGCTGTAACCAGTGTTTAACCTATCGCAATTGTGTCCAAAAACCTCCAGACTACCTCCAGACTCACGTGCCCAAGTATTGCCCTGTGCTGTCCCAGCGCACGCCAGGAGCTCCAGCTCCTTATAAAGCCTAACCTGGCATTGGACTGAGCGCATACACGCTCCCGCGTGAACAGCGGCATGCACGCTGCGCGGCGCAGCTGCCGTGCCCAGACGCAGGCAGCACATGCCACACATGCGTGATGCGCACAGTAGCAGCGCACACGCACAACGGTGGTGCGCACGCATCGCACACATGGCGCATGCGCACACCTGCACACGCCCGCCATAAGTGCGCGCCGTACCTGGCCATCTGTAATTTCCAGACACAAGCAAAGGTTTTTCAGTGGAACAGAGGAAATATATATATATAAAATTCCCAAAGGGAGTACTCACCGTCCCAAGCAGCAGGGCCTGTTTTACCAGGCCCAATTTTCCCCCATCATGGCGGGTAGTGCCTCTGAGGACCTTCAAGGACTGGGTCCCACATTTTTGGGGGCCACACCCTTGGACCTGTAAGGCACCCTTCTGGTTTACCTTGGGCAAGTTATGACCAGGAATACCAACTTAACAAGGGTCCGGCGCCATAGAGGACACATTACAAGCAAAACCTCGCTCTTGAACCGAGGCTCGGGTACCATCCACTTTAGCTTTCTTATGCCATCCGAATGGATCTGATTATAATATCCTCACTGGGACATTATTTGAAGAATTTTGAAGAGCTTCAACAGCCATGACCATCACCTTCAAGACACAAAAAAAAACTGAGGTATTTCCTGTATAGGAGGGGTTATATGGGAGGAACCGTCTTACTATTGGTTGCCAGTGTCCAATCACCTAAAGGTAGCGTATAACCCAATTAGTCATTATTATGGTGCTCTGTGTCCCGTGATGTACGATAAAGAAATGTTGTTTGGCTGTGGGCTGTTTGTCTCATACTAATCTTCGGGCGTTAATAAGTCTTTGTCAATCTATTTTACCATGGAAGAATGCTCATTGGGAAAAGCTAAAGGGACCCAACAGTTGCTGGGTCACTGATCCACCACTCTACACGTACACCTAATTTTTTTTAACTCCCTTTATACATAATTTAGTGGACAAAACACAATTTGCGATGCAGTGCAGTGCTACGCGTTAATGCACGTTACCACAATGCACTATGAACACACTTTAATGCACTTTATGTGTACTTGTGTGTTGTAGTAAATTCATTTTAAAAATGGCAATGCAGCTCCAACTTACATGCGTTGCAGCAAACCATGACACGTTGTAATGTACTACTGTGTGCTGCATTGGAAAAAAAGATGCAGGTCCATTTTTCAGTTACCTCTTTTCGTTAGCAGCCCATTCAAATTGAAAGGACTGCCTTAAAGCTATTAATATGTGAAACAACATGTGCTAAGGTAATACTAAAGAATGACAACGTGTGAGTGGGCCCTAAATTCTGCAATTATCTGGAAAGTTATCTGATATCACTGATCCTTACTCTTCTCTGTTGCTGGTCCATACTCCCGGACAGAGGGGTACAGGGGGGTCGCGTAATGATGTGTGGTTGAAGCTCTACATTGTAGTACTATGAGCTTATGCTGACACAATGATATACTCCCTAGGGGCTATGTCCATGTTGCCCTGGGCTTAAAGGAAGTAGGTTAGATGATGCTGGCTGTCATTCAGCCTAGAATAGGGCTGGCCCTAAATTGCAGTGAGGTAAATCTAAGAACAGAAACAGAGAGGAGGTAATTATTACAGAAAGCAGCATTTCTTACCTTTAAACATGCTAGGATGTTATCCTTCCATTTTTATTGTGGGGCTTTAAAAAACACTTACTTTGCACAGTATACAAAACTAATAACACATTCTAATGCTTTACTATTCTTTTTTGAATAGTTATTGATTGAGCTAAAATCTCCTGTATTTGTTCTAAATCTCATGTGCATTCCCATAAAATGCGGTTGCTGGTCTTGCTTTACTTATATTATCCCTTTCCAAATTGAGATTTGCTGAGTTTATACTTCTGATCAACAATCCTGGGAATTCCAGTTCCAACTAGCTGACCTTAAGTATCTGCTGATTAATTCCACTGGTCGAGGATGGGTCCAGATGGAGTGAGAGCCGCAGGCTTAAAAGATATATAATTGTGCCGCGTGGGACTCCAAGAGAGCTGGCCACCTATTATGATTCAGCTAAAAAGTAATACCTCAGATTATCTACAAATCATCACAGCTCACAAAGTACTACTGTCCGACTTACAACCAATGCAACCATTTATCAGTTTATGGGGCTTAAAATGCTATTTTTTTGTGTTGTTGCTTGGATTAGCTCAGGGAATTTTTATTCTATTTTGAAAGAGTTATTTAAGTAGAATGAGAAGTGCTTACATAGAAAACACATGCCATTTATTTTTTGTAGTTGCTTTAATCATTCACATTTTCTCTGCATTGAGCCTGCTGGTCATTTTATTTAGCTGTGAAGGCAAACATGTTGCTAACACTAATGAAAGATGTAGGACAGATGTTGTCAAATTACTTAAAGCGGAACTTTACCCATAACAACTTGATAAAAAATAATGTTCTTTAGCAAGGAACATTCATTTCCCATTAATAAAGTATGCAAACTAAATTTGTGTGTGCTCTAAATTGCCTCCAGCATTGCTCTTGCTTCTTTTTGTTGGAGGCTGCCATTTTGCTGAAGACCAGAGCCCCTGAGCAGCTGTAGATTTTTAGGCTGCCAGCAGATTAGCCTCTAGTGGCTCAAATTTTCGGCACAATGCTAATAATTTGTCAATGGGGTATTGCCTCAGTTGAGAGTTTTTTTAAGGTAAGGGTAGGTACCATCATTCATCCATATATTATAGAAAGATAAGCTTGGGGTCACCTCAGAAGTGCCCTTGGCAAGGAGGAGAAAGTTTTGAACTATCTCGGTACCTCAAGGACATAAGCAAGAGTATATATATATATGTTTTATAAAAATAAGATTTAATAAAGTATAAAGGATAAAAACATTGTGGAAAAAAACACATTGACAATGATTGTTAAATACAGTCAATAGTTTCAGCCATACATACTGCTTGAACATTGTAGAAAGAACGGAATTGACCCCCAGTACGTCACCAGGTGGCCCCACCCTCAGCTATATAACAGCTGTCACCCAGAATAATAGTAATTCGGCAGGAGACTCCCATGGTGGCGGAACTGTTGCAGCTTTTTCTTTTTTTTTCCTGTCCGTCGGGCGGCGTGGATTTACATTGTGGGACATTTTTTTTTTAACATTGTCCCAAGCTGTCTCTTGTCTTTTTTACAATTTTTGACACTTTTTTGTGAAATGGTAGGGGTACAATGGGGTAGGGGTACCCCGTTACCAATTCACATAGGGAGGGAGGCCGGGATCTGGGGGTCCCCTTGTTAAAGGGGGTTTCCAGATTCCGATAAGCCCCCCGCCCGCATACCCCCACAACCACCAGGCAAGGGTTGTGGGAATGAGGCCCTTGTCCCCATCAACATGGGGACAAGGTGCTTTGGGGTCAGACCCCAAAGCACCCTCCCATGTTGAGAGCATGTAGCCTGGTACAGTTCAGGAGGGGGCACTCTCTCATCCCCCATCTTTTACTGCGGCCTGCCAGGTTGCGTGCTTGGATAAGGGTCTGGTATGGATTTTGGGGGGACCCCTATGCCATTGTTTTTTTAATTTTGGCACAGGGTTCCCCTTAAAATCCATACCAGATCTGAAGGGTCTGGTATGGATTTTGGGGGGAATCCCTACGCCATTTTTTTAAATTTGGCGCAGGGTTCCCCTTAATATCCACACCAGACCTGGAGGGCCTGGTAAGGATTTTAGGGGGACCCCCACGCAATTTTTTTTTTAATTTTTGGTTCGGGGTTCCTCTTAATATTCATACTAGACCCAAAGGGCCTGGTAATGGACTGGGGGAACCCCATGCCGTTTTTTTTTCAATGAGTTTTATCTATATTGCCAAGACCCGACAATTCATTATAGCCGTGATCAGTTTTAAATTACTTTTTTTCCTTTAGAAATGTCATTTTGCTGTGATACTGTTCTAAACATGGGAAAATGCGCCACTTTACAGGCATACTATAGACACCCCCAGGCACGATATTTAAAGGAATATTTCATTTTTATTGTTTCACCTTAAGCATTAAAAAAAACACTGCTCAATTTACAGAAGCAGATCAGCAGATGAACTACAACAAACCCTTTTAAAATTAAATCTGACAGAACCCACAAGCAGCAACTCTCCCACACGCAGAAGAATGGCATCATCTTCACCTTCAGGCAGCACTCAGAAAATTTCAGAACAAAATGGGAATCATCATTCTCACAAAAGAGGCCGTTATGCCACATCATCCATGGACCAAGAAGATTCAATGGACTGACATCCTAATTCCTGATATCTCTTCATTTATTATACTAAGAGATGGTTCTCTATAAAAAAACCTGTATTTATAACTGAATGTAACTGCATTCTGATAGTCACACACTGTGTGGGATCATGTTACATTCCAGTTATATTTCTTATTACTTCTGATTCATATAGCCTTAGAATATATAAATGAAATAAGGAAATTCTTGTTCAGTTATATATTATCAGGTAATAACAATAGATTTATTACTTTTTAGGACAAATATGTTCAATAATCCAGAAGTAATGGAAGCTTTTTCTTTCTTTTCTTAAAACAAATATATTATTACCTAACTAGTTCCTAGAATTATGTTTTTGTTTATTCTAATCTGAAGCAATACAACCTCAATTTTATGAGTTAACATATCTAAACAGTTACATATGAATAAAATATGTAATTGTTTACTCTAAAAGGGTTAAAATCCCAAAATAATTCAAACTATCTTCATCAATACCAAAGTTATTAACAGTACCTTTCTAACTGAATTATTTAGCCTAGGGCAAGACTAACCATATACAACCACCCTGGAATAAATAATATCAACAAAAACTATATTCTGCACTCCAATTAATGAAACATCATTTTGATGTCTTTTGACATAGCACTTCTCTCCTGTAAGTGGAAGATCCGTGTACCCCCATTAGCCCTCCTCATTCTCCCAACCATATTATGTGGGAGTGTGACGAAGGCACTTATTCCCCTGAGAGAGATATTTATTCTCTTTCACGGGTAAATTGTGATTACTTGCAAAAAATAATTTATACAATGTATCATCTAATCTCATATGTTTTTTGTTTACTCTTTACTCCAGAATTCACTGGTTTCTTTTCTATCTTTTCATCTCTTCAGTCCACACAGGTTGATCTGCGCAGTCAGCTCTGCATAACAAAAAGTAAGTCAAAACTATTTGATCTGTTGCCATGGCACCACTGAATATACTTTCCCTGAATGTTCAGGGAATAAATGTCCCTCAAAAAAGGACCAAAGCCTTCCGTACTTTCCTTAACAAGAAGGCTCACATAGTATGCCTCCAAGAAACACACTTCACCAAAGATTCTACTCCAAAATATATTTCTCCTTTTTATCAACAAATTTACACGGCTTCTGCCTGTACCAAGCAAAGGGGAACTCTAATTGCATTTCACCGATCCACACCATTCACCTTATCATCAGAAATTAAAGACCCAGAAGGTAGATACCTGATACTCATGGGTTATATAATGGATACAGCAATCACGGTGATTTCCTACTACGCTCCTAACAAACAACCTACACCATTCCTCTCACATATATTACAAGTGATTAATACACACAAAATAGGAACAGTGATAATGTGTGGGGATTCGAACCAGGTCCTCCTCCCATTTCTAGATAAATCACCTTTTACACCATCCAAAATAACCTCTAGATTACCTTTTTCTCAACTTCTTTCCAAATACAATCTGGTAGATTCGTGGAGAGAAAGTAACCCAATGAAAAAGAAATTCACTTATTTCTCGCACCCTCGTTAAACCTTCACCAGAATAGATCATATTTTTCTAACAATAGGAATGATACCAGAAATTATTGCATCAGATATAATTCCGATTCCGTGGTCTGACCATAATGCAGTATACACTACTATAGCCTCAGCCATACCAAAAGCGCATGACCCAACGTGGTACTTACCGGACATAATGCTCAAACACCCACTACATCAGATGGCCATTGAACAAGCTTTAAAGGAATACATATCAATTAATAATACAACAGACATCTCCCCAATAACACTGTGGGAAGCTCATAAGCCTGTCTTGCATGGTACAATACAAAGACAAATGGCACTATTTAAACGGGAACGCAAAAATCTAGCAAAAAAACTAGAACTCAATTTTAATGCAGCCTACATATCATTCCAAGATAATCCATCTCAGAGTACAAAATCTCATCTGGAAAAATCTAGATTGGAATACGATCTATTTCTCACTGAGTCAGTTGATAAATCCCTCAAACGCTCCAAACACAATTTCTACATGAATACAAACAAACCAGGTACATATTTGGCTCGGGCATTAAATTCAACTAACAAATCTTTCAAACCAATACGTTTGAAATTATCAAAAAATGTTTATACTTGTAATCCAGTTAAAATAGTCCATAAATTTCACTCACATCTCGCAACTTTATACAAGACAAACAATTAATTTAATCCTACAGAAGCTGAATCCTTCTTCTCAAAAATAACCTTACCTGAGTTATCTCAGAATCAAAAAAGCAGTTTGGATGAGCCTATAACTATAGATGAAGTTGCTAATGCCATAAAAGACCTAAAACTTAACAAAAGACCAGGCCCAGGCGGCTACTCGGCTTTATACTATAAAACATTCTCAGAAATACTCTCTCCCATTCTCACTGAAACTTTTAACAAACTTCTAGATGGACATTCTTTTCGGCAAGAAACACTAATGGCAATTGTTTGTATGATCCCAAAACCCCTTTCTGATGATACTTCCTGTGTGAATTATCGGCCTATCTCTCTGTTAAACCTTGATATTAAATTATTAGCAAAAATAATAGCAAAACGCCTCAATAGCATTATAGGAAAATTAATACATAGAGATCAAGTAGGCTTCATGCCAAATAGACAGGCAGGTGATAATATACGCAGGGCAGTGTTATTGGCACATATTGCTAAAAAACGGAAAATCCCTTTATGTTTTCTATCTCTCGATATTAAGAGGGCATTTGACACAGTATCCTGGCAATATATGCAATATTCATTACAAAAAATGGGGTTTTGGACCCTACTTTTTAACATGGATCAAAGCATTATATAATAAACCCAAAGCCTATATAAAATATGCTGGATACAAATCTGATGCCTTTAATATCGAAAGAGGTACCCGACAGGGTTGCCCATTATCTCCCTTATTATTTGCCCTTATACTCGAACCCATGGCCCAATACATCAGAACAAACCAAACTATAACTGGCATTGAAGTAGGAGGTATTACACACAAATTATGTATATTTGCAGACGATATATTACTTTTTCTATCATCACCACAGGTCTCTGGTCCTAACTTAATACCAGCTCTTGATGGATTTGCAGCCCTATCCGGCCTTATGATTAATCCTAAGAAATGCCTAGTGCTTAATATTTCACTCACAAACATGGAATTGACCCCGGCTAGGGCTGCACTCCCATTCACATGGGCAGAAAAATCAATCCCATATCTTGGAATTCATTTAACAGCATCTCATTCTGACTTATTCTCAACCAATTATCCTCCTGTATTAAGACAGATCACAAATCTAATAAAACAATGGTCGTAACTTCCTTTATCCTGGATAGGGAAGATTAATGCAATCAAAATGACTATTCTACCCAAATTGCTTTATCTATTCAGAGTCCTCCCTATTCCAATTCCTTCCTATTTTTTGAGAATAGTACAAAAAAGAGCAACTTCGTTTATATGGGGCTCTTCTAAACCACGTATACCTATACACACACTACATCTTCCCAAAAATAAAGGAGGCCTGGGATACCCTAATTTTACTAACTACTACAGAGCAGCACATTTGGCCAGTCTGTCCAAATACCATGCAAAACAGGAAATCCCATTATGGGTATTTATAGAGGCTTCAGAAAATGACCCTCTATTAATATCAAACTTATTATGGCTTGATCCTAAAGACCGCTTTAAAATTCATAATCCCATAACTAAACACTTCTTATCTCTCTGGGATAAACTAAAAACCAAATATCAGTTACAATCTCCACACAATCCTCTCCTTTCTTTTATCAGAAATCCGGCCTTTTATCCGGCATGGATCTACCCAAATTCTTTTAAAGCTTGGACAACATCAGGCATTCAGACACTAAATGACTTCATAGCATCTAAATCATTCCTTTCATTCCCATCGCTTAGAGAAAAATATGATCTACCAAACTCTGAGATATTTAGATATCTCCAAATCAAAAATTTCTATACACCATTCCTAAAGGGGGATACACCATTATCCCAATTATCCATTTTTGAATCAATCTGTACAAAAGATCCATTTGCTAAAGGTACAATTTCATCACTTTATAATCAATTATATGGAGTAGCAAATCTTAATAGACCCTCTTACGTTCAGAGGTGGGAGGAGGACCTGGGACAAACTTTAGAAGACATGGACTGGTCTAACATATGGCTCACATCTAAGTCATCTTCACCCAACATCTTAGCACTGGAGACAAATTATAAAGTCCTAACTCCTTGGTACCTTGTACCCGCTAGAGTGGCAAAATATTCACCTAATACCTCAGCTCTTTGTTTTCGAGGGGGCCCAGAAATAGGCACACATTTACACATATGGTGGACGTGTCCAGTAATCCAAACCTTCTGGAAGGAAGTCTTCGTGATTGCATCTAAAATATTTAAAAAAATAATACAACCAGATCCATATATAACTTTACTTAATCTAAAACCGGAATGGTTAACACTCTCTCAATTCAAACTTATGATCCAACTAATAACGGCTGCAAAACAAACAGTGGCCAAGGCATGGAAATCTCCTACATTGGTACTAGCAGAAACAATTCACAGAATGAATAATACAATGTCCCATGCCAAGATGGTAGCCATCAATCAAAATCAAATTCCAAAATTTGAAAAACTTTGGCATCCTTGGATAAAACAACAGTTCCTGTCAAACTTCATTGACTCTGTCCTGTTGCCATGGTAACAGATTAAATGACTTACAGAGACACCCATTCTAAGGCTTCAAAGAGAACTAAAAAGAATAATAAACTGACGAGCGGGACAACCTTGTGGACCATACCTCTACCTTTCTACCCTTTTTCTTCTTTCTCTTTCCTTTTCTCCACCTTACGATTAAAGCTCATTATCAGAATTTATTTGACCTATATACACTCTACCTGTAAACAATATGTATAGTAGGTATAAATCATTTAAATACCTACAAAAGTAACTAAGGAAATGATATATATCTTTAATTTAGGTTTACGTGAACCCAATGTTTAATATTTGAAATTTCATGATATTTACCTATATAAACCCTACTGTAAAACAATGAGCTTACTTTATAGATCCTTGTAAACTTACTTTATGTATCTTTATAATATTGTATACTCAATAAACTTCTTTTGACAAGGAAAAAAAACACCGCTCCCGAAAAAACATACGCTTTTAAAACTCTTTTTTTGCATTGATACATGTCCCCTGGGGCAGGACCCGGGACCCCAAACACTTTTTATGACAATAACTTGCATATAAGCCTTTAAAATTAGCACTTTTGATTTTTCATGTTCGTGTCCCATAGACTTTAACGGTGTTCGTGTGTTCTTGCCAAATTTTTTGGCCTGTTCGGATGTTCTGGTGTGAACCGAACCAGGGGGATGTTCGGCTCATCCTTAGTAGACACTATCACTTTTGCGCAAACCAATCAATATACGCTTATTGCAATTTTTTTAACCAAAATTATGTAGAAGAATACATAAACTGATGAAGAAAATTGTTGAAAAGTGCCAAATTGTAAGAAGTGCTCTGGTCAGGAAGGGGGTAAAATCTTCCAGGGCTGAAGTGGTTGAACAGTATTGGCACTTATTTTTAATGTTTTACATAGCTATATCTGCAAAATGAGCCAGAATGAAGTAATCCATTAGGACTTAATTTTTTGACTAAAGTTCCACTTTAAACAGTTGTTTGAAGGCAGGGATGAGCCAAATTGAGATTTTTAGTCATCCTGAAACGTGGCCGAAATCGAAAAAAATGCATTAGAGACTATGGCAATGGCAAAATCAAGGCATTTTTTGGTGATTTCAGGCCGGGTTCACATGTGCAGCTGTGGGTTTCTGCCTGGGATCTGGTTGGTCCCTGTTCACTGGTTCAGGTGTGAATTGGGCCATAATTTATGCCTAAATTTGCATCTAAATTGGACCCAAAGATGCACAGGACCCTTTTTGAATGTTGACCGTGGCCATCCCAAACCTGTTTGAGTCAGCTTCATTGAGAGCCAGTCACACTCGCCTGTCATGCCTGCATCCAATTTGCATATGTGTGAACCCAGCCTTAAAGAATATAATGAGCTTTAAATTGTTCCTGAAGATTAAGGAAGCTTCTTTAAACTATCCTGGATCTATTACTGAGCTAAAAAAATGTCAATACACAAATAGTGATCAAATACATAGAAAGGGGGAAAAACTATGAATACAAAGAATGCTAAGTTAAACAAACTAAACACACCTAAATAACACCCTCTAAGGCCTCATTTACATCTGTACACATGGGCTATCTTCACCCGCACAGAATGCTCAGGTGTTTTGTGAATCCATGTGCAGACAAACCCATTCAAGTCTATTCGGATGCAGCAGCTGAATGGACAGTCGCTAGTCCTAATTTGACAGCCATGTGAGTGCGTGTACCCAAATATAATCATGTGGTTATGACTTTTTTATGAAGTATTTTATTGTGATATCATTGTATAATTACGCATATGGATTTTTTTTAAGATGATGTGAAGTTCATGTCTTTAGGCACTAGAAAAGTCCCACATTTCCAGTTTCCAATTTCCTTATTTTGTATATATATATATATCCCTTGAAATTATTATACTGAATTACTGATAGCAAATTTAGACATTAAATACCTGTAAGAGCAAAAGACTAACATTTTATACTTAAAGTAGCTGTTAAAATACTCACTAAAAATGTATATAATCGCTGTCATGTTAAGAAACGTTCAAATACAATTTTAATCTTTTTTAACCACTTGCTTACTGGGCACGTAAACCCCCCTCCTGCCCAGACCAATTTTCAGTTTTCAGTGCTGATGCACTTTGAATGAAAATTGCGCGGTCATACAACACTGTACCCAAATGAAATTTTTATCATTTTTTTCCCTCAAATAGAGCTTTCTTTTGGTGGTATTTTAACACCTCTGCGGTTTTTATTTTCTTTGTTAACAAAATTTAAAAAGACCAATTTTTTTTAAATTATATTTATTTATATTTTGTTATAAAATTTTGCAAACAGGTAATTTTTCTCCTTCATTGATGTACACTGATGAGGCTGCACTGACGGGCACCAATAGGCTGCACTGAGGGGCACTGATGGGCTGCACTGATGGGCACTGATGGGCTACAATGATGGGCACCGATGGGCACCGATAAAGTGGCACTGGTGGGCACTGATAGGCGGCACTGGTGGGCACTGATAGGCGGCACTGGTGTGCACTGAGAGGTGACACTGAGAGGTGGCACTGAAGGGCATTGATAGGTGGCACTGGTGGGCACTGAGAAGTGGCACTAATAGGTAGCACTGATAGGTGGCACTGATAGCTGGCAGTGATGGGCACTAATAGGTGACAGTGATGGGCACTGATGGGTAGCAGTGATGGGCACTGATGGGTGGCAATAATGGACACTGATCAGCACTGATAGGTTACACTGATAGGCAGCACTGCTAGGTGGCACTGATGAGGCACTGATTGGCACCACTGGTGGGCATTGATAGGTGGCACTTTTGGACATTGATAGGTGGCACTCATGGGCATTGATAGGTGGCACTGGTGGGCACTGTCAGGTGGCACTGTCAAGTGACATTGGCAGGCCATAATTGTGGGCACAGATGAGGCAGATGTGACTCCTTCCTCTTCGGGACCGATGTCCCTTGCGCATAAGCCGGTGATCAGCTTTTTTTTCTCCTCACGCTCTCAGCGTGAGGGGAAAAAAACGATTACTGAGCTTTTGTTTACATCACATGATCAGCTGTCATTGGCTGACAGCTGATCACGTGGTAGGGGGCTGGGATCAGCCCCTTACTCGGATCTATGATCACCTGAGTCTCAGTGACTTGGTGATCACAGCGTGCGCCGCGCGCGCCCTGCAGGGGGCACGCGGGGAGCGTGCAAAGGGGAGGACGTCATATGACAGCCTCCTGGAAATTCAGGTCCGTGCTGTGGCCGTCATTTAGCTATGGTGCAGAAGCCAAGTGTTTAAATATACATGTTTCTTTAAAATAATACCTGGTAATTTTGCAACGATGGTCCTTTCTCATACACTTTCCTATTATTTGGTGAGAACGCTCTGTCATGGTGTCCTAGTTTCTGTTCTGCGTTGTCACCAAGCCACATGCACTTTCAGTAAAGACCATAGGTGGTTGTGCCAATGATCTTTGAATAGCCAAGATCACAGTGCATTGCTGTATGATGATTGGCCAAAGCATGCACCTGACCTGCATGCTTTGGCCAATCACTGTGCTGAGAGAGCCATAATTGACCAAAGGCAGGGTGCCTTTGGCCAATCATGGCTCAGGGAGACTAAGTCCACACCCCCACATTATATAAGGCTGCTTACATAGCGGACATGTATAGTGTGTGGACGGAGATAGATTAGGCATTAGTTAGTGGCAGTGTATTTGATATACATATACTGTCTAATATATATATATATATATATATATATATATATATATATATATATATATATATATATATATTCTGCATTTATTTTAGCTTAGACACTGGATATTGAGTGTATGCTCTATATTCAGTCAATGCAGGCAGTGTAGTTTATATAACCCAGTGTATTGAAGTGGTTAAGGCGAAAAAAAAAATGGCGTGGGGGTCCCCCCCAAAATCCAAACCAGGACCTTCAGGTCTGGTATGGAATTGTAAGGGGGACTCCTCACCGAATTTTAACGTAAGAGGGGGTGGGGTCACCCGTTTACGTCACCAGGTGGCCCCGTCCTTGCCTATGTAACAGCTGCCAAAGTGAAAAAAAAGCAGTCAGCGGGACGCCTCCCATGGAGTTTTTCCATTTTTTTTTCTCTGGATTGTCGGCCCCCGTGATTGAAGATGGATTTACGTTGCGGGACACTTTTTTTTTATAATAAAGGAATTGTGAAAAACTGTCTGCTGTTGTTTTTATTTTTTTGACACTTTTTTGGTAAATGTTTAGGGGTACAATGTACCCCATACTTATTCACATGGGGGGCTGGGATCTGGGGGCCCCTTGTTAAAGGGGGCCTCCAGATTCTATTAAGCCCTCCGGGCAAGGGTTGTGGGGATAAGGCCCTTGTCTCCATCAACATGGGACAAGGTGCTTTGGGGGGACCCAAAAGCATCCTTCCCATGTTGAGGGCAAGTGGCCCGGTACGGTTCAGGAGGGGGGTGCTTTCTCATCCCCCCTCTTTTTCTGCGGCCTGCCTGGATTTTGGGAGGGGAAACCCACAACAGTTTTTTTTTAAATTTTGGCGTGGAGTTACCCTTAATATCCATACCAGACCTGAAGGGCCTGGTATGGATTTTTTTGGGGGGCCCCAAGCAATTTTAAATGACATTTTTCCTTTAGAAATATAATTTTGCTGCGGTACTGTTATACACATGGGAAAAATGCACTACTTTACAGGCAGACTAAGGGGACCCCCCAGGCATGATATTTAAAGAAATATTTTATTTTTATTGTTTCACTTTAAACATTCTTAAAATCACTGATCCTGAGAAAATGACCATTTTAAATTTTTATTTTGATTGATACATGTCCCCTGGGGCAAGACCCAGGTCCCCAAAGACTTTTTATGGCAATAACTTGCGTATAAGCCTTTAAAATTAGCACTTTTGATTTTTCATGTTCATAGACTGTAACGGTGTTCGCATGTTCACACTATTTTTTTGTCTGTTTGCATGTTCTGGTGCAAACTGAACCGGGGAGGGCGGGGTATTCGGCTCATTCCTAGTGCTCACATTTGCCCAGCATTTTGTTGAACAAGCAGCTCCAGTTTTTTTTTCTTTTTAATTCTGATTTCTGTGAAAGAGTGCATGGGAAACACTGCGCTAACAAGTGAAAACAGGGGGAAGCAGCTACATACAGTCTGACAAAAACAATAAATATATAAAATAGAAAATGTAGCGCATAATAAATGTGTGTGTGAACAAAGCCAAACAATTCCTAATTTGAACTTCAATCTAAAAAATGATAGTGAAACATCAGCCGAATGGCAGGTGATAAACATAAAGTCACTGGATAAATGTTTATATGTGGGATATAATGTCTAGCTGCACAGGAAGGTGAATGTGCTCCGAAGGATGGTGGTGTTCAAATGGTTGTCAGAAGTTAAACTTCACAGAAATCGGACATATCAACGAGATGGAGCAATCATGGAAAGGATGGTGTGTAAAAAACTCTTACCAGATCCCGTGGATTCCCATGTCGGCGACAGGGAATCGCATGAGCAGTGTGCCACCAAGGGCGTGGAAAGGGACGTCCTGTCACTCGAATCCTCTAGGCTGGAATCTGCATGGATCTCCGGGGGCCGCCAGGCAGGTCCTCACAGTAGACAACCAGGGTATGGATCAGGAAGGCAAAGACGTCACTTGTGGAGCTGTGGTAAGCACTTGACCTCATTCAGAAGTAGGGATGAGCCGAACACCCCCCTGTTCGGTTCGCACCAGAACATGCGAACAGGAAAAAAGTTCGTTCGAACATGCGAACACCGTTAAAGTCTATGGGACACGAACATGAATAATCAAAAGTGCTAATTTTAAAGGCTTATATGAAAGTTATTGTCATAAAAAGTGTTTGGGGACCTGGGTCCTGCCCCAGGGGACATGGATCAATGCAAAAAAAAGTTTTAAAAACGGCCGTTTTTTCAGGAGCAGTGATTTTAATAATGCTTAAAGTCAAACAATAAAAGTGTAATATCCCTTTAAATTTCGTACCTGGGGGGTGTCTATAGTATGCCTGTAAAGGGGCGCATGTTTCCTGTGTTTAGAACAGTCTGACAGCAAAATGACATTTTGAAGGAAAAAACTCATTTAAAACTACTCGCGGCTATTGCATTGCCGACAATACACATAGAAGTTCATTGATAAAAACGGCATGGGAATTCCCCAAAGGGGAACCCCAAACCAAAATTTAAAAAAAAAAATGACGTGGGAGTCCTCCTAAATTCCATACCAGGCCCTTCAGGTCTTGTATGGATTTTAAGGGGAACCCCGCGCCAAAAAAAAAAAAAAAAAACGGCGTGGGGTCCCCCCAAAAATCCATACCAGACCCTTATCCGAGCACGCAACCTGGCAGGCCGCAGGAAAAGAGGGGGGGACGAGAGTGCGGCCCCCCCTCCCTCCTGAACCGTACCAGGCCACATACCCTCAACATTGGGAGGGTGCTTTGGGGTAGCCCCCCAAAACACCTTGTCCCCATGTTGATGAGGACAAGGGCCTCATCCCCACAACCCTGGCCGGTGGTTGTGGGGGTCTGCGGGCGGGGGGCTTATCGGAATCTGGAAGCCCCCTTTAACAAGGTGACCCCCAGATCCTGGCCCCCCCCTGTGTGAAATGGTAAGGGGGTACATAAGTACCCCTACCATTTCACGAAGAAAGTGTCAAAAATGTTAAAAATGACAAGAGACAGTTTTTGACAATTCCTTTATTTAAATGCTTCTTCTTTCTTCTATCTTCCTTCATCTTCTGGTTCTTCTGGTTCTTCTGGCTCTTCTGGTTCTTCCTCCGGCGTTCTCGTCCAGCATCTCCTCCGCGGCGTCTTCTGTCTTCTTCTCCTCAGGCCGCTCCGCACCCATGGCATGGGGGGGAGGCTCCCGCTCTTCTCTTCTTCTTTTCTTCTCTTCTTCTCTTCTTCTTTTCTTCTTTTCTTCTCCGGGCTGCTCCGCAATCCATGCTGGCATGGAGGGAGGCTCCCGCTGTGTGACGGCGCTCCTCGTCTGACAGTTCTTAAATAACGGGGGGCGGGGCCACCCGGTGACCCCGCCCCCCTCTGACGCACGGTGACTTGACGGGACTTCCCTGTGGCATTCCCCGTGACGTCACAGGGAAGTCCCGTCAAGTCACCGTGCGTCAGAGGGGGGCGGGGTCACCGGATGGCCCCGCCCCCCCGTTATTTAAGAACTGTCAGACGAGGAGCGCCGTCACACAGCGGGAGCCTCCCTCCATGCCAGCATGGATTGCGGAGCGGCCCGGAGAAGAAAAGAAGAAAAGAAGAAGAGAAGAAGAGAAGAAAAGAAGAAGAGAAGAAGAGAAGAAGAGAAGAGCGGGAGCCTCCCCCCCATGCCATGGGTGTGGAGCGGCCCGAGGAGAAGAAGATAGAAGACGCCGCGGAGGAGATGCTGGACGAGAACGCCGGAGGAAGAACCAGAAGAGCCAAAAGAACCAGAAGAACCAGAAGATGAAGGAAGATAGAAGAAAGAAGAAGCATTTAAATAAAGGAATTGTCAAAAACTGTCTCTTGTCATTTTTAACATTTTTGACACTTTTTTCGTGAAATGGTAGGGGTACTTATGTACCCCCTTACCATTTCACACAGGGGGGGGGCCGGGATCTGGGGGTCACCTTGTTAAAGGGGGCTTCCAGATTCCGATAAGCCCTCCGCCCGCAGACCCCCACAACCACCGGCCAGGGTTGTGGGGATGAGGCCCTTGTCCTCATCAACATGGGGACAAGGTGTTTTGGGGGGCTACCCCAAAGCACCCTCCCAATGTTGAGGGCATGTGGCCTGGTACGGTTCAGGAGGGAGGGGGGGCCGCACTCTCGTCCCCCCCTCTTTTCCTGCGGCCTGCCAGGTTGCGTGCTCGGATAAGGGTCTGGTATGGATTTTTGGGGGGACCCCACGCCGTTTTTTTTTTTTTTTTTGGCGCGGGGTTCCCCTTAAAATCCATACCAGACCTGAAGGGTCTGGTATGGAATTTAGGGGGAACCCCACGTCATTTTTTTTTTAAATTTTGGCCGGGGTTCCCCTTAATATCCATACCAGACCTGAAGGGCCTGGTATGGAATTTAGGGGGACTCCCACGTCATTTTTTTTTTTTAATTTTGGTTCGGGGTTCCCCTTTGGGGAATTCCCATGCCGTTTTTATCAATGAACTTCTATGTGTATTGTCGGCAATGCAATAGCCGCGAGTAGTTTTAAATGAGTTTTTTCCTTCAAAATGTCATTTTGCTGTCAGACTGTTCTAAACACAGGAAACATGCGCCCCTTTACAGGCACACTATAGACACCCCCCAGGTACGAAATTTAAAGGGATATTACACTTTTATTGATTGACTTTAAGCATTATTAAAATCACTGCTCCTGAAAAAACAGCCGTTTTTAAAACTTTTTTTTGCATTGATCCATGTCCCCTGGGGCAGGACCCAGGTCCCCAAACACTTTTTATGACAATAACTTGCATATTAGCCTTTAAAATTAGCACTTTTGATTTCTCCCATAGACTTTTAAAGGGTGTTCCGCGGCATTCGAATTTGCCGCGAACACCCCAAATTGTTCGCTGTTCGGTGAACTTGCGAACAGCCAATGTTCGAGTCGAACATGAGTTCGACTCGAACTCGAAGCTCATCCCTATTCAGAAGGTATGTGGAAAGAAAAAATATGCCTCCACATGGTGCAGATAAAAAAGGGGGTGTTTTTATTTCTAAAAAAACCTTTTACAATAAAAGCGTGATCACATTAAATTTAAAATTAAAAGGAGTGGGCAACATGGAGGATGGTAAAAGAGGCTGACGCGTTTCGACCTAGGGGTCTTCAACAGGGGCATAAACCATCCACTCCAGGTTGCCTATATTTATAACTAAAAATATTTAAAAAGGACCAACCCTTGGTCCTCCACAAGTGACGTCTTTGCCTTCCTGATCCATATCCTGGTTGTCTACTGTGTGGACCTGCCTGGCGGCCCCCGGAGGTCCATGCATATTCCAGCCTAGAGGATTTGAGTGACAGGACGTCCCTTTCCACACCCTTGGTGGGACACTGCTCATCCAATTCCCTGTCGCTGACATGGGAATCCACGGGATCTGGTAAGAGTTTTTTACACACCATCCTTTCCATGATTGCTCCATCTCGTTGATATGTCCGGTTTCTGTGAAGTTTAACTTCTGACAACCATCCTTCGGAGCACATTTCATTTATAAAAAATATCCAAATCTTTGATGATCCCTAAGAGCACCATCAAATCTATCATAACCAAATAGAAAGAACATGGCACAACAGCAAACCTGCCAAGAGACGGCCGCACACCAAAACTCAAGGACCGGGCAAGGAGGGCATTAATCAGAAAGGCAGCACAGAGATCTAAGGTAACCCTGGAGAAGCTGCAGGGTTCCACAGCAAAGACTTGAGTATCTGTATATAGAATGACAATAAGCCGAACGCTCCATAGAGTTGGGCTTTATGGCAGAGTGGACAGAAGAAATCCACTACTTTCAGCAAAGAACAAAATAGCACGTTATGAGTTTGCGAAAAGGCATATGGAAGACTCCCAAAATATATGGAGGAAGGTGCTCTGGTCTGATGAGACTAAAATTTAACTTTTTGGCCATCAAAGAAAACGCCATGTCTGGCGCAAACAACACATCACATCACCCAAAGAACACCATCCCCACAGTGAAACATGGTGGTAGCAGCATCATGCTGTGGGGATGTTTTTCAGCAGTCGGGACTGGGAAACAGGTCAGAGTTGAGGGAAAGATGGATGGTGCTAAATACAGTGTTATTCTTGAGCAAAACCTGTACCACTCTGTGTGATTTGAGGCTAGGATGGAGGTTCACATTCCAGCAGGACAATGACCCTTGAGTGGTTTAAGGGGAAACATGTAAATGTGTTGGAATGGCCTAGTCAAAGCCCAGACCTCAATCCAATAAAAAAATTTGTGGTCAGACTTAAAGTTTGGTGTTCACAAGCACAAACCATTCAACTTGAAGGACCTCGAGCAGTTTTACAAGGAGAAATGGGCAAAAATCCCAGTGGTAAGATGTGGCAAGCTCATAGAAACTTATCCAAAGCGACTTGGAGCTGTAATAGCCGCAAAAGGTGGCTCTACAAAGTATTGACTTTAGGGGGGTGAATAGTTATGCACATTGACTTTTTCTGTTATTTTGTCCTATTTGCTATTTGCTTCACAATAAAAATAAAAAAAAAACCTTCAAAGTTGTGAACATGTTATATAAATTAAATGATGCAAATCCTCAAACAATCCATGTTAATTACAGGTTGTGTGGCAACAAAACACGAAAAATGCCAAGAGGGGTGAATACTTTTGCAAGGCACTGTATTTCCATATCTATATTATAATCAAGGTTCTCAACGTTGCTGAAAATTATACTGTGTACGATCTCTGAAAGCCAGGAATTGCTTGTAGCCTAGAATTACATCAAGGTGGCTTTTAACTTCAGAAAGATTAGGGGTCAGAGAAGATTTCCATTTTTGACTAGCATAAGGCGTGCAACTGCCAGTATGTTCACAGTTATGGGTTTAACTTGGGTTGGAAATTTGTCCATATTTATGTTCAGGATTCCATGCTCCACATTAGCTCTAGTAAACCACCTGGTCACTTTGGAGAGGAGTCTAAACACTGAATTCCAATAACACCAGATATTGATACAGGACCAAAGTACAGTATGTGTGATAAGGTCCCGACTTGTCTACATCACCTCCAGCAAAGGTTATCATCCATGTTAGAGAATTTAGCGATAGAGTATGGTGTTAAATACCATATAAGGTGTATCTATTGAGCCGTTTCCCAATGGTTAACACGCTTAGAACAGGAGTAATTGTATAGGATGGCTTTCTGCAATTGAGCATTGCAGTTCAGATTACCACTTTAGGAAAGGGGGAGTTTTAGTAAAAATCAGTTAGGAATTGAGCTTGTAGTAAAACAGTGAGATACCCCTGGGTGTCTTAGAGGATGAGTTCCAGAAAGTCCAAATCGAGGAGGATAATTTCAAAAGGAATAGGGGGTGCTCTTTAAGCTATGAGGTCGAGCACGCAAATAGTCCATGGGAAAAAAAGAGAACCTTTGCTGCAGAGTTGTAAAAGGGATCAGTTTTCCATTCTCTACAAGATCATTAGTTGTATGTAGGCCTTTACGTTCCTAAGAAATATATCTGCTATTAAGAATTAAAGGGTTTTAAGGGGTATTTGGATAATGGTTGCTTTAGGAGACATGCCACTAGTTTTAACCAGTTTTGGACTGCCCCACGTACATATATTGCGGCAGGGTGGCCCTGCTGCATGAAATCATGTACCTCTATATGATTCGCACCCATGGCTATGAGGCGCACGTGGCCGCCGCCCCTGCGGTGATCGGATTCGATTCAGAACCAATCAGTCATCAGGTCCAGGAGAATGATTTATGGCCTGGACATGCTGATCGGATCTGACGAATGGCAGAAGGTCCTGTGCCTGTGTTTACATTACTGAAGCACAGGACCTTCTGCCATTCGTCAGATCTGATCAGCAGCTCCAGGCCATAAATCATTGGACCTGATGACTGATTGGTTCTGAATCGAATCTGATCACCGCACCAAAGCCCTCAACATGCCTCTCAGGAAATAGCTTGGGGTGTCTACTTTCCAAAAAGGGGTCATTTGGGGGGGGTTGTGCTATCATGGCAATTCATGGCTTCCAGAAACTGTGATAGGTAGTGAGGAAGTGAAATTAGCAATGTACGCCCTTAGAAAGCCTGAAGGCAGTGATTGGTTTCCGGTGTCCTGTGCGCAGTTAGACTGCCAAAAAGTCTCACACATGTGGTATCCCCATACTCATGAGAAGCAGCAGAATGTATTTTGAGGTGTAATTTCACATATACCCATGGCATGTTTGAGCAATATATCATTTAAGTGACATTAAGTGGTCATTTTGCCAAAACTTGTGGCAAAACATAAAAGAATCAATGGACTCATCATGCCTCTCATCAAATATCTTGGGGTGTCTACTTTCCAAAAATGAGTCATTTAGGGGGTTTAGGTGCTATCTTGACAATTCAGGGCCCCCAAAACGGTAATAGGTAGTAAGGAAGTAAAATGAGCAATTTACACCCTGAAGGCGGTGATTGGTTTTCAGTACCCATACACGGCTAGGCTCCCAAAAAGTCTTACACATGTGGTATCCCCGTACTCAGGAAAAGCAGCAGAATGTATTTTGGGGTGTAATTTCACATATACCCATAGTTTGTATTGTAGCTGCTATAACTTTTGCGCAAACCTATAAATATACGCTTTTTGAATATTTTTTTACCAAAGACATGTGGCTGAATACATTTTGGCCTAAATGTATGACAAAAATTGAGTTTCTTGGATAACAAAAAGTAGAAAATATAATTTTTTTTTCAAAATTGTCTTTTTTTGTTTATATCGCAAAAAATAAAAATCCCAGTGGTGATTAAATACCACCAAAAGAAAGCTCTATTTTTGGGGAAAAAAAGAACGTAAATGTTGTTTGGGTACAGTGTTGCATGACTGTGTAATTACCAGTTAACCTCCTTGCCGGTATTCCCGAGTGTGGCTCGGAGTGAAATTTCAGTAACATTAGCAGTAACCCCGAGCCACATGGGCATCACTGGATCCTGAAAAGAGGTGACTTACCTTGTCCCTGGGATCCCATGATGTATTCCCGCTGTGTCCGGCGGGCGGATCTTCCACCCGATGATCTGTGTGTTCTGGCTTCCCTTCCCTGCGAGCGTTGTAACGAACATAGGGGGGTGGAACCGGCGGCAGATTCAAAATGTATAAATCACAACACACACAATACATTGAAATCTTATTGGGTTACATTACTGTATCAAATTATTTGACCCCAGTCCCCCCCCCCCCCCCCAGTGCTTTGTCCAGTGCCCTTGCTTGCAGTTTTACTGTTCTTTCTGCCTGGAAACTGGAGAAAAACCTTGGCATCCAAAAAGCGTGCCTCTACATCAAAAGTGGTTTATGACCTGCTGGAAAACAGCGATAGTGATACAGAATCAATTGCAGAATTGAGTGATAGCGTGATTCTTGGGAAAATTTGTCATCAGACACAGAAAGTGATTTCAGCGACGATCCTGTGACTGAGCTTAGTGATGTGCAGACTTGGTGCTCTATTGACTGAGGTACGGATCACGCAGCGCCCCCAAGATTCCCATTTACTGGAGCACCTGGTATGAAATTGGATGTTGACGATGACAACCCCTTGGCATACCTACAACTATTTTTGACCGATGAGGTTATTGAAAAAATAGTTATGGAGACAAACCGGTACCAAGAGCAACAATCTGCTACGCATTGGAAGTTTTCAAGAAGTAGAAAGTGGGAACCAGTGACCAAAGAGGACATTTGGAAATTTCTGGGCCTAATAATTCTTCAGGGAGTGGTGGGGAAGTGGTATTGGACAACCAATAACTTACTTGCCACTCCATGCTTTGGCATGGTCATGTCAGAGTACAAATTTTCCCTGATAATGAAGTATTTGCACTTTGAAAACAATGAAGAATTTAATGAAACTACTCACCCAGCACTAAAACTCAATAAAATTTGGGACATACCGTATTTATCGGCGTATAACACTCGCTGGCGTATAACAAGCACCCCAAGTTTAGGAGGGAATTTTAAGGAAAAAAACTTTTTGAAGGGAAGTTTAAGGAAAAAAAACTTACATTTAAATGCCCATAAATGCAGCCTTGTCCAGTGTCCATCTGCATCCCAGTGTTTTTGCAGCCTTCTGTCTCTTTGCAGCCCTGTGTTTCTTTGCAGCCCTGTGTTTCTTTGCAGCCTTGTGTCTCTTTGCAGCCCTGTGTCTCTTTGCAGCCGCCGTGTGTCTTTGCAGCCCTGTGTCTCTTTGCAGCCCTGTGTCTCTTTGCAGCCTTGTGTCTTTTTGCAGCCCTGTGTCTCTTTGCAGCCTTGTGTCTCTTTGCAGCCTTGTGTCTCTTTGCAGGAATTTAAATATGGCGCCGATCCCCGCTGATTGGGAGTGGAGCGAGCGCCGACGACATAAACAAAGCCGAGTGTATTCGGCTAGTCTCGGCTCCGCTCACAGTCCCGCCCAGTCCCGCACCTATGATGGACATAACACAGTTCCAATGGCGGGACTGAGCCTGACTGTGAGCAGAGCGGAGCGAGCACCGCCGACATACACAAAGCCGAGTATACTCGGCTAGTCTCGGCTCCTCTCACAGTCACGCCCAGTCCCGCCATTGGACCTGTGTTATGGCCATCACAGGGGCGGGACTGGGTGGGACTACGAGAGAAACCGAGACTAGCCGAATACACTTGGCTTTGTGTATGTCAGCCGCGCTCGCTCCGCTCCCAATCAGTGGAGATTGGCAGGGATCGGTGTATAACACGTACCCACGATTTTCCCCTGATTTTAAGGGGAAAAAAGTGCGTGTTATACAGCGATAAATACGGTATATCAAATGATTCTGAAGAATTTGTAACCAAGCTATGTGCCAGATAGAGAAATCAGCATAGATGAAAGTTTAATGGCCTACAAGGGAAGGCTCAGATAGATACAATATATGGCATCAAAGGGAGCACGATTTGGCGTAAAATCCTTCATGCTATATGAATCTAAAAAATCAAATTAGTGCAGCACAATATATGAGTTCATAGGCAAGTATGGGTACAATAGAAAGTTCTTAGCAATAAAAGGGCAGGCACACCTCGTGTAGCAAGGCACAATTCTGTTCTCCTGTATATTCTGAGTGACTGATCCTCCACCACCAAAATCAAACTCTTACCAGATGGGATGGACCTCTGATCTAACAGAAGGTCATGCAGGCTTGTATCCACAAACGGGATAGAGGCAGTAGGTAAATGAGCCAGATGGAGCAGATGATCCAGGAACTGGTGTGTTGGATGGAGAAAAAACACAATCTAAGTGTTCTCCGCAAGATTCATTTATTGAAAAATCCACAGCATATAAAAAGGCTTATAGCCAAGCAAGAAATGCTGAACCGCCATTCAATAAAACAACTGTAAAGACAGCGTGTGTGACAACGCCAGTGTAAGACACAGCACACTGCCGGAGATGACTGCGGGTGACATCCTGCGATGTCCACATGATAGCTCCTCCCTCGAGGGGGGAGGTGCCTCTATCCCATTTGTAGATACAAGCCTGCATGACCTTCTGTTAGTTCAGAGGTCCATCCCATCTGTTAAGAGTTTGATTTTGGTGGTGGAGGATCAGTCATTCAGAATATCCACGGATCAGAATTGTGCCCTCCTTCACGAGGTGTCCCTGCCCTTTTATTGCTAAGAAATTTCTTTTGTACCCATATTGCCTATGGACTCATATATTGCACTTCACTAATTTGACTTTTTATATTCTATTTTTGAAGTGTTGTGATTTGCCTTATAGTGTTCAGCTGCATTTTTTCCCTATATCCATTATTTGTGTGCGCTGATTGTTTCATTATTTATACTGTCATGCAATGTGAATTGACAACTGGTTACATTTGGAATTCTGTCCTAAACAGCGGGAAAGGAACCAAATTCAACCCAAAATACAGTAATTATGGAATGGCAACATCTTCCGTTCTTTCACTGATTGAGCCATTGCTAAATCAGGGCTATTGTATAACTACAGACAATTTTTACACATCTCCTGAACTTTATGAGTTCCCTCTGCAGAACAAAACGGATGCCTATGGAACCGTTAGGGCTAACCGGCGTGACATGCCGCCAATCTTTGGCAATAAGACGCTCAAGACTGGACAAATGGTTGCCTGGCAGAAAGGCAAAATGATGGCACTGCGATGGCGTGACAAAAAAGATGTGTGCCTAATGAATATAATCCATAATACCTCCACTGTCATGATATGCACAAAAGGCGGGAAAAACATCAAGCAATGACATTTTATCCAGCAATGAGAAAACAACAACAGTATTACAAGAAGATCTTCAGGCATCTTCTTGAGCAATGCTTGTGGAATGCCTACATTCTGCTACAAAAAAAGAGTGACAAGCCTGTGGTTCACACTGACTTTGTTTGGAAAGTTGCCAAACTGATTTTTCTGAACCACCAAACACCAATGGCTGTGAATAGAGCTGGACGTCATGCTGCTGGCATTGTCAACCCACTGTCAACGTCACTTCATGGACTACATCCCACCAACTGAGAAAAATTCAGCATCCACAAGGATGTGCATGGTTTGTTGCTCAAAGCATGATGACAGTGGAAAGAAAATCCAAAAGGAAACCAGGTTCCATTGTCCTGATTGTGACGTTACACTTTGGGCAGTCTCATATTTCAAAACGTATCATACCCGGGATGTTTACTGAAGAAATATGACTAGTAATATTGCACCCTTGTTTGGACAAAAAAAAAATCAGTGTTTTTGATTTGATTATGTTATTGACTAAAATTTATTGAATGAAATGTATTATTATTTGTAATTATTTATAGTTATTTATTATATTATAATTTATGATTTTGTGTTTCAAACTTTAACATACCCAAGATGTCTACTAGACTCCTGTTTGGACACATTTAAGTGAGTTATTCCTAAGAGTTACAGGCCTACAATATAAAATGCCAAATTTCCATGTAAAACAATTGTACCACTTTCAGCATCAAAAATCTGACATAATCTTACTGCCAGGGAAGTTAAAGCAGCACAGTGACAAATTGCAAAAAAATGCTCTGGTCATTAAGGGGATAAACCCTTCCAGGGTTGAAGTGTTTAATATAATAATCTATCACTGCTAGGGTTGCCGAGATAATCAGATGTGGGTTATAATGCATACAATGCCGAGTAAGAGCAGCCGATACCAAAGACCATAAGCTACCTAAAGGAACTGCTGTTTCCTCTATCGTACACAATGTTTTATTATTAGAACTAGTCCAGCATGCCCTCAGAAAAGACATAGGCTGATGGTTGAGTTTACAATGAAGAGCTGGTCGCATGGATCACAACTGAGAAGCCATGTAATACTTGGTCTAAGTAGCCCCAATGTATTCTGTCAAAGGTCTTCTCTGCATCCAGAGTGCGAAAGAGAGAATGATGACCAGAGGATTCTGAATGATGTAAAAGGTTCAGGATACGTTTTGTGGCATCTGGAGTTTGTCTGCCTGGGATGAAGCCTACTTGATCTGATTTAATCAAGCAGGGTATAAAGCTAGCAATTCTATTGGCAATTAGTTTTGCATAGATCTTTAAGTCTACATTGAGGAGGGAAATTGGCCTAAAGATTTTGGGAGAATCTGGCTCTTTCCCTGGCTTATGGAGTGTCACAATGGTGGCTGATAACAACTCTGAGGAAAGATTGCTGAGAACACAGCACATTAAAGACCTTTTCCATGTATGGGGAGAGCGAGTTCAAAAATAATTTGTAGTATTCTGCTGAATAGCTGTCTGGGCCTGGAGATTTGTCATGGGAGAGTTTTGACTATAGCCTCAATTTTATGTATTGTAAAGGTTTGGTTCATAGAGAACATTTCAGTCTGAGTCAATGTTGGTAGAGAAATAGATTCTAAAAACTCTGTAATGAGTTCAGGTGTGGATTGAGTGGTAGAGGTATCATCCTGCAAATTTTACAATTTACTAAAGTAGGCATTGAAAGCATCCGCTATATATTTTGGGTTGATGAGTTTCTCACTTGTAAGAGGATAAAGATATGGTATTCTTTGTTTAAAGGCTTTTTCTTTGACTTGGTTGACAAGAAGTTTGCCGACCTTATTGCCAAGGCAATAATGGTTGGATCTCAGGGTTCTAAGATGATTATCGTACTGGGAAATGAGTAGTAACCTCACGTCCTTGCTGGCCTTAAAAAAGCTAATAGACATGGGAGACTGTTTTTTGTTTTCCACCCCTAAAGTATGAATGGGTTTTAACAGGTCGTTAAGTTGCTGTGTCCTGCATTTTTTGGCAACAGATCGCATTTTAATAAAAACCCCTCTTATATAGGCTTTATGGGAGTTCCATAAAGTAAATGGGTCTGAGACCAACTTTTCTTTCAGTGCAAAGAACTCCTTATCATTGCCAAGTAAAATATTATGATTTTCTCGCAATAACATCAAATAAATACCATTACGCCATCTATTGGCCCTAGTTTCCTTTGGGACCCCCTGTGATTGTAATAGAGACAGTTGCATGGTCAGACCATGTGATGTCATGTACTTTGGATTCACTGATACTATGCAACAGGAACTTATCTACTAGAAAAAGGTCAATGCGAGAGTGGATTAAGTGTGCATGTTAAAAAAAAGGAATAGTCCTTTTCTGAAGTGTGTTGACACCACCATTCGTCAAATAGTTTGAATGAGGAAATGAAACCTTTGAGAAGTGATCTGTAAGAACAGTTACCTGTAAGGGTCAGACTTATTGAGGAGCAGGTTCGGAATGGCGTTAAAGTCTCCACATAAGATCACGTTGTCCTGTTTGACAGCTTTGGCTTTCTTCTAAGCCTTTTTTCAAAAAGGAGAGAGGTTTCACATTTGGCAAGTAGACATTCATCAATGTATAAATGTTGTTAATTTCACATGTTAAACTGATGTAGCGTCCTTGATCATCTTTATCCAAGGATGTCGATTTGAAGGCCACAGCATCTTTTATGGCTATGAGCACTCTCTTTTTGGAAGGTGCATTGGAGTATGAAATGTGAGAGAAATTTTTATGCTATAGTACATGCAAGTTGGTTTGGCAAAAGAGGGTCTCTTGAATACATATAACATCACACCGAAGTTTCTTGACCACTGTTCATAGCATGCTCTGCTTAGGGGGGCTGTTAAGACCTTTTACATTAAACAAGACAATCTTGAGCAGCATAATGAAGCAGGGTCAGTGGTAGCATACAAGTACAACAAAAAACAAGAAAGCTAGGATGTTAACTTGATGAGAAATGTCAGAGTCTAGTGAGATTATCTGAAATGTCAGGCATTTGAGGGTACTGCTGGTTGATGGTGTCACTTCAGCAAATGTGGATGGTAGGAATGGTTAGATACAATACAGCTGTTTCTAAAAAATGAAGACAAATACAGAAAGGAGGAAAAAATGTGCATAATGCTCTGGAGACAGACAAAGGTGCCCACCAGTAACAACAATAAAAAGGAAAGTGATTCAACTAGGAATCCAGGCAAATAAAATCTGCTTTATTTGGGGGTTCAGAAAAGGAGTAAAGGTGTAACAATCATAACAAATTAGCACTTTGTCAACCAGCTTCCACATCTTGCCAATCAGGCCGCTGAGATAATGTGGAGAAGTAGTGGGGCTGGTGTGGAGTCATCATGCAGAATTCACCATTTTTTTCAAAATGGCCAGGCCTTCTTCCACTGTGGTAACTGCAAATGTGTCTCCCTCGTAACGGGACAGATCAGCAAAGAGTTTGAGGCCCTGCAGGCAACCAGTCAAGTGATCTTTGTTTCTGGTCAGGGACAGCAGTTTTTCCTTCTCATGGTAGTAATGTCTTCGGAATATAGTATGTCTAGGGTGATGTTCAGGCACATGTTTAGGCTTAGGGAGCCTGTGAATACAGTCTATGCCCAAATCCTCAGGAGGGGAATCTGGAAGAGCTGCGCTGATGATGTTGGAGAAGTAGGCCTCCAGCTCTTGCGGTTTAATTGATTCTGGAATGCCGCAAATTTTAAAGTTGTTTCTTCGCAAGCGATCTTCCTGATCTGCTAGTTTAGACTTGATCCAAAAAATATCATCTTCCCTCTCACTGTGCGCATTGACTAGATCATTAATATTGGATACAAATTGTCCTATTCTGCTTATGACACTCTGTCCCAGCTCTCTGGATTTCTGATTTAAATTGCTGGGCCAAAGACAGTATATCAGCATGAATTGTCCTATTCTGCTTTAAATATACGACACTCTGTCCCAGCTTTCTGGATTTCTGATTTAAATTGCTGGGCCAAAGACAGTATATCAGCATGAATAGGCTGATAATTAGAAGGGGAAGTGAATATAGATTCATGGAGTTCTCTAGTGTCATCAAGCGAGAAGTCTGTGGCACTCACCTCTGCCGAATTTGCTAGCACAGGAGACAACCTTTGCCTTGATTCAGCAGGACTTGTGCTGATGGAGGAAGCCTGGGATATAGGGTTGCTATGGTGAAAGGGACCAGAGAGTTCTCCCTTGCTGATGTGCTTCATGCCTGCCTTCTTGGAGCCCTAGATGTGTGGAAGCTGTGAGAGGTGGAAAAAAGTCTGCTATGTGGCCTGGTCTGCTTGCGTCTTTCCTTTTGTGGGACATGCTCTCCTGAGGTGCCCGATGCTTTAGGGCCAAATCTGCTGCTGTCCCATGCCAGAAAGCTGTTGCTGTGTAGAGCTGTTGGGCTAAGCGGCCACCTGCCTTTTATGAGACATGCTTTCCTGAAGTCCCCGATGCTTTAGGGCCAAATCTGCTGCTGTCCCGTGCCAGAAAGCCACTGCTGTGCAGAGCTGTTGGGCTAAGCGGCCACCTGCTTCGCACGCTCTCCCGCCTAAAAAATATCAACAGGAATAGAGTGGTTTTGTACATTATTTATTTTCAGGACTAAACAATAGAATTAAAAAACACTTTTTAGTTAGGTAAATATAAAATATTGCATATAATACTATTTTTTCTTACATCCAGACAATAGGTGTGGTTTAGGCCCTTTTTTACTTACAGGGAGGCAAAAAAAACTCTTGTTTACGAACCTCGGTAGCTCAGTAGCTTAGGTTTAAATGTAATCACGTAAGTCATTGAGTCAGAGAATGTTTGACTATTTAGAAATATCATCCTCTTTGTAAATGCGTATTCAAAAACAATACTGGGTGGATTTATGGATTCATGTTGTCTTTGCTAGGTTATTACCCTGACATCTAGTTGTCTTAAAAGAAAAACATTTGGTAATATCAATCCCAGTGTGGGCTCATTTTCTGTATCTTAAAGGAGAAGTAGTTTTAGCTCTACTCCTACTATACTGTAGATCACAGGAGTGCAGTTAATTCTGCACTCCTGTGACCTGCTTTCAGCCCACAGTGGGCTTTCAGGTGATGTCACTCAGCCGGTCCAGGCTCTGGAAAGATCCTGACTTTCCAGTTAGAATCCACCCAGCTGCTTGGACTGGCAACTGGTTCAGCCTCTCAGGGAGACTGAGCCAGCTTCTTCAGCCCCCTCCACAGCCCGGCACTCCAGTGAGCGATGGAGCGGCAGAGCAGAAAGCTGGTGACTGACAGTCACTGCTCTCTGCTCGGAGGGAAAAACTGAGCGATCACTCAGTTATCAGAGCCGGCGGGGGGACAGATGCAGCATCGGATCAATGCTGCATTCACCTAGGTGAGTATAATTTTTTTTTCAAACCCCATACTTCTCTTTTAAATAACAAAAGTGGAATCAGGTGGGTCCTTATTCTGCTGTAGTCCACCCTCCTTAGGGTTTGGAGCTAAAAAATGTGCACCACTATTTGAAAAATGCAGTATTTATTTATATTTATCTTACCCCTGTTTTCCATATCACTGGACATGATGTCACTGTCCTACAATGAATTTTACTAGAGAAATCAGAGCAGGTGAAATCCCACAAGACATTGCAGTGCATTGCAAGAACAGCTTCCAGTGGTATTCAGCTTCTCAGTATACACCAGGATCTATCCGGAAGGCTGAGTGAGGCAACTGATTGGAGAAAAGCCAATGTAGCAAAAATATTTAAAAAAGTGCCAAGATATATCCATGGGAACTATAGTCCAGTTAGCCTAACATCAATAGTTTGCAAGCTCTTGGAGGGGATGATAAGGGACTATATACAAGATTTTAGTAATAAAAACTGTATAATTAGCAGTAATCAGCATGGATTCATGCCAAACCAATCTATTAACCTTCTATGAGGAGGTGAGTTGCCATCTAGATCAGGGGTCTCAAACTGGCGGCCCTCCAGCTGTTGCAAAACTACAAGTCCCATGAGGCATTGCAAGGCTGACAGTTACAAGCATGACTCCCACAGGCAGAGGCATGATGGGACTTGTAGTTTTGCAACAGCTGGAGGGCCACCAGTTTGAGACCCCTGATCTAGATAAAGGAAGGCCCGTAGACGTAGTGTATCTGGATTTTGCAAAGGCATTCGATACAGTTCCCCATAAACGTTTACTGTACAAACTAAGGTCTGTCGGCATGGACTATAGGGTGAGTACATAGATTGAAAACTGGCTACAGGGGCGAGTTCAGAGGGTGGTGATAAATGGGGAGTACTCGAATGGTCCGGTGTAGAAAGCAGGGTCCTCCAGGGTTCTGTCCTGGGACCAATCCTATTTAATTTATTTATAAACGACCTGGAGAATGGGATAAACAGCTCAATCTCAGTATTTGCAGACCATACTAAGCTAAGCAGGGCATAACTTCTCCGCAGGATGTGGAAACCTTGAAAGAAATCTAAACAAATTAATGGGGTGGGCAACTACATGGCAAATGAGGTTTAATGTTGAACCATGTAAAATAATGCATTTGGGTGCCAAAAATATGAATGAAATCTACTCACTAAGGGGAGAACCACTGGGGGATCTAGGATGGAAAAGGACCTGGGGGTCTTAGTAGATGACAGGCTCAGCAATGGCATGCAATGCCAACAGAATATTGGCATGCATTAAAAATGGGATTTACTCCAGAGATAAAAAGATAATTCTCCCACTTTACAAGACTCTGGTCCGGCGGCACCTGGAGTATGCCGTCCAGTTCTGGTCACCAGTCCTCAGGAGGGATGTGCTGGAGCTGGAGAGGGTCCAGAGAAGGGCAACAAAGTTAATAAAGGGACTGGAGGATGTCAGCTATGGGGAAAGACTGCAAGCACTGGACTTATTCTCCCTATAGAAGAGAGGCTTTTTAAGGGACATGATTTCAATGTACAAATACCATACTGGTGACCCCACAATAGGGATAAAACTCTTTTGTGCAAGGTTTCCAACATGTAAAAGTGCAGCACAGCTAATTTGCCATACCTTATCTCATGTTTTTATCCCCAAATAGTGTTAAAACCAATATAAAAAAAAAACAAATATTGCTCTATTTTATATTGCTTTTTTTCAATATTTTTCAATATTTTAAATGCAATACAACCAATAACCAAGTATTTGTTCTTTAACCTCTTGCAATTCGCCCGCCTGCAATATACTGCGGGCATGCAATGGCTGTAGGCAAAGCAAAGTACCCGTACGTCACTGCTTACTTCTGGTTTTAGGGCACACGCATGCGCATCCCCTGCCCGGCTCCCGCTGTGATTGTACACAGTGGGAGCCTGTCAGCAAGTCCCTGCCAATGATTTATGGCCGGGACCTACTGATCAGCTGTGTGCAATCACAGCCCAGAGCTCTTGTGTTGGTAAACAACACAGAGCTCTAAACAAAGGGCGCGATCTTAATGTTCCTTAGTGAAAAACAGCACACTGTTCACACATTAGACATAGTTAGGCACACTTTTAACCCCTTGATCTCCCTAGATGTTAACCCCTTCCCAGTTAGTGTCATTAGTACAGTGACAGTGTTTGTCAGTGGCAGTTAGACAGTTCCCCCAGCGTCAGTTAGTGTCAGATTGACCGCCGCAGTAGACATAGTTAGGCACACTTTTAACCCCTTGATCTCCCTAGATGTTAACCCCTTCCCAGTTAGTGTCATTAGTACAGTGACAGTGTTTGTCAGTGGCAGTTAGACAGTTCCCCCAGCATCAGTTAGTGTCAGATTGACCCATTATAAGTAGCTGATCACTGCCAATAGTAGTATAGAAAATAAAAAATAAATACATTCCAATATATATACCATAGTTTGTAGGCACTATAACTTTTACGCAAACCAATCAATAAACACAAGTTGGGATTTTTTTTATCAAAAACATGTAGCAAAATACACTTTGGCCAACCTTTATGGATACATTTTATTTTTTTTATTGGATATGTTTTATAGCAGAAAGAAAAAAATATTGTTTTTCTAGTTTTTTTTTTATATCGCAAAAAATTGAAAACCCAGCAGTGATCAAATACCACCAAAATAAAGCTCTATTTGTGGGAAAAAAAAATATACATTTCATTCTGGTGTAGCGTTGCATGACTGCGCAATTACCAGTTAAATTAGCACAGTGCTGAATAGCAAAAAATGGCCTGGTCATGAAGGGTGTAAAACCTTCCAGAGCTCAAGTGGTTAAATAAAATCTAAATTGCTAAATTATCTGTGCTCCCCTGTGATATGATCTAATTCTTTAATTACAATTACAAAATGTTGACTGAAATTAACCTCTTCACGACCGCGCAATAGCCAAAACATGGCTACAGTGCAGTCGCATGACCCTTGCAGTGCACATCGGCAGTTATTTGTGATTGCTGTATCCTTTGGACATAGCTAATCACAAATCGGGGTAAAGAGCGAATTAAAGCGGCTCTTTACCATGTGACCAGCTATGTCCAATCACAGCTGATCACAGCGTAAACAGGATTTGCCAATTATCGGCAGTCCTCTCCTCATGCTGACAGTGTAGAGGAGAGCCAGTAATTGGCAATCCACACAGGGGACATCTACATTGATAATCAAGGCACTGATCATCAATATCCTGATTCTTAGTGCAGCTCTAACAGTGCCCATCAGTGCTGCCAATCAGTTACCATCAGTCCCGCCTATTAGTGCCCATCATTGCCGCTTATCAGTGCCACATATTAGTGCCCATAGGTGCCGGCTATCAGTGCAGCCTCATCAGCGCCCATCAGTGCCACCTCATCAGTGCCCATCAGTGCTGCCTCATCAGTGCTCATCAGTACAGTCTATCAGTGCTCATCAGTGAAGCCCATCAGTGCACCCATATCAGCGCACATCAGTCAAGCAGAAAAATTACTTATTTACAAAATTGTATAACAGAAACTAAGAAAACCTATTTCTTTTCAAAAATGTCGGTCTTTTTTCATTTGTTTAGCAGAAAATAAAAAACCCAGTGGTAATTTAATACCACCAAAAGAAAGCCCTATCTGTCTAAAAAAAATGCTCCAAATTCTGTTCAGGTGAAGTGTGAAAGTGCCCAGTAGGCAAGTGGCTAAAGAATGCATCCCCACTTCTGACACCTAGCTCAAGCAGGGTATAAGATGGTGTTATAGCCTAATGCCCCGTACACACGATCGGAAATTGATTGGACATTCCGACAACAAAATCCATGGATTTTGTCCGACGGATGTTGGCTCAAACTTGTCTTGCATACACACGGTCACACAAAGTTGTCGGAAAATCCAATCGTTCTGAACGCAGTGACGTAAAACACGTACGTCGGGACTATAAACGGGGCAGTAACCAATAGCTTTCGTCTCTTAATTTATTCTGAGCATGCATGGCACTTTGTGCGTCGGATTTGTGTACACACGATTGGAATTTCCAACAACTGATTTTGTTGTCGGAAAATTTTTTAGCAAGCTCTCAAACTTTGTGTGTCAGAAACTCTGATGGAAAATATGTGATGGAGCCTACACACGGTCGGAATTTCCGACAACAAGGTCCTATCACACATTTTCCGTCTGAAAATCCGACCCTGTTTACGGGGCATTACACATCTGCTGACAAGAAGAGAATGCAAGTAAAAAAAAAAAATCTAGTCATATCTAAGAGGTATGCCTGTATTAATAAAACAATTAAGAGCACAGATACAGCTGGCTATAAATGTCCATTGGTAATTACTTCTCTTTAATTTTCAGGTATACTTAAAATAATGGCCACTGATTGTATGTATTTATATATGAAGCTACATTGTTTTAATTGTTAACTACTTAACTACTTCTATTTGAGTTTTGCTTTAGGTTTTTATTATTTCCTTTAGGTTGTTTCATGTGGTTATCACCACAGTAACCAAGTAACTGTAAAAACAAAAAAAAAGTCATCCCCTGTTTGTATTTTTATCACCCCATTTTGCCTCCACTTTGGTTCTAATTGCATTTTCTGTTTACTTGTCTCAGTTCCCATTCCTGTGTATCCTCTCGCTTCGGCTCTCTTTCCCTAGAGTCTTGTATCGATGGCCCAATGACCTCAATTTTCTCAGCAGAGAAAAGAACAGGTCAAGTGGAAAGTGTTTAAGGAAGTAGATGCGTCTTGGCCGCAGATTGTAAAGCTAGCCATTTGGTAGTTTGCAAACAATAATAAAAAGTAAACAAAATTTAGATCTTGCTGGCAATCAACGTTTTCAGGTTTTTTTTTTTCCGTGGAGGTAAACAAACACTGTGTTTGTTTTAGCGGTAAATCCCACATAAAATATGTTGTGAATAACTTATCTGGCTCTGTTCTGAAAGCTACAGAGACTGAAGTACAGTCAATAAAAACAATATGTTCTTATGTAGCAGCAGACAATACAATGTTTCTCACTTTTCCATATTATACTGCAAGTTAGGAAATGAGGCTTCCCTGATGGTATGTGCTGCTGCAGACATCCTCAGTAAAATTTTATGTTGTCTTCTTAACTCATATTACCTTTCAAAGTATTTTTTTTTATATTAGATATTTTTAAATGTTATATTGTGTTGTCAATGATTTGTGAACACTGTTTACACACAACACATAGGCATAAAGCTAACACACAGATGAAGTACATGTATGTTAGCTGTTGCACAAAAGATCTGTGTTTCTGTTTAACCATCTCAATACAGTGCATTTCACCGCCTTCCTGCCCAGGCCATTTTTCATCTTTCAGCGCTGTCACACTTTGAATGACAATTGCACGGTCATGCAACATTGTACCCAAATGACATTTTTATTATTTTTTCCCCACAAATAGAGCTTTCTTTTGGTGGTATTTGATCACCTCTGCGGTTTTTATTTTTTGCGCTATAAACAAAAGACAATTTTGAAAAATACTCAATATTTTTTACTTTTTGCTATAATAAATATCCATTTTTTTTTTGAACAAATTTTTTCCTCAGTTTAGGCCAATATCTATTCTTCTACATATTTTTGATGGAAAAATCACAATAAGTGTATATTGATTGGTTTACGCAAAAGTTATAGCGTCTACAAAATAGGGGATAGATTTATAGCATTTTTATTTATTTATTTATTTTTTACTAGTAATGGCGGCGATCTGCAATTTTTATCGTGACTGTGATATTGTGGCGGACATATCGGACACTTTTGACACATTTTTGGGACCATTCACATTTATACGGTGATCCGTGCTATAAAAATGCACTGATTACTGTGTAAATGTGACTGGCAGGGAAGGAGTTAACACTAGGGGGTGATCGAGGGGTTAATTATGTTTCTAGGGAGTGTTTCTAACTGAAGGGGGAGGGGACTCACAAGGGGAGGAGACCGATCAGTGTTGCTCTATACTGAGAACACACATCAGTCTCCTCTCCTCTCTGACAGGACGTGGATCTGTCTGTTCACATACACAGATCCACGGTCCTGGCGTGTTACCAGGCAATCGCGGATGCCTGGCAGACATCGCGGCTGACGGGCATGCGCATCGGGTGCCCAGTGACATGGCGGGCACGCGCGATTGCCGGTGGCGGCTCGCGCGCCTCCCTGGTGGGCAGGGAAGGCGAGGGCATCATATGACTCCCTCCCAGAATGTGAGCCGCACCGCCTGGCTGTCATATGACATCCGGCGGGCGGCAAGCGGTTAATCAGTCTTGTGGATTACTCGCTTTTATCACATTGAATATCAAGTCAGGTGACAGGGTGAGATGGATTAACCTTTTCTATGAGGTGCTGATATGGCCACTTTGTCAGAACACCAACTGCTTACAAGTGCATCCTTCGAAAGGCAGGTACAAAATTTTGACCACCCTTTTTACCTGGTTTATTGCAGGAGCATGAAGGTTGTAGCTTGACCCCTGGACATACTCTGGGCCCTAAGATCCTGATCCTGTCTTGTGGATGATCCAGGTCTGATACTGACTCATTGGCAATGAGCATGCTGAGCAAGTATACAGTGCTCAGCATCAATGAGTACACCCATTTGAAAAGTAAGATTTTAATCAATAGCTCAATGAACACAAGCATTATTTCCAAAATTTTGACAAAACTGACTTTTACAGAACATTTGTTTAGCTCGTTACATGAAAGTAAGGTTAATATTATAACTTAGATTACAAAATCTTCAGTTTTACTCAAATTATTTGATGCAAAAATGAATGCTCCCCACAACAAAAATCACTACATTTAGTATTTAGTATGACCTCCATGATTTGTAAGGACAGCGCCAAGTCTTCAAGGCATGGAATGAACAAGTTGGTGACATATTGCAACATCTATCTTTTTCCATTCTTCAAGAATGACCTCTTTTAGAGCCTGGATGCTGGATGAAGAGTGATGCTCAATGTGTCTCATAAGAATTCCCCATAGGTGTTTGATTGGGTTCAGATCAAGAGAAATACTTGGCCATGGAATCACTTTCACCCTTCTTCAGAAATGCAACAGTGGTCTTAGATGTGTGTTTTGGATCATTGTCATGTTGGAAAAGTGCATGACGACCAAGAGCACAGAGTGATGGTAGGATCTTCTCTTTCAATATAGATTAGTACATCTGTGAATTCATGATACCATCAATGAGCTAATTATTCCACCACCTTCCGAAATTTACACTCACCAGTGGTATATGATAAGCCTGTTTAGTACATAGTGCTCTCATCCCCTGTATGGGTTATTCCTATGGTGCCCAACAGATGAAGCAATATTCCCCTCTCATATTCTCATGCAAAAAAAGGGCATCATAATAAATGGAAGTTGCGCAATGATGGCCATTTCCCATGTAGGGAATCACTTCATGCTTGGAGAGACTTCTTTTAAAAGACTGTTTTGTATGATTATGTTTTTCGACACATGTCACAGTAATGTTGGACAATTTAGCACACTGATTAATGATTATTGTCTTTTGTATATTATATTAACTGGACCACAAAAAACGTCTTTCGCTAACTGCAGTGAACTTGCATGGTGATTTTCTCATCAGAAGACGCTCCTGTCCAGGTTTTAACTTCCATGGACAACCTGGATGTCTCTGTGAGATGGTTGCAGTTCCATCTGCAATGGGCAGCAAGGGAGTTGGGTGGAAGATGGCATGCTGAGGAGGCTGTTGTGGCCTAGGAGGGACCCCCTAGGTCTAGGGGGGGACTCTGCCTCTAGGCTGGGGCTAAGGCTGCCTTGGAAGAATCCTTTCCTCATCCGGTTTAAGAAGGAATCTTGCCAAAGAGCAGCAGGGAGCAAGGAGGACAGAGTGAGTACATTAGCACACCCAGGGGTACACAACGGGAGAGACTGCCAGGTGTAGCAAGTTTTCAAAGGACAGCACTATGCTTAACCCTTTATCCCTTGTCCTGGGAGATCTTCGAAGCAGCCGGTCGTACTGGTAGATGTGCAGCCAGGAGGGCTGGTAGTATCTGCAGGTGGTAAAAAAGTGAGGAGATACTTCTGCATGCAGTTTTGCAACATTTTGTGCTACTTTCCAAAGGGGGGCTAAGAGCTTCTGGTTCATGAAGGACTTTGCCACTGATCCAACAGACTGGATGTTTCTAGCAAGGAGAGCAGTCCAGAACCTTTTCACTGTACATAGGAAGGAAGTTGTCCTTCAAGTCAATTTGGGCATCCCATTATCCTAATACCCTGTCCAAGTTGTTTTCCCAATAGAACAATAAAAACAAGCCTGTGGACTGATTTCTTGTGTATGGATGCAAGTTGGAAATTTGTGTTGCCTGGCTGTGCAGGCATACGGGAGCCAGTTACCAGCAGCCCTTGCAGGGATAGTGCTACAATAGTATTTAGTATATGAAATCCTTTTTATTTCACATTTTATTTATATTTTTGTTGGCATTTACAAACAGACCAAGTAGTCCAGCAAAATTGAAAGTTACAGGTTTTGAGACAAATCTGCTGGGGGTGCTCACAACACAGGGGTGTACCTATAGGTATTGCAATTGTGATCCACCTCCATGCTGCAGGGGGCCCCTGTGAGTCCCCTGTACATCTGGATAGGAGGAGCAGCTGCATATAGAGGAAACGATTCCTCCATTTTCCGCTGAATGCCCGCTTCTCCTCCTCTCCTTGCTGAAAATGGAGAGATTGATTCCTCTATTCGCAGTTGCCTCTGCTTCTTTCTGCTGCCCACCCTGTGCTCTCTCCTCACCACCCCTTGTCCGCAACTCTGCCGGGTTACTCCTCCCACCTCTGCCAGCTGATGTGGGGATCTGTCAGGATCGAGAGTGGTAATGGGTCCGGTAAATGTGTCATTTACTGGCCCCTAACTGTTCTGAATGAATAGAGTCAGTGACACTGACTCTGTCCAGTCATAACTGAAACTTATTAACCACTTAATCCTTGGACCATTTGGCTGGCCAAAGACTAGAGCACTTTTTGCGGCACTGCGTCGCTTTAACTGACAATTGCGTGGTCGTGCGACGTGGCTCCCAAACAAAATTGATGTCCTTTTTTTTTCACAAATAGAGCTTTCTTTTGGTGGTATTCGATCACCTCTGTGGTTTTTATTTTTTGCGAATATAAACAAAAAAATAGCGACAGTTTTGAAAAAAACGCATTATTTTTTACTTTTTGCTATAATAAATATCCCCAAAAAATATATAATTTTTTTTTTCCTTGCCCTTTACGTGCCCTTTTTTTCCCACAAATAGAGCTTTCTTTTGGTGGTATTTGATCACCATATAATAAATATCCCCAAAAAGTATATAAAAATTTTTTTTTCCTCAATTTAGGCCGATATGTATTCTTCTACATATTTTTGGTAAAAAAAAATCGCAATAAGCGTTTATTGATTGGTTTGCGCAAAAGTTATGGCGTTTACAAAATAGGGCATAGTTTTATGCCATTTCTATTAATATTTTTTTTTATTAGTAATGGCGGCGATCAGCGATTTTTATTGTGACTGCGACATTATGGCGGACAGATCGGACGCTTTTGGCGTGATTTTGGGACCATTCACATTTACACAGCGATCAGTGCGATTAAAAATGCACTGATTACTGTGTAAATGTGACTGACAGTGAAGGGGTTAACCACTAGGTGGTGCTGTATGGGTTAAGTGTGTCCTAGGGAGTGACTCTAACTGGGGGGGGGGTTTGTGTTGACACAACACTAGTCACCGCTTTTGATTACAGGGAGCTGTGATCAGTGACAGTGTCACTAGGCAGAATGGGGAAATTGTTTACATTAGCATTTCCCCGTTCTTCCTCTCAGTGAGATGATCGCGGGTATCCCCGCGGACATCGAGTCCGCGGGACCTGCGATCCTACTCACGGAGCTCCCGGCGGCACGCACGTTACTGCAACCCGCCTCTTAAAGGGCAACGTACAGGTATGTGATTCTACCTGTACGTGCCCTTTGCCACAGTATATCTGCGTGAGGCAGTCGGGAAGTGGTTAAACATAGTACTATGCTTCAGTTTGTGAATGAATGGGAAGCTCTGTACAGAGCTATTCCTGTCCATTCATTCAGCGCAGCTGAGGCTGCAGAAATGGAGATTGAGGGCTGTGTCCTCAATCTCCCTTCTCTTTTTCAAAGGTGGAACATTAGAGGTCTGTTTAAACCCATGATATTTCACCAAAGCCTCCCAACAGGGCTCCTAAAAAAATTGTACAAAATAATAAAAAATAATATTGTAAAAAAAATAACAAAAATAAAAAATGGTAAAAAATAATAAAAAAAAACAAAATAAAAAAGCTACTGACACCAGTGGCATAACCACCAGGGTCACAAAGGTCACACTTGCAACTGGCCCTGGCATTCCACCACTGCTTTGAGGGAAGAACCTCAGCTGGGGGTCAGGGGGGCCCTTCATGGTTTCTTGCCCCGAGGCCGTAAAGGTTCTAGTTACACCACTGTCACAATGGTCAGCTTTTATTCATATGGGGATTTTTTTTTTTCAAAAAGAAAAAAAAACTGTTGCTGTAACTGCTCAATGGGTAATGTGTGGGATACTTTTCCTCTAAAGTACATAACTCCATTTAAAACTTTGTGTCCATCTAATGCCTCGTACAACAATCAAAAAATCGTACAAAAAATACCGCTTTTGAAGCGATCGTACAATAATCGGATCGTTAGTACAGAGCTTTTTGAGAGCCGATCAGGACAGTTCATCCGATATTATTTGATTGGACATCAACTAATAACATTTTCGTACGATGCCAGATCGTACAACTTTCGTTTAATCAGTAAAGCTGTCGCTTGAAAATGCAATACAAATGCATTACAACTAATGACATCACTTCCACATTTTTATTCTGTCGTACGAGAATTTTCGTGACTTTAGTAAACTCATCAGATTCGATCTGAGATTTGCATGAAAAAAAAAATGATCATTCGTCCGATAATCTCATCGTGGGCTTAAGACTATGCTGTTCACAGTTGTACGATGCTGCAATGATTTCATACTTGAACAAACAGCATTTTCAACTCAGTTAAAGGAGATGGAAAAATAATGGATTGACTGCAGGGTGAGCAGGCAATAATACCATATTATGGGGGAACCGGGAAAAACAAAAACTGCTGTGTTATATTTACTAACATATTGCATTAGCTAGAATTTTATTTTGCCCATAGTTACATTTAAATGGCAACCCTTCTGACACTATGTTCCATCCTGTCAACCTGTCAACTGTCAAGTGCTAGACACGGAGACTGCAATTTTTCAGTTAAACATCAGAATAAAAATTGAACTTTAGTCAGAAAATTAAGTCCTGCTAGATGACTTTAGGCTGGCCCCTTTTGCAGGTATAGCTATGTAACACATTAAAAATAAGTGCCTATACTGTTTAAAATCCAGTAATATACTGTCTAACCCTGCTCTGCACATGCCCAGTTGCTTTCCCTTTTTAGGCACAGCATCCGATCTGCTGACAGTCTTAAAGCAGGATTAAACCCTCCTATCCTTTACAACCAAGGAAGCTGCTTCTGTTTGATCTGCAGCTGCCATGGTGCTGCACATGTGATCAGTTAGGACACCAGCTATTTGATGGTTTGACAGTCTGGTTGAGGACACAAGTAAATGTGACAGTTAGCAATTCCAGGAATGTAACTGTTTTTATTAAACTGTTAAATTGATGGGTTTAGTTCCACTTTACGGTTTACTGCTGTTCAGGGGCTCTGGGCTTCAGCAAAATGGCAGCCTCCAGCAAGAAGATACAGGAGCAATGCTGGAGGCAATTTACAGCACACACTCATTTACGTTGATTGGCCCTTTGTTATTTTAATACAAGCAATAAAATAAATACAACATTGAGAAAAGCACATCCAATGCATAAAATTTGGAAATAAAATATCAGTATAAATGATCCTACCAGGTCTAAGGTCTTTGAAGGCACATATAATCTCAACAAACCTGCTGAATCTGCCACCCAGTGAAGAAGGCCTCAGCCGCTACTACACTGCCTCAGGGACAGCTACCCACCTATATACCCCCAAATCCAACCTAATAAACAACCCAATGTTACCAACTTAACCTACTGTTGGGAAGAGACACCCCTACCTGAGATGGGTCCAACCCATAATTCTCCAAAATTTTAAATCAGCACTGCCTTCAAAGACCCAGAGATCCCTGTCTGCTGCTTTAACAAATGAACTGAAAGCAGTATCAAAACCAAAAGCTACGGTAACCTGTATTATATTACAGCTTACCAATTTGTGGATGTGATGGCTGTTTTTGTTTTCTATTTTTGTTCTTTCCTTCTTTCTGGCCCATAAGCCTGTTGTTTTTCAACAGAACAAGCTCGCCTGCAGATGTAGCAGTTAGAGTGTTGAAACAAACCTTTTACCACTGACAAGAGGGGCTTACAATGGCCAGCTTTATTTTTGTTCATGTAAAACCTTTATCCCCAAAGAAAAAAAAGCCTATTACTGTAACCTGCAGTGTGAGCTAGAGTTTGGCTTCAATTTGTTAAATCTGCTAGTACATCTAAAGCCCCATACACACGATAGGACTTTGTACAAACTTTCCCTTGGATTTTTGTACAAAGGGCGTTGGCCAGAAGTTTGTCTTGCATACAGATGACAGGACTTTTCCAGCCAACTTTCATCAAATCACGTGGTTTTTCAGCTCTTTACCACCACCCTTTGGTCAACTTCTGTACTGTTGTCTGATATCGTGTCAATCTCGCCACTTTTAGTGGCGAGATTGACACCTTGCGAGCCGGGGTCACACTGGATGCGAGTTGGATCCCTGCCAATGCCAGGCGCTGTGTTTGGTATGAATCTTGAGGGGGAACTCCACACCAAATTTTTAACAAAAAAATGGCATGGGTTCCCCTCCAGGGGCATACCAGGCCCTTAGATCTGGTATGGATTTCAAGGGGAACCCCCTATGCCAAAAAAACAGTGTGGGGGTCCCCCCAAAATCCCCCCAGATCCCAGCCCCCCACCCTATGTGAATGAGTATAGGGTACATCGTACCCCTACCCATTCACCTAGGGAAAAAAGCATCAAGAAAAAAACATGACATGACCATGCCCCCTTATGACCTCACACTCCCAGCATGCCCCGGGACTGTGATGTCATAGGGGGCGGGGTCACCACCCCCCCTATGACAGAGCGCACAGACAGCATTACAGCCGGAGAGAGCATCGTGTCAACATCTCTGGAAGAGAAGAGGGAAGAAGACGAACCAAATGTCCAGGGACGACACCGGAGAGAGGGAGAAGAGGCCTGAGAGACCCCCGAAGTTGGCAAAAGACCCCCGAAGTCGGAAGAAGACCCCCGAAGTCGGAAGAAGACCCCCGGAGCTGCCTAATAAATTACTTTAAAAACCTGTGTACTGTGTTTTTTACTTGACATTTTTTCCCTAGGTGAATGGGTAGGGGTACGATGTACCCTATACTCATTCACATAGGGTGGGGGGCCGGGATCTGGGGGCCACCTTATTAAAGGGGGCTACCGGATTCCCATAAGCCTCCCGCCCACAGACCCTGACAACCAACAGACAGGGTTGTCGGGAAGAGGCCCTTGTCCTCATCAACATGGGGACAAGGTGCTTTGGGGTGGGGGGGCTGCAGGGCACCCCCTTCTCCAAAGCACCCACCCCCATGTTGAGGGCATGGGGCCTGATACGGCTCAGAAGGGGCTCACTCGTCCCCACCCCCTTTCCTGACCGGCCGGGCTGCGTGCTCGGATAAGGGTCTGGTATGGATTTTTGGGGGGACCCCACGCCGTTTTTTCGGCGTAGGGGGTTCCCCTTAAAATCCATACCAGACCGAAGGGCCTGGTATGGCCCCAGAGGGAAATTTCCTCTCGCACTCCCCGCAATAGGAAAATGTGTTTTTCCTATTACAGCCAACGCGAGATGTACATTACCCTGTCGTCGAAAACCAGTGCGATGGGTTCGTGCTGGAAACATTCTTGCGGCCGCGTACTGTAGCTTTTGTGTACACATGATCGGACTTTGCTCCATCGGACTTTTGTTGCCGGAAAGTTTGTCCGTTCGCACAGCCAACAAAAGTCAGATGAAAACAGAAAAAGTTTGTCCGATGGAGCGTACACACGGTCAGATGTTGCTCCAAAACAGCTAATTTGCATGTTTGATGTAGTCTGATCGTGTGTACGGGCCTTTACACTTCCCTCCCTCCAGACTGACAATTTTGCTGTCCAAAGGTACCCTCTGTGCTCCTTCATCCAGAATGGGGGCACTCTAATACAGGAAGTGTTCCACTGGCCAGATCAGGAGGTGAATACAGATGCAAAAAGCCTAAAAAAAGAAAGCTATTACAGCCACCACTTCTAATGATTGATCAGCTGCAATATATTACATTTTTGGTTTTGGGTTTAATACCCCTTGAATGACCAACATACTTACCATCAATGTCAGGATACACTGGTCAGCACTGCAGGCTATAACCAGCGGTGCTGACTGGATGGGGAAAATCTGACAGAGTAGATCGACCTCTGTACAACCAGCCTGCCCATACATGGATTGAAATTTGGCTGGTCCCTGCTGAACCGGCCAAATTTTGATTTATGTATGGCTGGTTTTAGAATTGTGTTTATGAGAACAGGAAAAGTATATTCACTGGTATAGAACATGCTTACTGGTTTGTCCTGGGAAATATGCTTGCCATTACAGAAAATTTTAAGCATACATACGTTAAGCTGCAGAACAGATCTAAATGAGCACATGACTTTTGCCGAGCTATTTCAAGGCAAATAAGGATGAATGCAATGTGAAAAGGCCTGGTGTTTCTAAAGAAAATATGTGTAATAGTATGAAAATAGATGGCTCAGAGGGTTGTATGTGTCATTGCCATCATCCCTTAGAAGATTAGAAACAAATGTATACCTCAATGTGGGATTTTTAAGGCAATGTAATGAAAAAAAGGATTTATATTTAAAAAGAATAATTTATTGATACATAGAAAATATATAACACATACAAAATGCTTTTGGTGATTATGCGATTAAAAAGAGAAACCATCAAATAACATGAAATGGACAAGGAGCCAAAGCTCCTACATTGTGATACATCCTGCTACAAGATACAATCACCACCTATGACAGTGCGATGGCGTCAAGTAGCGATATTCCAACGCGTTTCAACTTATAACATCAAAAAAAGTCTTCCTCAGGGAAAGATTGCATCACGTTCTAAAGTTTCAAAAAATAACAACGTTACATACCATATATATATATATATATATATATATATATATATATATATATATATCACATATATGTCATTCAGCGCATACATTCAATGAATACAACTTAAATTTTTCATGTATCTGCAGGAAAAAGTGCATTCCCAATGCTTAAAAGGAAAGTAAGGGCCTCCAACATTTATTGCCCATGCTGTCCCAAATCCTCTACAGGACGACAGGATATATTTTGAGAAAAACACCAATCATAGGCCCCTATCCATAAGTCTAATGGTAAGTAGATCTGCCTCTTTTTGAAAGTCTTCATGCGTGCTGCAGTTTCTTCTGAGGCAAAGAAACTGGATGTACGGGATAGATCTTTTCAGCGGATCCGGATGGAAACTATCCGCGTGCAACAATGTGATGCCTGCGGTTTCTTTTCTATAGAGTCTACTGGATAGTCCACCATCAGAATCCTTGGATATAGTAACATCAATAACAATAACATTTTTTTGCTTCTCATTTCTAAGGTTACAGGTTTCCATATATGGTTGTCCTTTCTGTCCTCTTATCCCTATCCGGCACAGGGGGGCCACGCTAGAAATACTGTGGCCTATATACCCCCGGATTATTATTCTGAGCCAGGGGTTTCTCACTGTGTCGGTGATTATCAGTCCTATTAGGTCCCCTTCTCCCAAGCTTCCAGGGTTGAAGCAAAGGGAGACATGGACCATCCAAATGGTCCAGGCATCCCACATAGGGAAACAATCCCCAATGGTGTTATTTTTCTTTTTTCTTTTTGACATACAACGTTTGAAGCTGACATAATTATTCCCACTGTCTCCTATCTTGTTTATGTTCCACTAAACCATGGAGCACGAACTAATTAATTCTTTAAGATTTTTTGCTCAGCAGTGGAGTTTGTGTCCCCATGTCACAGCCAGATCAGCTTCCGCTCACTGGTTGTTTCTCCGTATCTGGGCCTCTTTTTTCTTTATTTTCTTAGGAGAAACGGCGTCACTGCAGTGTCTAGTCACATGACTTTGGCGCTACACGTGTCGCCGAGAGACAGTGAAAATGCGCACCGTCGCCTAGGTGATGCGACGCTTCCCTCCCTCGTCTTGGTGAGCCACGCCCACACCCCATAGGATATGGGGATGTGGGGCGTGGAGCTCTCATCAAGGGGCGGGATGTCGCTTGGTGGACACCGCGCCCTTTACGTTGGTATCAATGAGTGATGTGGCGTCGCCATGGAGATGCGATGCCCGGAGCCCGTTCACACCCACACCTGTCATTTGAGGGGCGGGATGCCGCTCTGTCGGCACCGCGCCTCCCATGGCTGCACCAAATGGTGTTGGGGTGTAGCTATGGAGATGCGACGCCCAGAGCTTAGCCATGCCCACATCCCTTTATTAGGACTCCAGGGACGGCCTATGGCAGTACCTTCCAACCGAGAGGTTTTCCTGCATTTTTTACAAGACCCATATTCTACTACACTAGAAGGTAATTTTATATATGCGCTAATCGTAAGAGCTTCAGAGAATATTGGTCTTTGAAAGAATCTCATTCTTATCACTATTATCCCAAAACTTTTTGTTTTTCTAGAAACTTCACTTTTTGGCTGCCTATGATTGGTGTTTTTCTCAAAATATATCCTGTCGTCCTGTAGAGGATTTGGGACAGCATGGGCAATAAATGTTGGAGGCCCTTCCTTTCCTTTTAAGCATTGGGAATGCACTTTTTCCTGCAGATACATGAAAAATGTAAGTTGTATTTATTGAATGTATGCGCTGAATGACATATATGTGATATATATATATATATATGGTATGTAACGTTGTTATTTTTTGAAACCTTAGAACATGATGCAATCTTTCCCTGAGGAAGACTTTTTTTGATGTTATAAGTTGAAACGCGTTGGAATATCGCTACTTGACGCCATCGCACTGTCATAGGTGGTGATTGTATCTTGTAGCAGGATGTATCACAATGTAGGAGCTTTAGCTCCTTGTCCATTTCATGTTATTTGATGGTTTCTCTTTTTAATCGCATAATCACCAAAAGCATTTTGTATGTGTTATATATTTTCTATGTATCAATAAATTATTCTTTTTAAATATAAATCCTTTTTTTCAATACATTGCCTTAAAAATCCCACATTGAGGTATACATTTGTTTCTAATATGTGTAATAGTAACTACACAGTGGAAATCGTTTTTTATTGAGGTTGGAGGTTTTTTTTTTCTTATTTTTCAAAGTTCCATTTCAAGGGGTTTGTATTTAGATCTCTTCAGCCGAACACAGTGGCAATCAAATAAAATATTCTTGGAATGGGTTACATTTTATTTCAGGTCCTTTCACATTTTCAGGATTCAATACAATACATCCCCAAGAGGAAAAATGTAGAAGTAACTAGGTTACCATAAGCAAACATTAAAACAAATGAATATATATATATATATATATATATATATATATATATATATATATATATATATATATATATATATATATATACACTGTATATATACTGTATATATCTATATATAACCCCTCACATTTTTCGAAATATTTTTTTATTTCTTTTCATGTGACAACACTGAACAAATGACACTTTGATACAATGTAAAGTAGTTAGTGTACAGCTTGTATAATAGTGTAAATTTGCTGTCCCCTCAAAATAACTCAACACACAGCCATTAATATCTAAACCACTAGCAACAAAAGTGAGTACACTCCGAAGTGAAATTGTCCAAATTGGGCCCAATTAGCCATTTTCCCTCCCCGGTGTCATGTGACTCATTTAGTGTTACAAGGTCTCAGATGTGAATGGGGAGCAGGTGTGTTAAATTTGGTGTTATCACTCTCACTCTCTCATACTGGTTACTGGAAGTTCAACATGGCACTTCACGGCAAAGAACTCTCTGAGGATCTGAAAAAAAAATTGAAAAAAAGAATTATTGCTCTACATAAAGATGGTCTAGGCTATAAGAAGATTGCCAAGACCCTAAAACTGAGCTGCAGACCATACAGCGGTTAACCAGGACAGGTTCCACTCAGAACAGGCCTCGCAATGGTTGGCCAAAGAGGTTGAGTGCACATGCTCAGCATCAAATCCAGAGGTTGGTTGTCTTTGGGAAATAGATGTATAAGTGCTGCCAGCATTGCTGCAGACGTTGAAGAGGTAGGGGTCAGCCTGTCAGTGCTCAGACCATACGTTGCACACTGCATTAAATTGGTCTGCATGGCTGTCATCCCAAAAAGAAGCCTCTTCTAAAGTTGATGCACAAGAAAGACCGCAAACAGTTTGCTGAAGACAAGCAGACTAAGGACACAAATTACTGAAACCATGTCCTGTGGTCTGATGAGACCAAGATAAACGTATTTGGTTCAGATGATGTCAAGCATGTATGGCGGCAACCAGGTGAGGAGTACAGTCAAGCATGGTGGTGGGAGTGTCATGGTCTGGGGCTGTATGAGTACTGCCGGCACTGGGGAGCAACAGTTCATTGAGGGAACCATGAATGCCCTCAACATGTACTGTGAAATACTGAAGCAGAGCATGATCCCCTCCCTTCGGAGACTGGGCCTCAGGGCAATATTCCAACATGATAACAAATGCAAACACACCTCCAAGATGACCACTGCCTTGCTAAAGAAGCTGAGGGAAAAGGTGATGGACTGGCAAAGCATGTCTCTAGACCTAAACCCTATTGAGCATCTGTGGGCCATCTTCAAATGGAAGGTGGAGGAGCGCAAGGTCTCTAACATCTACCAGCTCCATGATGTCATCATGGAGGAGTGGAAGAGGACTCCAGTGGCAACCTGTGGAGCTCTGGTGAACTCCATGCCCAAGAGGGTTAAGCAGTGCTGGAAAAAAAATGGTGGCCACACAAAATATTGACACTTTGGGCCCAATTTAGACATTTTCACTTAGGGGTGTACTCACTTTTGTTGCCAGCGGTTTAGACATTAATGGCTGAGCGTTGAGTTATTTTGAGGGGAAAGCAAATTTACACTGTTAAACAAGCTGTACACTCATTTCTTTACATTGTAGCAATGTGGCATTTCCTCAGTGTTGTCACATGAAAAGATATAATAAAATATTTACAAAAATGTGAGGGCTGTACTTACTTTTGTGAGATACTGTATATATAGCATATTTGTATATTTAAGATGGGACTACACAGTGAATGTCCTTTACTGCATCCTTCTTTTAAAACAACCCTGGCAGGTTCTTAAAATGCAGCTGAAAGTCCTCTGCTACAGAGAAGATAGTATCCTCACCTCACCTACATCCCTTGTCTCCTACCTTCTCTTTGTTTCAGCATTGCAGCCTCCATTGGTCTTTTAAGCATTCAACACTGGGAGTGTTGGATATCTATGTTCTCTGCTGCCTGTTTCAGTCCTGTAGCGACATTGAGAATAGAAAGTGGTGGGGGACACAGGCATGCAACACTCCCAAAAGTGTCAAATGCTCAAGAGACTTGCAGAGGCTTCTACAGGTAGGTTGGAGACATGGGCCACCAAAAAGGTCAATATATTAGACAGTCAACTACATTTTTTTACAAATTAACAAGGTCACCTTAATTCCAGTCTATTATCTCAGTCTTTGGCCTCATGCCAATCAGACCCCAAAATAAATAGATATCAAATACAGGGATGATTTAAAAACACATATAAGAAATGCAATCATCAACGTATGGAACATCAGATATGGAAAGATGGAAAAATACCTTAAACATTTATTTCAGGTAATTGTTACAGTTATAACTTTAAACATGTAATTCATCATGTTACACATTGACTTTACCTGAGACTGTTACAGCTATCTTGCCACAGATGGAAGAGATGTAGAGATCACACTTCAGCGCTTAAATTTTAGAGGCAGAATAGACTATATAAAACTGTTATATTTTCATATACATCCTAGTCTCTGTAGGCCAGGATGGGAGGTGATGGGAAATCTCTCCAATGTTGACAAAGACAAAAACACATTTTTAGTAAAGTGGAGAAGAGTTAAAACTTTTGACAATTTTACATGAAATGCATATTGCTTGTTGAAATTGTCAGTATACTCTAAAGCCCCGTACACACGGTCGGACTTTGTTCCGACATTCTGACAACAAAATCTTAGGATTTTTTCCGACGGATGTTGGCTCAAACTTGTCTTGCATACACACGGTCACACAAAGTTGTCGGAAAATCCGATCGTTCTAAACGCGGTGACGTAAAACACGTACGTCGAGACTATAAACGGGGCAGTGGCCAATAGCTTTCATCTCTTTATTTATTCTGAGCATGCGTGGCACTTTGTCCGTCGGATTTGTGTACACACGATCAGAATTTCCGACAACGGATTTTGTTGTCAGAAAATTTTATAGCCTGCTCTCAAACTTTGTGTGTCGGAAAATCCGATGGAAAATGTGTGATGGAGTCTACACACGGTCGGAATTTCCGACAACAAGGTCCTATCACACATTTTCCGTCGGAAAATCCGACCGTGTGTACGGGGCATAAGTCACCAGTCATGTAAATAACTATAGACAAACTTTTAGCATGCTATTTAATTTATGGAATATTTATAAGGTGGCAGGGCTATTCTACATATTTTCCTGTCTCAGCTCCCTCCTCTCTTGTGTCTTTTTTACTCCTGTCTTTTTATCTTCCCTCCTAAGATCCAACTGTTACAGTCCAATTCCCCAGCAGAGGTGGAATTAAATGGAGTTATGGGATGAGTTTCATCTTCATCTTTTTTTTTTTAATATAACAGTGTAATAAAAATCAGACAACTGTTTCCAATGTAAGCGGTGGCTTGTCTAGTAAGAGTCAGTTGTTTATTGTAATATCCAGGAAGCTTACACATGCTGTAGGTAAAATATTGTATTATTATTTTATTAAATGAAACCGCCAGCTTGTACCAAGGGAACGCGGAGCAGGTTGAGTAAATTACACAGATATCTCTCTCCAACATGCTGCCTGAAATCACACCAGATAACTGATTGTACTGTGCAAAAAGCCAAAGGTTCCCTTGCTTGTTTCAAGAGCTGAAATCTTTCCTGGGGGAAGAATTGCAAGTGGAAGAAGTGCTAACATCATTGGCTCTCTGGTAACATTATAACCTTGCACCCAAGGGTGACAATGACATTACTGGGGTGATTAATCTGCTTGAGCGAGCAACCTGCAGTCACGTGATGTAGTCAATACTTTAAAAAGATACCTTTTATCTTTGTAACAGGTGTTATGGGCTAAGGACGCTGACTTCCATATATTCCCCTTGTTCTACAAGACTCTTTCATTCACGTTTCACATTCACATTTTCTTCCATTCACATCCTTTGCACCATTTACCCATCCATCTCATCTTCAGCTTCCTTTTCCCTTTTCTCTCTTTTTTCTTTTCTCCCACCTCATTTTGTTTTCCCTTTTTCCTTCACTCCAGTACCTTCCCATCCATTTCATTTTTCATTTTTTATTTTTCATTTTTCATTCCACTTCCTTCCTTTCCCTCCTTTGAAGTGTCTCACTCTTCTTCACTCCTTTCTCTCTCATTTATCACATTTCTCATTCACTTCCCTCCCTTTCTTCCCCCCTTTCTTCACATTCACATTTTCTTCCATTCACATCCTTTGCACCATTCACGCATCCATCTCATGGTCATATCCATTCATCCATTCATCCTTCAGCTTCGTTTTCCCTTTCCTTCTCTTTTTTTCTTTTCTCTTTCCTCCCACCTCCTTTTGTTTTCCCTTTCATCACTCTATCCTCCTCCCCTCTTCCTTTTCCCCTCATTTCCTCACTCCACTTTTTTACCCTCCCTTTGCACTCCCTCTCCCACATTTATTTTCACTTTCTCCATCCAAATATGCAACACTCTTTGATTGCTCTGACAATTTATTATTATTTTTCATCATTTTCTATTAAACCCTTACCCCTGCATCGTATAATTATAGGATCAATAAAATATAATAATATTTATATAGTTTTTGCTGCAAATGTTCTGACCTCCTGATTGCAAACCTCAAATTTCATAGAGTTTGTACACCTTTCTTTAATATACAATCTAATGATATTCTGGGAATCTGCTGCAGGTGCTGACCACCCAACCTGGCATGCCCTGGGGGACATTTCAACGTGTGACTTCCTGTAAGCCGTACCTTTTGGAGTGCTTTTTTCTTTTGGGGTACTCTCTGGCCGGGGAGCACACGGGATCATTTGACAGTCTTTAAGGGATCTCTGGTTAGGAGGGTCTTTCCTAACACACCTCCCATTGGGTAAATATATGTTACATCCATATTTTATAATTCATGAATCGCTTGTTAAAGTTTGACATGTGAATATGTAATGTCTTTGCAGCAAACCAAACCTCTGAAGAAGACCCTAATTGCACGGGTCGAAACGTGTCAGTCTTATATACAACTGACATTCTGACATGTAATGCTATGTATAAATCTCTGTTTGCATTTTATGTATTTGGAATGGTTTTTATTCTCCTATCAGAGCTTATATTTTAACTGCCATGGTATTATCGTATGTAAACTTTAATAAAGAATTTATTTTTCTTTATATATTACTTACTTGAATCACTTACCTTGCTGCTAAACCCCCCCTGGGGGAGCCTTCCCATTTTGTTCAAGACTCTTTCATTCACGGTTGCAATTTCAGTGTTGGAGTGTTAAAGGGGATCAAAAAATGTACATCTTTTTGATACTCTTTTCTATAGCAACATAAATGGATCCATATACCCCAGATCCAAACTTATAAGAAATAGTATATTTGGGTAACTTGCTTTATACCTTAGCTCAGCAAACTAAAGGGCTTATTCAATAAAGAGTTGTATGAAGGTGCTGATTCTTAGATGTAGTAACTCATCGCAACCAATTAATTTTGATTTGTTGCTATTGAATTAATACATAAAGTAAATGTTCATCCACCCTTCATATATATACCAAAAATCAGACTTGAAACTTGCCTCTCCAATTCATCTCTATGGGGCTTGCAGTCGCATCAATGCACTGCAGTATATGCTATGGGAGAAAAATAAATGTAAGCACTGCTTGGTGCATCAGAGTGTTGGGTACTGTAAAGTGGGACCATGCTGAATCAGAGGTTTAGTATAATAGATTGGGGGGGGGGGGGACAGGGTTTAGTTGAAGGTACATCTGTACTTCAGGAATCAGAGTCCTTTATTAGATTAGGTTGTTATCCTTTATTGTTCAATATGATTTATTTTACTTTGATCAAACAACAATTATGTTGTCTTTGCCAAACTTTACACAAACACCACCAACAAGTTTTTCTCCAGGGAGTTAAACTGAGATATTGAATCCAGAACCTACTGGTCTCCATTAGACAGTGAACATGATTTTGAGACTGGAGCATGTATGTCTGCGCATATATTAAAATAATGTTTGGCTGTTCGATCATGCCATCTATCTGTCGGCAGTCCTTTGTCCATACTTAGCTAAATACTGTCTACAGATACGCAGACTCACCATTTATAAAAGAGGTCTGCCTATGACATCTTAAAGCCCAGTTAAAGCCAAAAGATTTTATTTTGTTTAGGATAGAATGGAGAAGGGTTAAGGCAGGGGTTGGCAACCTCTGCCTTCCAGCTGTTTTGAAACTACAAATCCCATCATGCCTCTGCCTCTAGGAGTCATGCCTGTGATTGTCAGGATCTTGCAATGTCTCATGGGATTTGTAGTTTCAAAACAGCTGGAGGGCCAAGGTTGCCTACCCCTGGGTTAAGACTTTTATCAGGTTTTTTTGGCATATGTGTTCATATTAGGGAGATTTCCCCCTCACTTTCTATCTATGCAGGAAAAGATGAGTTAGTCTTTCTATTGGAGAAACAAAATAAACACATTTTTGGCACAGTGGGGAAAGTAAGAACTTCTGACAATGGTTTCATTGCTGTCCCTAACCCACTTATTCCCATGACAACTGCACCTCCCATTTCTTGTATGGGCCCTCCAGAGAGGGACAATCTCAACAATGAGCTCATAGAAAGCAAAGCTGGTGGAAAAACTTTATCTTTTCTCCACTCTGGCTAAAACTAAGAAAATTAGCTGGAATTAGGCCCTAGTTTGATAGATATTAACACATTTATACAATAAAAAAGTTGAGAAAAAATATTTGTAGCAGGCAGATCTAGCATCAGTAAAATAGGTGACAATAACTAATTGTAGCACCCCATTACCCCTATGCATATAAGAGGACCCCAGATACTTTGGTAGGCTAGCATTTCAAACCTTAAGGCAGAATCCTTGACTCTTTGTGAGGTGTAAGAAATGTAATGCCTGTCACTTGCATGTTTAAGGGAGTCAATACAGGCCTTTAAGCTGGGGCAATTTTCACTGGTAGACTGTTAAACAGAACCAGGCAGCACAAATACCTTCTAAGGCTTCCTGCAATGTCCACTGGCAGCAGCTTATACCCAGCTCTCCAGAACACTAATCAGCAGAAAAGTCTCTTCTCATAATGTTCCACATGGACATCTATCTTCTTGCTCAACTTCCTATGGTTATTCCCTGAGGCAGGTTATTCCCTTGTCTTTATCCGGTTTAGAAATCCCAAATTATGGGTCATTCCCTTTCAATTGGTACACAGTATGAGGAGTAATCTGTTACAAACATATATATACAACTTACCAGATACAGCCAGGCTTCTCATTATATGTGCATCAGCTATACTCATCGTAAGTGTTATACTATCTCATGGGGTCCACCAGCTAGGAGTGGAGACTATATTAATGTGTATGTTCAGCCATACCTGGGCCTCTATATATCTTTATATATTATTAATATACCACTCTATAGGTTACTTACCTAGATGTATCCCCATATCTACCCTTTGTTGTGAGAGGGGGGGCCATATCCACCACTGGTTTGTTGCTCTCTTTGATCTATCCTGTTTGTAAGTATGAAGAAACTGCTTATCTCATATAAAGTATGTGATTATATTTGTAAATTGTTACCAATTAAACTCTGTGTTTATTCCTGTACAGGGTTTAGAACTGTATTGTAACCCTTCATGTTCCTGAAGAAGCACTACTAAACGCGAAACATGTTGGACATAGCCCTGTTCTAGTGTGAGCCCACTCATCCCCCTACAACTACAGCCTTGTGTTTACTATCAGTGTTCTGGTAATGCTCTTTACTATGTTGAATAATTGTTAATGAGAGTACTTTGGGGGCTCCCTACCTATTTTTTGGGAGGGTGGATACACTCACACACTAGTCCAGGCCATTCTAGATATGTTTTATTTGGTTTTAATGATTTTGTAAATAAAATACCATGTTCAAATATATACTTGTGTTTCTTTATTGTTGATACGGTGCCCATAAAGTCCCATCTTCCTGCGATTGCAATTTTTCTCCTGTGTCTTTCAGGGACGTGACCCAGTGCACTTCAGTATGTGCATGGTGGCCATGCCATGGTGATATACTTAAATTTATTTAATTCCCTCAGGCAAGGCAACATAAATTCTATAGGCCCCATCTTTCAGCAAAAACCCTTCCAAGGCAGCAGGCCTGGGATGCAAAAGACCTCCAACACATCCTCCTCTGTAGGCAATAGCCCGGAAGCCAAAAACCCTTTTCCAAGGTCACCCTGAATACTTACTGTACATCCTTTCACTGTATGCTCCACTAGCAATAAACCAGATTTGCCAGGGAGAAATAAATATTCTCAACTCAAGAATATTGTTTATTTTTACTCTCCCTACTCAATACACTCCCCAGAAACAGGCACAAGCAAACAATATCTTAAACTTAGGAGAAACACAACAGTAGAAAGAAACAATATGAGTTTGTATATTATGCTATTATGTATCAAAATGTATGTTTGCTTTTGTTGTATCGTAAAGTAAATATGTATTTTTGCTTTCAGAGTGTACTTTACCTTTTTTGCATCCATGTAAGAGACAGGCGGTCCTGAAGAAGCGGCAACCATGTGAAATGCATCAACCTTATCTTTCCTGTCTCGACCACCAAACCATGGATTATATCCATTCAGTGGAGAGATTATCTGAGGGTATTAATGTATAAACATACACAAGAAATATATGTTTTTATCAAAATGTTTTATGGGATAAAATAAAGATTTGTTCATTTTTAACTCAAGCAGTGTAGGTTGTGTTTATTGGAAGGGTATTTAAAATCCTACTATACACAGGTGTACTACCTAATAATAGTTTAGATGGAACTGAGGAACTGAATTTGGAATAGCCACACTCCAATTTAAGGCAGGGTTCCTACGTAATATCTATGGACAAAAAAAGTAGTAGAGGCACTCATAGGTCTTCAGTAGGGATAAGCTTCGAGTCGAACATAAGTTTGACTCGAAAATTGGGTGTTCGCCCGTTCACTGAACTGCAAATTTTATGGGGCGTTCACAGCAAATCAGAGCGCCCCATAATGCACTGCAAGACCGCAGTGCATTGCTGTATGATGATTGGCCAAAGCATACACCTGACCTGCATGCTTTGGCCAATCACAGCACGCTCCTCAGCGAGAGCCATAATTGGCCAAAGGCAGGATGCCTTTGGCCAATCATGGCTCATGGGGACTAAGTCCACACCCCACACTATATAAGGCTGCTTACAGCGCCCATATAGTGTGTTATAGTGGACGGAGATAGAGAGATCGAGCTAGATTAGGCAGGCAGGTTAGTTAGTTAGTGGCAGTGTATTTGATATTTAGAGAGAGAGAGAGAGAGAGAGAGAGAGAGAGAGAGAGAGAGAGAGAGAGAGAGAGAGAGAGAGAGAGAGATATCTCTCTCATATATATATATATATATATATATATATATATATATATATATATATATATATATATATATATACATATATATACATATATATATATATATATATACACACATATATATATATATATATATATATACACATATATATACACATATATATATACACACAGTCAGGTCCATATATATTGGGACATCGACACAATTCTAATTTTTTTGGCTCTGTACACCACCCCAATGGTTTTAAATGAAACGAACAAGATGTGCTTTAACTGCAGACTTTCAGCTTTATTTGAGGGTATTTACATCCAAATCAGGTGAACGGTGTCGGAGTTACAACAGTTTGTATATGTGCCTCCCACTTTTTAAGGGACCAAAAGTAATGGGACAGATTAACAATCATCCATCAAACTTTCACTTTTTAATACTTGGTTGTAAATCCTTTGCAGCCAATTACAGCCTGAAGTCCGGAACGTATAGACATCACCAGATGCTGGGTTTCATCCCTGGTGATGCTCTGCCAGACCTCTGCTGCAACTGTCTTCAGTTCCTGCTTGTTCTTGGGGCATTTTCCCTTCAGTTTTGTCTTCAGAAAGTGAAATGCAAATTGGGCCCAAAGTGTCAATATTTTGTGTGGCCACCATTATTTTCCAGCACTGCCTTAACCCTCTTGGGCATGGAGTTCATCAGAACTTCACAGGTTGCCACGGGAGTCCTCTTCCACTCAATAGGGTTTAGGTCTGGAGACATGCTTGACCAGTCCATCACCTATACCCTCAACTTCTTTAGCAAGGCAGTGGTCATCTTGGAGGTGTGTTTGGGGTCGTTATCATGTTGGAATGCAGCCCTCCGAAGGGAGGTGATCATGCTCTGCTTCACTATGTCACAGTAAATGTTTGCATTCATGGTTCCCTCAATGAACTGTAGCTCCTCAGTGCCGGCAGCACTCATGCAGCCCCAGACCATGACACTCCCATCACCATGCTTGACTGTAGACAAGAGACACTTGTCTTTGTACTCTTCACCTGGTTGCCGCGACACATGCTTGACACCATCTGAACCAAATAAGTTTATCTTGGTCTCATCAGACTGCAGGACATGGTTTCAGTAATCCATATCCTTAGTCTGCTTGTCTTCAGCAAATGGTTTGTGGGCTTTCTTATGCATCATCTTTAGAAGAGGCTTCATTTTGGGACAACAACCATGCAGACCAATTTGATGCAGTGTGCGGCGTATGATCTGAGCACTGACAGGCTGAACCCCCACCCCTTCAACCTCTATAGCAATGCTGGCAGCACTCATACATTTATTTCTCAAAGACAACCTCTGGATATTATGCTGAGCACGTGCACTCAACTTCTTTGGTCGACCATGGTGAGGCCTGTTCTGAGTGGAACCTGTCCTGTTAAACCGCTGTATGGTCTTGGCCACCATTCTGCAGCTCAGTTTCAGGGTCTTTGCAATCTTCTTATAGGCTAGGTCATCTTTATGTAGAGCTGTAGAGCGACATTTCTTTTGTTTTAGATCCTCAGAGAGTTCTTTGCCATGAGATGCCATGTTGAACTTCCAGTGACCAGTATCAGAGAGTGAGAGTGATAACACCCAATTTAACACACCTGCTCCCCATTCAGACCTCAGATATGGAACACAAACGAGTCACATGACACCGGGGAGGGAAAATGGCTAATTGGGCACGATTTGAACATTTTCACTTAGGGGTGTACTCTCTTTTGTTGCCAGTGGTTTAGACATTAATGGCTGTGTGTTGAGTTATTTTGAGGGGACAGCAAACTTACACTGTTATACAAGCTGTACACTCACTACTTGACATTGTAGCAAAGTGTAATTTCTTCAGTATTGTCACATGAAAAGTTATAATAAAATATTTACAAAAATGTTGTCAAGCTGTACAGATCATTACTGTGCTCTGTATGTATGGACATTGTCTACTTGTTTCTTTTATTCCTTTGTTTAATTTCATTATGTTATTTTTTTTGTTTTAATATTGTGTACTGTGCACTATGTAACAATTTTATACTTGTTCTTTTGTTTAAAATAAAAAAAACAATAAAGATACAATTTTGAAAAAAAAAAAATTACAAAAATGTGAGGGTGTACTCACTTTTGTGAGATACTGTATATATATATATATATATATATATATATATATATATATATATATATATATATATATATATATATATATATTATATTACTATATATATATTATATTACTGTGCAGACAGATCTTCATTGGAGACAGACATGGGACACTTGGCTGACGAAGGGGCCTTGCGTGGCTCCGAAATGTTGCTGTATGTGAATAAAGCTTTGGACCCTTCTGAGGAATCCTTGGTGTGCTGATGACATTTCTCCACTCAGATTGTCTGTGGTTTCCAGCCGGTGGTCAATAAAGCACCCTGCACTACTATGGCCATTTCCATGAATGTGTTTGTGGGGAATATTGCATTTAGACATGGGACAGACTTGCTCAGCCATGACATCTCTTCCAGAGAATTTTTTCCTTAGGCATGCTGTGTGAATGGGAAAACATAACAAACATGCAGTGGGGTTTTCTCAAACTTGAAAAGTGAAAATACTCTTCAAAGCAAGGTGAAGGGTTTACTTCTTTGGAGGGATTAAGGAGTCATGTTTTACTTTCCCCATGCTCCTCTGCTATTTGATCAGTTGTCAGGCCCACCAAAAACATCCAGGAAATTCAGGCATGGAGAAACACATGCCATTCCTCCTTCCTACCTACAATGCCTGGGTGGCCAAATGCCAGGGAAAAGTGTTGCCATGTGTGGTTGGAGGGAGTGCACTCAGCCCTGTATAAGGGTAAATTCACACCAGGTACGAAAGGACTGTGTTAGGTGGCTATTCAAGCACAGTCCCACTGCAAGCCAAGGCAAAATGATGGTGGTGTAAACCGGCCAGGTAGGAGGCAAAATGCCTTGTCTACTACCTGGCCAGTTCACACCACCACATTGTGATGTGTGCAGAAAAAAGCACTGCATGTACTACTTTTTTTCAGTGCATCATTGTGCAAGGCAATCCACTGTGTGACATTTCAATAAAGTTTGGATGTTTGAGGGTGTTTAGCTTAGTGTAGAGAATACCAGTGAGCAGAGTCCACACCAGTTATGCCGTTTAAGGGCCTGCTGGCCCACTTTTAATAAAGAGAGAGAATAGAGTCCATCAAAACAAACAATTGCTCACGCAAGGGTTTCCACCATCACACGCAAAACAAAGTAAGACAGATTCAGCCTCCACACTCATGGCTACTCCCTTGTTCTCATATGGACTCCTCACCAAGGAGAAGCCCAGAACCCTGGTCATGTCCCTCCAAAAAGCCCAGCACACACCTGCATAATCAGTGTGCTGGTTTGTTCTAAAATCTGATCCCAGGACTGGAGATTTCATCCCACCCAGATCACTAGGAAATCTCCAGGCTCCACGTCCCAAACCAGATAATGCCAACTATGGAGGAAAATGAGAAAAACGTTTTCTACAAATAAAATAAGCACCCTGGAGCCCCTCAACCTGCCTTCTTGAGAATCCTGGGTGACATAAGAGCATTTTAACACCATAAAAGAACACCGTACTGCCACAGCTGGGATCGGCACATTGGCACTGCTGTCATCCCACCCACCATGCAGCAGCTTTTGTGAATGCACCCTGAGTTTATAGTTTAGACTTGTTTAGCTAGTAAGAATGTGAACAATAATCTTGGGTAGTCATAAGGCAGATATGGAGGGCTACTACTATAATGTGAATCTGTTACTTTTCTTAGCATGGGAAAAGTACAGGTTCAATATAAATCTGCTTTCAATAACACAATGTACAGCCTTGCATTGGGATAACTATTATGTGAAGATTATAGGGAACTGTGCTTGCATACATTTTAGCTTGCATTACAGATGAACAAGCAATTTCTCCTTGCAAATTGATTCCAAATGGATATCATTCCAGTGGGTGAGACAGCAGAGTGAAAATGAACAGCAATCATTACAATAGACTGGTAAATAGCCCATAAGACGTGATGACTGAGTTTGGATGGATTTACTCTGTGTGCGTCCCAAGCAAGATACAAGCTGCTGTCATGGCTGGTTTGTAGTTAACCTGCTTTTTTTCCCTCAACCATTCTTCCTCTCCTTCTTTGCCAGCTGAGTTAACATGGCAACAGTATGGTGTCAATAGAGTAAATTAGTAAAAGCAATACATTTTGAAGCCATTTTCCACTTCAGAAAAAATATCCATTTCATAACCTATGTGTAATAACATGTACATATTCTTCCTTCTGCACCTTCCCTACATTATACAAACATGAAACTGTAAATGAATGACATTTAGTTTGAGAAATCACTGTGTACCATGAACAATTTCTATATAAAATACTTGTTTTCCCTTTTCTTTCATTTTTATTGACCTCATGCAGCCACGTAATTAACGCCTACATACTGTACATGCACTCCAGTGATGGCTGCATAGCATTGGGTAGGTTTCCTAATGGTGACAACAGTGGACCATGCTTGCCTTAAGTCTACTAAAAGGGCCACCTGTAGTCAATGAGAAGCCCATGTGACAAGGTGACAATGCAAAAGCACACCTAAGAGATGAGCAGATCCTTTAACAGGATGTGGTGCAACAAGTACCTTTATGTCAAATCGCCAAGTATTCTTTTAATGAAAGTTGCAGATTTAAAATGTTAAAAATTATTTTTTAAATTGCATAAATGTTGAAGTGCATATACAATTTTAGTTATTGGGTTTGCATATGCTTTAAAGCTGGCCATATACAGTTAGTTTTTTTTTTTTTTTTTCAGCCAGTGGGGGATGAGGTGAATGAAGGAAACCTCCCTCCCTCCTTCCTTAGACACTGTACTCTGACAGTGGCACCTACCATTGTCAGAATACACTGATCAGCAGTTGCATCTTATTGGCTGCAACTGCTAATTGAAGGAAATTTTTCAACAAGTCCATTTGACAGAAATTGATTAAGCAATCAACTTCTGTTGAGAGGAGACAGCCACATACCGATCCCTGCTGAAGCTGAATTTTGATAAGTGAACAGCCAGTTTTACCCAAAGTAACTCTATTACTAGAGTACAATAACTGCAGGCAGCAAAGAACCCAGGCAACTAATCTAACTAACATGCATCCTAATTTTAAGAGGGAAGTTTCAGGAAAAAAACATATTTTTAAAATAAACAAATTAAGGGTCAGTGCCCATCAATGTCCATCTGCAGCATGATCAATGCATCAATGCAGCCTAAATAAAGTCCTCAATGCAGCCTGATCAATGCATCAGTGTAGCCTGATTATTGTCAATGCAGCCTGCTTAATGCCTTTTTTAAACTACCGTCATTTGCAGCCTCACCATCTCCCTCACCAGCAGCCTCAATTAGGAAATCACCGAGCTGTCATCTCCTTTCCACTCGGCTCTCACGTTACACACACACAGTCCTGTCTCCTCCATCAGCATTGGACTGTTATACGTCGATAAATATAGTAAGTAGTGGTCTAGGTATGCCGTATTTAACCACTTGCCCACTGGGCACTTAAACCCCCTTCCTAACCAGACCAATTTTCATCTTTCAGTACTCTCAGATTTTGAATGACAATTACTCAGTCATGCAACATTGTACCCATATAAAATTTTGTTATTTTTTTTTCAAACAAATAGAGCTTTCTTTTAGTGGTATTTGATCACCACTGGGTTTTTTATTTTTTGCGTTATAAATGAAAAAATTACCGAAAATGTTGTAAAAAAAATGCATTTTTCTTCGTTTTGGTTATAAAATTTTGCAAATTAGTCATAAATTTTGGCCACAATTTATACTGCTACATATCTGTCATAAACTGGTGCTACCAGAAATGTGTGGACTGGGATAGGGAAGACCAAACGCATGTAAAATAATAATAATATGATGTATTATGGAGGATAAGTAATACACCAAAGTAAATGCACCTCTGATGTGACAAACATTAACATAAACCAGCAACCAACTACAGTGACACACACAAATAACTACCCAAACCAAAAGTATATACAGTATCTCACAAAAGTGAGTACACCCCTCACATTTTTGTAAATATTTTATTATATCTTTTCATGTGACAACACTGAAGAAATGACACTTTGCTACAATGTAAAGTAGTGAGTGTACAGCTTGTATAACAGTGTAAATTTGCTGTCCCCTCAAAATAACTAAACACACAGCCATTAATATCTAAACCGCTGGCAACAAAAGTGAGTACACCCCTAAGTGAAAATGTCCAAATTGGGCCCAATTAGCCATTTTCCCTCCCCAGTGTCATGTGACTCATTAGTGTTACAAGGTCTCAGGTGTGAATGGGGAGCAGATGTGTTAAATTGGGTGTTATCACTCTCACTCTCTCATACTGGTCACTGGAAGTTCAACATGGCACCTCACGGCAAGGAACTCTCTGAGGATCTGAAAAAAAAATTGTTGCTCTACATCAGTGGTTTTCAACTCCTGTCCTCAGGACCCACTAACAGGCCAGGTTTGCAAGATAACTGAAATACATCACAGGTGATATCATTTGCTGCTCAGTGATTGCAGTATTCTAGTCTGCATCTCCCCAAGGTAATACTTAAAATCTGGCCTGTTAGTGGGTCCTGAGGATAGGAGTTAAGAACCACTGCTCTACATAAAGATGGCCTATGCTATAAGAAGATTGCCAAGACCCTGAAACTGAGCTGCAGCACGATGGCCAAGACAATACAGCGGTTAAACAGGACAGGTTTTACTCAGAACAGGCCTTGCCATGGTTGACCAAAGAAGTTGAGTGCCCATGCTCATATCCAGAGGTTGTCTTTGGGAAATAGATGTATGAGTGCTGCCAGCATTGCTGCAGAGATTGAAGGGGTGAGGGGTCAACCTGTCAGTGCTCAGACCATATGCCGCACATTGCATCAAATTGGTCTGCATGGCTGTCGTCCCAGAGGAAAGCCTCTTCAAAAGATGATGCACAAGAAAGCCCGCAAACAGTTTGCTGAAGACAAGCAGACTAAGAACATGGATTACTGGAAGCATGTCCTGTGGTCTAATGAGACCAACATAAACTTATTTGGATCAGATGGTGTCAAGCATGTGTCGCAGCAACCAGGTAAGGAGTACAAAGACAAATGTGTCTCGCCTACAGTCAAGCATGGTGGTGGGAGTGTCATGGTCTGGGGCTGCATGAGTGCTGCCGGCACTAGGGAGCTACAGTTCATTGAGGGAACCATGAATGTCAACATGTACTGTGACATAGTGAATCAGAGCATGATCCCCTCCCTTCGGAGACTGGGCCACAGGGTAGTATTCCAATGTATCGACCCCGAACACACCTCGAAGACAACGAGATGAGAAGATGAGATAATGCTATATAATAAAGATGCTGATGCTCAGCTAAAGATGCTGAGGGTAAAGGTGATGGACTGGCCAAGCATGTCTTCAGGCCTAAACCCTATTGAGCATCTATGGGGCATCCTCAAATGGAAGGTGGGGGAGCGCAAGGTCTCTATCATCCACCAGCTCCATGATGTCATCATGGAGGAGTGGAAGAGGACTCCAGTGTCAACCTGTGAAGCTCTGGTGAACTCCATGCCCAAGAAGGTTAAGGTAGTGCTGGAAAATAATGGTGGCCACACAAAATATTGACACTTTGGGCCCAATTTAGCCAGAATCGCAGTAGTGAAATCTGAAATCTGTCTCCTATGTCTCTTAACTCTGGTATGCTCCTACTACTACAGCTCCAGCCAAAAACTGAAACAATTTTTCTTTTTTTTTTTTTTTTTTCTTATGTGTCTCTAATAATGCTGGTATGTTATTTTTACTTAACTTTCTGTAGACCTGTCCACATTACAATGCTTTATTATGTCCCTTGTCTTACCCAAAATTATGGCCCTCTGAACTTTAGTGCCCTCTTGCTAGTCTGTTTGTGACTTAAGAATTTTGCCCTATTAACCAGCCAAGCTTTATAACCTCTTGATTGCTAATTGAAATCCGCCCACACCCTACCCCTATCAGTATATATTTAAGTTTCTCTTGGGGAAGCATTTGCAGGGGGTACACATTTGCAATTTGGCTCTTTCTCAAAGTGGCGATTTCTACAAGTGAAATGCACTTCTGACTCTGCACTTCAGCAAAGGCACAAAGCGAAAGGACACAAGATAAACACTGAAAAACAGCACACAGACATCAAGTGAACTTGTTTACTCCTTTAGCTCTTTTTCCTTGGAACATGCTTTCTCTACCACTGCTTTTGACAACTCTGTCCTCCATCCTTAAACTATCTCTCCTTCACCCCTCTTCTCCCCCCCACAGCATATATATATCACCCTCACTCCTGTCCTGTCCTTATTACTGCACCCACCAACTCCTGCTAATTCTAAATCCACAGACACTAAAAATCTCCAAGACCCTGGGGCATGTCACTTCATATAAATCCCACTCCCATATTACCTCCCTCACCCTCTTGCTTCTCCTAACCTCTGGAGATATATCCCCAAACCCTGGGCCTCCATCATTTAACTGTACCCTATGCGCCCATCACCCTGCACCCCCTGGCAGCAGCCACCACAATCAAACCAATTTAATTCCCATTTCTATTCTTCCCAAATCCAGACTCCCTTTCTCCTGTGCCCTTTGGAACTCGCGCTCTGTCTGCAACAAGCTCACCTCTCTCCATGACCTCTTTATTGCCAACTCATTTAACCTACTCGCCATTATCGAAACCTGGCTCCACGAATCCGACACTGCATCTTCTGCTGCCCTATCCCATGGTGATCTTCTCTGGACTCACTCCCCCAGATCCCGCGGACGTAAAGGAGGAGGTGTCGGAATCCTGCTAGCCCCACATAGCACCTTTCAGGTACTTCAGCCACCTCCCTCTCTGTCACTCTCCTCTTTCGAAGCACACTGTATTCGCCTTTTCTCTCTAATTTCTCTAAGGATAGCTGTGATCTACAGGCCCCCTGGACCAGTATCAACCTTTCTTGAAGACTTCTCTGCCTGGCTACCCTACTTTCTTTCTTCTGAAATCCCCACTATCATTCTCTGGGACGTCAACATCCCTATTAATACTAACACTCCTTCCACTTCCAAACTTCTCAGCCTAACATCCTCCTTTGACCTGAAGCAGTGGATACATGCTCCAACTCACTCAGAAGGCAATATCCTTGACCTCGTGTTCTCTCGCCTTTGCACTCCATGCAACCTCTCTAACTATCCATCCCCTCTCTCTGATCACCACCTTATTAGTTTCACTCTCTCCCTCTCCTTCACCTCCTCTCCCTCCAACCACCTTAAAGTTACCCACAGAAACCTACGTCATCTCAACCCTTCTCTTCTCTACTCTGCCATCAACAACCTCTACGACAAAATCTCTCCCCTATCCTGCACCAACCTAGCCACTTCTGTGTACAACGCTTCACTCACTGCACAGGAGATCGCCAATCACTTCAAACAGAAGATTGATACTATTCGCGCTGAGATCTCTACTGTGCCGACACCCTCCATGCTTTACACTTCATGCCCACAGGCACAATCATTATTTCCCTCTTTCAACCCCACCACTACAGACGAATTTGCTAAACTACTTGCTAATGTCCACCTTACCACCTGCCCTCTGGATCCTGTTCCCTCACAAATGCTACGTTCACCCTCTGGCCCTATACTACAATCTCTCCCTCTCTTCTGGCATCTTCCCTAACTCTCTAAAACATGCACTTGTCAGACCCATACTTAAAAAGCCCTCACTGGACCCATCCAATCTTAACAACCTACGCCCCATCTCCTTGCTCCCCTTCTTATCCAAACTCCTCGAATGTCTGGTCTACAACCGACTGAGCGTCCACCTCGCTGATAATGGCCTTCTCGATCCCCTTCAGTCTGGATTTCGTCCTCAACACTCCACAGAAACTGCTCTCCTAAAACTAACAAACGATCTACTAACGGCCAAAACCAATCGACACTATTCTGTACTCCTACTCCTGGACCTCTCTGCTGCCTTTGATACGGTTGACCACCCCCTCCTCCTCAAAAAACTACACGCCTTTGGTCTCCGTGACTGTACACTTCGCTGGTTCTCTTCCTACTTATCCAACCGCACCTTTAGCGTTTCTTATAACTCTACTTCCTCCTCCCCTCTTCCTTTCTCTGTTGGGGTCCCTCAGGGTTCTGTTCTTGGACCTCTACTATTTTCAATCTACACTGCCTCCCTGGGTCAACTGATAGCCTCCCATGGCTTCCAATACCACCTCTACGCTGATGACACCCAAATCTATTTCTCTACCCCTCAGCTCACTCCCTCTGTCTCCTCACGTATCAGTAATTTACTCTCAGATATATCAGTCTGGATGTCTCACCACTTCCTTAAACTCAATCTAGCCAAAACCGAACTTCTAATTTTCCCTCCCCCCTATGCCTCTTCCCCTGATCTCTCTGTCAAAATCGATGGCACAACTATAAGCCCATCCCCACATGCCAAGGTTCTAGGTGTAGTCCTAGACTCTGAACTCTCCTTCAAGCAACACATCCAATCACTGTCCAAATCCTGCCGCCTCAACCTCCGCAACATCTCCAAAATACGCCCCTTTCTAACCAATGACACAACAAAGCTCTTAATTCACTCGCTGGTCATCTCTCGCCTTGACTACTGCAACTCCCTTCTCATTGGCTTACCTCTACATAGTCTATCACCTCTTCAAACCATTATGAATGCCGCTGCCAGACTCATCCACCTTACCAGTCGCTCTGTGTCTGCCACTCCTCTATGTCAATCCCTCCACTGGCTTCCGCTCAGCCAAAGAATTAAATTCAAAATTCTAACAACTACGTACAAAGCCATCCACAATTTCGCCCCCAGCTACATCACTTGCTTAGTCTCTAAATACCAACCTACTCGCTCTCTTGGTTCCTCTCAAGACCTCCTGCTCTCTAGCTCCCTTGTCACCTCCTCCCATGCTCGCCTCCAGGCCTTTTCCAAAGCCTCTCCAATCCTATGGAACTCCTTACCCCAATCTATCCGCTTATCTCCTACTTTATTAGCTTTCAGAAGATCCCTGAAAACCCTTCTCTTCAGAGAAGCCTATCCTACCCACACCTAACAACTGTACTTTTTTTTTTTTCCCATCAGCTCATCCCCCACAGTTATTACCTTTTGTCTCCACTTGACCCTCCCTTCTAGATTGTAAGCTCTAACGAGCAGGGCCCTCTGATCCCTCCTGTATTGATTTGTATTGTAAGTGTACTGTTGCCCCATGTTGTAAAGCGCTGCGCAAACTGTTGGCGCTATATAAATCCTGTATAATAATAATAATAATAATAATAATTTGAACATTTTTACTTAGGGGTGTACTCACTTTTGTTGCCAGCGGTTTAGACATTAATGGCTGTGTGTTGAGTTATTTTGAGGGGACAGCAAATTTACACTGTTATACAAGCTGTACACTCACTACTTTACATTGTAGCAAAGTGTAATTTCTTCAGTGTTGTCACATGAAAAGATGTAATACACTGCCACTAACTAACTAACCTGCCTGCCTAATCTAGCTCAATCTCTCTCTCTCCATCAGGGCTATTTTTTGGCCTAGGCCGACAAGTCCTAGGCTTGGGCGGCACTTTGAGGGGGGCGGCGCATGCCCCCCCACCCGTCTTCCTGATTCCTGGCTCCTGCGGCTGCCCCCAAACACATGCAGCCCATGGCGGCAGGCTTGCTGTAGCAGTGCCACTGTGTATGATTGTGCTTGGCAGAGTGTGGGGGGCGTGTGATTCACGCCCCCATAAGCGGCCGATGACTGGCGGAGGTGGAGCCTTATGCTCCACCTACCCTCCTCCGCACTGCTTTCCTTTTCCTCAGCACCAGGGCGGGGTCTGGCTGTGATGTCAGGAGGAGGAGAGAGAGAGGAGCACAAGGATAAACCCCAGGACAGCAGTAGGTAAAATTTATTGAATAAATTATATCAGTGTTATGGGCACAGTAGCAGCATTTGATGGGTACAGTGGTGACATTTGATGGCACAATGGCTACAATTGATTGGCACAGTGGCAGCATTTGAGGGCACAGTGGAGGGCACAGTGGCTGCGTTCGAGGGCACAGTGGCAGCATTTGGGCACAGTGGCAGCATTTGGGCACAGTGGCAGTGTTTGATGGGGCACAGTGGCTACAATTGATGGGCACAGTGGCTGCGTTTGTTGGCACAGTGGCTACAATTGATGGGCACAGTGGCTGCATTTGATGGGCACAGTGACTGCAATTGATGGGCACAGTGGCTACAATTGATGGGCACAGTGGCTGAGTTTGTTGACACAGTGGCTACAATTGATGGGCACAGTGGCTGCATTTGATGGGCACAGTGACTGCAATTGATGGGCACAGTGACTGCAATTGATGGGCACAGTGGCTGCGTTTGATAGCACAGTGGCTACAATTGATGGGCACAGTGGCTGTGTTTGATGGGGCACAGTGAGGCTGTAATTGATGGGCAGAGTGAGGCTGCAATTGATGTCTTTTTTCTGAATGTTTTAGTTTGTTTGCGCCCCCCCAAAAATTTTTAGCACCAGCCACCACTGGCATGTGCCATGTTCTCCATGCATGCTAATATCAATGCAAACCCATTAAACTGTCCACATTTAGTGAAAGTGCATTAATATGCAGATCATGATATTGCAATAAAGTGCTCCATCAATGCTGAAGTCAATGCAAACTCATTAAAAGGCATTCCACCCCCACCCCCCCACCCCCGAAAACATTAAAACTCAGCAGCTACAAATACTGTAGCTGCTGACTTTTAATATTAGGACACTTACCTGTCCAGGGATCCCTCAAAGTCGACATCTCAGCCGATTTTCCGATTGGCTCTCGGGTTTTGCCACCATCTTTCATGATAAGGGAAAATGGCTGGTTCCCTACTGCACATGTGCAAAGCGCTTTGCACTTTCTGAATGGGCCAGTGGAGGAAGGAGGAGGGGGCTGAACTTCAGAGGGGGCAGTGCAGTCTCCCGGGAGTGGGAAAGGGTACCTGTCAAAAACAGGTACCCGTTCCCTCCTCCCTGAAAGGTGCCAAATGAGCCTAAAGAGGAAGGGGTGTGGTTTACAGATGATAGGTTGGGTCTTAAACAGGAAGGGGTGTGGCCTTGGCAGGAAGGGGTGGGTCGTATTTAAATAAGAGGGTGCATGAGTTTAGTCAGGTCTAGGGCAGCACAAAACCTAAATACACCACTGCTCTCCGTCCACTATAACACACTATATGGGCACTGTCTAAGCAGCCTTATATAGTATGGGGCGTTGAATTAATCCCCCTGAGCCATGATTGGCCAAAGGCTCCCTGCCTTTGGCCAATTATGGCTCTCGCTAAGGAGCGTGCTGTGATTGGCCAAAGCATGCAGGTCAGGTGTATGCTTTGGCTAATAATCATACAGCAATGCACTGCGGTCTTGCAGTGCATTATGGGGCGCTCAAATTTGCCCCATGAAATTTGCTGTTCAGTGAATGGGCAAACACCCGATGTTCGAGTCGAACTTACATTCGACTCAAACTCGAAGCTCATCCTTACCTGTAATCTGTTATCCTGAACCCTGTATCCATTCCTGGACTCCTGCCCTGCAGCCTGAACCCTTCCGCCTTCTCCCCCTGTCTCCTGTTACCTTCTCCCTGTCCTGTCTTGCTCCTTGCCCCCAACTGCTTGATCTCCCATGTATGACCCTGGCTTGTTTACGATTAGGATTGTATCTTTCACTTGTATATACTTTTGGTTTGGATAGTTATTTGTGTGTGTCACTGTGGTCAGTTCCTGGTTTATTTTATTGTTTGTCACATCAGAGGTGCATTTACTTTGGTGTATTACTTATCCTCATAATAAACAATATTATTATTACTTTACATGCGTTTGGTCTTCCCTATCGCAGTCCACACATTTCTGGTCACACCAGTTTATGACAGAATACCAAGGCCATCCCTGACCAGAAGTGGCTGCATGGAGGAGCCATCCTGGTTCTGTTGTTTTTGCTAAAATGCATTCGGAATTAGTTGTCTATCTTTCTTCACTGGTGACGAAGGATAATAATTATTGCCATCAGATATTGAAGGAGTGGGCCAGGGATCAACTTTAATGCCCCGTACACACGGTCGGATTTTCGATGGAAAATGTCCGATCGGAGCGTGTTGTCGGAAATTCCGACCGTGTGTGGGCTCCATCGGACATTTTCCATCGGATTTTCCGACACACAAAGTTGGAGAGCAGGAGATAAAATTTTCCGACAACAAAATCCGTTGTCGGAAATTCCGATCGTGTGTACACAAATCCGACGGACAAAGTGCCACGCATGCTCAGAATAAATAAAGAGATGAAAGCTATTGGCCACTTCCCCGTTTATAGTCCCGACGTACATGTTTTACGTCACCGCGTTTAAAACGATCGGATTTTCCGACAACTTTGTGTGACCGTGTGTATGCAAGACAAGTTTGAGCCAACATCCGTCGGAAAAAATCCTAGGATTTTGTTGTCGGAATGTCCGAACAAAGTCCGACCGTGTGTACGAGGCATTAGAGTGTATCCGTATTGCCCATTCTCTAGTTGATCAGGGCAGTATGCTGTTTGAAAATGTTCTGGCTTTGATTCAGGTATGTGCAGAGCTAGTTTTGTCCAGCATTCCTAAAAGCAGTGATGACTTTTCTCCCCCCTTCAGTATGGCTCAGGTAGAATCATTAGTGTGGCTCTTGGGGGATGACTCTACGTATTTCTTTGAGCACTATTCAGCATGTTTCCAACAGGTGCTAGTAGAGTGTGTTAACTCAGTGCAGTCTCTTGTCAGACAGGCAGCATGTAAACTGAATTTTGTTACGCCATTACTACAAGCATGGTCAGATATATTGCACTCAGACTCAGTCAGCTTGCAACAACCCATTCCTGCTGCCAGACACCTGCCTGCTCAAGTGTCTCTCTCTCCATCACCCACGGCAACCCCAGTATCAACCCAATATACCCTGCTACCAACTAAGTATCAGTACCCTGATTCCACTTGCTGCACCTACCCTACCTTTAATCCATCTGCCTCTTCTCTGCTGCCTGCAACAATCCCACAAATATTCCCCCTAACCTCTGCTCCCTCTTCCTTACCGTATTGCAGCCCTTCTCTTCAATTAGCTGCATCCCCTACTTACAGCCCTGCAGTCACTTACAGACTTTCACTGGCTAAACCAAAGAAGAAATGGAAGTTTTTTCCCAATCCATACAATCCTGCCATTTTCCCAGCCTGCCTCCACACCAGCCAATCTGCTCCAGACTGCTTCCACACCAGCAGATCTGCTCCAGCCTGCTTCCACACCAGCTGATCGGTTCCCAGCCTGCTTCCACGCCAGTCGATCTGCTCCAGCCTGCTTCCACACCAGCCGATCTGCAACAGCATGCCTGCACGATAGCCGATCTGCTCCAGCCTGCCTCCACACCAGCCAATCTGCTCTGGCCTGCCTCCACGCCAGCCAATATGCTCCGGCCTGCCTCCACGCCAGCCAATATGCTCCGCCATGCCTCCACACCAGCAGATCTGCTCCGGTCTGCCTCTACACCAGCCGATCTGCTCCAGACTGCCTCTATGATTGCCAATGGGGTTAGGCTAGCCTCTGTTGGTCCTGAACTTGATGACCCACCTAACCATGGCAACCTTCTGCCTGCTATCTGGCCTGATGCTCCAGTATTTGCTGTTTAGCCTGATGTTCTGGTGCCCACCATCCAGCCTGAAGTTCCGCTGCCCACGGTCCAGCCTGAATTTCCGGTGCCCATGGTCCAGCCTGAAGTTCTGGTGCCCACAGCCCAGCCTGATGTCCCGGTGCCCACAGCCCAGCCTGATGTCCCGGTGCCCACAGCCCAGCCTGATGTCCCGGTGCCTGTTTTCCAGCCTGATGTGCCATGTCCGTTACCCAGCCTGCTGGGCCGGTGTCTGTCACCCAGCCTGCTGATTCGGTGGCCGTCACCCAGCCTGTTGAGCTGTGCCCGTCACCCAGCCTGCTGAGCCGGTGCCCGTCACCCAGCCTGCTGAGCCAGTGCCCATCTCCCAGCCTCCTGGGCCGGTGCCCTTTACCCTGCCTGTTGAGTTGGTGCCCGTTACCCAGCCTGCTCATACGGTGCTTGCTAAACCGATTCCTGATGCCCAGCTTGCTGCTGCCATTGCCTAGCCTGTTGTTCCAGTGCCCGCTGTTTAGCCTGTCGCTCGTGTGCCCGCTGCCCAGCCTGATGTTCCAGTGCCTGTTGTCCAGTCTGATGATCCAAAACCCGATATCCAGCTTGATGATCCAGTTCCTGATGCCTGGGTTGATGTTCCAGTGCCCTCTGTCCAGCCTGATGACCTGATGCCCGGCTTGATGATCCAGTTCCTGACTCCCGGCCTGAAGTTCCAGTGCCCGTTGCCTGGCCTGATGTTCCATTGCCTGCTCTCCAGTCTGATGATCTGATGCCGAATGTCCAGCTCGATGATCCAGTTCCTGCTCTCCAGTCTGATGATCCAATGCCCGATGTCAAGCTTGATGTTCCAGTGCCTGCCATCTGGCCTGATGTTCCAGTGCCCGCTGTCCAGCCTGATGTTCCAGTGCCTTTGTCTGCCATCCAGTCTGCTGTGCCTCTGCCCGCTGCCCAGCTTGATGTGCCTCTGCCCGCTGCCCAGCTTGATGTGCCTCTGTCCGCTGCTCGGCTTGATGTGCCTCTGTCCGCTGCTCGGCTTGATGTGCCTCTGTCCGCTGCTCGGCTTGATGTGCCTCTGCCCGCTGCTCAGCTTGATGTGCCTCTGCCCGCTGCTCAGCTTGATGTGCCTCTGCCCGCTGCTCAGCTTGATGTGCCTCTGCCCGCTGCTCAGCTTGATGTGCCTCTGCCCGCTGCTCAGCTTGATGTGCCTCTGCCCGCTGCTCAGCTTGATGTGCCTCTGCCCTCTGTCCAGCTTGATGTGCCTCTGCCCACTGCCCGGCTTGATGTCATGGACTTTTTGTAGCTACAACTAGTTGGAGCGTCCGGAAAGAGCTCCTTCAAGGGGGGGTACTGTCAGGAAAGGTTTCATCTGCTGGTGACGCTGTCAGATCTATGGGCCGCAGTACTGGTGTCCACCAGCAGGTGTCTCCTGGCAATCTGGAGCCGACATCATCTCCTGCAATCAGGCGTCACCTGAAACTGATTGCAGGTGGTGTACTTATACCCGGCAGATGCTTGCACTCATCGCCTAGTTTATGTTCCTTGAGCCCTGACCTGTGTTACTATCCTGAAACCTGTATTCCCGTATTCTTGTATCCTGTAACCTCTTATCCTGAACCCTGTATCCGTTTCTTGACTGATCCCTTCCGCCTTCTCCCCCTGTCTTCCATTACCTTCTCCCTGTCCTGTCTTGCTCCTTGCCACATCTGATTGATATCCCGTGTATTAAAGAAATAATAGAATTGGAACAAACATTAAGCTGATCCTGAGAGTCATTGCCACATCCCATTAAACAATGGACACAAAAGGCTAGGTACCCCAAGGGGATTATATGGGCAGTGGATCAACAAGGATCAGGAATGCAGATGAAGTACAGAGGAATTCTTAGATAAAAGTATCAAAATGTTATTAATACAAATTGTGCCAAATACATACTGACATTTAAAATCAACAGTGCAACAAGAGCAGTTGGTGTCAGAAATACAGCCGCTAGAGTGTAGACGGTGAACTACAACGGCCAATAAATGGTCAGAGAAGTAGTGCAATAGCTACACAATACCCTACATGTTTCAGAAAAACACAAAAAGATTCATTTAGATTTTTCATCTGCATAAACAAATAAGGAACATGATAGACATTGATCAGTAGGTTTCAATTCGCAGAAAAAAAACTGAAAAAACAACAAGCTAGATATTAATCCAAAAACAATACTTACAAGACATCTGACTCTCTATTATAACAAAGGTGTACACAGTGATGTTGCGAGATGGAACTCCCATGCCCAGGAAATCAGTGAATAGAGGCAGTCATCCCAGTTAGATTCAAAAATCAGGATAATGCACAAGACAGATAAATCTCGTTTCTGTATGGAATTCGCCTCAATGCCAACGGGGAAGTAGCGGCAAGGCAGGGCTCATGAGACAAGAATGACGCACATCTAAAAACCAAAAAAGGAAAGTAGGGATATTGTATATATCTATGTACTATGAACATAAGCATAGTGTGCATTGGAAAGAATACAGATAGATACAAAGTATAATTCTCCCCGTGATTGTATCAAGACAAAGCATGAAAAGGGATACATAGATATATAACTAACCTTAGCCACTCAAAGCAAACAGATCCAGTGTGGGGAGCTGTGCTCCTCTCAGCTGTGTAGCAGAGTTTTGTGTTTGCTGAGAGTGAGGTTAAATACCTGATGGTGTGGGAGTGGTTGTGGCCAGATAACTAGTCCCACTTCATTTAATCCATTATGCATTCAGGTGAAAGGGAAAAGTTTTAATCAGTTTTACTCAGAGGTAAGTATGGCAGAGTTTTAAGTACCAAGAAAAATGTGTGGTGACGAATTGGAAGCGTCCGCCAATCAGGGCTCCCCGGCCTGGGCGGCGTCTGACGTCATCGCACAAAATGACACAACAGCGTCTGGTGTCGACAGAGGCCGCTGACACGGAAGAAGGGCAGCATGCCAGGGCTTGGATGGAGGGCCTATTGCACATGCGCAAGACAGAAAATCAAGCGCACGCGCCTGGGAGCTGCTAAAAGAATGCCTCCGCCACCGTGAAGCGGAAGTGGAGGCCTTTCCGTGTTGGGGAGCACCGCCGAGCCACTCCCCTAGGCATTTTGGGGAATCCAAACAATTCCAAAATATTGTTGCAAGGGATGGTAGAAGTATAAATGAAAGCAGATTTTTTGCCACCATCATATTCAATAGCAGGGCGTGGGGATCCCACCTGTACAGAATTGTATCGTTTCCTAAAACACAGAAAAGAAACAATAATTTAATTACAATTAAGTAATGATACATAGAAAGGGAGAAGACAATGGCTTAATAGGCACTGAGAATAAACATACTAGCTTGGTAGAAATATCAGAATATGTCTAATAGGCAACCTTCCTATAGCTAATGTTTAAACAGAGATTTTAAGCATGGGACTAGGTGAGAAGACAAAAGGGAAGAAAGAAGGAAGGTATGTAGAGAAAGGAGAGAAAGCATGGAAAGGAAAAGGGAAAAAGGGAAAAGAGGGAAGGGGCAAGATAATGGTAAATGGTTTAAAGAACCCTATCGTAACCCCCTGTGGCGAAGCCTGGAAGGAAAGGCTATAAATTAACCACTTGCCGACCGCCTCACGTCTATATACGTGAGCAGAGCGGCACGGGCAGGCAAAATCACGTACCTGGTACGTGATTGCCTTCCCGCGGGCGGGGGGTCCAATTGGACCCCCCCCCGGTGCCATCGGCGGTCGGCATTTGGTTGGGAGCGATGAGAGACGAGGGGGAGACCATCCGATCGTGGCCCCCCCCTCGCGATCGCTCCCAGCCAATGAGAAACATCCCCTGCCTCTGTATAGTACACAGAGGCAGAGGATGTGATGTCATCTCTCCTCGGCTCGGCAGTTTCCGTTCCAGCGCCGAGGAGAGAAGACATGTAAGTGCACCAACACTCACACACAACACAGTAGAACATGCCAGGCACACTAAACACCCCCGACCCCCCCCCGATCGCCCCCCGATCACCCCCCCCCCCAGTCACAAACTGACACCAAGCAGGTTTTTTTTTTTTTTTTTCCTGATTACTGCATAGTGTCAGTTTGTGACAGTTAGCAGTGGTAGGACAGTTAGTATTAGCCCCCTGTAGGTCTAGGGTACCCCCCTAACCCCCCCTAATAAAGTTTTAACCCCTTGATCACCCCCTGTCACCAGTGTCGCTAAGCGATCATTTTTCTGATCGCTGTATTAGTGTCACTGGTGACGCTAGTTAGGAACGTAAATATTTAGGTTCGCTGTCAGCGTTTTATAGCGACAGGGACCCCCATATACTACCTAATAAATGTTTTAACCCCTTGATGGCCCCCTAGTTAACCCTTTCACCACTGATCACCGTATAACTGTTACAGGTGACGCTGGTTAGTTCGTTTATTTTTTATAGTGTCAGGGCACCCGCCGTTTATTACCGAATAAAGGTTTAGCCCCCTGATCGCCCGGCGGTGATATGCGTCGCCCCAGGCAGCGTCAGATTAGCGCCAGTACCGCGAACACCCACGCACGCACCGTACACGCACCGTACACCTCCCTTAGTGGTATAGTATCTGAACGCATCAATATCTGATCCGATCAGATCTATACTAGCGTCCCCAGCAGTTTAGGGTTCCCAAAAATGCAGTGTTAGCGGGATCAGCCCAGATACCTGCTAGCACCTGCGTTTTTCCCCTCCGCCCGCCCCGGCCCAGCCCACCCAAGTGCAGTATCAATCGATCACTGTCACTTACAAAACACTAAACGCATAACTGCAGCGTTCGCAGAGTCAGGCCTGATCCCTGCGATCGCTAACAGTTTTTTTGGTAGCATTTTGGTGAACTGGCAAGCACCAGCCCCAGGCAGCGTCAGATTAGCGCCAGTACCGCTAACACCCACACACGCAGCATACACCTCCCTTAGTGGTATAGTATCTGAACGCATCAATATCTGATCCGATCAGATCTATACTAGCGTCCCCAGCAGTTTAGGGTTCCCAAAAACGCAGTGTTAGTGGGATCAGCCCAGATACCTGCTAGCACCTGCGTTTTGCCCCTCCGCCCGGCCCAGCCCAGCCCACCCAAGTGCAGTATCGATCAATCACTGTCACTTTTTTTGTAGCGTTTTGGTGAACTGGCAAGCGCCAGCGGCCTAGTACACCCCGGTCGTGGTCATACCAGCACTGCAGTAACACTTGGTGACGTGGCGAGTCCCATAAGTGCAGTTCAAGCTGGTGAGGTGGCAAGCACAAGTAGTGTCCCGCTGCCACCAAAAAGACAAACACAGGCCTGTCATGCCCATAATGCCCTTCCTGCTGCATTCGCCAATCCTAATTGGGAACCCACCGCTTCTGCAGCGCCCGTACTTCCCCCATTCACATCCCCAACCAAATGCAGTCGGCTGCATGAGAGGCATTTTCTTTATGTCCTCCCGAGTACCCCTACCCAACGAACCCCCCCAAAAAAGATGTTGTGTCTGCAGCAAGCGCAGATATAGGCATGACACCCGCTATTATTGTCCCTCCTGTCCTGACAATCCTGGTTTTTGCATTGGTGAATGTTTTGAACGCTACCATTCACTAGTTGAGTATTAGCGTAGGGTACAGCATTGCACAGACTAGGCACACTTTCACAGGGTCTCCCAAGATGCCATCGCATTTTGAGAGACCCGAACCTGGAACCGGTTACAGTTATAAAAGTTACAGTTACAAAAAAAAGTGTAAAAAAAAAAAAAAAAACACAAACAAAAATAAAAAAAAATAGTTGTCGTTTCATTGTTCTCTCTCTCTCTATTCTCTCTCTATTGTTCTGCTCTTTTTTACTGTATTCTGTTCTGCAATGTTTTATTGTTATTATGTTTTATCATGTTTGCTTTTCAGGTATGCAATTTTTTATACTTTACCGTTTACTGTGCTTTATTGTTAACCATTTTTTTGTCTTCAGGTACGCCATTGACGACTTTGAGTGGTTATACCAGAATGATGCCTGCAGGTTTAGGTATCATCTTAGTATCATTCTTTTTAGCCAGCGGTCGGCTTTCATGTAAAAGCAATCCTAGCGGCTAATTAGCCTCTAGACTGCTTTTACAAGCAGTGGAAGGGAATGCCCCCCCCCACCATCTTCCGTGTTTTTCTCTGGCTCTCCTGTCTCAACAGGGAACCTGAGAATGCAGCCGGTGATTCAGCCAGCTAACCATAGAGCTGATCAGAGACCAGAGTGGCTCCAAACATCTCTATGGCCTAAGAAACCGGAAGCTACGAGCATTTTATGACTAAGATTTCGCCGGATGTAAACAGCGCCATTGGGAAATTGGGGAAGCATTTTATCACACCGATCTTGGTGTGGTCAGATGCTTTGAGGGCAGAGGAGAGATCTAGGGTCTAATAGACCCCAATTTTTTCAAAAAAGAGTACCTGTCACTACCTATTGCTATCATAGGGGATATTTACATTCCCTGAGATAACAATAAAAATGATTTAAAAAAAAAAAAAATGAAAGGAACAGTTTAAAAATAAGATAAAAAAGCAAAAAAATAATAAAGAAAAAAAAAAAAAAAAAAAAAAAAAAAAAAAAGCACCCCTGTCCCCCCTGCTCTCGCGCTAAGGCGAACGCAAGCGTCGGTCTGGCGTAGAATGTAAACAGCAATTGCACCATGCATGTGAGGTATCACCGCGAAGGTCAGATCGAGGGCAGTAATTTTTGCAGTAGACATCCTCTGTAAATCTAAAGTGGTAACGTGTAAAGGCTTTTAAAGGCTTTTAAAAATGTATTAAATTTTGTTGCCACTGCACGTTTGTGCGCAATTTTAAAGCATGTCATGTTTGGTATCCATGTACTCGACCTAAGATCATCTTTTTTATTTCATCAAACATTTGGGCAATATAGTGTGTTTTAGTGCATTAAAATTTAAAAAAGTGTGTTTTTTCCACAAAAAATGCGTTTGAAAAATCGCTGCGCAATTACTGTGTGAAAAAAAAAATGAAACACCCACCATTTTAATCTGTAGGGCATTTGCTTTAAAAAAATATATAATGTTTGGGTGTTCAAAGTAATTTTCTTGCAAAAAAAAATAATTTTTTCATGTAATCAAAAAGTGTCAGAAAGGGCTTTGGTTAGAAGAGTGGGTGATGTGTGACATAAGCTTCTAAATGTTGTGCATAAAATGCCAGGACAGTTCAAACCCCCCCAAATGACCCCATTTTGGAAAGTAGACACCCCAAGCTATTTGCTGAGAGTCATGTCGAGTCCATGGAATATTTTATATTGTGACACAAGTTGCGGGAAAGAGACAAATTTTTTTTTTTTTTTGCACAAAGTTGTCACTAAATGTTATATTGCTCAAACATGCCATGGGGATTTGTGAAATTACACCCCAAAATAAATTCTGTTGCTTCTCCTGAGTACGGGGATACCACAAGTGTGGGACTTTTTTGGAGCCTAGCCGCGCACGGGACCCCGAAAACCAAGCACCGCCTTCAGGCTTTCTAAGGCCGTAAATTTTTGATTTCACTCTTCACTGCCTATCACAGTTTCGGAGGCCATGGAATGCCCAGGTGGCACAAAACCCCCCCAAATGACCCAATTTTGGAAAGTAGACACCCCAAGCTATTTGCTGAGAGGTATAGTGAGTATTTTGCAGACCTCACTTTTTGTCACAAAGTTTTGAAAATTGAAAAAAGAAAAAAAAAAAATTTTTTTTCTGGTCTTTCTTCATTTTCAAAAACAAATGAGAGCTGCAAAATACTCACCATGCCTCTCAGCAAATAGCTTGGGGTGTCTACTTTCCAAAATGGGGTCATTTGGGGGGGGGGGTTGTGCCATCTGGGCATTTTATGGCCTTCAAAACTGTGATAGGTAGTGAGGAGTGAAATCAAAAATGTATGCCCTTAGAAATCCTGAAGGTGGTGCTGGGTTTTCGGGGCCCCGTACGCGGCTAGGCTCCCAAAAAGTGCCACACATGTGGTATCCCCGTACTCAGGAGAAGCAGCTGAATGTATTTTGGGGTGCAATTCCACATATGCCCATGGCCTGTGTGAGTAATATATCATTTAGTGACAACTTTTTGTAAATTTTTTTTTTTTTTTTTTGTCATTATTCAATCACTTGGGACAAAAAAAATAAATATTCAATGGGCTCAACATGCCTCTCAGCAATTTCCTTGGGGTGTCTACTTTCCAAAATGGGGTCATTTGGGGGGGGTTGTACTGCCCTGCCATTTTAGCACCTCAAGAAATGACATAGGCAGTCATAAACTAAAAGCTGTGTAAATTCCAGAAAATGTACCCTAGTTTGTAGACGCTATAACTTTTGCGCAACCAATAAATATACGCTTATTGACATTTTTTTTACCAAAGACATGTGGCCGAATACATTTTGGCCTAAATGTATGACTAAAATTTAGTTTATTGGATTTTTTTTATAACAAAAAGTAGAAAATATTTTTTTTCAAAATTTTCAGTCTTTTTCCGTTTATAGCGCAAAAAATAAAAACGGCAGAGGTGATCAAATACCATCAAAAGAAAGCTCTATTTGTGGGAAGAAAAGGACGCAAATTTCGTTTTGGCAGATGTGAGACCCAATCTGTGCTATGAATAATCACATCATCCAGGTAAGCTGCAGCATACTTCTGATAGGGCCTCAGAATCTTGTCCATTTTCCGCTGGAATGTTGCCGGTGCATTCTGTAACCCAAACGGCATTCTCTTGTATTGGAACGCCCCATCTGGGTTTACAAATGCAGTTTTCTCCTTGACCGACTCGGCCAGGGGAATTTGCCAATACCCCTTGGTGAGATCGAGAGTTGTCATGTGTTCCTAGCCGGTCGATCAACTCATCTGTACGCGGCATGGGGTAGGTGTCAAATTTTGTAACTTTATTCAATTGTCGAAAATCGTTACCAAACCCCCAGCTCCCATCAGGTTTGGGCACTAGTACGATAGGACTGGACCAGTCACTCTGGGAATCTTCTATCACACCCAATTCCAGCATCCTGTGAACCTCCCCATGTATTGCCTCCCGTCGGGCCTCTGGTATTCTATAAGGTTTTAGTTTTACCCTTTCTCCTGGCGGGGTGATAATGTCATGCTCTATGCCAGATGTTTCTCCCGGCAGCTCAGAGAAAATCTCTTTGTTGCGAAGTACAAACTCTTTAACCTCCTGTTGTTGGGGTTTCGATAAGGTGACTGCGATTCCAACCTCAGGAACTAAGCAATCAGACTGGGCCGGTGACAAAGTCTCTGCGACTAGGGATTGCCTATCCCTCCAGGCTTTCAGCAGATTGATGTGATATATCTGTTCCGGCTTTCGCCTTCCTGGCTGTCTGACCCTGTTGTTCACCTTACTCACTTTTTCAATGATTTCGTATGGACCTTGCCATTTGGCCATGAATTTGCTTTCAACCATAGGGACTAGCACCAATAGCCTATCCCCGGGGGAAAAAGTACGGATCTTGGTCCCACGTTTGTACAGTCTCTGCTGTGCTAACTGCGCTTGGGCCAAAGGTTCCTTTATGATTGGCATTACCTGTGCAATCCTATCTTGCATCAGGGCGACATGCTCAATCACACTCCTGTGGGGAAAACTCTCATTTTCCCAAGTTTCCTTGGCGATATTCAGCAACCCTATTGGGTGTCTCCCATATAGTAACTCGAAGGGTGAGAAACCCGTAGAGGATTGGGGTACCTCCCTAATGGCAATCATCAAATAGGGTATTAGATAGTCCCAATTCTTTCCATCTCTATCCACCGTAGAGATAATGTGATAAAATTCAGCGCTGACTAATATAACAATATAAATGCAAGCAGGCATTAAGGTCAACTCAAAAAATACCTCAAAGACATGTATATAAATAGAAAGTGCTGCGCAAATAAAGTTCATAGACAACTAATAAAATTGTAGTGTGGTAGCAGTATAGAAGAGCAGGAACCACCGGTGACAATAAATATCTGAATGGTGACTTTATCCCTCCACCGCTCTTAGATGGCCCCTCACCTCAGATATTCGACCTGAAACAGGTCACACCGCTTATAGGATTGAATGGATAAATCTGTAAGATACTCCTTCACTTCCTTCAGCTCACAATGCAGTCATTAGATGTGGTGGCTGCATTCATTTTTATTTCTTCATTACTTCATTTTCAGGAAGTATAGAAAACACCTGCTGATCCTGCCAATAATGCAGTGTCTTTGTCACTTCCTGTGAGCTGAGTGCCTCGAAAAAAAGTCTTCCGCTGAGAGCTCACGCACCACCTTCCTTAACATTTGTTTTAGGGTTTTGTTGAATCTTTCAACCAACCCATCTGTTTGGGGGTGATACACAGACGTACGTAATTGTGTCACTTTGAACAACTTGCATAGTTCTTTCATAACCCGGGACATAAAGGGTGTACCTTGGTCTGTAAGCAGTTCCTTACAAATACCCACGTGGCTAAAAACAAGAGATAGCTCTTTGGCTATGGTTTTGGCCGAGGTATTTAGAAGAGGAATCGCTTCCGGATAACAGCTGGTATAGTCCAATATAACCAAAATGTACTGATGCCCCCTAGCGGACTTCATTATCGGACCTACCAAATCCATTGCGATCCTCTCAAAGGGGACCTCAATGATAGGAAGAGGTACCAGCGGGGTTACGGAAATGTGGCATAGGTTCCGGCTTCTGACACACAGGGCAGGAGGAACAATAATTTTCTGTTTCCTTCATGACCCCAGGCCAATAGAATCTCTGCAATACTCTCTCTGTCCCCTGGTGACCTCCAAGAATGTGCCCATGGGCCAATTCTAACACCAACTTCCTTTAAGGTTTGGGCACCACAAGTTGCTCAATGGTTACTTCTGCCCTTTGAGCCACTCGATACAGCAGGTCCCTTTCCACAGTGAAGTACAGGTAAGTGCAAGTCTTATCTGGGTTCACTAACTCGCCATCTATTTTCACCACATTTTCCTGTGCCTTTATTAGGGTGGGGTTTTTTAACTGTTCTGTGGCAAAATTTTCCCTGTGAACCTCGAGATCCGAAAACTCCACAGACGGAATGTTTTCATCTGAGGATGTTGACTCCTCCCCAGTTTCTCGAGTTCCCCCGCCAATACCGACAAGGGAAATTCTGGAGAGTCCTCACCACTCTCAGAGGAATTCTGGTCATCATCTTCCTGGTCTATAGGGGCACCAGTGGGGGGCTTAGGACAATCCCAGAGTTCCCAGAAATTTGGAAAATCCCTTCCCACAATGGCATCATGTGGCAAGTGAGACACTAACCCCACCTGATGAGAGAGGTTAACTTTGTGGGTCTCAAAAACCACTGAAGTTACAAGATACTCTCGGGTGTCCCCATGCTCACAAATAACAGCCACCTCGTTATTCCCAGAGACCTCTGTAGTAACAAATTCAGCTTTTATCAATGTCACCAGGCTACCTAAATCCAGCAACACATCAACATTTCTACCATTAATACACATTTTACATAAATGTTTGTCAGGTCCCCGAATGGCAGTACATGCAACTGTCGCAAACAGCGACTGACATCTCTCCCTTACAAAGTCGCATTGCATAGGTTCATCCAGAACTGGGCAATTGGCTGCAATGTTCCTCTTGCCGGCAGCTGTAGCAAATAATCCTTTTCACTGCCTCTTGCGGCCTGGGCTTCCCGGCTGCTCCCACTAGACATTAGGTTAAACCCCCTCCCTCTCACTCTCTCCACCCTCACCCCTTGGAGTCATCTTACCCACCACTGGGGATGGTCTGGTCTTAGGGTGGAAAGCCTGTGAGTCCCTGGAAGAGGTGGTCAGGTTCTCTGTAGCCAAGTACCTCTGAACCAGATCCACAAGCTTATCTGCAGTTTCTGGGTCTCCATGGCTTACCCACTTTTGGATGGCAGAAGGAAGAGCTCTCAGGAAACAATCCATAATAACACGTTCCACAATGTTTGGTGCGGTCAAAGTCTCTGGCTGTAGCCACTTTCTGCTCAGATGAATGAGATCATACATTTGAGACCTGGGGGGTTTTCCAAGTCGGAAAGTCCAGTTATGTACACGCTGAGCCCGGACGGCCAGGGTGACACCCAGCTGTGCCAATATTTCCGTTTTTAGCACCACATAGTCTTTTGCTTGGTCAGGCTCTAGGTCATAATAGGCTTTCTGCGATTCCCCCGTTAACAGAGGGGCCACCAGTCCAGCCCATTGCTCCTTAGGCCACTTTTCCCTTTCAGCAGTCCTTTCAAATGTGGTCAAAAACACCTCCGGATCATTCTCTCCAGTCATTTTTGTCAGTAAACGGCTCACACCAAAGGATGCGGTATTAGTGGAACCACTTGCCTCACTGGTCTGCGGACGTTGCTGCATTAATGTCTCTATTTGTTGTTGAAGTCTCTGCTCTTGCTTCTGCAACAGGTCTAGGAAGCGGGTCTCAGATTGCTGCTGGGCTTGTTGCTGAGCTTCCAGACTCTGCTGGTGAGCTTGCTGCTGAGCTGCGAGGCTCTGTTGCAAAGTTGCATTTGTCTGCTGTTGAGCTGCAAGGCTCTTTTGCAAACCCACATTTGTCTGCTGCTGATTTGCATTTGCTAGAGCCAGCTGTCTCAGTATCTCCTCCATGCTGGCCTTAAAAAAAAATGTCCCTGCTTCTCCACCAACTTGGTCAGTTTGACCGCTTACCACACACGTAGATTCCCTATCTAACAACTGGGTGCAGCCTTGTGCTGCCCCAGTCTCTATCTCTCTTTTAGAAGTTTGCCACACAGGCGTTAACTCACTGCACAGGACAGATATCACACTCCCCAGTCTACACACACAGAACTGGTTCCAGGATGGAGCATCTCCCTAAGCATTCTAGGGTTTTTTGTATAGGTCTTAATGAGCCCACTTACTTCAGCTGGGCTCATTAACTCTTCCCCTGCAGGACTCCCAGCACTCCCCCTAGTGGTATAAGTCAGCATAAAGTCTGAATCTAGGGCATACATATTTTCCATCCTGGATGCAACCAGGTGATTTTACCTGCCTGCTGTCACAGTGGTTAAACTTCCTGCATTTACATGTTGTTAAAAACTTGGCAGACTGCCTGGATTTTTTTTTACACACAGAAGTTTCCCTTTGATCTAAGAAGGAAGAGTCAGTTACAATGTTTCATGTTAAAAATTGGCAGACTGCCCTGATGTTTTCTTTTGACAGCTGAGTGAGCAGATAAGTCTCTCCACTTGTTATATGAAAGAATTGGCAAACTCTGCAATAGAGATCGTCAGGGTGTTGAAACGAGATCACGATTTTTTAATTATTAATTGTGCAGCTCTACCGTGTATGATCCTGTCTTGTTTATGATTAGGATTGTATCTTTCACTTGTACATTATCTCACAAAAGTGAGTACACCCCTCACATTTCTGTAAATATTTTATTATATCTTTTCATGTGACAACACTAAAGAAATTACACTTTGCTACAATGCAAAGTAGTGAGTGTACAGCTTGTATAACAGTGTAAATTTGCTGTCCCCTAAAAATAACTCAACACACAGCCATTAATGTCTAAACCGCTGGCAACAAAAGTGAGTACACCCCTAAGTCAAAATGTTCAAATTGGGCCCAAAGTGTCAATATTTTGTGTGGCCACCATTATTTTCCAGCACTCTCTAAACCATCTTGGGCATGGAGTTCACCAGAGTTTCACAGGTTGCCACTGGAATCCTCTTCAACTCCTCCATGACAACATCATCTCATTAGACCACAGGACATGGTTCCAGTAATCCATGTCCTTAGCCTGCTTATCTTCAGCAAACTGCTAGCTTTTTTGTGCATCATCTTTAGAAGAGGCTTCCTTCTGGGACGACAGCCATGCAGACCAATTTGATGCAATGTGCGGTGTATGGTCTGAGCACTGACAAGTTGACCCCCCACCCCTTCAATCTCTGCAGCAATGCTGGCAGCACTCATATGCCTATTTCCCAAAGACAACCTCTGGATATGACGCTGAGCACGTGCACTCAACTTCTTTGGTCAACCATGGTGAGGCCTGTTCTGAGTGGAACCTGTTCTGTTTAACCGCTGTATGTTCTTGGCCATCGTGCTGCAGCTCAGTTTCAGGGTCTTAGCAATCTTCGTATAGCATAGGCCATCTTTATGTAAAGCAACAATTCTTTTTTTCAGATCATCAGAGAGTTCTTTGCCGTGAGGTGCCATGTTGAATTTCCAGTGACCGGTATGAGAGAGTGAGATCGATAACATCAAATTGAACACATCTGCTCCCCATTCACACCCGAGACCTTATAACATTAATGAGTCACATGACATTGGGGAGGGAAAATGGCTAATAGGGCCCAATTTGGACATTTTCACTTAGGAGTGTACTCACTTTTGTTGCCAGCAGTTTAGACATTAATGGCTGTGTGTTTAGTTATTTTGAGGGCACAGCAAATTTACACTGTTATACAAGGTGTATACTCACTACTTTACATTGTAGCAAAGTGTCATTTCTTCAGTGTTGTCACATGAAAAGATATAATAAAATATTTACAAAAATGTGAGGGGTGTACTCACTTTTGTGAGATACTGTATATACTTTTGGTTTGGGTAATTATTTGTGTGTGTCACTGTGGTTGGTTGCTGGTTTATGTTATTGTTTGTCACATCAGAGGTGCGTTTACTTTGGTGTATTACTTATCCTCGTAATAAATCACATTATTATTATTTTTGAATGCGTTTGGTCTTCCCTATCGCAGTACACACATTTCTGGTAGCACCAGTTTATGACAGATATGTAGCAGTATAAATTGTGGCCAAAATTTATGAAGAAAAAATACTAATTTGCAAAATTTTATAACCGAAACGAAGAGAAATTATTTTTTTTACATTTTCGGTCATTGTTTCATTTATAACGCAAAAAATAAAAAAACCCAGTGGTGATCAAATACCATTAAAAGAAAGCTCTATTTGTGTGAAAAAATGGACAAAATTTTATATGGGTACAATGTTGCATGACTGAGTATTTGTCATTCAAAATCTGAGAGCACTGAAAGATGAAAATTGGTCTGGTTAGGAAAGGGGTTTAAGTGCCCAGTGGGCAAGTGGTTAAATACAGCATGCCTAGACCACTACTTACCATATTTATCGGCGTACAACATTTCTTCAGTGTTGTCACATGAAAAGATATAATAAAATATTTATATATTTTATTCTATATTTATTTTTTTTACAGTATATATATATATATATATATATATATATACTGTATATATATATATATATATATATATATATATATATATATATATATATATATATATATATATATATATATATAATATATACACTGGTGTTGATACATATGAAGAAATAAATCTTTTTCCTCTAATCGCACCAGCTTCTCTCCCAGATTCTTCACCTCTGAGCTGGAGAATCTGGGACAGAATTATTTCAGAGAAACAGCCAGTGAGATCTTCAGATCTCACTTTTATAGACTGGCCATTTTTGACAGAACGGTTGTGTGCTGTGATGAGAAGCTGAGAACATGTTCTCTGGTCCTCATCTTACTTACATAAACTGATACACACGGGAGATCAGCCATGATCCTGAGGATGACAGCTTTTCTCTGTTTCATAAACAGACACCAAAATACCAATTGGTTTAATGAGATAAATACCACATATTTCGGAAAAATACTGCATGCAGTATTTTAGGAGCGTTTTTATGTGAATGCCCAAAATCTTTTGGAAAAACACTATGCAGTATTTTACTGCATTTCTTAACGCAGTAAATACTGCTTTGTGAATGGAGCCCAATATACAGTCAGGTCCATAAATATTGGGACATTGACACAATTCTAATCTTTTTGGCTCTATACACCACCACAATGGATTTGAAATGAAACGAACAAGATGTGCTTTAACTGCAGGCTTTCAGCTTTAATTTGAAGGTATTTACATCCAAATCAGGTGAACGGTATAGGAATTACAACAGTTTGTATATGTGCCTCCCACTTTTTAAGGGACCAAAAGTAATGGGACAGATTAACAATCATCCATCAAACTTTCACTTTTTAATACTTTGCAGTCAATTACAGCCTGAAGTCTGGAACGCATAGACATCACCAGACGCTGGGTTTCATCCCTGGTGATGCTCTGTCAGGCCTCTACTGCAACTGTCTTCAGTTCCTGCTTGTTCTTGGGGCATTTTCCCTTCAGTTTTGTCTTCAGCAAATGAAATGCATGCTCAATCGGATTCAGGTCAGGTGATTGACTTGGCCATTGCATAACATTCCACTTCTTTCCCTTAAAAAACTCTTTGGTTGCTTTCTCAGTATGCTTCTGGTCATACTGAGTTCTGAAACATTTTGCTGAATATGAGCAGATAATATTGCCCGAAACACTCCAGAATGAATCCTGCTGCTTTTGTCAGCAGTCACATCATCAATAAATACAAGAGAACCAGTTCCATCGGCAGCCATACATGCCCACACCATGACATTACCACCACCATGCTTCACTGATGAGGTGGTATGCTTTGGATCATGAGCTGTTCCTTTCCTTCTCCATATTCTTCTCTTCCCATCACTCTGGTACAATTTGATCTTGGTCTAATCTGCCCATAGGATGTTGTTCCAGAACTGTGAAAGCTTTTTTAGATGTTGTTTGGCAAATTCTTATCTGGCCTTCCTGTTTTTGAGGCTCACCAATGGTTTACATCTTGTGGTGAACCCTCTGTATTCACTCTGGTGAAGTCTTCTCTTGATTGTTGACTTTGACACACATACACCTACCTCCTGGAGAGTGTTCTTGATCTGGCCAACTGTTGTGAAGGGTGTTTTTTTCACCAGGGAAAGAATTCTTCCGCATCCACCACAGTTGTTTTCCATGGTCTTCCGGGTCTTTTGGTGTTGCTGAGCTCACCGGTGCATTCTTTCTTTTTAAGGATGTTCCAAACAGTTGATTTGGCCACACCTAATGTTTTTGCTATCTCTCTGATGGGTTTGTTTTGTTTTTTCAGGGTAATGATGGATTGCTTCACTGATAGTGCCAGCTCTTTGGATCTCATATTGAGAGTTGACAGCAACAAATTCCAAATGCAAATAGCACACTTGAAATGAACTCTGGACCTTTTATCTGCTCCTTGTAAATGTATTAATGAGGGAATAACACACACCTGGCCATGGAACAGCTGAGCAGCCAATTGCCCCATTAATTTTGGTCCCTTAAAGGGTGTGAGGCACATATACAAACTGTTGTAATTCCTACACCGTTCACCTGATTTAAACGTAAATACCCTCAAATTAAAGCTGAAAGTCTGCAGTTAAAGCACATTTTGCCAGTTTCATTTCAAATCCATTGTGGTGGTGTATAGAGCCAAAAAGATTAGAATTGTGTCAATGTCCCAATATTTATGGACCTGACTGTACCTAACTGCATTCTTTTTAAATTGGAGAACTATATCCAGTTCAGATTGGGATGCTTACAGCTATAAAAAAAAGTAAGTTTTAAGGCAGACTAATCTACCCGTGTGTATGGACAGCTTTAGGCCATGAGTCCAAATAAACAGACATCTGTGTGTAAAATGGAAAACTGAGGGAGCTTTACACATTAATGGAATCATTCAAATTTCCTAGGATACTATTATAGTCACACAATATACTTTCAACTTATCTCTTTAGATTTATCTCTCCATATATGTGATATAAAAGAATGGTGGAACGGGAAATCTGTATTCCAACAAGCTGGTATCATGGATGTCAGTTTTACGTCACAATCCTTCTGGTCTCCAAGTCAATGATTATAGGCTCTAGTTTGTTTCGTACAGAGCCAGAAAATTGCCTGTCTTCAAATGACAGCCCTCTGCTCTCTACTTACATATATGAGTCTGTATATGACTTTCAGTACACCTATAATACTGTATGTGTTCTCCCATTCATCTGCTGGTAATGAAACTATTCTTCTATCAGTATAGAATCTTTAAATAAACACGGGGTCTTCACTGTAGATCTCTGCCCATCATTTTAAAGTATTTCTTCGACTCTCAGCTCTTCTGATCAGTTTGGGTTTAAAAATTGGGTTAGTGAGTTTAAGCTTGTAAATATTCTATATTGGCTTTTGATTTAACGGTTGTGTATAAAAATTAGATATTTGAATTTGCACAGTGACAAATATCTGTGAATTGTGTGCAGTTGAGTATGGAGTAGCTAGTAGTAATTTTTCACATTGAACCAGTCTTGTTCTGTAATTATGAAGATCTTTGGCAGCTACTGCTAGCTATACTATGACCTAGATAAATGAGAACCTCATTTTGGAGAACCTCATCCACTGATTTTGGAGTATTCACATTGACAAAAATCCCAATGTGCCTAGATTTCCATGGAAATAAGCAGCAAATGCACATAATATCTGCTGAACAGAATAGATGCTTCAAGAAATTATATAGGCTAAGCTAGACAGAATAATAATGCACTGCACAGACTTGATTATTTATTTTGTTTCCATGTGTCATCAAATTTATGAAAAAGGTGAAAAAAAGTTGGACTTGCATCCAGAGGATTGACAGCTGGAAACAACGACAGTAATTCCTGTGTACATTATTATAACATAGCATGTTTTATTGATTTTATAATAATACCCTGCATACTTAGAAATATCCATAAAACATGTTGAGTTTTTATCAATCTTGTATGCATCCATAATTTTGGTATAGGAAGGAGCTGAAACACCACTTGACACGCAGAGTCACAAACAATAAATTTCCCAGAGCGGTTTTTCAATTTCAAGCACCGTCAGGAGCATCAGTACCTAGGATGCCATCAGTGTGCACTGCTCAGTGATCACATGCCTCTTGGTCACACCCAATCAGCAGCCCAAATCACTCCCACCCCCCCCCATCCTTCATGCACAGGAAGTGCCTCCCCCCCTTCACATTCTATCTCTTATCTGAGACTGCTGGATCCTTCAACTGTCCCTATGATTGTTTGTATTGCAATTTATCTCCTTACCTGAATATCTCAAAAGCATAAACTGTTGGTGGGTCAGATTTGAAAAACACTGCCAAATGGCAAAAAAAAACAAACAAATGGTTGGACTTCAGTCCACAAAACATTTCAGACAACAAGAAAAAAAACCTTTGTTGTTTATGCGAGTTGTTAAATCAGCTTGGGCCAAAGAGGGGATTTTTTTTTCTCTCTAATTTTCTCTTTCCAAAGAATTTTTCTCTTTCAATGAAATCTGCCCTAGAGAATAAGTAGCCTTTCGCTGCTGATCTCTCCCATTGAAAATCATGGTTACCTGGTTACCATGATGATCCAGTTGCCTTTTTCTCTTCTGAATCACTTTTCTGGTACAAATATGCACGTCAGGATTTTTGGATTCTTGTTGACCATATATGCTGCATGCATGCTTTACTTTAGTTATTCAAAGTAATAAAAGTAGAGACAGACAGAAATGTTGCATTGTCAGAGCAGCAATTAAAGCTTATGCATTTCACTTAGTACAGGTTTAAAAAATAAGCATTCCCCATTAGCAGTTTTTAGATTGAACATCTATATATTGTATCATTGTACATCTTTTCTTCAAGCTTTATTTAATGAGTTTTGGAAAGTTGCGTAATGTTTCTCAGTCAGTTTTATTCTAATTTGCTTCTAAGAAAGCAATGGACACTATCCAAACATAGATTATCTCAGAAGAAAAATAAAACAAAAAAAAATGTATTATTTTCAACCAGCCGGTAGCACTCTAGTCTTCTTTTCTCATGTTTTGTTTATCTGGCTAACCTAAACTGCTTTGCTAAAAAAAAAAAAAAAAAAAACTTGACTATATGGAGCTCAAATTATACACACACAACTGAACGAATAAATTCAATGACCCCTTTCTTACGGCTCTGCATAGCACCATTCAGCGTTTCAATTAAATTGTCAAACTCAAAGATTGGAACTCTTGCAATCCTGTATTTAAAGCTTGCTTGTGAAAATGATATATAAATGATACAAATAATTTACATTAAAAAAAAAACATGTAAATCTTAAACGATTAAAAAGGTAAAATTAAAGTGACCTAAGCCATTATAGTTTCCCTTTAAAAGATTTTCTCTCAGGAAAACTGTGTGTCAAACTCATGCACTGGCATTTAATTGGGTCTCCTGCAGCTGCAGTAAAGCACATTCCCTCGTCTAAACTTCGTTTGTGGATAGGGAATGAAGACCTGGGTTAATATACAATGATAAGACCTAAAAGGAATAACTGACATTCTATGCATGCTTCCCATGTTGTCTAGAGCAATGAGTCACACAGACTTTGTTAAGAGATTGATGTCCATGACTCACAATATTTGTTAAAGACTCTACATTTGATCTATTGATGGTGCTACATGTATCACTACAATACGGCATAGATGGTACATGCTCATAGAATTTTTTTCTTTTTACCTTGTTTTTTTATTATTTGAAAATGCACTCTTTTTAGCAAATGTAACCAAAGTAAAATTGTTGCAGACAGTCATCAACATCGTGCCTGATTTTCACATTTTCTCTTCTGCAACCCTTAGGTGGGATAATTAGAGATTAACTACTGTATAGCTTACTAATTATTGCAGCTATGCCACTACGTGCCATTGTGAGGAAACATTCTTTGTTAAATGTCTTTGAGGAACAGATTTTAAGTCAACCTGTGCTTTGTCCATCAATCTAGGCAAATCACATATCACCAGCACCATGACATTGGGGAAGGAAATAAGTCTCATGATCCCCATAATCCAGAAGAATCGGGTTGTTCTGTCTGCTCACAAATGAAGCTTACTCCTAATACTGCTACTTAACAAAAGTAAAAAAACAAAAATTACATACATGTTTTAAGTTTCAATTGCCAGTTTTTTTTCAGTCTGTTTTTTTTAAATTCTGTGTACATTTAGTTCACATACATTAATTATTATATTAATTTTTTTTTTCCAGAGATCCCCATCTGCATTCATAAGCATTATGCCTGTGTCTACAATTCATTCTATTCTTCCAATATCTCCCTTTATAGCCACCATTTAGATGCACCAAGTGGTCACTGGATGGTGCAGGCTTTAGCTTTGCCGTGCTGATCATTTTCTTTATTAAATGAAGAAGGTCTGAGAATTTAGGAAAGAAACTGATGAGCAGATTACAAAGTCTATGCAATCAATCGGCAAGCCACCTCTCCGGAACATGCACATCTAAAGAGTGCATGGGGATGTGTTCTTTCACTTTTGTAATCAGCAGGAAGTTGGCTGTTAGGAAGAGCTGTAAAAACAGTAGATGCAGCTACAGGGGTGGACTGAGGATATTTATTTTATTTTATTTATTTCAGGTACTTATATAGCGCCATCAATTTTACGCAGCCCTTTACATATACATTGTACATTCACATCAGTCCCTACCCTCAAGGCGCATACAATTTAAGGTCGCTAACTCACATTCATACATACTGGGGACAATTTAGACAGGATCCAATTAACCTACCCCAGCATGTCTTTGGAGTGTGGGAGGAAACCAGAGTACCCAGAGGAAACCCACACAGACAGGGAGAATATGCAATCTCCAGGCAGGTAGTGGTTGGGATTCGAACCAGCGACCCTTCTTACTGCTAGGCGAAAGTGCTACCCACTACACCACTGTGGATATGAACACATTTTCAAAGTAAGAGAAGATATTTTAACAATACTAATACAGTGTTTTGAGACAGTGTTTAATGTTCTTTAATAATTCTAATGTAATGAATGCGATTTTACTACTCCTTTAATTTTTTGATGTGCGTGTTACAATTGAACATGATGTTCTGTCCATTATTTCTACTTTCTAAGTCACTGCATTAAAATGTGTTGGTACCACATCCCTATATAACCTGCTTACTACAAAACATGCTTTAGCTAGATGACTTTTTAGGTGCCAGAAACACGTCACACAATTTGTTACATAAAATACATTGTAATCTTTACACAATTCTGGCTAAAATGAGAATCACCATTTTTTTGCTTAGAGGATAGATCACGATTCTCTCACAATTGTTGCGGCGTAACATCATCTTTCACATTAAAACAAACAAAAAAATTGGGCTACCTTTACTGTTTCGTTTTTTTTCTTAATTCATTGAAGTGTATTTTTTCCCAAAAAATTGCATTTAAAATACAGTGTGACATAAAATATTGCAGCAATTGCCATTTTATTCCCTAGGGTCTCTGCTAAAATATATATAATGTTTGGGGGTTCCAAATAATTTTCTAGCAAAAAAGATTGATTTTAACTTAAGAGAGAAGTGTCAGAAAAAGATTTAGACTTTAAGTGGTTAAACTTCCTGCATTTACACATTGTTGAAAACTTGTCAGACTGCCGGGATTATTTATTTACACAGAAGTTCTTTGATCTAAGAAGGAAGCTTAGTTACAAGTTTCAAGTCAAAGACTTGGCAGAATGCCCGGATGCTTTCTTTTGACAGCTGAGTGAGCAGATAGTAATTTCTCCACTTGTTTATATGAAAGAATCGTCAACCTCTGCAGGAGAGATCGTCAGAGGGGGTGAATCGAGATCACAATTTCTTTAACGATTAATTGTGCAGCTCTATTTATTATATTGCATATACACAAACTTTGTTTCACAATTGGTGACGTAGTGATAGTTCTTATGTAGAACAGACCCCAAACTAGGCTTGCTGCTTGATCCCAGATCCCATTCCTTGTAAGGCACATGGCAGCCAGGCACGCAGTAGTTTGCAGTCAGAAAACAGGCTGTGCATGTCTTTTTGCAGTTTATTTGCTGGTTTGAGTGTCATGTGGGTGAGTCTTGGGATACTCCAAAACAAGCAGAAATGCAATATAGGGCACTTGTAACTACTCTGATTCTTCAGGGTGCAGCCACCCTCTTGAATTCAGAATTTAAGAGAACTAAAACATAAGGGATGCCTTAGCAGAGGTATAACCTGAGTAAAAATAATGTAGTGATCTCTTCCAAAGGTGGCAAGGACAGTCTGTAGGATTCTTGGGGCTAGTACCCTCTGTGCCCTGGGTACTGTAATGCTTCCTGTAGTACCAGCTAGCTGCTATACTGGATGTCTCCTGCCTGAATCCTCTGCAACACTTCAGGCTGCTCTGCACGAGGGTCCCTGAGCTCTAGGTGGAGCTGGGACCCCAAAAGGATTTCTTCTGTCCTATAGCTAGCAGCACAGAGGGCCTAAGCCCTCAGGCTGGGTCTTCTTCCAGAGGAACAAGGACCCTGTATTCTAGGGCCCAGATCATTTATACACTGCTGAGCCCTCTACTGGTCACTCTCCCTACCAGCGATTGGCTGGGGCTGTAAAAAAATTCAGGCCGGTGTCTGCCTCTCCCTCCCACTATGTTCCAGCACTGGAATACAGGGGGGTGTAGTTGAACCTACACTAGCAGAACCTTGAATAGCCAAAAGCAATTGAACTTTGTTCCACTGCTACAGCAAAGCCAAAAACTAAATTTACTATAGCAACTAGCGGTGGCCAGCCCATAAGGGGCGCCGCCCCCCTAATCCCCATGATCTACCCCCTAATCTTCATGCAGGAAACCAGACTCATAGGTTTCTATGAGCTTTGTTTTTTTTTTCTTTGAAGCATATGATTAGAGCCTGAGGCTCTAATTGGCTTAAAAAAAGGTTGGGCTCGGGCATAGAGCATTGCGCCCCGAACCCACCCTCTTGTGATAATAGCGAATAAATATTCATTATTGTCTTCCGGGGCTTCTCCTCCTGGCCAGTCAGGGCAGGAGGTGGATCTTAAGACCATGTTAGCCAGGAGGAGAAACCGGGGAAGCCGCTACCTGGATGGGGTAAGTGCGGATGTTTGTTTGCTGCCCCCCCACAAAAAATGGAGCACCAGCTGCCACAGATAACAAACTACAAGCTACATAAGCTACAGAACATTGTATATAGGTAAACAAGTTAATTGCACATGTTTGTATGGCATGTGTTTCCTTCTGATACCTCATCCAGCTAAAGAATGTTTTATAGTATACATTCTAAACCAGATGAAGAGAGAACATGCTACATTATCAGAGTATGCACCCTAAACATTTTAAATAATTTGCACATGAGAACATGTAACAATTATGTAGTAGGTTTTATACCAGTTTGACTGCAAAGGTGGAAATACACTTTAAGAGACTGAAATGAATGCTGTCAATGTAATTTGGTGAAGGGAAGACAAATAGTTATATCACAAATCCTAGGATAGCTAACTGCACCTAGCTGCCTGGGCTTGGGAACAGGAGATAGTTACAATTTTGAAAGTTTTATTGAAATCGCCAACATGCAACATGCAGAATGATTATTTTAACAAAGTTGCAAATTGTTTACACGTGTTCCCAAAGGCCTGCCATAACAAAGTGCCAATATACAAAAGTGATAACTTGTTCTTCTAGTATAAAGGACCTGTAAGTACAGTACAAACCATTTTACAGGTATGTAAATCTGTACAAATGTCGTCTAACATTTTCCATAAAAGGAATCTGTCACCAAAAAAAAAACAAAAACATTTATACATGCAGCAGTTCACAGATTATGTAGAGAAGCAATTTTTGCCAAGAATCTGAGTGCCTGGATTAATGTTGCAATGTAAAGTGAAATTCACTCTGGACAGAGCCATTTTTAATACTTATCTGCAGCGTTCAGGCATAGAACAGTGTCAAGAGCTCCCTACTCTGTGCCATGTCCTCCTTTGGAGTTTGAATTTAAAAGACAAGACTATTTCCATTAAAAAAACTTATAAGACATATAATTGCTACAGAAATATGTTTGTAATTTATGGCCTTTAGTCATTAACGAGTACCTATTGTTAAGTGATAATTCAAGTGCACTTGACAACCAATCAGACTCCAGCTTTAACTAGGTACACTATAGGCAAGTGAGATTTTATTGGTTGCTATGGGGCACATTAGATCTACCACATGGGGCTGCTTTACATTGCAATCCCAACATTCAGTGAGCAGTTCTGCGTGTGCATTTTGATGCATTCGTAAACTGTTTGTGGCATGTTTCTAGAGCATTTGTTGTGTGCTTTTTAGTAATTATATGTTTTGTTTTTTTTTTGTTTTTTTTTACTACGTTGCATTTAGATGCATTTTCTTTGCATTTATGTGCTTTCACATGCTCTCTGGTTTGTTAACTTGTGAAAAAATGTAGCGTGTTGTACTTTTTTTAAGCACACTTCAAAGTGAAAAGTAAATTAGGCTCATTAAAAACACATTCATTTTACTTGCAACTGCATTCACACTGCATTTTAAATGCATTCAACTGCATCTGTTATAAATGAGCCCTTATGGGTAAAATAGTTTTATAGCTACCAGGGTTAATAACAACTACCTTCCATTTCAATCTACTGTCACCAATCATTTTTTTAGAATGGCCAAAAATCTTCATACTTGTATGTACAGTATGACAACTGTAGGAACAACAAGGGCTTTGTACACAGTCTATGAACAGAGAGGACCCCTGAAATCTCTTTTCCTGCATTGGTGATTAGCTCAGTGTGTCTTCGAGCAGTTCCTCTCTTTCTTAACCACTTGCCACTTCACCACGGTACATTTCCTGCCACAGAGTGGCGCGTGCAGGCTCAGTAATGTATGTATACGTGAATGAGCCTGCTGCGGTTTAGGAACGCCCCTCCTGTGACCGCTGTGCTCACCAGACACAGTGGGTCACTGTTACCAATAACCAGTAACTGGGTATCTTGTGATCACTACGATTGGTCATAGTGATCACATGATAACAATGTAAACACGTGTTATGAATGGCTTTCCATTCATGAATGGCTTGATTACTGTTGTAATCTGTGATTGGCTCAAAGCAATTCAATTTTAGTCTCATCTGACCATCTTAAACACACCTTGAAGATTCTGAGGCCACATGGAAAAAGGTCTAATGGTCAGATGAGACTAAAATGTTATTATTTGGCCTCAACACCAAACCAAAAACACCATTCCTACAGGAAAGCATGGTGGTAATATTCTGTTATAGGGTTGTTTCTCTTCAGCAGGGACTGGAGCACTTGTCAGGATAGAAGAAAAATTGATGGGGCAAAATAACATCACATTCTTGAGGAAAATCTGCTGCCCTCTGCTAGACAGTTGTCAATGGGAATAAGGTTTGCCTTCCAACATGACAATGACCCAAAGGACACAGCAAAAGTGAGCACACAGTGGTTGAAGGTGAATGTCCTTGCATGGTCTAGTCAGAGCCCTGACTTAAACCCCATTGAATATCTGTGGAATGATTTGAAAAGGTAACCCAGATGTGTCCTGACTCTTTATCTCCGAGTTACTATACCCCTATACCATTGCCCCACTGTAATTACCGAAAACATATACTGACAGAAAGGTTGGGATTAAACTGGCCGTTTATGGCCTCTTTATTAAAATTAACAATTATGTAAACAATAATACAAACCAAAGAAAATCATAACATTTTGGTCGCCGATCCTAAAGGCACTAAATCTCAAAATATTTCCTTGTATCTGCATAAATTATTTCCAAGGTCCCTGCCACACTGCACCAACTCGGGGACAAACCACACTCTGCAGATACACCATAGTAACTCCCAGTTAATCCACCATAACTGGCATTCCACCAGGGACCCTTTGATGTGTCCCAATCATCTGATTACAGCAGTTTATTTAAAAGACCCAACCGCTACAATGCAAAGTGTGAAGCCCCACACCTTTGCGCCCCACCAAAAATGTAACGCACGCTTTATCCCGTCTTGCAAACCCAGTGACCACAAATCTGTGCCCAGCTCATTCAAGTGAACCCCATACCTCCATGTGTCCACCTCGAGCTCCCAATGCCTACAGTTTTGCCACTTACCTGGCAAGACGCTAGGTCGTGCGATCCACCATGTCCGACCACACCACTATCGTGTGTGGAAATGCCGACGTAACATGTCAAACTTGATGTCCCGTATGGGGTGTCTGCTGGAACAAACCCCAGGTGGTTGCCTCCAGCGTGTATGACCAAAATGTCAGGAGGCCTGCTCCATAATAACCCTAGAACTCCTATCCGCCTAATGCTAGCCTTGGATCTGGGGAACCCCAACTGACGCCCATTAGGCTTCACATCAGCCCTCCTGGCCCCCCCGATGCACAAAATTATGTCCCAATATCCACCTGAGGCAGGCATGATCTGAAAAGAAAAATAACACATAACAACACAACACAACACCAAACTACAACAATTACTATATATGCAAATAAGAGAAAACAACAGATGCCCCAGAGAACCCAGGGGTATTACTTTAAGTGCGAGTGAACATAAATTTTGAACCTATCCAATTCCCATCTGCCGATCTGCTTCACAACTGCTTCGTTCAATGCCCACCTGGCTGCCTCAGTAGTTGCCCAAATGCGAAAAGAATGAGAGGAAAAACTGCTGGCCTCGAGACCGGCAGCTGTGAGACAGCGCCGCAAAACCTTCACAAACTGAAAGTTTGAAAAAGTGGATAAAGCCAAACCACCCAAATGGACAAGAAAGGAACTGGCCACTACTGAGGGAAGCCTTAAGTATTTCCCAACTGCGGCCACTGGGCATATAGGTGAACCAAGAATCTGCAGCAACGCAACGTGTGCCCCTTTTCCAGCCTGATCCGTCTTGGATCGACGGATGAACAGCTTGACAGAAGCACCATCGCAGCGGACATCTGCCACCAACAAACCCCCATGAGCAGCCTTGGATGGACTAACTAATTCACAAACCCTGAGGGCACCATAAAACGCCAAAGCAAAAGCTACCCGGAATAGCAAAATTTCAAAATCGGACGCACAAATTGTGTTTCGTCTACAAAAACAATGATTGCAGGACATCAAAAGCAATAGCCCGGGCCGCCGAGCCCCCACCTGATAACCCCTCAAGGCCTGTCTCACCAAAAAGTCTTTGGTGAAATCGGGCATGCCCAGCAATTTAAACCAGAAGGCTAAACCGGCAAATTTTCAGTTCATGGCAGAGATCGATACGCCAACCGAAAAAAACAGAGACAAACAAAATAAATCACCAGATGTCTGACTTCAGAACTGTCCCTGTCAACCCCTGCCCATTAAAGCAGATCCCCCATTCCTTCCAGACCTTATTGTAGTGTTGTGAATTCATGAAGAAATATATTTTATATTTACTGGCAGAAACATGAGAGATGCTTAGGCCTCAAAAAGTAGATGAACTGTGATGTTGCAATAATTGAACTGTTGCCCTTTTGGAGACCTTTAGGACAAAATAGACGTTCTCATGTTTTTTTCAAGTTTTTCTACTACTTCAAATATTGAAGACTTTTACAAGCATGTATTGTGAGGAAAACTCATGGAACAATGGCTGCTCTCGTCACAAAACAAGGAGATATTTACATGGTATTAGTGAATAAATGAAAACTATCCTTATAGCCATAGGATACAAGGTTATACAGACTATTCTCACATAGAAATAACCTCACCTGGCCTAAACCTATTGTGTTCAAGTGAGGGACTGTTTAAAGCAGGGGTCCACCTATCTATCATTTTTTTTTTTTTGAGTTAATTCACAAACTTTTCTTCTCAGCATTACATACTCACATATTGTGTGTAATATGTCCGCCTGTGTCCGATTTCATCGGAAAGAATAACTTATATTATTCACTGCAGGCGGTTTCCATCTTCATTGTGGGCATTTGAAGCCCACAAGCATTTATTTCCTGGATGTGGTGAATGCTGTGCTCCCAGCATTCACCGCTCGTTCCCGCACATGCTCAGTGGCATCCTGGGAAGCCTGAGACTAGCTCCCAGGAGTCTGGGAGAGGCTAGAAACACACCTACTCCCATGGGAGGAGAACCAGGAAGTGCAAAGAAGAATAGAAAAATAAAAGGTAATTACGGCGATTTAAATTTTTTTAAATGGCATGTCAGCATCTAGGCAAGGAAGAGAATACATACAGATATTGTTCAAAATTTGTGTGGAACCCCGCTTTAAATAGCTAACACCTTGGCTAACAAAACCCATTGTGTGAATTTTAGGAACTGTTTAGACAAACAAGTCATCTTTAAACATCCAGTGGGAAAGATTTGAAGTTGGTGTAAGTCAAAAATATTTTAAAGGTATCTATAAGGTTATTATAAGTCATTTCAAACTATCTATGACATTGTAGGTCACAGAGACATTTTATAATTTTGGCATCTGCGGACCCAACAACTTTGGTATGAAGAAAATATATATGAAAGTGTGATTTTATAAGTAGAAGTGTTTTAAGAAACTAATTAGTATTAGAAAAAAACATATAATTATGATTATAACTATATAAGACTGTAGCCTATGCTTAGATAAACAAATATTCAGTGGAGATACCAGAAGTTATACAGGTATCCATATAGATAATCATTTTTAGGTAGTATTGATGAATATATATATAACAACATGTGTCTTTCATAGGTAGACCAGTTTTTATAAAGATACATTTATATATATATATATATATAACCAGTTATGTAAAAATGATTAATCAAGATTGTACTGAGTGTATTTTATATTAGACAGATTACCAGAATATTTAAAGGTATATACTATTCTTATCATTATACACATTATGAAAATAGAACGTATTAACTTAAAAGGATAGACTGTGAGACACCTGGTGGTTGAAGATGGTATTATGCGGACTCCCTAAATTTCCAGAGAAGGTTAATAATTAAGTCTCTTAAACCAATGGAAAGTGAGCCAAACCTTCTGGGCAGAGCCATTATAATTTGTATGGTCTTATTATCTGAAATGATATTTAGAGGCAAGTAAGATGCCAGAAGAGAGGAAAAAAATGGAGAGGAAGTGAGCTCAGGGGGAGAGCTCAAGAGGAAGCTCAGGGATCCACCCTGAGGGGGGACACTGGGAGATACACACACTCCCAGACTGACACTCATGCACCATGCATGAATACATATCTTTACATTCATGAAGATTCCTCGACATCTAATACTTAGAACTCGGAGGTCACAAGAAGTAAATCCTCTTTAAGAGTATCCATTTTGAAACTACGGCAGCCATCTTAACTCTGGTAACCAGCCAATAGGAACTGCAGCCATCCTGGAATGGGTAATTATGTCATGTGATTTTATCTTGTATGTTCTCTCAAATATTGATATATTCTCTCAGATATTGATGTATTGAATATTATACAATTGATAATCATTCTCCTGAATCAATAACCGAATCAAATTTTTCATTATATTTTTCTTTTTGCATAGTTGCCACATTTATTGACAAAACAAACGTCTAATTTATTTCCCATTTTTAACCACTTACTTACCTGCAGTATAGTAACGGTTGTACGTGTGAAATACAGACATTCTGTTTAATTGTCAAGCTCACAAGGTTATTGATTCTACCAAGAAGTTATAATGATGGTATTATGTCAAAGGGACGGTACGCCCATTTTTGCAAGTGTTTTTATTGATTTTCAAGACGTTCATGTAACGCAATCAGTATCTTAATTTCATGTGATTTTTTGTGTTTGTTAACCAATAAATTTCTATTTCGTATGCCCACACGTCTCCGTGAATAAGTTTCACATGCATTTTGTATCTTAAAAATATCCTCGTTAAAAATTACTCAATAATAATTATTGTGCGGGAAACCTGTCCTTAAAAAGGCACAACTTATTCTGACTGATTATTCACGACAGTAGAAAGACCATGTCGACTCGCTCAAGAAGCTTCAAATCAAATCGGAGACGATTTCAATGCAATCTGCCACAGCCGAAGAGGTCAAGGGGTTCCGTGATGCTCTGCGCCAGGTGCCAACTCCCGGAACCTGTCCAACTGAAAGCAGGAGAGCCAAGCACCGCCCCTGACGGGGATTCCTCCCAGCACCTGTGCCTGCTCCAGCCAGGGTAGGCCGAGCCAGCTGGGCTGGAGGGTCTGAGACCAGGCTCCCTGCATGGCGCTGGTCTCAGGGGGATTGTGAAGGGCTGAAGTGCTCCAGGGGGCATGCCCGTCCAGCACGTCCCACCTGTGTGCCAGTCGGAGCTGCATCCCTGCATGGATGCAGCCAATCAGTCCCCATCACCTCTGCCATTGATTGGAGTTGTTCTGCCAGGCGCTGGTAATCAGCCATCGGGAGGGCAAAGGAAGGCACAGCACTTCACAACGTTTCTCCTCCTTGTGTCTGCTGGCCGGATGTCTGGTCACCCTTGACCTCACTCACTCAGCTTCTAGTACCTCCCCCTTCCTTGCTGTTTAACCAGTCTCCCCACATCCTCTAGTTTCCTGCATAAAATTTTAACCCCCACTAGTCCAGCTCCCCTGTGCACCTATTCATGCAGTCCTGCGCTTATTTTTTTATATTTTTTTGCTACGGGCTGTACTTGAAGTCCTCAGTCCACAAACAATCACCATCAAATTTAACTGAACTTGAGAAGTTCTCCAAATATTACAAAGTCTTTTTTTGTTTTTTTGCTTTGGATAGATTAGAACCTCTGTCAGTTTGTAGTTCATGTCTGTCCCCCTTTTAGGGAGATTCACCCTCTCCATTGGGCCTGATTACCGTTATTATAGAAAGTGAAAGTAAAAGAAAATCTAAAATTTTTGCTTGACACCAGAACAGTACTAGAGGGTAAATCTACCAATGGAGATACTAGTTCTGGTGACTAAGGATGAGCCCGATGTTCGAGTCAAAGAACATCGGGTGTTCGCCTGTTTGCCGAATAGCGAACATTATACGGTGTTCGCGGCAAATTCAAAAGCCGCGGAACACCGTTAAAGTCTATGGGACACTAACATGAAAAACTTAAAGTGCTAATTTTAAAGGCTTATATGAAAGTTATTGCCAAAAAAGTGTATGGGAACAATAAAGGTACTAGGCCCTTCGGGTCTGGTATGGATTTAAAGGGGAACCCCAGGGCAATTATTTTATTAAAGGTTAAAAATATAAGACAATGGGGATTATTTACGAAAGGCAAATCCACTTTGCACTACAAGTGCAAACTACAAGTGCAACGTGCACTTGAAATTGCACTGAAAGTGCACTTGGAAGTCCACTTGCTGTAGATCCGAGGGGGACGTGCAAGGAAAATAAAAAACAACATTTTAGCTTGCACATGATTGGATGATAAAATCAGCAGAGCTTCCCCTCATTTCAGATCTACCCCTCAGATTTACAGAAACTGCACTTCCAAGTGCACTTTCAGTAAATAACCCCCAATGTCCCTCGATGCCTTTCGTAAATAACCCCCAATGTCCCTCGATGTAAATCAATCCTCAATCATGCCGCCCACCGAACCACTAGACCCAAAAAAAGACAAATAAACCTCTGGCCTCGTCGAAGGTTTCCCTTCAACTGCCTGCTCCTTTGCCTGACATTTCCTAAATAGGTAAGGGGAGGAGTCACCAGATGATGTCACTGGTGACCTCGCCCCTTGAGATGTTATTGACCCAGCATGCCCAGATGAGGATGTCACAAGGGGGCAGGGGTCACCCGCTCATTGTCAGCAGGAAAGGATATCTCTTTAACCTCCTGGTACAGTGTGTTTTAATAGAACTGAGGGACTTGTGACAGGCGACAGGCACTCATCAAGAGTGTCTGACTATGACCTCTCTTTACATCCACCTCCATACATAAAAGCTGTACTATAGCTGCTATGAATGAAATGTGATCTATGAATGGTGGAGGAGAAACTTTCATTCATCCTCCTGTCCTCCATTCGTAGATAGCTTTTCATTCTGCTTCTATTGCCTCGTACACACGGTCGGACATTGATTGGACATTCCGACAACAAAATCCATGGATTTTTTTACGACGGATGTTGGCTCAAACTTGTTTTGCATACACACGGCCGCACAAAGTTGTCAGAATTTCCGATCGCCAAGAATGCGGTGGCGTACACCACGTACGACGAGACTAGAAAAGGCCAGTTCAAAACCAAGCGCGGCACCCTTTGGGCTCCTTTTGCTAATCTCGTGTTAGTAAAAGTTTGGTGAGAGACGATTCACTTTTTCAGACTCGTGGGTTTTCAGATCGTTTTATGCTGTTCAGTTTGTGCTTGTTGGTTTGTATCTGCTCTTCAGTGCGTGCAGTCAGTTCGTTTTGGAATTTTCTGTGCGATCTTGTCCGCTCGTTGCTGTTTTTCAGGTCACTCTTCACAGGCCTTGCTGTTCTTCAGTGCGTTCTGTTACTTCGCTCTGAGCAGCCTGACCATTTTCTAGCCATTTTGCGTATACGTACTCCTCATACAGTTTGTGGGGGCTTGGTGTTGGGGTCCTTACCTTGACACAAGTCCAGTCCATGAACAGGGAGGGGAGGAGTTCATGGACCAAAAATTGGTTGCTCCAGCATGACCAGTTCTGTCACATGCCTTTGCTCCGTGAGATCTGTGAGAATAATCCTGATGATTTCAGGAACTTTCTCCGGATGACGGACCCCGTATTTCACCGTTTGTTGGCTTTGCTGACCCCCTATATCAGCAGGCAGGATACCTGCATGAGACAAGCCATCACTCTGGAGCAGAGGCTAGTCGCCACCCTGCGGTACTTGGCGACGGGGAGAAGCCTGCAGGACCTTAAGTTCTCGACAGGCATCTCCCCCAGGCTCTGGGGATCATTATCCCAGAGACCTGTTCTGCCATCATCCAGGTCCTGCAAAAGGAGTATATTAAGGTAAGTTTTATCCTTTAACATCACATTTTATTGTATTTAATGTTTGATAATATATTGTATTTCTTTCCTCATTCCCTAATTACCATGATTGTAATATGCTGTGAATGTCCCCTTTGTCCTCATGCATGCTGGATTTTGTCAGCTCCATAGTAGTGCTTTACCCTAAATACCCCCTAAATTGTTTATAAATGTGATGTGTGTTTTAAATTCAGGCAGAGTGGCAGAGGTTTTTTTTTTGGGTCCCCCAATCATTTGGAACCCTCCCTCCCCTCAACTGCTAAGTCAGCTGATAACAATCCTCTATCTGCTGACTTTGCCAAACCCATACACACTATACCCACCTCTTTTGTGGTCAGATGTATGGATGAATTCCCCAAAGCATGTAGGGCCTGCCTGTCTACTTTCAAATGGTACTGTTTCAAGTTTTTGTATACTATTATTTTCTTGATAGGTAATATCAGAATGTCCAAATGTTCTAAAATGTGTACAGTGTGTATTTATATATTTGTATTATGACACTTTTTACCTGTCCAGTGGGCTGTCAATAGTCTAAGTAAGGAGGGGCTGGCCAAAGTAATATACATTATTTAGGCATTCATCTCTCAATGAAGAGTGGAGAGGGTTACCTGTCCAAAAGATCTCCCCCCCCTAAAATAAATGTTATACTGATGTTGGCCAAGAATGTTTGTGTCTAATCTGCTTTCCCTGTTCATGTGCGAAATGATTAATTTATTTTTCTTGTTTGACTCTACAGTTTCCTTCCAACCCACAGGAATGGCAGACTATGGCCTACCACTTTGCCCAGCGGTGGGACTTTCCTAACTGCGGAGGGGAAATTCATGGGAAACACGTCCACATCATCCCACCACCCAACTCGGGGTCATTCTATTACAACTACAAGGGGTTCAATAGTATTGTGATGTTGTGACTCCCATTCGTCTTCCTTGGGGATGAAGCATTTGCGCTGGGGGACCATCTTATGTGGCTATTCCCTATGAGGACCCTCACCCCGGACCAGAGGGTTTTTAATTACCAGCTGGCCAGAGCCAGAAGAGTGGTGGAGATACGTTTGGAATCATGGCCAGTCAGTTCCGCCTATTTCTTACACCCATACACATGGCGGAGTACAAACTGAATCATATCATCCTGGCGTGCTGTGTTCTACACAACTTTTTAAGGCAAAATTCTGCCAGCTATGCTGCCTCAGTTGGGCCTGAGGCCAGAATTCATAATGAACCAACCCTGACGGAGCTTGAAACTGCCCGTCCTGGCTTGCCCCCCCGAGTGCCCGTGAGGTCCATCTAAGATACCTTGAATACTTTACGGGTAGGGGGGCCATCAATATGGGAATGCCCTGGGAATTCTGGACCAGACTGCACTCCCTTAGATATGGACTCCTCAGGCCACCAATTTTGCTGTTAAATAATTGATGTGTGCCCTGGGGGCCAAAGGCTTCGCCAATTTCTGCTGTTTCACCAGCGTTGCCTCCCTCTTTGTTTGGTTCTGAGCCCTTAATAAAGGAATTTTTGTTTCAATTATACTCGCCTATGTGTGTTTTCCTTCATAAAGGACAGTTTGTTTGTGAGGAGGCAGGTACATTTCAAAAATACAATGTGAAATTAACAAGGGACACCAACACCAAGCAATCTCCTTGAGATTAAATAATACAAGGTAATAATGGTGTTGTGGTAACTTGACACACAAAACACACACAAAAATATTCTGGAGTAAAACTAAAAATAAAATAAAACAAAGATCAGCCTTGAAAAAAATACAAACCAAAAAAAATTTAAAAAAACAAAAAAAAATCAGCCTTGAAAAAAATACAAACCCCCCAAAAAATAATATACATATTTTTTGTCAGATGTGAGAAATCGAAATATATTGAGGGAATCACGATAAATAATAAAGAAAGAAGTTTGTGAGAAGTCTGTGTGAATATGAGCAGCAAAACTACTTCATTCTTCTAGCATTATAAAGAAGAAGAGAGTGCGCTGTATTAAACTATTTTAAACATTGCAGCCTGACGAAAGTGCTCTATCCATTCCGAACGATAATTTTACCAGACCGAGCTGTTCCGTCTCGGAATTTCTTCTGAGCATGCGCGGCACTTTGTGCGTCGGAATTGGCCACACACGGTCAGAATTGACGCGATCGGATGTTGTTGTCGGAAAATTTTATAGCCTGTTCTCAAACTTTGTGTGTCGGAAAATCCGATGGAAAATGTCCGATGGAGCCCACACACGGTCGGAATTTCCGACAACAAGCTCCGATTGCACATTTTCCGTCGGAAATTCCGACCGTGTGTATGAATATGAATGAAGGAAGGAGACAGCAATGGCAGGCATAGGCAAGCACTCTTGATGAGTGTCTATGACAGCTTTTTCTCTGCTCTATTAACTCTCGCCACTCCGGGATATTACAGTGGGGGATGAGATGGGTGGAGTTTGAGGAGGAAGATATCATCAAAAGCAGGAGCCAGCATCACAAAGGACACATCACAGTGATTGCAAGTAATGCCCCTTGTGCCATTTTTTAAAATTTAGACTAAACTTAGGTTTTAGAAAACTTGACCATGTGATTATCGCAAGCTTAGCACTCTCTCTTCTTCCTGTGTCAGAGCATTAGTGGATTTGCTTGTCTCAGTATCTACAGAGCAGAAGGATATAAATCTTTGCAAAGACTTTTGGTAAATCCATGGATTATACATTTCTGGCTTGGAGGAAACTGTGCTTTGTATAACAAAAGTGAAGTTTCACTTAAGAAGAACTTGCCATAACTAATACTAACGACAGCATTTATTTAAAAAGTAAAAGTGATCTTGAAATGACTTCAGTCTGCTGAACAGCTTGGTGATCTTATGTCATATGTGTCAGGCTTTGAAAACAGAATACTTGTAACTTTGTTCCATATTCCATTAGATTTATATATATTTTCCCTGCAGTCTTTATTAGCAGCCCTAACACTGCCATAAAGGGGGCCGTGAGTGTCACTGACACTTAATGCTGTAAATGGGATGCGCATCTGTCTCATTTCTTGCCACACATCACATTGACTGATAGCATAATGGTTATGAGGATGCAGTGTCCTATCTAATATACAGCAATAAAGCAGGGAAGGTCTGCACTGTGGATTTCAAACATGATCTTCAGCAGCAATTAATCATCGTTCACAGGCTCCATTTTTCCTGCCTATTGATTCCTTCACACTTACAAGGCTCTAATTATAATTAGTTGGTGCAATGGATGGAAGGGAAAATAACATTAGATATCCTGGCATATTTTTATTTTTTTTTCTGTAAAATCTAGCAGAATCCCCACCTGTTGTCATGCTTCAAAGGTCACCTTACCTTGCAGTTCAGTTTTGACTTAAATTTAATCTCAGTGGAGGAAAGTGCTGCCAGCGAGCAGTCATTCATAAATATCTCAAGAGAAGTGTGCTGTGTTTCTGCTAAACCTATTGAAAGATTGATGCTACAGTAATAGCTAAAGTTTACAGTGTAGCTGAAAAATGTTCCTAACATAAGTGAAATTTTATACGATTGTCTTATTTATGGGATATTTGTACTAAGTCAGTCTTTCCCATACCTTGGTCAGTCATTGTGTGCCACCGACATGACCTTTGCAGAATGTGAGTACTACCTGTACTAATAAACATTAATGGTTTTCTTTAAAGCTCAACTCTAGGCATCATAAAATGGGTAGAGTGAGGTTATATAGAAGTAGCTGCGCTCGGGATGGTGTTCCATTTCTTCTGTGGTAGCTGCTTTCTTGTTAAACCTGCTAAGTCCCTCCGACGCTGCAGTAGCATTCATTATACTTTTATTAGCTGCTGCTCATAACAGCAGTATTAAACTGGTCCAATACCTAGCCCCTGATAGTTCTTCTGGTCTATCACAGCATTAAGAGCTCAACACAGTGGCTGTTCTTCTTTGCGTGAATATTTACCCACATCAGTCGATGTTCTGTGATTGAGAGCAGTTGGCAACCATGAAACCACTCTTTATAGAAAGATTGTTTCTTCAACACAGTGAACTAAAGGCATTACTAGACCTATGCCCTGGGTCTTCTAATGTGTGCTTCAGGTCTCCTCTGCAGTAATTTCTGAAATCACCCCAAGATTGGCCCTGCTGTGCAAGCACTTCAATCTTTACTGGCCTTATTGCATTCTTATTTTGTTAAGCAATACTGGTACATTATATTTTTAGCTTTGATCATGACATTAAAAAGTTGATAAAAATAGGGGGGTGTGGCCTGCTGTGAACCAGGATGGCTGCCTAAGGTCCGAGCTCCGCTCCACGGCCTGGATAACGGCAACCCACAGCTACTTTCCTCCCGGCAACTCATACCAACAGAGTGGGGGAGGACCGGGGACACTCCAGGGCATGTCGAATCGGTGATACAACCCTCCGAATCCCCACCGTTTAACCGACTACTACCGGCCGGCTGCCGCCATGCAGAGAATCCAAGATGGCGCCGGCGTCAGCGTCAGCGATACTTCTTACACTGATTCTGAAAGCTCACCTGCCAGCTCTGCAACGCTGCCTCTTCAAGGAGACTCAGCCACCGCTTCCATGAGAGACATTATGGACACTCTCCCCCTCCAGAAGACTCCCCATGAGGTCTTCACACAGACAGAGGTAAGAGACTGGCTTCCTCCCCTGCCCATTCTCCAAACATGGAGCCACATGCAAAGAAGCAGCTATGGTCCCATGTTGTTGCAGGGACACATGGATCCCAAAATGCTCCCTCCCTGGCTGCTATCCCTGTCACTGACAACACTGTCTCAGAAGCAATACTAAAATCTATGCTTCTCACACTACAGCAAGATTTACATAGGGAGCTTCAGATATCAATATCCAGGATGCATGATAGAATAGACTGTATAGAAGAACGTACATATGCTCTGGAGGATAACTTGCAAGATTACTCTAAAGCACATAACAAATTGTTAGATGTGCATAAACATCACATGGAAGAAATCCATCACATAAAAATGAAATTAGCTGATTTAGAAGACCGCTCTCGGCGGAACAATCTCAAATTCAGAGGCATCCCAGAATCGGTCAAACCGAACGAAATAACACCATACTTCCAACAACTCATCTCAACCTTACTCCCATGCCTCAACGCTCATGATACACTGATCGACCGGGCCCACAGAATTGCTAAACCGCCACACTTCCCAGACGACATTCCCAGAGATGTTTTGGCCTGCATACATTTTTTCCATGTTAAGGAACAAATTCTCTCCACCGCCATATCCTCAAAACCCTTGCCGGCCCCATACGCTAATATTAAACTATTCACTGATCTATCTCCTGCCACAATGGAAATGCGCAGAGCTTTCGCCCCTGTTACTTCTATTCTTCAACAGAAAAAATAGTGTATAGATGGGGCTTCCCAACGAAATTGCTGGTTTCTCACCAACAAAAGATCATCCCAATCCTCACTTTAAAAGATGGCTACAAGAAACTTACCAACTGGGGTCTCCTCCCCATTGCTCCTGGAGAAGCGCCTCAAAACAATCGCTCCTGCAAGCCATCTGATTCCAAGAATATGACAAATAAAGCGTTTAAAAAAATATGACCTTGATCTAAGCCCAGGTCCTCAGCCTACTTAAATCCAGCCTGGGCGATACACCTTTCCCTTTTCTTCACCACCCCTCGGGTTAAAACTGTGCTAGGCACACGTTTCTATGACTTTTGTTATCAGTACAAATTATTCAACCACTGTTTTATTACTTTTTCATAAGTTCAATTATTTTGTGTATTAGTAGCTAATCAGTTTCTTTTCATTTACCTGTTGCAAATACGGTATTGATATACCTGTCTTTATATTTTTATATTTCATAAGTATCAGTGGTAGGTGAAGTCTCTCTCCCTCTAGAGATAAAGAATGGGGTAATTGGCGCTACCCTATAGATCAAATGAGTAAATAAAATAGTAGGTAAGTGCCCATCTATAAAGAAAGGTGGGGTACCTTATCCCATAAGGCAGAGTGTGTGAATGTATAACCTTCAGTGTTACATAAAAGTGTGATATAGCAAACAGTAGTTAAAACAAATGTGTATGTGACAGGTGCACCAAAAATGTATAAGTAATCAGCCAAGTTGCATCCCATATGTAGAAAAGAGTGTATAAATGTATCTCTCAGTTAAAACTGAGCCTAACAACCTTGCATATAAACCAATGTTAAACAAATATCTTCCACAAATAACCAACCATAAATAACAAACAAATATCTTGTGGTAAACCCAAAACAATGTGTACATAAAAAATATATAAAATATATATACACCAAGATATGTATGCAAAATATATGGACAACTAAAAGTATATAAATATACATAGTCCCACACAAACCATGTGTGTAGAAAACAAAAAGTAAAAATAAAAATAAAAAATAAAAAGTACAAGTCCCACATGTAAAAATAAATAGAATGTGATTCCAAAAATAGCCAGTGGTGGCTTATATACAGGTGACTTCAGTACTCAGCATGTAAGGTGACTCGTAATGCTCCCCCCAATGGGTCCCCACTCACCAAACGTAGTTACCCCTGCAGGGGTGATAGGCAAAAGTGGGTGACTGTGGATAAACCTCCTCCTCAGCTTTCTCACTATCCCATCAGTTCCTCCATCAGGCTCTTCCAGCTGTCCTCTCAAACTCAAGGGTGCAATCCGGTCAGGACCTCCCAAATCGTTCCACAGTGTCTCAAAACTGGGTCCAACTGCAATCAACAGGTGGCCTGGAGCAGACCAAAACCAAAGCCCACGCCTTCAAATCCACCTTGCCATCATGACTCTCTCGATCACTTCCCTCAATGTCAAATGCCTAAACTCGCCTTTTAAACGCAACCTTCTTTGGAAAGAAGCATTACAGCAGCATGCAGACGTAATCTGTGTTCAAGAGACACACTTTTTAAAACTTAAACAACCCCAATGTAATCACAAAAAATACCCCCACTGCTTCTTTGCGAATGCCCCCAAAAAAAGAGAGGTCTAATGATTGCCATAAATGCGGCAGTAAATGTCAAACTACACCACTGTGAATATGACGAGGGCGGCAGATTCTTAATCCTGTCAGACACGTTTGGTAACCGCCCTCTCACCTTAGTCAATATTTATGCCCCGAACACAGCCCAAAAAAAATTCTACGCCACCCTCTTCACCAAACTGACTCCTTATAGACCCTCACCCTTGATAATCTGTGGAGACTTCAATGAAGTAATTGACCCCACACTAGATACCTCCAATGCTTCAAGATGTAGGCCTTCAGCACTATCCACCATTCTTAAGCGAGAGGATCTATATGACTCCTGGAGGTGCATGCACGATATGGAGAGAGACTACACCTATTTCTCCCCACCACACCAGTCTTACTCTTGGATTGATCTATTCATAACAGATAAACACCTACTCCAATCTATCACTGCTTCCCACATAGGAACAATATCTTGGTCTGACCACACTCCGGTCACAATCAAGCTAGCCAACCCATCCCAAACTACCAGCCATACGATTTGGAGTTTAAACACCTCCCTCCTCAACAACCCCACCTTTGAGACTCAAATATGGTCCGTGATTTAAAATTACTTCCAACAAAATGTAAACTCTGTAACCGATCATGTTATTATATGGAATGCTCATAAGGCTGCCTACGAGGTCTTTTCATAAAACTTGGGGCCCACTCTAAAAAAAAACACTCCTACATCACTGAGTCCCTCCTAAAACTAATTTGATCCCTAGAACTCACGAACAAAAGATCCCCCTCTAACACTATCTCCTCAGAACTTAAAAACCTTAGACTCCAGCTCAGTGACCACCTTCGCAAAAATTTTGACTATTATATCAAGAGACTACGACTACAAACCTACTCAGCAGCCAATAAACCAGGGGCATTCATGGCCAAACAATTTAAGAAGCAACTTTCCAACAAAAAAAATCGCACATCTCACTAATTCTCAAGGTAAGCGCTTGACTAATCCACTGGATATTGCCAATGAATTCAGAAGCTTTTACGCAAAACTCTACAATCTTACGGAAACAGATCCCCAACCCACACCTACCCAAGCATACATATCAAGTTTTTTTATCCTCTATCTCCCTCCCCTCTATCTCCCCAGAACAACTTGACCTCTTAGCAGCCCCTTTCTCACACGCTGAAATTCAAAAGTTGATCAAAAACTTACCACTACATAAAGCACCAGGCCCTGATGGACTGCCCAGTGAATATTATAAACGATTTGCCCAAGCCTTAGTTCCCCATCTCTGTAACATGTATAACCAATTTGCTACTACGGGCACAATCCCTAAGGAATCCCTCAATGCCCTAGTGGTCACCATTCCTAAACCGGGAAAGGCTCCAGACAACCCCGCCAATTATCATCCGATCTCACTCCTCCTCTCCACTGTCTTTCCCCAGATTATTCACCCTGACCAAGTTGGATTAGTGCCCGGCAGGCAGGCCTCAGATGGAACCAGACATTTTATTGACCTTATCCAGTGGATGGAACACACTCGAACGCCTTCTCTCTTCCTATCTTTGGATGCAGAGAAGGGGTTCGATAGGGTCTATTGGCCGTACATGGAAGCAGTGCTCCGTAAATTTGGATTGTCGGGCACCTTTCTTACTGCCATACTAGGTTTGTACACTCATCCAACTGCACGCATCTGGACCTCAGGCGTCGTCTCCAACCCCTTCCAAATTACTAACGGCACCAGACAAGACAAGGGTCTGTTTATCTAGGGAACAAATTGTAAGCTAAATTCACCCTCATGCATGTTTTTGGTATACCTGGTCGCATATTTGTTTGCATTTTGCATAGAGATTCCACGATCACTTTTAGTGCGTTTACATACTTTTATTATCACTTTTAATTTCCAATCATTTAACACTGTCAATAAGGCAGTGCCAATTTCCCCAATTTCTTTTTCATATATGTCAATTAACTCCCAGTGGGAATTAATTAGGGGGAGGCTGCAGCCCTTCTGTTTCTCTGAGCGTGGACTTTCAACATAATATCTATACAGACCACCCCAGGGTGTCATCTGTCTGCTGCTATGGATATCTTTGGGTATTTTAATACCAGAAATATAGATATAGAGGCGATTTTTAGCCAGGAGCAGGTTACCAACAATAAAGATATGCATGGGTTGCTTAAACAATTAAAACATACCCTAGAAAAACAACTTAGGGTATGGTGGGACATTTCCACCTTGGAAATGTATGTCACGGAGAAAATTACCCCCAGGAGGCTAAGGTGGGATGTACACCCTAATGATGGGATTGACAACACTGATCTCATGAAAGATTGGTACTCCCTCTTTAATAAATGTGAGGGGGAACTACTCCAGAACATCATCAAAAGGAGACAGTTTAAAATGAGAATGATCAAAACTAATATCACTGAAATAAAAAAACCTACATCTACCCTTTGTTCATCTTAAAGAATATAAAGATAAAGAAAAAGAACTGCAGGAATCCATCAAAAAATATGATAGTAATATACAAGCTAAAAAACAGAACAAATTTACAAGAGACATTATGGATTATAAAAATTCCAATGTGTATAAATGGCAAAGGCATGGAGAGGGTCAGGATGAACAATCAGATGACCCTTCAATGGAGGAAGAATCCGAGGAACCAATATTACTTCCACCTTTAGGGATGATGGGAGGTACACCTAGGAGAATGGACAACTTACCTTATAGCCCAACAAGGCCCATAACCCCCAATATATTATCGGAAAGAAGGGATAACAGTAGAGAGGACTACCGAGGACCACCCAATCATAGAACTCCATCAAATAACAGATACAACATACCGGTACGTAACAGATATTCCCCATTAAGGGATGACTACAGAGGACAATATCCCATGTATAGAAGAGGATATGAGGGTGGCAGGGATTTTCCCCGGGTCACCTACCAGGACAAGCCCCCTGGGAGATGGAGACTCCGTATCCCCTACAGGAATTCTGGGTGGAGAGGACGGAATACGTATGGAGGACCAAGGCCGGAAGATCGCTACTGGAGTCCGAGAGGGATAGAAGGTCAAAATACACACCAGATATACGAAACAAACCCACGAACTGGAACCAGGAGGGACTATCACCAGGAAACAAATATGGGACCCACACACAGGCACATAGAAAGAGAAAACAGACAAGAGGAAGACGAGGAGGCAAGAAGAAGAAAAAGACCCTGAAACTATTAGGCTAAGGGATTTTTAACCTTAGCAATGTACAGTTTACACAAGATGAACTAGGAGTGCTAGAATTGGGACTTAAATACGCTCCTGATAAGCCTCTAGATAAGTTTGAGGCCTATATCGATCTTCAAAAGTTTTTAAGAAAACTAAATATAAAAAAACATTTTGCTATGAACCCAGGAGAAGTAAGAAGGGAAGATTCAGAGTATATACACATCGAACTTAAAAACAATTCCATATTTAACGCCAAAACCGCAGGGAACCAATGCATCAATGCGTTTAAGAAAATGGTAGAAGAAGATATTAAGGCAATGGGAAATGGCAAGAGGAGACCAAGTAACATCTGGAAAACCATCAAAAATATAGGTAACAAACATGATGTGATAATCAGGCCAGCTGATAAAATGGGAGGTCTGGTCATTTTAAATAAAAAGGACTATCAGGATGAGATGAATAACCTTTTGAATATAGAAAATACCTACAAGAAACTAACAGGAAACCCTAAGAGAAAATACGAAAAGAAGTTAAGAACTTTTGTGGATAAAGGGAAAACCAAAGGTATCTTGAACTCCAAAGAGGCCGAATATATGATATCAAACTCGACAAAAACACCAGTGATATATTATACACCTAAAATCCACAAGAGACTGGATAAACCACCAGGAAGGCCCATTGTCAGTGGGATTAATTCTTCTCCAGACTTGGAGAGTACCTAGACAAATTCCTCAAACCCCTGGTCAAAGAGGGGAAATCTTATGTACGAGACAGTATGCAATTGATACAAGAACTTCAAAAGATCAAGGGAGCAGAACAATGGCTGTTGGTGGCGGTAGATGTAAACTCGCTGTATACTAGTATTGAGCAAAAGGATGGACTACGGGGAGTTGAAAAAGCAATGCATATGAACACAAGTATGAAGCAGGGACAGATCAGTTACATTCTAGAAGGCCTAAAGTTAGCCATGGAATGCAACTATTTTTGGTATGATAAGAAATACTATGTACAAACAAAGGGTGTCGAAATGGGAGCTCGCTACGTTCCAAGCGTAGCCAACCTATTTATGGATATGTGGGAGGAGAAGTATATTTATAGTAAGAACATACCCCAGATCAAGATGTATAAAAGGTATATAGATGACCTGATCATCTTATGGGACGGAACACTGGAGAGCCTTACCAAATTCCTTGAGAATCTAAATATTAATAAGTACGGTATCACGTTTACCAGGAAGTGGAGTAATGAAAAGATTGATTACCTGGATCTGGAAATTTCCAAAGTAGGGGACATGTTATCTACCCGCACATTTTTTAAAGCGATGGATCGCAATGGGTATATCCCCACTTCCAGCTGCCATAATCCACGTTGGAAATCTAACGTCCCCAAAGGACAATTGTTGTGCATACGTCGCAATTGTGATACGTTGGATGATTTCAGCAATCAGGCTGATATCTTGATTAAAAGATTCCAAGAAAAAGGCTATGATAAAGATAGACTCTTAAAGCTAAAAGCAGATATTATGAAAATGGATATAACTTCCCTTTTCTTGAATAAGAATAGAAACAACAATAAGGAAGCTGACATAACTTTTGTCACCGGGTTTAACAGCCAATTCAGGGACTTTGAAAAAATAGTAAGAAAATATTGGCCGATCCTCAAGGAAGATCTTGTCCTATTGAAAATCTTACCCGGTAAACCCAAGTTTGTATACAGGAAGGCACCCAACCTAAGGAACCATCTTGTGAGAAATGTCATAGACCCCCCGCAGTCCATTAAAATCCACCATAGAGATCCTAGTGGACTTATCTTTTATGGCATCGATTCAGTGCAAGAAAACTGGCGTGGAGGTAATAGAGAAACCCTAATCTCTAGAAATGAAACTAGCTGGATATACCAGCTAGGATCCCTTGCTCCCAAAGGGTTGAACCTGGATATAGATTTAAATTGTTTTATAGCAAAGCCCTAAATCCCTATAAACATCGATACACAAAGGTGGAGGATGGTGAGAAGGAAAAAGTTTTTCAGATCAAAAGTTTTCTAGATCAAAAGTTCTCTAGACAAAAATGGCAGAGCCAATACTATGCAATACACTTATGTACACTCTTGTGCACATAATTAATAGAAGTTAAAACTATTCGCCACTGTTTTCTGTTTTGTCTCTTGGTGGTTGGTTTTTAGGGCCTCATGTGACCACACTTGCCTTTATCCAATTATAGTAGGGTCATATTAGTTACTAATCTTGGGACCTTTACCACATAAATAACTTTAGGTTACCCTGTCAGTTCGATGAAAAATAGGAAACCCAATAAAGGAGGGTATGGAGATGTATAGGTGTATACATACAGGGATATGTGGGCTACTAGGTAGACCCGGTTACAAGACATGTGCTAGGTGACTGATGGTAATATACGGCACAATGTATATAGTTTTATAGTTACAACTTTTGAGAATAACAGGTATGGAGTATTTTTCTGGCCCCGAGGATGGTTAGTACATATGTCGGGATGGATCATGGCATTTTTTGACACCATGCATTAAACTCTATGTAAGAATAACATACAGGTGGCTAATGATAGGGTGGTTATTGGCACATTTATACCCTGTATATATATATAGAAATATCACCTAGGCCTTCACCATCTTATGGGCCAGGCACCCTTACACCACCATTATATGACAACTAGTAACAATTTTAGCTTATTCCTAGTTCTAATCTTCAATACCATTAACTCCTATTTCCACAATTATAATACAATATGTATGGGGGCAATACTATATATTAATAGATTTTTAAATACAAATAATTTTAATTTTTATCATAATTCATTTTTAATATATGAATTATAAAAACATAAAAATAAAAAAAATTACACTTTTTTTCCTTATTATTATTATTATTATTATTTTGTTATATTACTAATATTATTTTTTATATATTTTTCCATTTTTTCATTTTTTTTAATGTTACAATTTTTCTCTATTTTTTAAGGTGTATTTTTATTTTTTAATTTTATTTTTATTTTTTTTTATTTAATATTTTTTCTTGTACAGTTATTTCAAACATCTCATTTAATCTGCATTTGATAAATGTAGTTTATCAGTCGAAACTAAGGTAAATGGATAATGTACACTGGTAACATGGTTTTTCATCTCCATTGAAAAGATTATGATGATAGATAGATGTAAACTGTATAAAGCGTAATGTATACAAACAATGTACTAGAAATCACTTCTGATTGCTTTGGGTGACATATAGACCAGCGGCTCTGTTATTTTCACACCCCCCGAGCGGTATTAACATAATTAGGGGAGGGTTTATGGAGCCTGCAGGACTATATCCTTGTGTGAAGCGTGAGGCGTCGACACCGTCTTTGAAAACGTCTGATGATGAAACACGTAACGTGGAGTCACACTCACATGTCATACCCGGAAGATCTGGCTGGAACGCAAGGTGGGACGCACGTTCAGACTTGCTTCCTGGTCTCATCCTTGTCCACAGCCGTGTGTGTACTGGGTCTATTGTTTTAAAGAACTTTTATATTTTCAATAAACTGGACATACTTCACTACGGAAGCCCCCTGTTTATTTCTTTATATGCAGAGGATAAGCAGAGTGGAGGTGGGGAGTTGTGGAGGAGTCCAGCCCTGGATCATTAGGTGGGGACCCCTGAATCGGATCACTGGAGCGATTCCAAAGAGCAGCGGAGCACAAGCGGGACGTCTACAAGAGACAGCCATCCCAAGACACCCACTCCTTTGCATAGTACCCCTGTGGGGGTGACTGAGTCTGGTGAGTGGGGGAGCACGGGGGGGAGCACTTGGAGTCACCAGCCTGTATGAGCACGGAAGTCACTATTTCTTACCCTTTGGCATTTTAACTGCATATTGACCGAGCCTTGGCTTCTACAGAACTCCTGTTTCTCCATAGAGACATTCATTTTTGCCTGGTTTTTCCATAGAGACTTTATATATATATTTCTTATGTAGTTCAAATTAGTTTTTTCAGTAATCATTTAACCGTACATATATTTGCCTGTATGGATTTTATTTAAATATCACTTGAGTCCCATTGGGGCTTAGCATATGATAACACAGAGTCTCAGGAATTTATGGTCTATTTATTTGACACAGCGCACACACTAGTTACCACACATGTTGTTGATTTGTTTTAATCAATTTTTTTCACTGATGATGTTAGCCCCATAATAAGGGGGTGTTACACTATCATATAACTTATAGTGGTTGTAAGTTTGGGGGTTTGTAAATTTATTTCACTTTTTGTAACACAGGAGACCTACCATAACACTTATAGATCACAGAGGATTTGCACGTTTAGTTTCAGAGGGTTTATATATATATATATATATATATATATATTTTATGTTTTATGGTATTTATCTAATTTATTTGTTCTGTAGTTCTACCTTTACACATCCGTAAGGCCCCTTTCACACTGGGGCGGTTTGCAGGTGTTATTGCGCTAAAAATACCGCCTGCATACCGCCCCAAAACAGCCTCCGCTGTTTGTTCAGTGTGAAAGCCCGAGGGCTTTCACACTGAAGCGATGCGCTGGCAGGAGAAGAAAAAATCTCCTGTCAGCCGCATCTTTGGAGCGGTGAATGAGCGGTGTATTCACAGCTCCTAAACCGCTCCTGCCCATTGAAATCAATGGGACAGCGCGGCTATACCGCGGCAATACCGCGGCTATAGCCGCGCTATACGAGTGGTTTTAACCCTTTTTCGGCCGCCAGCGGGGGGTTAAAACCGCACCGCTAGCGGCCGAATACCGCGGTAAAACAGCGCTAAAAATAGCGCTGTTTTACCGCCGACGCCCCCTACCGCCCCAGTGTGAAAGGGGCCTAAGGGTCTGTTTATCTAGGGAACAAATTGTAAGCTAAATTCACCCTCATGCATGTTTTTGGTACCTGATCGCATATTTGTTTGCATTTTGCATAGAGATTCCACAATCACTTTTAGTGCGTTTACATACTTTTATTATCACTTTTAATTTCCAATCATTTAACACCGTCAATAGGACAGCGCCAATTTCCCCAATTTCTTTTTCATAAGGGTGCCCGTTGTTCCCTCTAATATTTGCCATGGTAATGGAACCTTTAGCACAATTTATAAGGTCTGATCCATTGATCTCGGGTATAAAAATTGGAGCTGTTGACCATAAAATTGGCCTCTACGTGGATGACGTGATTATAGCCCTAACTAATTGATAATTGTCCCTACCAGCAGTCCAACGAGTCCTAGAAATGTTCCGTGCTGTATCCATGTACAAGCTGAACTACAGTAAATCCCTTATGCTTAATCTCGGCCTGGAACCTCAAACTTCAAAAGCCATCCCCTCTAGCTCCCCTTTTGCTTGGGTTCCCAATTCTTTTCTTCCATATTTGGGAATCCAGCTAACATTCCCAAGTCAGATATTACTGAGAACCAACATAGAAGACTTCGTGGGCAGGCTCACACAGCTAGTAAAGGAACTGAGCCAAGTTCCAGCCTCTTGGGCTGGAAGGGTGGCTCGGGCAAAAATGTATCTACTCCCACATGCCTTTTTTCGTACAATACCTCTCCCTCCAGCACAAAACAAAAAAATCAAAAACTTCCAGGGAATCATTAACCACTTCAATACCAGGCACTTAGACCCCTTTCTGCCCAGGCCAATTTTCAGCTTTCAGCGCTGTCGCAAATTGAATGACAATTGCGCGGTCATGCAACACTGTACCCAAACAAATTTTTTATCATTTTGTTCCCACAAATAGTGCTTTCTTTTGGTGGTATTTGATCACCTCTGTGGTTTTTATTTTTTGCGCAACAAATAAAAAAAGACAGAAAATTTTGAAAAAAAAACACGTTTTTCTTTGTTTCCATTAAACATTTTTGTAAATAAGTATGTTTTCTCCTTCAATGACGGGCACTGATATGGCTGTACTGATGGGCACTGATACGACGGCACTGATGGGCAATATTCAAGTGGCACCAATGAGGTGGCACTGACGGGCACTGATGATGGGCACTGACAGGCGGCACTGATGGGCACTGATAGGTGGCACTGATGGGCACTTATAGGTGGCACTGGTATGCGGCACTGATGGGCACTGACAGGTGGCACTGATGGACACTGATGGATGGCACTGATGACAGTGATTGGTGGCATTGATGACACTAATGGGTGGCATTGCTGGGCATCACTGAAATATAATGATGCCAATCAGTGCCCATTTGTAGGCACTGATTGGCACAGATTGAGCACAGACTGGGCACATTGGGCACATGTGGATGGCTATAGAGTACATACCTGGCCATCCACATGTTGCCCCCTTCCCTGGAGATCCTGGCGGCTTCCCTGGTGGTCTAGTGTGGGCATCTGGGGGGCCTGCGCTGATAAACAATCAGCTCAGACCCCCCTGTCAGGAGAGCCGCCGATCGGCTCTACTCTACTCGTGTTTGTCAGACGCGAGTGAGGAAAAACCGATCAATGGCTTTTCCTAATGACATTGTGATCAGCCGTGATTGAACACGAAGATAGAAGGGAAGGCAAATTTGCCAAGGGAGGGGTTTTAAAGTATGTACCCCAGGGACTTTTAAGATGCTATTTAGATAAACAATGTAATCAAAAGTCAATAGATCTGTACAATCATTTTATATAAAATCTATGATTTTTATTAGAAAAGTCATGAATTAAAAACACCTATGCCTCAAATAGATGAGACATCATCGTAAAAAAAGGTTAAACATAGATATAAATCCACCAAAAAACCACATTAAAGGTACAACAGGATAGAGCTACTTAATTGATTCCATGACAATCTGCTGCTCGGCATGTTTTGCTCTAATACGAGCTTCTTCAGGAGTTTTATGGCAATGATTGTAGTGGACTCTAAACAATGAAAAAATAACAATGATAAATACATACATCATCACGAAAAGTTTTTTGGCATATTGGTTGGCAATACACGGTATACATCTAATAATGTTTAATTCAAATGATAACATGAAGATTGTACAGAAAATAAATATTCATTACACAAAAGAATGTATATATAGGAAAGAGTACCATATAAAGAGTTTTTGCTTTATAAATCTTACCAGGCTGTAATGCACCAACACTGCAAAAGCGTTGAATTAGCTGATAAACTGCTACCGATTTTCCAAAATGGGGGCTCTCATATGTAAAGGGTTCCCTTGTCTTGATGTGACCACAGAGGAATATAAAGTTTTAAAGTAGTCCTTTAAATAATACAAAGTGAATTGACAGTTAGCCAAAACATGAATGCAAAGTGCATCCAGCTTGGTTCATAAGTTATGTGAAAGTTCATTACCTTAAATAGAACCAATTTGATAGTGGCTTGAAACAAAAAAGTCTCACAGCAAATGTAGGCAATAAAGACCAGGATAGATCGATAGTATAGTGAGCTGGCCACTCTTAAGGACTATAGTTGGTTGTGCAGAGGGAGCGATCCCCTCCCAGCAACAATTTCTAGATAGAGAAGTAAAGTAGAAAAAGCCCTTAGAGTAGCTTTGTGGGTGCAGCTAACTGTCAAGAGTGACAGGGCTGCAGATGCAACACTTACTTGTAAAACATCAATTCGGCATCTGGGCTTGAGAACACTCCGTGCCCACCCTGTAAAGAGGCGCCGGTAACAGAGCAGTGTGCGGTGTGTTAAACCGCCTTTATATATCCCCCATCCCGGCAGCGTCTGCTCTCACTGCCGGGATGCGGACGCTAATTGAGAATGCCTGCGTCGCAGCAGCGTGGGAGAACGTGGCGACGTCATTCTGACGTCCGCGTCGTTCGTAGTGTCTAGTGCGCATGCTCACACCACTGAAAGCCTGTAGAGCATATAGGCGCCAATGGCGCCATCTTGGATAGGGTCAGAAGACAGGGCAAACCGATCAATGTCCACATTGGGACACCGGGCCTGGCTACAGATGCATTAATACATATATGTTCTAAGCAGACACATCCTTGTGTCTGCTTAGAACATATATGTATTAATGCATCTGTAAGTATGCTTTTCTCGCCATCAGGTCTGCATATGTTCGACCATCTAGCGCAGCAGTTTGGCCTATCCAATCACACTTTTTTTTTCTTTACTTGCGGATCAGATCCAGTCTATCAAAAATGCCCTGGTCGACTCTATTTCGCTCCCTCTGATAAAGTTCTACAACCTCGATGCATCCAAGAGCAAAGGAATCTCTTTAGTGTACAAGTGTACACCAAGCCATCTACTGACCTGCTATCTTCCTCCACACAATATTGGTCCTCTTTGTTGGACCAGCCACCTCCATCTGCACAGTGGCAGAAAGCCCTCACAATGCCCCTATGCCTATCTCACTGCATTACCCATTGGGAATCATTGCAGAAGCTTTTCCACAAATAGTACTTTACCCCAGAAAGGCTAGCAAAGATATACCCGAATACCTCACCCAAATGTTGGAGAGGCTGTGATAACATTGGATCTCTTTCACACATTTGGTGGGAGTGCCACCTCATCAAGAGATTTTGGAGAAAAGTGAAGAATCTGATTATTTCTCTGTGTGGTATTTCCCTTCCCATATCCCCACTTGATTTGCTCCTAGGACTCTCTACTCCTGCATGGCCCAAACACTTGCAAACTTTGATGACACACGTCCTAATAGCAGCAAGACTGGCGATTGCGAAAAAATGGAAATCAACACCCCCTCCTTCACTGAAGGATACAGTACCATCCGACTACCTAACCTGCACTTCCTGATGGAGCTCTCTTTTGCCAAAGCCAACATGTCCACAAACCGATTTAACAAAGCCTGGGAACTTTGGATCTCTGACTCTAGAAGTACACCATTGTGTTAGTTATCCTACTTTTCCTGGAGCAGGTCCTCTGCCCCCCGGCCTTCCCACTCCATATAACTGTAAACACCTTGTTGTGATACTCAAAACAGTTCCTATTGTTTACGCCGCTACTATTGTTACCCTCTGGAGTTCTCTTCCACAGTATTCCAACTGCTCGCTACAGTGATATTGTATGCCTATATACATCTCTGTTTTATAATCGTTTGTCTAATACTAATCCCTTTAGTCTTGATGCAGCTTAGTAGAAGCTATACGTTAGTACTCCGCATGCTTTGTTCACATTTGCCATTTATATACGCAAATTAACGCCAGGGTATGCCCAGTTGGCGATGTTTTTGTATTGCTTTTCTTGTGAAACACAATAAACATCTAAAATAAAAAAAAGTTGATAAAAATAATGTAAAGGTAGACCGCTACTCCTTTAGGAGTTGATAATAACACCATAAAAATGTACATAAAGTTAATGACCACATAAACAATTGATGAAATAACAATGTAGATTCTCTTTCATAAACGACAGAAGTCACAAGCCCAATAAAATTTTAAATTCATAGTGTAGTAGATTTTTTAACTTAACCCATTTATGCCTAAAGTTGATTTTTTTTCAATTTGTGCATAAAATGTATATGTTTCCTAGAGCAGTAGGATATAAATAACCCATCACTACTGTTCCAATATTGGAAGAAGAGACATTAATGGGTTAAAAGAGTCACATAACTGAAAGGTGCATGCACTCACATGTAATAGTGCCTGAAAGGCACCAACACAAACAGCTCTCAGTCAGGGACAATGTCTGCGCACCGCCGCTGGCATCCACTGAGCCAGCGTTCCACAGACCCAGATGTGACGTCAGAGACAACCCGGAAGTGATGAAAGTGGCTCAGCCTCAATGAGTTCCGCAAACGTGGCTCCTCAGGAAGCTTCCATTTTTAGTTTTTTTACATTGTTTTTGACATTGGTAACTATTTTTGGAGGAGTCATGTGAGATGACCTTCTCCTTACAGCAGTTACATCGGAAACTGTAGTACAACATGGGTAAATAGGGGATCTCGAGCCTCTGCTATGTAGAATCTTAGGGCAGTCTCTCTGAGTTTATGAATCCTTACTGCCTTCACCCAGAAGGGCCTTATGAAGATAAGAGGGCTTCCTCCTAGGAGCACCTTGTCTCAGGGGGACAACACAAATTCACTTTCTGTACTTGAAGAAGTGCGGATCCAGACTTGAATGCAGTTTAACTGTTTAATCATAAACTTAATAGAAGGTAGGACAGTAGAAGGTGGAATATCCCAGGCTCCGACAGCTTCTCAAGATAAGCATTGATGGGTGGGTCACAATATTCAGAAGCATTTTTACAAAACTTCTCCTGAAGCAATTTAGCTCCACAAAACTGAAGTTTCTAGTCTCTGTCTCTAAGAAGTTTCTAGTCTCTGGATTTCAGTTAATGAGAGGGCAGTTTATAAAATAAAGAAAGTGTTGAGTAAAAGGATCACATACTAACCAGTCATGTGGTCATGCAGGCTACCTTAAAGTAAAATAGTTTCAGCTTCACGCTGTATGTTAGTGCTGGGTGGATTTTAGTTATAAGCTGATTTTGTTAATTTTATTAACATTATGTGCTACAGTATGAGACTTTTCATCTTATTGTAAACTTTATCAGACTGAGACATTTTTATTGCAATGAAATATACATTAAAGTAGAACTATAGGCAAAGTTTTTTTTTTTCATTTTGGATAGAGCAAGGAAGGATTTTTTTTTATTGCCATCTGTGTCCCATTGTGGAGATTTCCCTTCACTTCCTGTCCCATAGCCAAACAGGAAATGAGAGGAGATCCCTGTAAATTAAGGGAAATACTTGGGGACCCCCAAGTCACCAGAACTAGTGTCCCCATTTGAAGATTTAGCCTCTAATACGAAGGAGACAACCCAAAGTATTTTACTTTCACTTTCAATGATAATGGTAAACAGGACAAATATAGCAGGTGAATCTCCCTAACAGGGGGCACAGACAGCAATAAAAACTGACAGATGTTCTAATCCCTCTCTACTCTATCCAAAACTGAAAAAAGAGTTTTGCATTTAGTTACACTTTAATACAAGAGCAGGACTTCTGGTTCCGGCGCCGCATGGAGTAGCTGCTCTCCTCATCAGCTCCCGCAGCTCGACTCCAAAACCTGCTTATAAAACCAGAAAACCCGGAAAAAACACCGCCACCTACCCCACGCCACCCCAGGGCACAGGATGGACCGTTTTCTTGAAAAAAACGGCACGCGATCGTACGCGGCCGCGGCGGCGCGGGCCCCACAGCCGCAAATCGAGGCCCCGGCTTCGGCCTGCACGGAGCCTCACACAGAGCCAGAGCCTGATATGGAGGTAAGCGGCGCTGCGGCCCCCTCCTCACCTGCTGACACAAATCCACAACACACAAATCCACCTAGCACATCCAACATAGAGATGATAGCTCAGGCTGTGGCAGCCCTCCTCTCCCCTATGATAACAGCCTCGGTGGAGAAAGCAGTCAGCGCAGGCATGCAGCAACTACAAGCCCAACTAGGGGAACATGCCTCCAGACTTAATGAAGCTGAACATCGCATAACTAATGTAGAGGAAGATCTGTTCCACTCCCAATCCCAAATACAGGCCCTAAATAAAACCAACAAATATATCCTAGAAAAATTGGACGATTTGGAAAATAGATCCAGAAGAAGCAACCTGCGATTTGTGGGCGTCCCTGAATCGCTGCAACCCTCAGCCCTCACAGACCTATGCGCCAGACGCATCCCTGAAGCTCTAGGACTGCCAGGCCCCTGCACAGTAGAACGGGCACATCGCATGGGATCTTTTAACTCAGAACGTAAATCGCCCCGTCCCATAATCGCAAAATATCTCAATTATTCGGATAAAGCCTACATCCTGCAAAAATTCAGACAATCCAGATCTCTTCAAATCGACGACATGAAAATCCTAATTTTTGCAGATTACTCTATGGAAGTGTCTCAGAAGAGGAAAGCCTTTCAACGGATATGCTCGGAACTGCATCATCAACAACTCAAATTCACTTTGGCATTCCCGGCTACCCTCCGACTCAAAGCCCCAAATGGCGACCAACTCTCCTTCCAAGACCCAAAAGAAGCTGAGGCCTTCCTACGTTCGCTACACTCAGGCCCAAACATCAACCACAAGCACTGTCCCATACTGCCACCCCATACCGCCTCGATCCTACGGCTATGGTGATCTGACTCTTAACGGGATATCCCATTTTAGAGACGAAGTTAAAAGGTTCTCTTTCAAACTTGTTCTTTCCTCCTTATCAGGCATGACAGCTACTGGTAGGCCATGCGTTTTCTCTTTCTCTTATGTTTTATACTTACAGTTTACATTTTAATAACTGGTAAATTTGTTCTTTTTTTGTGATAACTAAGGTTTTGACTCGCTCCCCTGGCTCACCTGTGTTTCCAACCCCCCCTGCCAATTATGGCACAACTCAAGCTGCCAAGGCGACTCACCCTTTTAGCAAGGGTTTTCAAACATAACAGCCTCTGAGTCCTGCGATGGGAGCTGGAATACACAGACGACTCCATGCGGAAAAAAGTGAAGTTCTTTGAATATGTTTTATTGTTTCTCTTTTTTACCCCCTCTCTTTTACATCCCTTCTTACACCACGCACCCCCATTTCAAGTCACACACTCCCTTAATGATCTAACAAAACATCGTTCAAACATAAAAACCCCCCCTACATCCCAGCCTACTTTCACACCACACCACCACTTGTCAATAGGCGAAAACTATACAATATCTTCACATACCCCCCCAGTGACCCCCCCCATATGAAACTAGTCTCCTGGAATGTTAAGGGACTTCGATCACCTAATAAGAGAATGAAAATCCTCCGTCACCTCAAAAGACTTAAAACAGATATTGCCCTACTCCAAGAAACCCACCTTTCCACCCCTGACTTCCATCGAATGAAAAAACTATGGGTAGGTACAGTATTAGGCTCAGACTCTAATGGACGCAAAGCAGGAGTCCTGATTCTCATCCACAAAAACCTGCCATGTGAGGTACTATCCACCAAAGCAGACGCACAGGGTCGCCTTATCTCAGCCCATATCAAAATAGGAACAAAGGAAATGATAATATCAAACATATATGCACCCAACAACCCCACAAAACAATTTTATAGTGAATTGTCAACATGGCTCCTCAGCGACCCGACCCTCCCGCACATTGCTGGCGGAGACTTTAACTCCACGATACACCCGATAGATGACAGATCCACCTCAAAACGCATATATCTCCCCTCTGATCCCAACTCACAAACTCTACTAGCCTCAACGATAGAATCTCTCCACCTACACGACATCTGGTGACTCCGACACCCAGCAGATAGAGATTTTACCTTTTACTCCAACCCCCACAACGTATTCACCAGAATTGATTATCTCTTCTGCTCAGACGACCTTCTACCACTGATATCAGACGCTGACATTCACGACATTGCCATATCTGACCATGCACCTATCTCAACCACGATTGACAACCCTGACCTACACCCGAATCCTAAAATTTGGCGCTTCCCCTCATATCTCCATAACAACTCTGACTTCCGTCACTACATGGAAAACGTCTGGTCAGAATATACTACTACCAATGACGAACACTCCGACAACCCCAATTTATTCTGGGAAGCAGGCAAAGCATTCCTTAGAGGCCGCATAATCTCATATGCAGCTTCCTTTAAAAGAAACGCACTCAATAAATACAAACAAGCCAGCTCCCAATTACACCTAGCCCAAAGATCACTCTACATCAATAACTCCAATGACAACAGGAAGGCATGGCAGTCAGCAAAACAATCTTTTGATACCTGGGCTGAAACTCTAGAAAAAACCAAAAAAGCACACATGGATGCCACCCTCCACAAATTCGGCAACAAGGCAGGTAAACTCCTTGCCAACTTATGTAGGGGACCCTACCGACCGACACACATCTCATCCCTCCGCGACTCTCTAGGCAACATAAATACCACCCAAAAAGACATAAATAGAACTATGCTGCAATACTACTCATCCCTATACGGACCAGATCCCATAAACCCAACACAAGCACAATCCTTTCTTGAAAAGGTAACCCTCGCTCAAGTAACTCCCGCACAATTAGAAGCACTAAATGCCCCAATATCCCCCCTTGAAATCTCCGCTACAATTAAAAACCTAGCCCCCTCCAAAGCTCCAGGCCCTGACGGTTTCACGGGAGAATTCTACAAGTCACTACAACTACTCTTAGAACCCACACTTCTTAAGGTTTATCAACACATATGGTCAGGGGGAACATACCTACCCACGGGTAATCAAGCCACTATCAAATTACTAGCCAAAAAAGGTAAAGACCCCCAAGAACCAGGCTCATATAGGCCAATCTCGCTGCTAAACCTAGATGTCAAAATCCTTTCCAAAATCATTGCCACAAGGCTAGCGGACATCATTCCCTCTCTGATACACCCTGCCCAATCAGGGTTCGTGAAAGGCAGAACTGCCACCATGAACATCAGGAAAGTAATGATGGCCCTGGAACACGCCAAATACAACTCAGAGGGTAAATATGCTATTATCACCTTGGACGCGGAGAAAGCCTTCGACAATGTCAGCTTCGAATGGCTTTCTCTGGTCATGAACAAAATGGGATTCTCCGGTTCCTTCACCCATCTTATTAACACTATGTATATCGCCCCAGCCGCTAGACTGGTAGCGGCAGGTCTACTATCAGAAGAATTCCGCCTATACAAAGGAACTCGGCAAGGCTGCCCCCTATCACCTCTCCTCTTTAACATCGCGTTAGAACCACTATCCAGGTTCCTATCACATGTAGCCCCACTAAATGGCATCCCTATCGGCAAACAGGAAATCCGCACCTCACTCTTTGCTGACGATGTCCTTATATTCACAGCAAACCCCTCCTCTGACATGGTCACGATTAAGCAAATCTTTGACCAATTTAGATTATGCTCGGGCCTTCGCATAAACTATAATAAAAGCGAAATCCTCCCTCTAGGCACCGTATCCAATCCTCCTTGGACACAGAACTCCATATTCTCGGTAGCACATTCTCACATCACCTATTTAGGTATAAGAATAGGAAAACTACCCTCCTCTCTTTATCACCTCAATTACCCCCCTTTACTCAAAAAGATCTCTCAGGAACTAACAAACTGGATGGATCTCCCTCTCTCGCTACTGGGAAGATGTCATCTAGTGAAAATGGTCAGCTTCGCCCGCCTACTCTATCCACTACAAACCATTCCTTTACTCCTGAAACATAAAGATACAAAAATTCTAAATGAGGCAATATCCAAATTTTTATGGCGGAACAAGCGACCACGAATTGCACTCTCGAAACTATATCTTCCCAGGCGCGAAGGGGGTATTAGTCTCCCTAATGTCAGGATCTATAATTTAGCCTGCCTCCTGAGGATAAGTCTAGATTGGGTAGCACAAACATCTCGCTACTCCAACTTTTACCTCGAAACCGAAATGGTCAACCCATATTCCCTGGTAGCCCTCCTACACTGCAAGTGGAAAACCATCCCTCCACCCCTTCAACACAACCTACTACTCCGGGACACAGCAATTGCTTGGAGGGAGATCCGGAAAACTCTCAAACTTTCACCATTCATCTCCAGACATCTCCCAATACAAGGAAACCCGAGCTTTCCCCCAGGTCTGGAACGTCAACCATACAATTCTTGGCAACAAAAGGGCATCTCCAACTTTTCCTCGCTCTGTGACTTAGAATCCGGCCGCCCCATTCCTTACAAGTCATTAGCGGAGACATTCCAACTTCCACAGTCACACGTGTTCCACTATGGTCAATGTTTAAGCTTCCTCAAAAACGTCTGCAGAGATAATCAAAAAAGATTTAAAACGTCCCTATCGGACTCTCTTCTCTCAAAAGGCTCCTATAAAATTTCAGACATATATCAGCCTCTCCTCCTAAAAGCCATTCCCTCACTGGAGACCTCTTCAGTGGCTAATTGGACAAAAGACTTCCCGGAGGCCGACTTGGTCAACAAAATTCTTCAAGGCCTCAACACTACTCACAAGCTGGTACCCAATGAATCCTGGAGGGAAACCCAACTTAAGATCGCACACCGAGCCCATATACCTTTCCTCTCGAACAAACAAGCTCAAACCTCCCCCACGTGCCCCCTATGCATCCACCCCAGACCCTCCTTGACCCATCGCTTCTGGGCATGCACATACATATCCAGCTTCTGGGACCAAGATCTGCAATACATATTTGAGGTGACCCTGCTAAACATACCTAAGGAACCCCTACTTCTCATTTTTGGACACTGGGATCCCCAACTGCTACCCTGGTCTTCAATCTCTACCCCTTCATGCAAGGACTGGATTCTGATATGCCTCCTCTTCGCTAGAAGAGCCATATTAAAAAATTGGATCTCCAATTCCTGTCCCAACACCTCCCAAATTAAAAGGGACCTCCTTCAGCTGCTCTACAAAGACAGGATCAACACGGACTACACGAATGAAAGAATCAGGACTCGCTTCCACCACAAATGGGGAACTTTCATGACCTCGGCACTCTCCCCCACGGAGATAGCCCATCTGGAGACTTTCTCTTTCCTTTACCATGAACCTCCCCCCCCCATCTCAGACGGAACGATCCTCCCAAACCAAGATTCTCCACTATATGGAATCCAACTTCTACCAAATACTACAATATAAAACAGGACGCCCTCACGCTCTTCAAAACTCCATATTCTCTACATACAGAAAAGTGGTGACCACAACTGTCACAAAAGACATAAACGATATCAACACAAAAATCATAATCAGCATTATCATCTTAACCTATAGTTATCATTTTAACCTGCATTTTCTACCCACAGGCTGCTTATCTTCATCTAAAACTTGATATTGGTGCTCTTCCTTCTCACCCCCCCCCCCCGATGTTGTTTAATTCGCATCTACTTGACTCTTCCCCTCTCTCCCCCCCCCTACCCTACGGGGGATACATCCAGTAATACTTCGCTAGCAACCTCAGGGAACCCCTCCCCCCCACCCCCACCCCCACCTAGATCCATACAGTTTACCTCCCTTTTCCCACATAAAAGGTCAACTCTCTTCCCATTCCCCAGGTTACTTGTCTTTACCAACTGCTCTTTATTTTTCTACCTCTGTATAGAGCTGATGTTTTCTTTGTTATTTTCTTTTTTTTGTATAAAACACAAAATACAATGATACTGTCTTTTCTTTTTTCGATGTTATTCTCTGTATATTACACCTTTCAATAAAAATTTATTAAAAAAAAAAAAAAAAAAATACAAGAGCAGAAGCTATACCGGAGTGGATAATCACAGAACTGGACAACATGCTTTTGAGACTTTATAATGATTTAGAGCTAACTCAATGTTGGTGACTTCTCTGTCTACATGGGTTTGCTGGTGGTTTGCACTACTTTAACCTGACTCACTGTACAACCACACCAGACTCAGCATTTCCTTTTAACACTGTTGTCCTTGATTTTATATGTGTGGTTTGTGGTGAAGGACTTCACTTGGAACATTAATGTTTGTGAGCAAAATACTTCAAGAAATGTATGAAGATGCATGATTTCACCTTTAAGACTGCTAGAATCTTGTAGGAGTATTTCACAGACCATTGCTAGATAGTTTGAGGTGGGGTGGAGGTTGTTATGTGTTTGTTGCCTGTATCCCATTGTTCTATTGTTTGTGTCTGCCTTAGGAGCAAGCTATTATGGGATGTATGTCTATGTGGTTTAGCTGTGGAGGGGGGGGGGGGATTTCCCCAGCAGCCCCTCTCAAAGGTCTACTGATGAGAAGTTTGAATACACCTGACCTGTGTGTCTATTGTTACTGAAAGTTTACCCCGCCCTGAATGCAAAGGGAGGGGGGTTTGTCCCCTGAGTATTACCTCTCTGTTCATGTGTTTGAATAAACCATCTGATGTTTGTTTTCAACCTACATTGAGTTACAGTTAATGACTGGGTGCTCTGAGGGATCTTGGATCGTACTGGTACTGGACGAAGAAAGCATATACGGACAGACTCATCTTGAGTACGGGGGTTCGTGACACTGATGTTGTGATATACAGAATGATAGACATTTTATATTTTCATTATTTTATACAGTACATGTTTGCTTAGCAATTTACAACACAATGATGCATCATATATGTTTGTTGTAAAACATTGCATATTTAAAGTTTACACATATACAGTATATTATACCAAAAATGATGTAGCACAATCTTCAATGCAATAAACTTAATATAATATCCAAATATATTTTGCAAAAAATAGTCCAGTGAATATCAAAACATATCAAACAATACAATATCCAACTTTAATCCACTTCAATCATCACTGTGACATTTAATATGAAATATGAATCTTCCACCCTTGTAGATGAGCCTTTCAGCTCACTGCCATGACCAGTGCATTACCAGTAGGTCTCACCACACATTTTTCCCTCTCTGGGGAAGAAGAAAAAACAGCTACTGCTTCCAATTCCTCTTTTTCAGATGGATGGATGGGTTGATATATTTCCAATCCCCTCAGCAAACATGCAGCAAGAAAAAGCACACAGACCTAGTGCTCTTTGTTTAAAATTTCACATTTATTTAAAGAATAAAGTATTGCACTTACAAAAATGACACTAAAGGCAGTGCTAACCGTAGATCGCATGGCCATCTCTGCATCTAGCGGTCCTGTGATTGTATATGAAAGACACGCAATCTATGGTTAGCACTGCCTTTAGTGACATTTGTGTAAGTGTAATACTTTATTCTTTTAAATAACAGTGAAGTTTTAAATGGAGAACATTAGGTCTGTGTGCTTTTTCTTTCTGCATGTATGCTGAGGGGATTGAAAATATATCAACCTATCCATCCATCTGAATAAGAGGCATTGGAAGCAGTAGCTGTTTTTTTCTTCTTCCCCAGAGAGGGAAAAATGTGTGGTGAGACCTACTGGCAAGGCACTGTTCATGGCAGTGAGGCGAAAGGCTCATCTACAAGGGTGGAGGATTCACATTTCGTACTACATGTCACAGCGGTGAATGAAGTTGATTCAAGTTGGATATTGTTTTGTTTGATATGTTTTGATATTCATTGGACTATTTTTTGCACAATATTTTTGTAATATGTTTTGATATTATATTGAGTTTAGTCCATTGAAGGTTGTGCTACATCATTTTTGGTATATATTCAGTTCAATAAGGTTAGAATCACTTATGGGTCTTGGCCAGCAACTTCTATAGTATTCATTAAATTTTTGCTCACATATATTGGATTGCGCAGATTGAATATAGGTACACATATTGTGTGGGGGCTGTTAGATATGTGTTAACTGCTTAATTTTGTATTTTAAACTTACTTTTTCAAGCAGGTATATGAAGAACTGGGTTCCTTTTGTTGTTTTTCAGTCCAATCACATTGTGTATGTAAATCGTATACTTTGTTTCAGTTTTGGATAGTCCGGGGAAGAGTTCACAACCCTGTAAAGTTTTATTGCTCTCTTTGTCCCTACTGGAAGATTCACCCTCTGCTTGTCCTTGTGACTATTATCACTGTATCCAATACATATAAGAAACCAGGACTGGAACAGCTCACATGGCTTCTCCTATAGCTAAAATATCACTTTTGAGTGGAATGGTCTCTAAGGTGAAATAGTGTGTTGCACCAATGCAGGGAAAAGGAACCTGGAACACCAGAAAGATCACATAGAGCACGTACAGGCATTGCAATGATAGTCCCACCCCTCTAAAGCATTTCACCCAATAGGGCTTAATCATGGATATTGCATTCCTGCAATAACGACACTGCACAAATCACATACAACACTAAAATTAAAAAGGGATGGGGTTAAATTAATACACATTTTGAAACACAACCTGATCAGTGTGGCATCACATCCATAAATAAGCACAGAAGAACAGGAAAAAAAGGATAGGACTTTAACGGTTGCCAACTGTAATCCCAAGTAAGAAAAACAATGGTAAATTAGTTGAGGTTGGTGCTTTACAGAACAGCAACGTGGTACCTTTAAGAAATTACATCTGAGGGCTATGTCAGGCTAATGATTCGGCAGCTTACCAGAGACAAGATCACCAGGGGAAAATGCTTTTATGGTGTCAATTGGACCAACAAGGCTTTGCTCCTCTGCTGCAGCATTTTGATTCATAAGTGAGAAATGCTATACAAGTAAACAAGTGTTGTATTTAGCTATCCTGTTGCTTGCAAGTTGCTGGCAGAGATTGAATTACTAGTCTGACATAGGTCAATTTCAAGAAGATGATCAGATTTTCATTGCTAAAATGAGCTATCCTCATATGCACATTGATGTTTGTATAGTGGAAATAGAAGTTTGTAGGGAAAGTAAGACCATACACTTTTATATAACTGCCACTTTACTACTTTAAAGCATGCTAGTTGTATATAGTGTTCACACTAATATTTATTATTAATTTAGCCATAGTAACACATTAAAATGACTTGTCCTAAGTATGTTAGTGTTTACAATGATACCTATGTCCCAGTGGAGCCCCTTTGGATCCTATGTCCAGGCTGTACATGAATCCTTGACTTCTACATATAGATCTACATATAAGTACCATTCATTCCCAGCAGTAATTCACACCTCCTGTTATTTATTCATAAAGTGTCTGAATCTCTATTGTCCACTGATGCTCTAGCATTTGACAAAGCTAATAACAGTGGAGCTAATAACCTCTACTTGACAAAAAGTCAGGGTCCTGTGTACAGCCTGGACTTTGGATCTAAAGGGGCTCAACAAGGACAGAATACAAGTTGACACAATTGAGATTTTTGAAAAAAAAAAAAATTTATAGTTAGATGGAATTTGTTTTACAAAACTAAAAGAAACCATTTTATAAAAACTCACAGCATATCAAAAACAGAACAGCAGACCTGGTTTGAGAACAATGTGTTTTTTTGTGTGAGGGTCTAGTGCATTACATTAGGAACAAAATGTAAGGATATTATAGTGGAAGATCAGCAAGAAACTCATAAAATTAATACTAATAAAGCTGAGAACTGCCTGGGAGAGAAAGAAATACTCTTTGTTCCACGTTCCTTTATTTAAAGCTGAATTATTTATTACAGTTGCATTGTATCATTGCCGTTTTATTGCATTTTGCATTTAAAGCATTTATCAAACATTTGCTTTGTAGCATAACAGGATTTCCTACTGGGCCCATAAACATTTTATTAAGTGAGAGAGCTCCCAATGTTTTTTTTAATAACATTAGAAGAAGATTTCCTAGAGTGGACAGTTTTGTTAAGTCTACAAAATGTTTATCTTATGATTTCTTCAATACAATCGTAAATATGTGTCTGTTGACTTGTCCTACATATCCAATATCATACTGTGTATGGCCATGTATAACCCACAACAACAACTAGTCATAACCGGTCATAAAGCCAACCGTGTGACCAATTTATACTCACCTTTTTAGTGCTCTCCTGCCACCCCTTCTTTTATGGCTGTTGCTGCATTACACCCAGTGATTGCAGGGTATGGGGAAGATCTACCTTCTTCCATGATGCAGTGCTTGGATCTAGCCATCATTTGGAAGGCCTGAGCAATACTACATATTCAAAGGTGTAATGTCACCATTCTTTCTAGGATCCAACACTATTGCACACAAAGAATTTTGTGACAGTTGTGGGAGAAGAAGGGTAGCTGTGGAGCATTGGTATAAAGTGGTCAGGAGTGAGCTTCTAAGGGGGCAAGATGACAGGATCTTTTGAAATAAACACGCTGACGAAATCTACATTTAATTGACAGAAGTAACATCACTTTACATCAGTTTAATTAAAGATCAACTGGTTATTGATAAAGGAGGACACTGGAGAGGTAGACATTTTGTTGCTTCCTCCAGAAACTGTCTTTTGTACTCCAACATCGTTTTCATGCTTCCTCAGAAGTGCTAAGAGAAAATGCTTTGGAAGAGTTAGAGCTGAAGTGTGCAAATACTATTCAGTTTAAAGAGTGCTTTAAGTAACATCAAACTTTTACAGAACATAACATCCTTAGAGCTGTGATTGTATAATACATATGTTAAATAAAGGAAAATGGAGTACATACTATTGAGTGGACTCCATTTGGAGCTGTGATGGCCCATTGAAACTTTTTCCCCCACCTTCCCTTTTATTTCCCTTCTACATAGCTGTGGTGATCTCTTCAATCACCACACAGGCTCTTAGTAGGTTTTCAATGGGTAGAAAGATTCCTTGTGCTTCTTAATTGACCACATGTCTATATCATACACAGCTGGGTCACCCCCTAAACATACAGGTTGCAAGATGTCACATGTTGCTCAGCCCAAATAACATATTGTAATGTGTATGGATGGTGGCTTTAGGTTTCATCTTACTATCCTCCTGGTAATCTCACAGTTCTTCACAATTAAACTCTTTCTGTGTGGAGTACTCACTCACGGGTCCATGTTTGACGCGTATGTAGGTGGGATGCAGCGTGTGCATTCACTTTAACTCACACGACAAGTGCAATAGAAAACTTGTATTGAAGTAAAGTAGCAACAGTTCACAACAACTCAGAAGGAATGCCTGCCCAACTGGGTACACTCATGAATTCCAACAATGTGAAGATAACAGGTATCAGCTGGGTTGATAGTGTCTGTTAAGAGAGAACAATGTGGCTTGGCCATCCAATACCCCAAACGGGAAGATGTCCAAAGGAGTTGTAACCCTACACTCTCCCTCCTCGCCAGGAACCTTTCCGTATCGCTAATACTGTCCCTAACAGGCAGGGTACCTGTCCCCACTCTAGCTATTCACCAAAAGCATGCAAAGCCTGGGAGTCAGGGCCTTAAATAGGCTTTGTCTGACCCAAGATGATGGCTGGAGTCACATGGGGGTGTCAGCATGTGCTTCCACACTGACCAAGGAAACCATAGAGGAACTGTGTTCTCCTTGACTTCCTCTCCAACTGCGGTGCTGCAGCAGAAGGGTGCCACCTGCCATGGAGCAAATAGACTGCATCTGCCTGGCTCAGACAGAAGTTCCAAGAATCCAGCCGACTGCACAGGACCCATGCGACATGGGGGGCCCAAGTCACCTGACGCATGTTGCATGAGGGGGTTTTCTCTCACTGTCAGGCAGAGGTCTCCTTCTCTTCCATCACCACCAACTCCAGTGCCAACCAGGCTTGCATCAGTAAAATGTAACATTAATTCTGCTTCCAAGGTATTGGCTGTAATAGTGTCAGGGCTCTAGGACCCAGTATCTCCCAGGACACCAACAGAAGGAGAAGGGTTCTAGGACCCAGCATCTTACCAGCACTTCAAATGGGCCTATATAAGCAAGCCTGTGATTTCAGTTGCTGGTTGATCTTTGACTCCTCCAGTGCATTATCTCTGTGATATTCCTGTTCCTGTGTATCCTGTTACCAACCCGGCTTGTCCTTGAACTGTCTCCTGCTAGCTTCCTGTGTTTGACCTCGGCTATCCATCTCACCATGTCTGCTCTGATACTCACCTGACTCCTGACCTAGGCTTCGTTCTGACTATGCTCCAGTCTCAGCATTATCAGAGTCCTGCAACCCCTCATGGGCACCACCTATCTGCTGATTCTATGCCAGCATACCATCTGTACTCTGGAACCTCCTGCACACAGTCCAGCAGGTGACCCATGTTACTTTGGGCCTGACCTCTCCTGTTTTTACCCTCAGGGGGGTCTGAAACTTAGCCACAAGGGAAGCCCTCTCTCTCCATTGGCCTCCAGCACCAGGTACATGATAGTATCAACCAGCTAAGAGGCTGAGGCCAAAAGGGGTGCTTCGGAGGCCCTATGTCAGCAGATGACGGCTCTTACAGAAGCCGTCCAGAGCTGACAAGATGGCTACTTTCAGCTGGAAGGATGCCTTCACTCCCTCACTGTCTCCATGTCTCCTGCAGATCCTAACCAAGCTACTAGCTCCACTGTCTCCGCTCCAACGGCAAGTCTTCCTGCTACAGCTGCACCTACTGTGAGATTACCTCCTCCGGAACCCAGAGTCCCCACTCCTGCGCACTTTTCAGGTGAACACATGACCACTGTGATTGGTTATCCCAGCGGCTTAGTCCACTGGCTCCTGATCATTACTAGAGACCAGGGGCTGTCTATAACAGCTTGGTCACTTTGCTGGGAGTGCACAGACCCTAAGGGTTTGAGCACATGGAGTATAGTGATAGCTATACTCCCTTTGTTCGGTAAAAATTTAAAATGTAAATGAAAGAGATATAGTGCATCTGGAAAGTATTCACAGCGCTTCACTTTTTCCACATTTTGTTATGTTACAGCCTTATTACAAAATGGATTAAATTCATTATTTTCTTCAAAATTCTACAAACAATACCCCATAATGACAGCGTGAAAGAAGTTTGTTTAACCACTTGCCGACCGCCTAACGTAGATATACGTCGGCAGAATGGCACGGGCAGGCAGAATCACGTACCTGTACGTGATCTGCCTCCCGCGAGTGGGGGGTCCGATCGGACCCCCCCCCGGTGCCAGCGGCGGTCGGCTTGTGACTGGGAGCGTTGGGAGGCGAGGGGGAGACCATCCGATCGTGGCCCCCCCTCGCGATCGCTCCCAGCCAATCGGAATCCTCCCCTGCCTGTGTGTAGTTTCACACAGGCAGAGGATGTGATGTCATCTCTCCTCGGCTTGGCAGTTTCCGTTCCAGCGCCGAGGAGAGAAGACATGTAAGTGCACAAAACACTACACACACACAGTAGAACATGCCAGGCACACAAAACACCCCGATCCCCCCCCCGATCGCCCCCCGATCCCCCCCCCTGTCACAAACTGACACCAAGCAGTATTTTTTTTTTTTTTTTTTCTGATTACTGATTGGTGTCAGTTTGTGACAGTTACAGTGTTAGGGCAGTGAGTGGTAGCCCCTTTTAGGTCTAGGGTACCCCCCTAACCCCCCCTAATAAAGTTTTAACCCCTTGATCACCCCCCATCACCAGTGTCACTAAGCGATCATTTTTCTGATCGCTGTATTAGTGTCGCTGGTGACGCTAGTTAGGGAGGTAAATATTTAGGTTCGCCGTCAGCGTTTTATAGCATCAGGGACCCCCATATACTATCTAATTAATTAATTGTTTTAACCCCTTGATTGCCCCCTAGTTAACCCTTTCACCACTGATCACCGCATAAGTGTTACGGGTGACGCTGGTTAGTTCGTTTTTTTTTTATAGTGTCAGGGCACCCGCCGTTTATTACCGAATAAAGGTTTAGCCCCCTGATCGCCCGGCGGTGATATGCGTCGCCCCAGGCAGCGTCAGATTAGCGCCAGTACCGCTAACACCCACGCACGCAGCATACGCCTCCCTTAGTGGTATAGTATCTGTACGGATCAATATCTGATCCGATCAGATCTATACTAGCGTCCCCAGCAGTTTAGGGTTCCCAAAAACGCAGTGTTAGCGGGATCAGCCCAGATACCCGCTAGCACCTGCGTTTTTCCCCTCCGCCCGGCCCAGCCCAGCCCAGCCCAGCCCACCCAAGTGCAGTATCGATCGATCACTGTCACTTACAAAACACTAAACAAATAACTGCAGCGTTCGCAGAGTCAGGCCTGATCCCTGCGATCGCTAACAGTTTTCTTGGTAGCGTTTTGGTGAACTGGCAAGCACCAGCCCCAGGCAGCGTCAGGTTAGCGCCAGTACCGCTAACACCCACGCACGCACCGTACACCTCCCTTAGTGGTATAGTATCTGAACGGATCAATATCTGATCCGATCAGATCTATACTAGCGTCCCCAGCAGTTTAGGGTTCCCAAACACGCAGTGTTAGCGGGATCAGCCCAGATACCTGTTAGCATCTGCGTTTTGCCCCTCCGCCCGGCCCAGCCCAGCCCACCCAAGTGCAGTATCGATCGATCACTGTCACTTACAAAACACTAAACAAATAACTGCAGCGTTCGCAGAGTCAGGCCTGATCCCTGCGATCGCTAACAGTTTTCTTGGTAGCGTTTTGGTGAACTGGCAAGCACCAGCCCCAGGCAGCGTCAGGTTAGCGCCAGTAACGCTAACACCCACGCACGCACCGTACACCTCCCTTAGTGGTATAGTATCTGATCGGATCAATATCTGATCCGATCAGATCTATACTGGCGTCCCCAGCAGTTTAGGGTTTCCAAAAACGCAGTGTTAGCGGGATCAGCCCAGATACCTGTTAGCACCTGCGTTTTGCCCCTCCGCCCGGCCCAGCCCAGCCCATACAAGTGCAGTATCGATCGATCACTGTCACTTACAAAACACTAAACAAATAACTGCAGCGTTCGCAGAGTCAGGCCTGATCCCTGCGATCGCTAACAGTTTTCTTGGTAGTGTTTTGGTGAACTGGCAAGCACCAGCCCCAGGCAGCGTCAGGTTAGCGCCAGTACCGCTAACACCCACGCACGCACCGTACACCTCCCTTAGTGGTATAGTATCTGATCGGATCAATATCTGATCCGATCAGATCTATACTGGCGTCCCCAGAAGTTTAGGGTTTCCAAAAACGCAGTGTTAGCGGGATCAGCCCAGATACCTGTTAGCACCTGCGTTTTGCCCCTCCGCCCGGCCCAGCCCAGCCCACCCAAGTGCAGTATCGATCGATCACTGTCACTTACAAAACACTAAACAAATAACTGCAGCGTTCGCAGAGTCAGGCCTGATCCCTGCGATCGCTAACAGTTTTCTTGGTAGCGTTTTGGTGAACTGGCAAGCACCAGCCCCAGGCAGCGTCAGGTTAGCGCCAGTACCGCTAACACCCACGCACGCACCGTACACCTCCCTTAGTGGTATAGTATCTGATCGGATCAATATCTGATCCGATCAGATCTATACTGGCGTCCCCAGCAGTTTAGGGTTTCCAAAAACGCAGTGTTAGCGGGATCAGCCCAGATACCTGTTAGCACCTGCGTTTTGCCCCTCCACCCGGCCCAGCCCAGCCCACCCAAGTGCAGTATCGATCGATCACTGTCACTTACAAAACACTAAACGCATAACTGCAGCGTTCACAGAGTCAGGCCTGATCCCTGCGATCGCTAACAGTTTTTTTGGTAGCGTTTTGGTGAACTGGCAAGCACCAGCGGCCTAGTACACCCCGGTCGTAGTCAAACCAGCACTGCAGTAACACTTGGTGACGTGGCGAGTCCCATAAGTGCAGTTCAAGCTGGTGAGGTGGCAAGCACAAGTAGTGTCCCGCTGCCACCAAAAAGACAAACACAGGCCCGTCGTGCCCATAATGCCCTTCCTGCTGCATTCGCCAATCCTAATTGGGAACCCACCACTTCTGCAGCGCCCGTACTTCCCCCATTCACATCCCCAACCAAATGCAGTTGGCTGCATGAGAGGCATTTTCTTTATGTCCTCCCGAGTACCCCTACCCAACGAACCCCCCCAAAAAAGATGTCGTGTCTGCAGCAAGCGCGGATATAGGCGTGACACCCGCTATTATTGTCCCTCCTGTCCTGACAATCCTGGTCTTTGCATTGGTGAATGTTTTGAACGCTACCATTCACTAGTTGAGTATTAGCGTAGGGTACAGCATTGCACAGACTAGGCACACTTTCACAGGGTCTCCCAAGATGCCATCGCATTTTGAGAGACCCGAACCTGGAACCGGTTACCGTTATAAAAGTTAGTTACAAAAAAAAGTGTAAAAAAAAAAAAAAAAACACAAGCAAAAATATAAAATAAAAAATAATAGTTGTCGTTTTATTGTTCTCTCTCTCTCTATTCTCTCTCTATTGTTCTGCTCTTTTTTACTGTATTCTATTCTGCAATGTTTTATTGTTATTATGTTTTATCATGTTTGCTTTTCAGGTATGCAATTTTTTATACTTTACCGTTTACTGTGCTTTATTGTTAACCATTTTTTTGTCTTCAGGTACGCCATTCACGACTTTGAGTGGTTATACCAGAATGATGCCTGCAGGTTTAGGTATCATCTTGGTATCATTCTTTTCAGCCAGCGGTCGGCTTTCATGTAAAAGCAATCCTAGCGGCTAATTAGCCTCTAGACTGCTTTTACAAGCAGTGGGAGGGAATGCCCCCCCCCACATCTTCAGTGTTTTTCTCTGGCTCTCCTGTCTCAACAGGGAACCTGAGAATGCAGCCGGTGATTCAGCCAGCTGACCATAGAGCTGATCAGAGACCAGAGTGGCTCCAAACATCTCTATGGCCTAAGAAACCGGAAGCTACGAGCATTTTATGACTTAAATTTTGCCGGATGTAAACAGCGCCATTGGGAAATTGGGAAAGCATTTTATCACACCAATCTTGGTGTGGTCAGATGCTTTGAGGGCAGAGGAGAAATCTAGGGTCTAATAGACCCCAATTTTTTCAAAAAAGAGTACCTGTCACTACCTATTGCTATGATAGGGGATATTTACATTCCCTGAGATAACAATAAAAATGATTTAAAAAAAAAAAAAAAATGAAAGGAACAGTTTTAAAATAAGATAAAAAAAATAATAATAATAAAGAAAAAAAAAAAAAAAAAGCACCCCTGTCCTCCCTGCTCTCGCGCTAAGGCGAACGCAAGCGTCGGTCTGGCGTCAAATGTAAACAGCAATTGCACCATGCATGTGAGGTATCACCGCGAACGTCATATCGAGGGCAGTAATTTTAGCAGTAGACCTCCTCTGTAAATCTAAAGTGGTAACCTGTAAAGGCTTTTAAAGGCTTTTAAAAATGTATTCAGTTTGTCGCCACTGCACGTTTGTGCGCAATTTTAAAGCATGTCATGTTTGGTATCCATGTACTCGGCCTAAGATCATCTTTTTTATTTCATCAAACATTTGGGCAATATAGTGTGTTTTAGTGCATTAAAATTTAAAAAAGTGTGTTTTTTCCCCAAAAAATGCGTTTGAAAAATCGCTGCGCAAATACTGTGTGAAAAAAAAAAATGAAACACCCACCATTTTAATCTGTAGGGCATTTGCTTTAAAAAAATATATAATGTTTGGGGGTTCAAAGTAATTTTCTTGCAAAAAAAAATTATTTTTTTATGTAATCAAAAAGTGTCAGAAAGGGCTTTGTCTTCAAGTGGTTAGAAGAGTGGGTGATGTGTGACATAAGCTTCTAAATGTTGTGCATAAAATGCCAGGACAGTTCAAACCCCCCCCAAATGACCCCATTTTGGAAAGTAGACACCCCAAGCTATTTGCTGAGAGGCATGTCGAGTCCATGGAATATTTTATATTGTGACACAAGTTGCGGGAAAGAGACAATTTTTTATTTTTTTTATTTTTTTTTGCGCAAAGTTGTCACTAAATGATATATTGCTCAAACATGCCATGGGAATATGTGAAATTACACCCCAAAATGCATTCTGTTGCTTTTCCTGAGTACGGGGATACCACATGTGTGAGACTTTTTGGGAGCCTAGCCGCGTACGGGACCCCAAAAACCAAGCACCGCCTTCAGGCTTGCTAAGGCCGTAAATTTTTGATTTCACTCTTCACTGCCTATCACAGTTTCGGAGGCCATGGAATGCCCAGGTGGCAAAAACCCCCCCCAAATGACCCCATTTTGGAAAGTAGACACCCCAAGCTATTTGATGAGAGGTATAGTGAGTATTTTGCAGACCTCACTTTTTGTCACAAAGTTTTGAAAATTGAAAAAAGAAAAAAAAAATGTTTTTTCTCATCTTTCTTTATTTTCAAAAACAAATGAGAGCTGCAAAATACTCACCATGCCTCTCAGCAAATAGCTTGGGGTGTCTACTTTCCAAAATGGGGTCATTTGGGGGGGGTTTGTGCCACCTGGGCATTCCATGGCCTCCGAAACCGTGATAGGCAGTGAAGAGTGAAATCAAAAATTTACACCCTTAGAAATCCTGAAGGCGGTGATTGGTTTTCGGGGCCCCGTACGCGGCTAGGCTCCCAAAAAGTCCCACACATGTGGTATCCCCGTACTCAGGAGAAGTAGCTAAATGTATTTTGGGGTGCAATTCCACATATGCCCATGGCCTGTGTGAGCAATATATCATTTAGTGACAACTTTGTGCAAAAAAAAAAAAAAAAAAATTTGTCACTTTCCCGCAACTTGTGTCAAAATATAAAACATTCCATGGACTCAACATGTCTCAAAGCAAATAGCTTGGGGTGTCTACTTTCCAAAATGGGGTCATTTGGGGGGGGTTTATGCCATCTGGGCATTTTATGGCCTTCAAAACTGTGATAGGTAGTGAGGAGTAAAATCAAAAATGTACGCCCTTAGAAATCCTGAAGGCAGTGATTGGTTTTCGGGGCCCCGTACGCGGCTAGGCTCCCAAAAAGTCCCACACATGTGGTATCCCCATACTCAGGAGAAGCAGCTAAATGTATTTTGGGGTGCAATTCCACATATGCCCATGGCCTGTGTGAGCAATATATCATTTAGTGACAACTTTTTGTAATTTTTTTTTTTTTTTGTCATTATTCAATCACTTGGGACAAAAAAAATGAATATTCAATGGGCTCAACATGCCTCTCAGCAATTTCCTCGGGGTGTCTACTTTCCAAAATGGGGTCATTTGTGGGGGTTTTGTACTGCCCTGCCATTTTAGCACCTCAAGAAACGACATAGGCAGTCATAAATTAAAGGCTGTGTAAATTTCAGAAAATGTACCCTAGTCTGTAGGCGCTATAACTTTTGCGCAAACCAATAAATATACACTTATTGACATTTTTTTTACCAAAGACATGTGGCCGAATACATTTTGGCCTAAATGTATGACTAAAATTGAGTTTATTGGATTTTTTTTAGAACAAAAAGTAGAAAATATCATTTTTTTTCAAAATTTTCGGTCTTTTTCCGTGTATAGCGCAAAAAATAAAAATGGCAGAGGTGATCAAATACCATCAAAAGAAAGCTCTATTTGTGGGAAGAAAAGGACGCAAGTTTCGTTTGGGTACAGCATTGCATGACCGCGCAATTAGCAGTTAAAGCGACGCAGTGCCGAATTGTAAAAAGTGCTCTGGTCAGGAAGGGGGTAAAACCTTCCGGGGCTGAAGTGGTTAAAATCTTTGCAAATGTATTTAAGGCTACTTTCATACCTTGGCGGGCGTTGGTGGTAAAGAGGCGCTATTTTTAGCGCCGCTTTACTGTCATTTTAGCGTCCCTATTTGGCTGCTTGCGGGGCGGTTTTAACCCTCGCTAGTAGCCCAAAAAGGGTTAAAATCACCCGCAAATCGCCACGGCATTGGCGCTTTGCCGGCAGTTTGGCGGCATTGCCCCATTGATTTCAACGGGCATTGGTGCTTTAGGAGCGGTGTATACACTGCTCCTACAGCGCTGCAAAGATGCTGCTTGCAGGACAAGCGCACCACTCTAGTGTGAAAGCTGTGAAAGACAGGAGAGGCTCTTTACAGGCGCTATGCATACACTATTTTTAGCGCTGTAGCACCTGTAAAGCATCTCAGTGTGAAAGTAGCCTAAAAAAAAGCAAAAAAAATCCCACGTACATAAGTATTCACAGCCTTTGCTCACTACTTTGTTGAAGCACCTTTGACACCAACTACAGCCTCAAGTCTTTTTGAGTATGATGCTACAAGCTTGACACACCTATTTTTGGGCAGTTTCTCCCATTCTTCTTTGCAGGACATCTCAAGCTCCATCAGGTTGGATGGGGAGCATCGGTATACAGCCATTTTCAGATCTCTCCAAAGGTGTTCAATCGGGTTCAAGTCTGGGCTCTGGCTGGGCCACTCAAGGACATTCACAGAGTTGTCCCATAGCCTCTCCTTTGTTATCTTGGCTGTGTGCTTAGAATCATTGTCTTGTTGAAAGATGAACCTTTGCCCCATTCTGAGTTCCAGAGCACTGTGGAGCAAGTTTTCATCAAGGATGTCTCTGTAAATTGCTGCATTCATCTTTCCTTCGATCCTGACTAGTCTTCCAGTTCCTGCTGCTGAAAAACATCCCCACAGCATGATGCTGCCACCACCATGCTTCACTGTAGGGGTGGTATTGGCTAGGTTATGAGCAGTGCCTGGTTTCCTCCAGGCATGTTGCTTGCCATTCAGGCCAGAGAGTTCAATTTTTGTTTCATCAGACCAGAGAATTTTGTTTCTCATGGCCTGAGAGTCCTTCAGGTTCCTTTTGGCGGTCTGTCATGTGCCTTTTAGTGAGGAGCGGCATCTGTCTGGCTACTCTACCATACAGGCCTGATTGGTGGAGTGCTGTAGAGAGGGTTTTTCTCCTGGAAGGTTCTCCTCTCTCCACAGAGAAACACTGGAGCCCTGTCAGAGTGGCCATCAGGTTCTTGGTCACCTCCCTGACTAAGGCCCTTCTCCCCTGATTGCTCAGTTTGGCCAGGCAGCCCGCTCTAGGAAGAGTCCTGGTGGTTCCAAACGTCTTCCATTGACGGATGATGGAGGCCACTGTGCTCATTGGGACCTTCAATGCTGCAGAATTTTTTCTGTACCCTTCCCCAAATCTATGCCCCGATGCAATCCTGTCTGAGAGGTCTGCTGACAATTCCTTGAAATTCATGGCTTGGTTTGTGCTCTGACATGTACTGTTAACTGTGGCACATCATTTCCAATCAACTGAATTTACCACAGGTGGACTCCAATCAAGTTGTAGAAACATCTCAAGGTTGATCAATGGAAACAGGATGCACCTGAGCTCAATTTTGAGTATCATGGCAAAGGCTGTGAATACTTATGTACATGGGATTTTTCTGTTTTTTTATTTTTAATAAATTTGCAAAGATTTCAAACAAACTTCTTTCATGTTGTCATTATGGGGTATTGTTTGTAGTATTTTGAGTAAATTAATAAATAAATAATAATAATTCATTTTTCCAAAATTAATCCATTTTGGAAAAAGGTTGTAACATAACAAAATGTGGAAAAAGTGAAGCGCTGTGAATACTTTCTGGATGCACTGTGAGTCCATAAAATGGCATACAAATGATTGGATGTCACCCGTAATATGCAGGCAGAGGTAATTAAGGGAAGTTCAATGCAAAACAGTGTCTTATAAAACATAACTCTAGTCCCAACATTTAACTGGCTAATAAGACAATAAGGAATTTTGTGAAGAATGACAAGCTTCCAATCCTCCTAATCCCATTTGCTCATCCACAGCCAAAAGGATCTAAAATGTAAGGAAAAAAAAAGAAAAGAAAAACTGCATACATTTTATATAAATAACCAACCAATAATCGATTAGGAACCTCCTGCTTACACACAAGCTTATTGGAATGCCATTCAAGACAGACACAAACCACACGGACCAATTAGCGCATCTGGTGGTAGAAAGATTGTTAGCTGAAAAAGAGAAAATGAGCACTTCCATATATTATCACTAGAAGCGACAGATGATTGGTTACTTTCTTATCAATGTTTAGAGATAGTCATTAATGAGGCTGGTAGCGCCAATTGATATACCCTCATTTATATGCTGGAACCGTGTAAATTTGCTTGGATCCATGTTTCCGTTAACACATATGCACAGGAACAAAGGGGATGTCGGAAGTCTCCCTAATTAATCACAGCAGCCCGAGATGAGCAATGAGGAATAGGGAAGTGATGCCCCAGCTAACAGCTTTCAGGAAAATCTATCTGTGTGACAAATGAGAAAGAGAGTTACAGAGCACAGAGTTCTGCTTCAGCAGTACATTAGGCACAGGCATCCACCGCATGGAAGGATAAGTGAGAGACAGAGAGGCCACGCAACCAACAGATGTAATTTATTCATGTCATGGAGACCAAGAACTGCATGATGAAGTCAATTCAAACATTTGTGCTGGCAGAGCTGCCGTTTACAGCATGATGATGTGTGAAGCTTCAGCGTTTTCGACTTTTTCTGTGGAATGTAATTTACCAGGTTGCTGTCACCTTTTAATAATGGAAAATCCACTTTCACTGGAGCAGAGTCTATGTCGGTACACAGGCTGCACCTATTGATACTCAACCACTTATAGCGCCATGCATCACAACACGAACGTCACGTCATGCTTTAATGACCTGTGATAGATGGGAGCCACGCACAAAATCCTTGCACTGCGGATAACATTATGGGATTAGTTATTAATGCATTTGTTATCACTCTACGGTATACATCCTAATAGTTCATGTGCTTGGTTCAACTACTGCTGGGATTAATTTATTTTCTAGTACTTAGCACTGACATTGCATATTGCATACCTGATTCATAAAGCCTGACCGTGCATTGCAGAAATGGCTCTGCTGTCATTTGATAATTGGTAACTGTTGAGCTCATTCTGTAAGGCAGAGCAGAAAAACAAAAGTTAAAAGTATAGCGCCAGCAACCAACTAGACTTCTGCTTGCTGGGGCTCGAATAATTCTGATTGGTTGATTTACATTGCTGAGATGGTCAGTTTGTTTTTTTGTTTTGCCAAGTAAACATAATTATCCTTTAATTTTTAGAGTCAACATATGTTATAATACTTTACAAAAGAATGTAAACCATAGATGCAGAATTTACCTGAAGTTAAAAGTGTGAGAGGCTTAGTTGTTGGAGTCTAGACAATAAGGGGTCTATTTTTTAAAAATTAATTGGATGAATGTGACAAGCATTTGCCCATCCATGATGCATGCTGACCGTATTTTGCTTAATACAGTGTTTTACTATGATGGTCAGCCTCATCCAGTAGCCATAAGGTAGTATTTTTCTGAAATACTTAAATCTGAAAAAATACCACACTATGGCCACTAGATGGAGCTGACGATTGTAGGAAATCACTGTAATGACCACTTGCCACCCAGGCCAATGCTGTCATTTCCCTTCTACATGTAAAAATAATAATTTTTTTAGAAGAAAATCACATAGAATCCCCAAACATTACATATACAGTATATATACAGTACACATATATTTATTTTCCAAAATATAAAAGATGATACCATACTAAGTAAATAAAAACAAACATATCACGCTTTAAAATTGTGCACGCCCGTGGAATGGTGACAAACTATGGTACATTAAATCAGGGACCCTCAAACTACGGCCCTCCAGCTGTTGCGGAACTACACGTCCCATGAGGCATTGTAAAACTCTGACATTCACAGACATGGCTAGGCATGATGGGAATTGTAGTTCTTGAACAACTGGAGGGCCGTAGTTTGAAGACCCTTGCATTAAATTATCCATAGGCAATGCTTTAAAAGCCTTTACAGGTTACCATTTTAGAGTTGCACAGAAGATCTGGTGCTAGAATTATTGCTCTCACTCTGAAATTTTCGATGATTCTCCACATGCGTGGAGCAATAACCATTTATATATGCGGGCAGGGCCTACTTGTGCATTCACACACATTTATGTGTGAGCATGGAAGCACTTTACATTTATTTTATTGTATTATTTATTTTATTTAAATTTACTTTTTTAACACTGTACCTTTTTTTTGGATCAACTTTTTTTCTAATACAATGGATGAACAGCAACAGTAACAGGCTCTTTATAGAGAGATCTAGGGATCTGTTAGACCCATATCTCTCCTCTGGCCTCCAAAGCATCTGCTCAAACCAATTTGAGCAGATGCTTTCACAAGCCGATAACAGCTTGTTTACATCAAAACGAAATAGGAAGTGACAAAATCCTTGCCGCTTCTGGTTTCTGATCTCAAAGAGAGGAAGGACCGAAGGAGTAAAGTCAGTTCCTCTCTTTCTGTGCAGTGCACTAGATGCTGATGGTGGGAGCAATGCCCAGGGGAGGGCAGGGGTTGGGTACCTTCTTCCACCACTTGTAGAACTGATACATAGATCTATACATGTAAAAACAAAATAAAATATTTAGCAGTGATGATCAAATGTATAAATATAAGCTCTGCTCCTAGGTTACTACTTCTTATTATAATCTAAAAGTAAAGATAAGCAAACTTTTATGAGTCTAATTCACAGATTTGCAGCCACTGCCTTTCACTGTATTTTTCATACACATATTTCAAGCGGTGCCACAGTGAATGTCTATTTCTGTTCCTCTGTCTTCAAGTGGAACTCTGATTTGGAAAGTAATTTTTTTTACATAACTTTCAACTTTCTCAGATGTGAAAGATGGACATCTATGGGCAAAAAGAATGTGGGTGAAGGACACACCACTGCCACAACCCTGTTACAAAGGGACTTTGTTCCAAAAGAGGGACAGTCACTCAAAATCAGAGATAGTTGGGAGCTACGCTTGATTAACCTAGAACAATAGATCATCAGTGCTGTCCTCTATCTGATAGCAGTTTCTAAACGCTTAAGGACCAAGCCTCTTTCTGAAATTTGCTGTTTACAAGTTAAAAACTGTTTTTTTGCTAGAAAATTACTTAGAACCCTCAAATATTATACATTTTATTTTCTAACACTCTAAAGAATAAAATGGCAGTTGTTTTAATACTTTCTGTCAGCGAATCCGCTGCAGAGACAACTATTATTGGAAACCAGACCGCCGGCCGAAGAAGAGGATACCAGGGTTATGGCAGCTAGCTGCTGCCATAACAAAGATATCCCTTTTCAAATTTAGGACGTATATTGGCGTGCGGTGGTCTGGAAGTGGCTAATGCATGTAATCTCCCATCTAATATCCATCTCTCCCTGCTTTTAATCAAACTTCTGGCTGTGCCACATACAAGCCATTTCCTCTCCTGTCTGACTATCTTGCCAAGCCCTCCTATATTTCTTCAGACTAGATGGGTGACATACTTACATGATAAACCTTTAAAGGTGGGGTAATTTCCTTTGCTATCGCTCTTTGTCACTGGAGGTATAAAGCTGAACTCTGGCCAATAATAACTATGGAATCTTTGCACTAGTAAAATAAATTACCACTAATGAAATGTGTGCCATGTGTGGCTGCTGCATTCATACCTGTACAGTACAGTACAGTACAAGCTTAGCATCTAGTGCTGAGACTTCTGGATGGAGATAATAGCGACCTGTTCATCCTAAAATTTCTCAATTCAGAAAATGTGTTGGTTTTTATACATTGCAAGGCATTCTGTAAATGTAGGAGGGGGAATTGTGATATTTATCTGAACTCGTTCTATTTACAGTACAAATAATAGCTTAAGTCTGTGGGCAGGGCCTACTGCGCCCGTGCACATAGGGGTAGTTCCCTGAGTTAGAGATGAGCTTTCACTGTGTGCAGGAATAAAGTGCAGATCCTCTGAAAAACGAGTTGTTCCATATCACTACACACTGTAACTTGTATGTTTGCATTAGGAGGGATGTACTAAGCTTGCTCCCACTCCACCAGTCCATTGTATCTCTGTTTTCCCACTCCCAGTAACAGAATGGGGTACTGCCAAGCAGCTAGCATGGACCTCATGTGTACTTTCACTTAGCTCTGTCCATACCATGTGACTAGGCCTTAGATCTCCACCCTATCCATATAGATATGTCTCCCCAGGTTCTACTCTTTGTATATTTGATTGAATCGAGCCAAACAGCTCTGCTATAGATCTTGGCCCATTCCTCTTCAAGCTGTCAGAAGAGATCCTTGGGCACATAAGGAAATGTGTAGCTATATTTGTTGAATACATAGTTACTGAAATGTCTTTGAAGCTGAGACAGTCGGGTAAGCTTCTGGCCGATGGGGAGCATCCCTCATGGGAGGTATGTGTCATTGGGATGGTGAGGGCACTGCGGGGACCAGTCTTTCCTGGAGACAGACGCTGGGTCCGCTGCTTCCTCTGGCAACCATGGCAGGGACATGACAGCCTCATGCAAGGTGTGGTGCTTTTCCTCACTACAGTTGAATGACAGGATAGCCAAGTAGACCTTTAACAACTTGTCTGGATAATCAGGAGAGGGCTAGGTAGACTCTGGCACCCCAGGCAAGGTAGAAGCTGAAACTTCGACCAGTAATGGTAATGGCACCTATTGCTACTTTGACGTCCAGGAGAGTTCTGGTTGCCTTCGCTGCTACTGTCGGGGCCAACAGTGCAGCAGCAGAGGTAGCTGGAAGATCCAGTAGACAGGAGGTGGGTTGAGTTAAATCCACAGCAGGTGGTTCTCCTGTTGAAGATGCAATGGTTGGCTGCATGACCCAGATGCCATGGGGGAGGTCAACCCAGTTGCTTCCTGTGGGACATTGGTGGCAAGCAGAGCAGGTGGGCTTGCCTCTCTGACAGCAGTTATAAGGCAAGCAGGAGCTGAGGGAACTGTCAGAAACCATGAATCAGACTGAGACAGAATTACAGTTAAATCACACTTGTTTAATAATAATAAAAAAAGGTAAACAGAGTAAACGTACTCAAAACATAGCCAGAGTTCAGGAATCGTCACGGATAGTCAGACAAGCATGACAAAATGTCAGGGAACCAGAGATGAGCATAGTAGAACAGCAATCAGGATCTGGAGCCAGAAGGAATGTCAGCCAAGCAAGTCTTTAACAGGAACACAGGAGAGCGTCTCTAGAGATGTGACCAAGGCGAAGGCAGAGATGATCTGGACTGGACGGCCTAACTAGGCAGGAGTGATGAGCAGGATTACATCAACAGGTGAGTCACTGTGTAGAGATAGGAGCTGGCAATTAGCAGACATCTGAGAGGCCAGTTTTGAGAAGAAAGGGCAGTGCCCAGCCCTGATGGTACCCCCTCCTCAATGACCCCTTCCCCTCGGAGGACCACCAGGCTTGAGGGGAAAACATCTATGGAAATCACAGAGGAGGACAGGGGCATGTACGTCTGAGGATGAGACCCAAGGGCGTTCCTCAAGAACGTACTCTTTCCAATGCACCAGGTACTGTATGCACCCACAGAACCTATGGGAGTCAACAATGGACTGTACTTCATACTTCTCATGGTTCTCAACCTGTACAGGGTGAGGACGAGGTACTGAGGTGGTAAAGTGGTTGCAGATCAAAGGTTTTAATAAGGAGACATGAAATACATTTGAAATACGCATATTAGAAGGAAGGTCTAATGCGTAAGCCACTGGATTAATCCTGCGAAGAATATGGAAAGGCCCAATAAACCAAGGTGCTAACTTCAGAGAGGGAACTTGAAGTTAGAGGTTGCGAGATGACAGCCAGACCCTGTCCCCAACCTGGTAGGAAGGCACAGATAGGCGTCTGCAGTCAGCATGGAGTCTGTACCTATCATTAGCATATTGCAAAGCCTCCTCGACTCATGCCCAAGTGGAACGAAGACCACGAAGATGCTCCTATAATGCAGGAATACTCTGCGGAACAAATGAGTCAGGCAACATAGAAGGTTGGAAACCATAGTTCGCCATAAACGTGGACAATCGGGAAGCAGAATTCAAGGCACTATTGTGAGCAAACTCTGTCCATGTTAAGAGGTCTAACCAGTTGTTATGATGGTCAGAAATATAGCAACATAGGAATTGCTCCAAGGACTGATTGGCTCGTTCTGTGGCCCCATTAGACTGCTAGTGATACGCAGAGGAGAAAGCAAGCTGAATTCCCAACTGTGCACAAAAGGCTCGACAGAACCGGGACACAAACTGACTGCACCTGTCCAAGACAATCACCTTGGGTAGCCCATGTAAGCGAAAAATCTCCCAAGCAAAAATGGAAGCCAGTTCCTTAGAAGTGGCCAACTTCTTAAAGTGAACACTGTAGCTGCTGATTTTAAATAAGTACTTACCTGTCCTGGGTGCCAGCGATGTCGGCCGCCCAAGGCCAACCTGTCCCTCGGCTCTCAGGTCCCGGCACCGCCATCCTAGGTAAGGGAAACAGGCAGTGGAGCCTTGCGGCTTCACTGCCAGTTTCCTACTGCGCATGCGCGAGAGGCGCAGCACTCTGTGAATGGCCCCGTGGTGTTCTGGGAACACACACAGTTCCCAGAAGACAACGGGGCTGCTCACCGAGGAGCAGAAGATGCCGCGGAAAAGGAAGAGGCAGATTAGGAGGACTGCCTAGCAACAAGGGTTTAGGTAAGTTTAAAATTTTTTTTTTTTCAAATGTTTTTTTTTATTTTTTGGGGGATTTTTGATGTAATTTTTTTTACAGGGTGGCCCTCCACTTTAAGTGGAATACAATAGGACATTTTCGAGAAACCACTGAAAGGATAACTGTGTTGCCCTGGGAGTTGGGTAACTGCACAATAAAATCTATAGACAGGTAGGTCCAGGGCCTTTCTCCATTGGGTATGGCTTGTAGGAGGCCCACTGGAAGGTGTTGTGGAGTCTTACACATGGAACAGGCAGCTACGAAGGCAGTTACATCAGCATGTAGACTAGGACACCAGAATTGTTAGTAAATGGCCCAAAAGAGTTAATTCTTCCCAGGGTGGCCAGAAGCCTTGTGAGAATGGAAAGTCTAGAGCACGGCAGTACGGAGACTCTCTGGGACAAAGCAGCGGTCACAAAGTTTCTCAGGAGGAGCATGGACCTGAGCAGAAAGAATTTTGTCACCCAAAGGAGAAGTGAGACTGGTGCGAACCGTAGCCAGAATACGATCAGGAGGAATGACAGGAACCTCTTGGAAGTAGAGGAAAATTGTTGTGACAAAGCGTCGGACATTCTTAGTACCTTTAAGAATGAGACAATGTAATTGAAACTAGACAAGAAAAGAGCCAATTGCGCCCTTCTGGGAGAGAGGTGTTTAGCCTCAGACAAGAATGTGAGATTCTTATGGTCAGTAAGAATAAGAACCGGTATGATGGTACCTTCGAGGAGATGTCTCCATTCTTTCAGGGCTAAAATGATCGCTAACAGCTTTCTGTCACCAATCTCATAATTGCACTCCGCAGGTGACAATTTCTTCGAAAAATAGCCACAAGGATGCATAGTACTCTCAGAAGTAGGACATTGAGACACAAGGGCGCCTACTGCAGTCTCAGAAGCATCAACCTCAAGGATAAAAGGTAATGTAGGATCAGGATGTGCCAACACAGGAGCAGAAACAAAGGCAGCCTTGAGACTCTCAAAGGCCTTAATGGACTTCAGAGACCAACTCTGTGGGTTACCATCCTCTCTGGTCATATAAGTGAGGGGCTTGACCAGAGACGAGAAGTTACGAATAAACATCCGATAATAGTTGGATAAGCCGAGAAAACGCTGCAGAGGACGTAAACCCATGGTCAGGGCCACTGTAGGACTGCTGAAAGCTTCTCCAATTTACAATAGAGATTGTTCTTTCTTAGTTTCTGAAGCACAGGACAGGCATCTGTGTGGTGGCTCCCCAGGGACTTGGAAAATATGAGGATATCATCGAGATAAACCACCACACATAACTGCAACAAATCTCGGAAGACATCATTAATAAATTCCTGGAAAACTGCTTGGGCGTTACATAGGCCAAAAGGCATTATGAGGTACTCATAATGGCCTGTTCTGGTATTAAACGCAGTTTTCCTCCTTAATCCTCACGAGATTTTATGCCCCTCTCAAATCAAGCTTTGTGAAAACAGTTTCTCCCTTGAGGTGGTCAGATAACTCAGTAATCAACAGAATCGGATAGGCATTCTTAATCGTGAAACGATTGAGACCCCTATAATCAATACAAGGTCTCAGTTCACCACTCCTCTTCTTCACAAAGAAGAAACCAGCACCAGCACCAGCAGGAGACGAGGATTTGCAGATGAAACTTGGAGAAAGTGCGTCTGCAACATACTCCTCCATGGCCTTATCCTCCAAGACCGACAAAGGGTAAACCTGGCCACGAGGGGATATGGCACCAGGTTGAAGGTCAATTGCGCAATCATACGACCGATGTGGAGGCAAACTACCAGCTTGACCTTTGTCAAAGACATCGCTAAAATCGTGGTACTCCTCCGGCAGGGAGAAGAGTGAAGAGGTGCACAGGACCTTGGCTACCTTGTGGAAAAATGTCTTACTGCATTGTGGCAACCAGGATAGAACCTCAGCGCGGGGTCAATCAAAAGAGGGGTTGTGCCTCTGTAATCAAGGAAAACCAATAACCAGCGGAAACTTAGGTGAGGAAATAACTTGGAATTGGATTATTTCATGGTGAAGAGCCCCTAAGGCCATGGACAGCGGAAAAGTCTCATGAGTCACATGGGTAGGCTGTAGAGGGCTTCCATCAAGAGCCTCAATGGCAAGTGGAGTGTCATGCAGCTGCAGCGGAATCGAGTGCTTCGATACAAAGGCAGCATCAATGAACAGGCCTGCAGCCCCAGAGTCAATTAGAGTCTGTATCTCGATGGACGACTCAGCCCAAGAGATGGTTACCGAAACCAGGGGCTTATCCTTCTGGATAACTGGGGACGAAACAACGCCACTTAAGGTCTGTCCGTGGCAGGACCTCAAGGTTTGGGCGTTTCCTGTATGGTTAGGACAAGACTTTAAAAAGTGACCTGCCTGGCCACAATAAAGGCACAATCCCTCCCTCCTCCTAAGGGTTCTCTCATCCACAGAGAGACGCGTGAGGCCCAAGTGCATGGGTTCATCTTCACAGGCCGACTCGGTACCAGGAGGCATGGGAGGTGAGGGAGACAAAGGTGGGACCGCAAAGCTTGGAGAGAAATGTACAGTAGGCTTCTGTAAGCGTTTCTTTAAAGGGAGTCTTTCTCTGAGTCTGGAGTCAATGAGAATGGCAAATGTGATCAACCTCTCCAGCTCAGTGGGTATATCTCAGGCTGCTATCTCATCTTTGATGGTATCCGGTAGACCATGAGAAAAAGCAGCCATGAGGGCCTCATTGTTCCAAGCAACCTCTGCTGCCAGAAATACCTCTTATAGAGGTAATACTCGAGGTGGGTGCCTGCACAGAGACTGGAGCAGCAGCAGGGATAGTCTGCAACACAGGTTGTACCAGAGCAGCCACAGTGGGAGATTCCAGGTGAGCTGTGTGACTCAGGAGCCTTTGTAACTAGGGGTGCGCATCTTCACTGGCCTCACGATTCGATTCGATTACGATTATCAAGTCAACGATTCGATTTGATTCCGTGATGCATCACGATGCATCACGATTACAGCGCAAGTCCGCAGGTGCTCATGGTTTTCATAAAAAAAAATTAAAGTAGTCAGGAGAACTCCATTTTTTTTATTCTATCTGTTCTTAAGAAAGAAAGAGACAGCAGAGGAGCTCCAGGCTCTCTTCCAAAATACTAAAGGAGATGGTCAGAGCCTGCGGACATGCTACAGGAGATGATCAGAGACTGCAGACATGCTACAGGAGATGATCAGAGACTGCAGACAGACATGCTACAGGAGATGATCAGAGCCTGCAGACAGACATGCTACAGGAGATAATCAGAGACTGCAGACAGACATGCTACAGGAGATGATCAGAGCCTGCAGACAGACATGCTACAGGAGATGATCAGAGACTGCGGACATGCTACAGGAGATGATCAGAGACTGCGGACATGCTACAGGAGATGATCAGAGACTGCAGACATGCTACAGGAGATGATCAGAGACTGCAGACATGCTACAGGAGATGATCAGAGACTGCAGACAGACATGCTACAGGAGATGATCAGAGACTGCAGACAGACATGCTACAGGAGATGATCAGAGACTGCAGACATGCTACAGGAGATGATCAGAGACTGCGGACATGCTACAGGAGATGATCAGAGACTGCGGACATGCTACAGGAGATGGTCACAGACTGCGGACATGCTACAGGAGATGGTCACAGACTGCGGACATGCTACAGGAGATGATCAGAGACTGCAGACAGACATGCTACAGGAGATGATCAGAGCCTGCAGACAGACATGCTACAGGAGATGATCAGAGACTGCGGACATGCTACAGGAGATGATCAGAGACTGCGGACATGCTACAGGAGATGATCAGAGACTGCCGACATGCTACAGGAGATGATCAGAGACTGCAGACATGCTACAGGAGATGATCAGAGACTGCAGACATGCTACAGGAGATGATCAGAGACTGCAGACAGACATGCTACAGGAGATGATCAGAGACTGCAGACAGACATGCTACAGGAGATGATCAGAAACTGCAGACATGCTACAGGAGATGATCAGAGACTGCGGACATGCTACAGGAGATGATCAAAGACTGCGGACATGCTACAGGAGATGGTCACAGACTGCGGACATGCTACAGGAGATGGTCACAGACTGCGGACATGCTACAGGAGATGGTCACAGACTGCGGACATGGCACAGGAGATGGTCACAGACTGCAGGCATGGCACAGGAGATGGTCACAGACTGCGGACATGGCACAGGAGATGGTCAGACACTGCGGACATGACAACAGGAGATGGTCAGACACTGCAGACATGACAACAGGAGATGGTCAGACACTGGGACATGGCATAGGAGATGGTCAGACACTTGGGACATGGCACAGGAGATGGTCAGACACTGCGGACATGGCACAGGAGATGGTCACAGACTGCGGACATGGCACAGGAGATGGTCAGACACTGGGGACATGGCACAGGAGATGGTCAGACACTGCGGACATGGCACAGGAGATGGTCACAGACTGCGGACATGGCACAGGAGATGGTCACAGACTGCGGACATGGCAAAGGAGATGGTCAGACACTGGGACATGGCACAGGAGATGGTCAGACACTGGGGACTTGGCACAGGAGATGGTCAGACACTGGGACATGGCACAGGAGATGGTCAGACACTGGGACATGGCACAGGAGATGGTCAGACACTGCGGACATGGCACAGGAGATGGTCAGACACTGCGGACATGGCACAGGAGATGGTCAGACACTGCGGACATGGCACAGGAGATGGTCAGACACTGGGACATGGCACAGGAGATGGTCAGACACTGCGGACATGGCACAGGAGATGGTCAGACACTGCGGACATGGCACAGGAGATGGTCAGACACTAGGACATGGCACAGGAGATGGTCAGACACTGCGGACATGGCACAGGAGATGGTCAGACACTGGGACATGGCACAGGAGATGGTCAGACACTGGGACATGGCACAGGAGATGATAAGACACTGGGACATGGCACAGGAGATGGTCAGACACTGGGGACATGGCACAGGAGATGGTCAGACACTGCGGACATGGCACAGGAGATGGTCACAGACTGTGGACAATAATGCAGAGTTGTGGTGTGATGAAGGCACATAGAAGACAATTGTATGATATGGACTTGTGTCACAGCTCCCCCCCCTCCCCCTCTGTACTTACATGCTGCTCTGCCGGTGGCAGCCTGTAATGAGCAGGGCGATCTGCCTGCTCACCATCTCCCCCCCGATCTCCATTCGTGCGGCCGGTGTTCCGCCGGTTGTCACATCTCAGGTCAGCAGTGAATTCTCCCGGGAGAGCGCTCCGTGCATAAAGTTGTTATTAGTGTGTGTATATTCCGGTCATGTGACTCTCAGCCGCGCCTCCCTCCTCTCACGTCTCTCCTGATGTCAGCCCCGCCCGCCTCTCTTCTGACCTGATAGCTCCGGTCAGTGGGCGGAGCTGACACCAGGAGAGACTGAGAGGAAGGAGACGCGGCTGAGAATCACATGACCGGAATATACACACACTAAAAACAGCTTTATGCACGGAGCGCTCTCCCGGGAGGGGGCGGGGCCAGACATCGATTTTTCGGGTCGCATGCATCGATGCCGCATCGGGGACACCCGAATCGCGATGCATCGATGCTGCGATTAATTTCAGCAGCCCTATTTGTAACGCCATGGCAAACTGATCCATGCAGTGATCCTGCTCATCTAATCTGGAAAAAATATTACCAACAAGTGGATTGACTGCATCTTCTGAATTCATTGCCTTCGCCTACTGTCAGAAACTATGAATCAGACTGAGACAGAAGTACAATTAAATCACACTTGTTTAATAACAATAAAAAAGGTAAACAGTAAATGTAGTCAAAACATAGCCAGATTTCAGGAACCGGAATGGATAGTCAGACAAGCCAAAACATCAGGGAGCCAGAGAAGAGCATAGTAGAACAGCAAGCAGGATCTGGAGTCAGAAGGAATGTCAGTCAAGCAAGTCTTTAGCAGGAACACAGGAGAGCGTCTCTAGAGATGTGACCAAGGCGAAGGCAGAGATGATCTGGACTGGACGGCTTAAGTAGGCAGGACTGATGAGCAGGATATCATAAACAGGTGAGTCACTGTGGAGAGATAGGAGCTGGCAATTAGCCGACATCTGAGCGCCAGCTTTGAGAAGAAAGGGCAGAGCCCAGCCCTAACAGAAGCCTGAGCAGTTGGTATACCATCCGAGCTGAGGTGTGAAGATTCCTCCATCCCTTCTATCCAGTGATATAACCGTAAGCTGCAGCCGGTGCAAGTTGCCCGGGGGGAGTACTCAAAGCAGCATTGGCGGCACAATGGGCAGATGACTCGAAGGTCATCTATGCCTTGCACCTGACAATGGGAAAGTCCTGCTAAAGGCATGAACACTAGGCCTCTATCCAGCACAATGATAACCTTTTTCTACATATACATGGTAACGCTAAGGCATAGAAAACAACATGGAGATCTGAGCAGCTTTCAGGTTTTGGATGTTACATATGCCCCTTATCAGGATTCCAACCAATCTGGGAACAGTGCCTTACTCAGGAGCCAATAGGAAGGACATCAGTGCAGTCACATGCCAAGTCTTTAGGCAAGCCAGGGCAAGTTCTAGATACTAACTAAACAGCCATGGTCCCTTTAGGGGTGGTCTTCAGGTGCATGTGGTGGGATGAGTCATATAAGGGCCAATGAGAGTTGCAAAGCTAAAGGTGTCCCTCTGTGTGTCTGTGTAAATCCAGGAAGTGAACAGGCAGCAGCTTCACAGTTAAAATGGTTGCAGCCAGACTCAGAGGAGGGAGATTTCTGCAGCATATTCAGCAAGTACAGAATCACAGTATATATAAAATAATATGCAAAGTGGTTGGAGGGAAGCTTCAAAATGGCAAGGATATTTTTACTACAAATTATGTGAGCAGACTGCAGTTCCTCTTTAATGACTGGTTGCTTGTAGCTTGTTACTTCACTTAGTTACCCATACTAAATGCACTCTTCCACTTTGTCTTGTGAGTTAACCCTTTTCTAATAGTGTTACTTCATACCCCATAATGCAATTACAGATCCAAGTTCTTTGGAATATGCCAGAACCAACATGGGGCCCTTTGAGTAACCTCAGACCAGGCTTTTAACGAAAGCTTTACTGTTGAAATGCATCATGATAATAAAGAACAAACAGTGTATTTTCCAAAATCCTAACTAACATGATGTAGTGGCCAAGGAATACTCCATAAGCCCTAAGAGACTCCATATAGGCATTGTCTATGACTTGGATGCTGTCTGTGGTTTCCAGGATCTTCACATCTTCTTCCCGGCGGGACTCTACAGCAGTCCCTGATGAGCGATTGCAACTCTGTTTACTACTCCCACTATCTGCCCCCGATCTTATTGATCCTCCTATTTATGTAACACAGGTGGGCAGGCCAGAATCAAAAAGCTGGGAACTAGTCCAAAAGTGATTAACTCCTTCCCCAGCCTAGGCCTGGTTGCTGGAAACTAACTAAATGCATTTAAACCTGCCTACAAGTCTGCTTAATATCTGATGATAAAGTAACTGCTGGGATAAGACTTCTTTCAAGGTGGATCATTTTAAAAGGACCACACAATTCCACTTTAAAGCAAGGATGATGACACTACTGTACCTTCTCCTCGTCAACTAGTGGACACAATCCCATCTAGATATTCACTCTACAGCAGCAGTCCATAAGTACAAAGCAAGTGCTGGGCTTCCTTATCAGATAGACCAGTAACCACAACACACATTTAGGCATAGAAGGACACTGCAATTTAAAACATGTATACAATTATTGAATATAATGACAAAACATTTCAGTGTAAAGGTCCGTAAACTCTTTTAAAAAGTAAAATGAAAATTGTGCTAATATTTATTATTAAAAAAAAAAAAAAAAACACTGGTTTCCCTTGAATCACACATAATAACATGCAATCTAACAATAGGCATAAAGTGCAGACTATTAAAATTAATAACATGACCTACCATACTTTATGGAGAGATGAATGCAAAATATTAATTTACTCTGCAGTTATTAGAGAACTGCTGGGCTTAATTGTTGGTAGGCAAACAGTCTTGCTCTTCTAATGTTTCATTTATAGGTTTCATAAAAAAGTTGCAGAATAATGGTTAGAGCTACTGGACCAAACTATAATTTTATTAAAGAAAGGAACCGACACACCAACTGCACTTGTTTCATGATATTGTAAAATCTGGTATTTAGAGAGCCAGATTGGAGACATTGGAGGCTGTATATTGTACAGTAGAATGTATACAGCATGTAAAATTAACTAGAATAATAACATAATTGTGTCTCAAACAAATACAAAAATATAAAGCACAAAAATACAGAGTGGTGCATTGTGGAACCAGTATTGTGCAGCGGTGCCCCCGTGGGGTCGCCAACATCCACACATCACCCTGCTGGTCAGACTTCCATTTTAGGCAAACTTTCTCCAGACAATGAACAGTCTCTGGCTTGTTTTTGTTGTTTTTATTAGGGGATTAAAACAACAGGCTGACCATGGGTATATATAGGAGGCCTGCCCCCTGCCAATCTTAGTTGAGGATTGGTCAGGGCTCCCACATACACCCCATTTCATTCCAGCTCTCTGCCCTGCCTCTTTTCCAGAACCTTCTGAAAACTAGAGGGGGCGCCCAAGAGCTGAAGTACATGCCAGTCACCTGCTGCTACACTAAACCACTCCCCTGCCCCCAGATCAAAACAAACAGGCCTAGCTCACAGCTTAGGCCTGCCTAAATTTACCTGCACTGACAGTACAAAACAAACCCACCACTTTAGCACCTAACTACCTAAGGTAGAGGGTGCTACAATTGTATGCCATAGTATCCAGAATGGGATGTTTTGTAATGTGTAACATGTGGGAAACAGTGTTGACTGGTGTGCAGAATACAATATACAACACAGTGTACCGAGTGGCATATCAGAGTATGTGATATAGTGCACAATCTGGAAACAATGGAAAAAATGGCACTGAGCATTCAAAACAAAGTGTTGTAACATATGCAGTGCAGAGAGAGGAACAGTGTGCAATGTACAACATAGAGTACAGTGTACAGAGCAGAGTGGCAAGTACAGAACATATTGCAGTATGTAGTATAGAATGTACAACAGTGTTTAGAGTGGAGTGGGATGGAGTGTAAAATGTGCAGCACAGTTTGCAAAGTGGAGTAATAGAATCTAGAACATTTGGGGTGTACACCATGACCGTACGCTGCCGGCCTGAAACTAGCCTCAGCAGCACCCTGTAGGGCACTGTGACAGGCTTGACAGGAGAGAGTCATAAGAGCTAGTCTGTCCAGTGTTTACTGCTCTGTCCTGCTGGCGCTCCACAGTGGCAGTACAGAGCACTGTTGCAGGCTGGGGGGAGGGAAGCTGCACCGATGCACTAGCCTGCTCAGTGCCCTACTGCATGTCCTGCTATCACTCCATAGCAGTAGGACAGAGCACTGTGGCAGGCTAGCTAGGGGGGAGAAGTGAACACTTGAGATAAATTACTACTCTGCTCAGAGCCCTGCTTCTCTTCTCCATCTTCTCTGCAGTGCTCTGTGGTAGGCTAGATAGTAAACCCAGTCAAGGAGGAGCCTGGAGGGAGGAGGAAGAAACAAAATCTGGACTACGCATATTGCATAGTATAAGAAATGTGCTTAGCCAGACTCTGTCTCCCTCCCTGCTGGTGTTGTCCCACGAGGTCCTGTTGTGCTGCTAAGTCCTCATTGACCTCCAGGGAACAGTAAGTGCACAGTAAGTGAGGCTTATAAAGAACTATTTGCGTTATACAATGGGACAGTCAAGGCTTTCTGCTCTTATCGATATTATCAGTTGAAAGTGAGTTAGCGAAATGCATTGATTTTGATGATGTTATTCACAATTTTGCAGCTGTGAAGGTCAGGAAAGCAAAGTTCTGATTTAGTCAAGATTTTAACTAAATCCTTGTATATTTGTTCCTGTTTATTTTTGTGCTATTTAATTATTTATTATTTCAGTAAAGTTTAACATCAAAATAAACATAGTTCTTTAAAAGTTTAAACTTTGAGTTCCATTATTTTCATACGATATTGTTATTCAAATTTGCTAGTTGCTTGATAGTTGTCAACAGCACTACTATTGCCATTATATACAGTGTTATATGGGAAAAAAATGATAGGGTGGTGGGGGGTTAATGCCATGTTTTACCCCACCAGGTGAAACCAACCCTAGTAATGCCATTGCAGAGCAGAAAGGTTTGAGGCCTCAAAAGCTGTGCCTAAACATGGGAGCAGTCCTAGGAGCAAGAGAGGATTATAAGGACCCCAAATCAGAACACAGAGGTAAGGGCTGGGAGGCCTCAGAGTAGGAGTGAGCTTTAGGTTAGGGTAAAACATGAGTTTGAGGTGAACCCAAGTAATTCACAGTTTTGGGAAAACAGCAAACTAATACAGCTGATCACCAACTAATAATGCTTGTGCTGGCCTTTGTACTCTGGTCAGGTTGTTTAGAAGGGCTAATAATGGGATTTTTATTATGTGCCAGTTTTCTCTGTATAAAAGTCAGGATTTCCAGCAGCCTTTTGTCCGCGTGTGGAGAATTGGGGTAGATAGGAAGAGCAGGGAATTTCTGTGTTATACGGTGATAAATAGTGCTACATTCAGTGCTATAAGCAGCAATGTATTGTGTTACATTACAGTGAATTGCAGTGTGGTTGGCAATAGAGTGTGTACAGAGTTGGGGTTGGAATTAGGTGTTTTAGCTTTCGGTGGGAGGTATATTTCATTGTAATATCATTTTGCTTGGGTCTCTTTTTTTTTTTTCTCAGCATGATCTTGTTCTTGACACAGGAAAAGCTGCCCTTTGTTTGTGGCAAATCACTGAATATTTTGTGTGGTACAGTTTATATAGCACCACATTCTTAATTCCCCCATTGCCATAACTTATAATAAATGCATGCAACAAATGCTTTTCATGCACAGTTAGTAGTGGGCAAGAAGGTTCTTCAACAAAGTGATGGTCAGAGGGCACCTTTGAGAGGCAGTACATGTCTGGCTTTTCTTTCTGGAAGGGGGCATGCTATTCAGCCTGAGCACACAGAGGAGATGCAGAGTGGCTCACCAAGCCTTTCTCCTTCTCTTCCTCCTCCTCCCCCTCTTCCTCCTCCCAGGTGCATAGCAGAATATTTTTCCCAAGATCTGCAAGTGTGCCCTCTTCTATTTCCTCCTCTACAGATATTTTTCCCTGCCATCCCACAAACTGGAATGGAAGAGTCGGCGAAATTGTTTCAGCACAGCCTCAGCAATTTTCTGCAGGAGGATGTGCAAAAAATTCATGGTATTGTATGTTGAGGAAGAGGGTAGGAAGAGAGGAAAGATCCCTGGTGCTGCACATCCACAGAGTCCTATTCTGGTATTCTGGCTCCCGCCAGACCATGCCTCTAATGCGTTTCGCTCCACCCCCTTGAGCTTAGTCATGGGGATAGAGGAAGAGGATGCCAGGAGCAAAGAAGAAAGGGACAGCAAGCAGAGAGCAGCAATTAGGCTTGTTGATTTTGTTGAACGATTTGTACATGATTTTGTGTGTTGCATAGGGCCAGCCCATTCACTTTGTCACCTAAAAAGAAGCTCTTGCTTCTTTTTGGACGGCAAGCTTTATGCAATTTTGAAAGGCGCAGTGTGCCGTGATTGTGGTGCAACAATCGGGGCAGAATCACATTGCATTTGGGGTGCTATTAAGTGATAATGGAACCAAAATGCACATTGAGCATTGTGCAGCGATTGCCACATGATTTGGAATCGCATGCAGAATTTCTTTGATTATGCCTGCAATTCCAAATCACGAAGTGTAAATGGAGCCTTAATATTATTATTTTCAGGAAAGTGGGGATGATGAGATCACAGACCTTACCTGGGTGCCAGAGATTGTAGAGAAGTAAAATGAGGGACAGGCACAACAGCAAGCAAGACAAGATTTGGAGCAAGGGCAGCTTGCTAAGGATTAGAGCAATCAGCCACCATATTCCTCCAGATGGTACTGTCCCACAGATGCAGGCCATTGTTATCCCCGGGGATGTTTCACATAGCTCAGCAGTCTGGGCCTTTTTTTACACATTTTCTTCCAACAGGTAACGGTATGTCTATACCACTTTGCTAAAATTGAACAGGTATGGACATCCAACTGTAATGTACATACCGTTAGCACAAAAAATCTTTATCATGTCTTTGTTAGATTTTGCCACGTCTCATAATTTTTGTTAGTAGTTTGATAGTTCTTTTTACCTGCAAAAGGGAGAGGAATAGCTATGGGGCTAAATTTTCCCCTAGCTTGGCAAACCTTTTTATGTCCAGATGGGAATTAGATGGGAAACGATTTTTGATAAGACATGGAATAAATTGCTCTTCTATAAACTAATATAGATGATATTTTATTATTATGGAGAGGTGATGAGGCATGTTTAATGAATTTTATGTCATTATTAGAATACTAATGATCACAATATTAGTTTATCATTTACATGTAGTAAAGTTGAAGTGAACTTTTTGGATTTATATTTATGAATAATAATTGGAGAAATTTCTACCAAATCTTTTTTTTTGTCCTTTGTTAGAAAAAGCTACATCTCTTTACATCCCCATGGCTAAAAAATGTTTCCAAGGGACAATTTCGAAGAATGAGGTGCAATTGTGAAGATTTGTGACAACTTCATACATCAATCATCAATATTAAAAGATAGATTCCTGGAAAGAGGTTATTGTAAAACTGATATAGATCAGATTATACAAGGCGTTAAAAGTATGGATAGAGAAGCATTGCTAACTCTGAGTAATAAGGCATGCCCATTTGTTACTAACTTCTCAATACAACTGTCAGAAATGGTTTCACCTGCTGGTGGCACTGTCAGATCTATGGGCCACAGTACTGGTGTCCACCATCGGGTGTATCCCGGCAGTCTGGAGCCGCCATCATCTCCTGCAATCAGGCGTCACCTGAGACTGATTGCAGGAGGTGTACTTATAGCCGGCAGATGCATTGCCTTGGTATTGTTCCTTGAGCCCTGACCTGTATTTGCTATCTTTAAACCTGTATTCCTGTAACCTGTACCTTGTATCCTGTGTTCCTGAACCCTGCATCCATCCCTGGACTCCTGTCTTGCAGACTAATCCCTTCCTTCTGTTGTCCTCTCCCTGTCCTGTCCTGTTCTCTGTTCTATCTGATTGATCTCCCGTGTATGACCCTGGCTTGGTTACGTTTATGATTATATCTTACACCTGTGTATATGTTTGGTTTGGAGAGTTTTTATTGTGTTCCACCGTGGTTGGTTGCTGGTTTATTTTATTGTTTGTCATAACAGAGGTGCGTTTACTTAGGTGTATTATTTATCCACATATTAAATCATATTATTATTACTTTACATGCGTTTGGTCTTTCCTATCGCAGTCCACACATTTCTGGTCACACTGGTTCAAGACATAATACCAAGGCCATCCCTGACCAGAAGTGGCTGCACAGAGGAGCCATCTTGGTTCCGTTGTTTTTTTGCTAAAATGCATTCGGTAGTTGTCTATCTTTCTTCACTGGTGATGGAGGATAATAATTATTGCTGTCAGATATTGAAGGAGTGGGCCAGGGATCAATTTTTAGAGTGATTCTGTCTTGCCCATTCTCTAGTTGATCAGGGCAGTATGCTATTTGAAAACGTTCAGCCTTTGATTCAGGTGTGTGCAGAGCTAGCTTTGTCCAGTATTCCTAAAGGCTGTGATGACTTTTCTTCCCTCTTCAATACGGCTCAGATAGAATCTCTGGTGTGGTTATTGGAGGATGACTCTGCATATTTCTTTGAGCATTATTCAGCATGTTCCCAACAGGTGGTAGTGGAGTGCGTTAACGCAGTGCAGTCTCTTGTTAGACAGGCAGCATGTAAACTGGATTTTGTTAAAGTGACACTAAAGCTTCGTTTTTTGTTTTTTTTTTAAAGAGCAAACATGTCATACTTACCTCCACTGTGCAGCTCGTTTTGCACAGAGTGGCCCCGAACATCCTCTTCTGGGGTTCCTCAGCAGCTCTCGCGGCTCCTCCCTACATTAGGTAACCCCCTGGCAAAATCGCTCTCCCGGGGGATTACCTTGCGTCCATAGAAGCCGAATGTATGACTTGGCCCCACCCCCCGGGTCCTGGGTCATTGGATTTGATTGACAGCAGTGGGAGCCAATGGATGCACTGCTATCAATCCATCCATTGCTGGTGTGCTCGTCCACGAGACGAGATAGAGAGGGTACAGGTAAGTAAAATGGGGGCTCGGGGCTGCAGAATTACAGGAGGTTTTTCACCACAATGCATAGAATGCATTGAGGTGAAAAACCTTGAAGGTTTACAACCCCTTTAAGCCATTACTACAAGCATAGTCAGATATATTGCACTCAGCCTCAGTGAGCTTGCAACAACCTATTTTTGCTGCCAGACACCTGTGTGCTCTAATGTCTCTCTCTCCATCACCCACAGCAACCCCAGTCTCAGCCCAATACACCCTGCTACCAACTAAGTATCAATACCCTATTTCCACTTGCTGCACCTATCCTGCCTTTAACCCATCTGCCTCTTCTCTGCTGCCTGCAACAATCCCACAAAAATCCCCCCTAACCACTGCTCCCTCTTCCTTACCATATTCCAGCCCTTCTCTTCAATCAGCTGCATCCCCTACTTATAGCCCCGCAGACACTTACAGAACTTCAGTGGCTAAACCAAAGAAGAAACTGAAGTTTTTCCCAACCCATACAATCCTGCCATTATCCCAGCCTGCCTCCACACCAGCCAATCTGCTTCAGCCTGCTTCCACACCAACCGATCTGCTCCAGCCTGCTTCCACACCAACCGATCTGCTCCAGCCTGCTTCCACACTAGCCAATCTGCTCCAGCCTGCTTCAACGCCAGTCGATCTGCTCCAGCCTGCTTTCACACCAGCCAATCTGCTTCAGCTTGCTTCCACACCAGCCAATCTGCTTCAGCCTGCTTCCACACCAGTGAATCAGTTCCAGCCTGCTTCCATGCCAGTAGATCTGCTCCTACCTGCCTCCACACCAGCCAATCTGCTCTGGTTTGCCTCCTCACCAGCCGATCTGCTCCTGCCTGCCTTCATGAGGGTTGCCAATAGGGTTAGGCTAGCCTCTGATGGTCCTGAACTTGATGATCCACCTAACCCTGCCAACCTTCTGCATGCTCTCTGGCCTGATGCTCCAGTGTTTGTTGTTTAGCCTGATGTTCCAGTACCCACTGTCCAGCCTGATGTTCCAGTGCCCACGGTCCAGCCTGACGTTCCGGTGCCTACGGTCCAGCCTGACGTTCCGGTGCCCACGGTCCAGCCTGACATTCCGGTGCCCACGGTCCAGCCTGATGTTCCGGTGCTCACGGTCCAGCCTGATATTTTGGTGCCCACGGTCCAGCCTGATGTTTCGGTGCCCGCGGTCCAGCCTGAAGTTCAGTTGCCCACGGCCCAGCCTAAAGTTTCCGTGCCCACGATCCAGACTGATGTTCTAGTGCCTGTTTTCCAGCCTGATGTTTCGGTGCCTGTTTCCCAGCCTGATGTTTTGGTGCCCACTACCTAGCCTGCTGGGCCGGTGCCCGTTGCCCAGCCTGCTGGGCCGGTGCCCGTTACCCAGCCTGCTGAGCCAATGCCCATTACCCAGCCTGCTGAGCCAGTGCCTGTCACCCAGCCTGTTGAGCTGATGCCCATCATCCAGCCTGCTGGGCTGGTGCCCATCGCCCAGCTTGCTGAGCTGGTGCCCGTTACTCAGCCTGCTGATATGGTGCTTGTTAAACTGGTTCCTGATGCCCAGCTCGCTGCTGCCATTGCTTAGCCTGTTGTTCCAGTGTCCGCTGTTCAGCTTGTCGCTCCAGTGCCGCTGCCCGGCCTGATGTTCCAGTGCCTGTTGTCCAGTCTGAAGATCCGAAGCCCGATATCCAGCTTGATGATCCAGTTCCTGATGCTTGGCTTGATGTTCCAGTGCCCGTTGTCCGGCCTGCTGTTCCAGTGCCTGTTGTCCGGCCTGCTGTTCCAGTGCCCGCTGCCCGGCCAAATGTTCCAGTGCCTGTTGTCCAGTCTGATGATCCGATGTCCAGTTTGATCCAGTTCCTGATGCCCAGCCTGATGTTCCAGTGCCCGCTGTTTGACCTGAAATTCCAGCGCCTGCTCTCCAATCTGATGATCCGATGCTTGATGATCCAATTGCTGACACCCAGCCTGCTGTTCCAGTGCCTGCTCTCCAGTCTGATGATCCAACGCCCGATGTCCAGCTTGATGATCCAGTTCATGATGCCCGTCCTGATGGTCCAGTGCCCATCATCCGGCCTGATGTTCCAGTGCCCGCCGTCCAGCCTGATGTTCCAGTGCCCGCTGTTCAGCCTGATGTTCCAGTGCCTTTGCCTGCCATCATATCTGATGTGCCACTGCCCAGCTTGATGTGCCTCTGCCCGCTGCTCAGCTTGATGTGCCTCTGCCCGCTGCTCAGCTTGATGTGCCTCTGCCCGCTGCTCAGCTTGATGTGCCTCTGCTCGCTGCCCAGCTTGATGTGCCTCTGCCTGCTGCCGGGCCTGATGTCATGGACTTTTTGCAGCTACATCGAGGGGGGGTACTGTCAGGAATGGTTCACCTGCTGGAGGCACTGTCAAATCTATGGGCCGCAGTACTGGTGTCCACCAGCGGGTGTCTCCTGGCAGTCTGGAGCCGACATCATCTCTTGCAATCAGATGTCACCTGAGACTGATTGCAGGAGATGTACTTATAGCCGGCAGATGCATCGCCTTGGTACGCACAGTTACGCACTCTGAGGCACCTTTAATTGCTACACTATGAATGCTTCTTTTGTCATTGGTGGTACCATTGTGATGTGAATGCTGTTCTGAGACACATACCTTTGGCTAGCTCTGGCAGTGTCTAATCGTGTTTGACCAGAAATGAGAGGCATACCCTTAAATAGATACTAGGAGGATGATAAATTGCTGATAGCTGTTCTAATTCATAGACAGTAACAGTTTCTGGTGAATGTGCATTCTTTATTAAGATGGAGGTACATCAAAATGGACGATTCTTCGCGTGGTGAAGATTTTATTTATAATAGTTGGACAGACGATTCACTGGATTTTGCACATTGGATGAATATACAATTTTCCTAGATATATGGACACTAATAGGTTCATTGGTGTTTTTGTGTGAATTATATATTCAACAATTTTTTTTCTTCATTTATAGATATTTACATATGAGTATTATTTATTATCAAATTGCTAGTAATAGTTTGGAGAACTGAAATCACTATGCTTGAAATGCATCAACAACACAAGCTGTCTGCCAACTGTGATACACACATATGCTGGAACTCAAACTTGGCCATGCTGCAACATCTGCATCAGCAGGTCATTGACAGGTGTCTGAGAAATCAACTTTATACCTCTTCAATGGCTTGTAGCTCAGGACGCTTGCATCATCTTGTCATCGTTCAAAGAGGCGACCGGTATGATGAACCGTGATGAGTCGAGGATTAGTTACACAATTCCTCTGGTGTTCCTGCTGTGTCATACACTGCATGATGTCATAGACCGGACCCATTACTAAGAGGAGAAATACAAGAAGGAGGATTGAGTGGGTGGCAGGAAGAGGGAGGCATGGGGCACACTTCCAGGGGGATGGTTCACCCCTGCCAAACCCTGGAAGTTGAACATGGGTGTAGAGATATCATTAAGGACACTTTGGATTTGAGATAGGAAGGAGAGAAGTATTACTGGTGGCCACCCCTTTGGATTCTTGATACAAGAGGAAAATGACAGATCATGCTACATCCCAAAGGGAGCAAAAATGCACCACTTAGAATGGATACTGAGGAAGAACTTCTTAGCTGCATTTCCAGATAATGGTAGGTTCCCCTCTCATGCTGGATCAGCAATGCTTGCGAAACCCCTGTAGCTGATGCTAATGACTGATCTTTCCTTGTAATCCAACCCAAAATGAAAAGGAACCTTACACCAATACCAGGTTCTGCCATTTTTTCTTGACTGCTACCATTACCACCTTCTGCCACCTCTGCTGACTGGCCACTATTACCAACTCCTTCTGCCTTTGCTGGACTGCCACTGTTACCAGCTCCTGAAGCCTCTGCTGGGCTGCCATCATTACCAGCTCCTGCCACTTCCTCTGGTCTACCACCATTATCCGATGCTGTCACCTCTCCTGACCTGACACATTTTCAGGCTCTTGTCACTTCTGCTGACCTGTTACCATTACCAGCACCTGCCCCTTCTGCCAGCCTGCCACCATTACCAAATTTGGCTGCCTCTGCTGGCCTACCACCCTTACCAGCACCTACACCAATGGTGTCCTGGCACCATTACCAACCCCTGCTGCCTCTCCTGCCTTATTCTGGTGCTCTGGCACTGTAAAGGTTTCACACATAATGTTTCTGCAACTAGGTCTCAGCTGAAAACTTTAAATGTTTTGCTGCAGAGTAATTAATGCTCTATGTTGACTTGTGTGTGCTTTACTTCCATAAATAATACACTCAAATGTTTATTTCAAGATACAAACTGCCTCATCTCAGTCTTATCTAGCTGCCTACATGTGCTCCAGTGAATGTACAATATTTGTTTGTATTGTCTCCCCAAAAAATACACTCTAATTTGTGTACCTAGATAAAACCTCATCTCCCTCTGAAACTTTGGACCACTAAAGTTGCTTACATGCTATGAATTGGCTTTACAAAAATCATGTCTGTTTTCTTTAAAATAACACACTCTTATTGTTAATTCATAATAAAAACTGCCTTTATCTCTCCTTCTGGAATTGTTGACTATTAAAGCACATTACATGCTCTGTATCAACAATTTTGTGATAAAACCTGCCTCATAAGTTCCTCTGAAATTGCAGCTTACTAAAGCTGATTAGATACTGTGCATTGATTGTACCATATTTATGGCTATTGTTTATGAAATAATAGTGGATAACCTTCACCGCACCACTGTGATATGAGTAAAATACACGCTTACCAACTGGCAAGCTTAAGAAAGCTTGTGACCTTAACCCAGTCGGGGCCTTTCTTGAAATGGAGACACCACTAAACTGCTCCTTAGACTGTGACTGGACCACTAGCCTCCATAAAAAGGGGAACCTGGATGCGGGAGATGCTAAACTCCTATCCAGGAGTTGTTCTCACAGACAATACCCCAAAAAAGAGAGAGGAAGAGCAACATAGCGTAATCCTGGATGGATATTTATTTAAAAAATTTAAAAGTACACTTACAATGTGTTGAGTATAAATAGGCATAAGAAGCCGGCCGGCTACACACGAACACCCGTCCTACAGACGGTGAGTACGGCACGTCAGCACGTCAGCACGCCCGACGTACGTTTCGTCACACTTCTGACGTCGTCTGGGGCACGTGCCCCAGACGACGTCAGAAGTGTGACGAAACGTACGTCAGGCCCCAGACGACGTCAGAAGTGTGACGAAACGTACGTCGGGCGTGCTGACGTGCTGACGTGCTGACGTGCCGTACTCACCGTCTGTAGGACGGGTGTTCGTGTGTAGCCGGCTGGCTTCATATGCCTATTTATACTCAACACATTGTAAGTGTACTTTTAAATTTTTTAAATAAATATCCATCCAGGATTACGCTATGTTGCTCTTCCTCTCTCTTTTTTGGGGTATTGTCTGTGAGAACAACTCCTGGATAGGAGTTTAGCATCTCCCGCATCCAGGTTCCCCTTTTTATGGAGGCTAGTGGTCCAGTCACAGTCTAAGGAGCGGTTTAGTGGTGTCTCCATTTCAAGAAAGGCCCCGACCGGGTTAAGGTCACAAGCTTTCTTAAGCTTGCCAGTTGGTAAGTGTGTATTTTACTCATATCACAGTGGTGCGGTGAAGGTTATCCAGTTTCATTCGCTAATTATTTCTGGAAGAGACCCATGCTGGGGTTCCTCATCCGTTTCACCTTTGAAGATTGTCACTGTTAGAACTGTACTGACTCAATTGATCAGATTATGGACTTTATGCATTACTTATCACTATTGTGACATTTATTTATCACATTTTGGTTTACAGCGCTGCTTCTTCTAATTTATTTATTGTTTAGTGTGTGTATCTCACCTATAAGCGGCTGCTTTTTCTTCTTTTTTATTGTATGTCATTTATTACTTGATTGTGTTAATTGTTTAAGGGTATACAGCGCGGTGCTTTTTCTTCTTTATGAAATAATAGACTCTACTTTTTATGTTTTTAATAAAACCTGCCTTATCTCTCCCTCTGAAATTGGTGCCTACTAAATCTGCTTACAGGTTGTGTATTCCAGTTTTTTTTTGTTTATAATACACACACATTTTTTTCAAATGTACAATTTCTTTAGGATAAAACTGGATCTTGTTTCTGAAGTGTAGATTGTGTGTTACTGTGCACGCTATTTTGACATTTTGTTAAATTTTTAAGACACTGCAGTCAGACTTTACTGTAGAACTGTTTGGCCACTGCCCAAATGGTACAAACATGAGGGTTTTAGCTTTATTTTTTAGGGTACACTTTGGTATAGCTTTTAGATCTGTTGTGGCTGCTACTTCCATCTGTCGATTCAGGCCCAGGGTAATAACTCAGGTGTCATAGCCAAAACTACCATAAAAAAGCCCTTGTTTAGGTAGAAATGAATCAGGCTGAGGTTCTGCTGCTGTATTTTAATTGAGCAATAAAGTAAAATTAATTAAATGTATTACATACTTAAAATACGTGATGCCAGAATACAGTGTTGCTGATGCTGTTAATGAGATTAAAAGTGTTCCGTAACCCCACATGCAGCCTAAAAATATCTCCTAAGCAGGCAATTGAAATAATTGTTTTTTAGATACCAAATATGGCCCTGTATGTGTTTAAGAGTGTATTTCTTTGGTGGTACATGTGTTGGAATTTGGAATTGAATTCACACTCAGTAGCAGATGCCTCAATCTACTACACAGAATGTTGCAACCTGACTTTATACTACATTATATCTCTGTCTATGGTGCTGAATCTGGAAGACAACGTGACACAAATCAGTACTAACTATTAATTACTACAGTATCATATTGGAGCAAAGGAAACATGCCTGTGTAATTGGTAACAAGCTGTTATATCATGTTATATCATGTAATTTTCTAACCAGCACCATACATTTACAGAGTTATTTAGATTTCATACTATAGGAAACACTTTTTAAAAAGATTAATGTGTTTAGTCTCTAGTAGGTTGTGGAGCTGAACTTCATTAAACATTAACATTGTTTTATCTAGTAACTAGCAAACGTGTGCTCATTCCAGAATGGTAGAGGTTGGGGATATAACAAACAAAGCAAAAGAATTGTAGTATACTGTAATAAGGAGAGGAGTGCAGAGGTTATGACAGTGGGCTGTATATGCACAAGAGTAGTACAGAGAGTTTGACAGCAGACAGTATGTGCAGGAAAGAAGTGTGGAGATGATGCACTGAATAAATGTGAGGCATTATTTTCACATGCATTGGAGACTGGGAACTGTAACGTTAATGCACATACGCTAGGCATGCAGTGGTTATTACACATGTGCTGGGGACTGTCTGCTGGGGGGTAAATGCACATGTGCTGGGTACTGGCAGCTGAGAGCTAATGCACATAAGCAGAAGATGTAATCAGGAATTGATTTTGAGAAGTTAGAGCCTATACATTGAGTACTGAGTGCTAAGGGGTTAACCTACATTAGCTGGGTACTGGGAGTTGAGAGGTTAACATACGTGTCAGAGGACTGAAAACTGAAGAGATACTGTTATCACTTATGCACAGAGAAATTGACACTAATGGGTTAATGCATCTGAGTGGGAGCAGGGCGCTAAGAGGTTATTACTTATATGCTAGGGGCAGGTCACTGGGTTATTACACACAAGCAGAATATTCATCACTAAGGAACTGACACACATGTTCTTGAAATAGATGCTTTTTCTTTAAGGGCACTGAGAGGTTAATGAACAGTCTGGTCACAGAATGGTTAATGAACATACTTTACTGGTGTAAACCTGGCTAGAAAGCTCTGTGTACCAGAGATGCATCTACTGAAGAGTGTTGGATACAGATAGGAGACCAATGTTTGTCCTAACACACGCAAACACAATACTGAAATATATGTTGGGAATTAATGAGAAACTTTTCTACTGCAGAGAGAGGAGGGGACACAGTCTACTGCTGAGCTGAGCTGAACTTCCAGACTGTATGTCTGAGCTCAGCGTGCAGAGTAGGTGGGGTGGACAGGGACAGTGTAGTTGGAATATGTGACTACAGATTGAGGGATCTCTGACAGGGATTAGCTCAATGTAATCGGATCCAGTTTGATGCAGGTTCCCCCCTCTTTTCCTGCAGCCTGCCAGGTTGCGTGCTCGGATAAGGGTCTGGTATGGATTTTTGGGGGGACCCCATGCCATTTTTTTTTTTCATTTTGGTGCGGGGTTCCCCTTAAAATCCACACCAGACCTGAAGGGCCTGGTATGGAATTTAGGGGGACCCCCACACATTTTTTTAAAAATTTTGGTTTTGGTGGGGAAATTCCATGCTGTTTTTATCAATGAACTTTTATGTGTATTGCCGGACCGACAATTCATTATAGCCGGAACTAGCGATAGTAGTTTTACATGACTTTTTTTCCTTTAGAAATGTCATTTTGCTGTCAGACTGTTCTAAACACGGGGAAACATGCGCCATTTTACAGGCATACTATAGACACCCCCAGGTACGAAATTTAAAGGAATATTACACTTTTATTGTTTCACTTTAAGCATTACTAAAATCACTGCTCCCGAAAAAACATCCATTTTTAAAACTTCTTTTTGCATTGATACATGTCCCCTGGGGCAGGACCCAGGTCCCCAAACACTTTTCTGACAATAACTTGCATATAAGCCTTTAAAATGAGCACTTTTGATTATTCATGTTCGCGTCCCATAGACTTTAATGGTGTTCGCGTGTTCAAACAAATTTTTTGCCTGTACGCATGTTCTGGATGCGAACCGAACCGGGGGGGTGTTCAGCTCATCCCTTGCCACCGCTACCAGATTTTCCATGACCTCTCCCAGGCAACCCTGGCAAAATGGAAAGCCATGAGACTTCACCTTCAGATCCTTCAACAGCATTTAATTGCCTACAGGTGGGGGTTCCCCTTTTCCATCCACTTCTCCCATAAAGGGTCACTCTACCAGTGCAAGTCTGACGAAGAACTTACACTCCAAGAACTATGCCTGGCACCTCCAGACCCCGCTGCCATGGGATCTTGTCGCAGATCTGCTTTTCATTCTCAGAGGAAACTCCAATGCCCACTTGCACCGACAACATCCTCAAGTATCCATAAATGGAGACGATACATATCACCTGCCCATGCCATGCCATGGCTCCTGAAGTCTCCATGGACTGACCGCCTCTTCACTTCTAGATGATACCTCTTCCATCACCTTCCAGGAATATCCTTATGGGATGGATAACCTAGCTTGCAACACCCATGGGTTTCTACCTGCCTAGGTTTGCCTCTTTAATGATCTGTGTACCTTCATTTCCTAAGCTGCTCTCCTTCCCTTACTCTCCCTTCTCCTCTCTCCATTCCCCCTCCCTACTACCTACCTTTCCTCCCCCCTTTCCTCCTCTCCCTCCCACCCAATGTTATTTCCTTGTATGCATATGTTCATATGCCCTAGGTTCACACTCTGTATAGCCTGAATCACTGTGTCCCGCTATACACACAATGCCACACGCTCAGGCCCTGAGTTCCACAGATCATTAATGTTATGCCGATTACATGTTTTTGATTGTTCCTGCAGTTACTTGTTACTGCCCTCACCTGCTACTCTACATACTGCCTGGTCATGTATAAGGACTGATTGTCCCCTGGCCCATGAAATATTATCCACACCGCACATGTTGATATTTGTTTGTTGTTCATGTAATTGTTGCAGGTCGAACCTGCTGACATTCTCCCACTCTACTGTTGACCCATTCTTCAACTTTGTTACAGGGGACCCCTTGCCAGAACATGGGTCTCCTGCAACATATCATTGCCGGGCTCTGCCTTTTAACATATTAACTTCTCCTGTTATGTTGGCTGTACGAATCCCAGAGACTGTTTATTACCCTCCCTGTCCACGTATACTCACACAGGGTATTCCACGGACCAACCTCCGTCCTTGTGGGTTATTTTACTGACCTACCAGTGGACATCTTCTCTACCCCACTAAACCACATTCAGATCCTTACTGACCCTAACTCTCAACCCCCCCCTTTTTTTTTTCTTTTTTCCCCCCTCCTCCTCCCCTTCTCTGCTGAGGTTCACTCTCCTCTCTCCAATCTAAGCCCCCCCCCCCACTAGGGGTGTTTAGCTAGCCTCAAACCTCAATCACTCCTAGTCCCTAGCCTTTTCAGCTTTGGTTATGGCTCTGCTCAACATTCTCACACTCAACATCCAAGGCCTCAACATCCCCAACAAACACACTAAAGCATTTTGCTCATTTGCATTCGCCAAGGCACATGTGGCTCGTTTGCAGGAGACACACTTTACGCACATATCCAAGCCAAAATTCTTTGGCCGCCACTACCCTCAGGCATTCACAGCTTCAGCATCCTCTAAACAAAGAGGACTGCTCATTGCTTTCCTTCACACTACCCCTTCACACTTCTGGAGCAGATCTGAGATCTGGAGGGTCGGTACCTCATCCTGACCGGACATCTACTTGATAGCGAGGTAACCATAGTTTCATACTATGCCCCTAACAAACACCCAATCTGCTTTCTTTCCTATCTGCTAACAGTTATTGACTCACATAAAAGAGGCACCCTCGTAATCTGTGGCAACTCTAACCTCCTGTGGCGATTCTAATCTCCTGCCCCTTCCTCCCCTAGCCCTACTGGTCTCGTCCCAGCAACTCTTATGCCCCATACACACGATCGGACATTGATTGGACATTCCGACAACAAAATCCATGGATTTTTTCCGACGGATGTTGGCTCAAACTTGTTTTGCGTACACATGGTTGCACAAAGTTGTCGGAATTTCCGATCGCCAAGAACGCGGTGACGTACACCACATACAACAAGACTAGAAAAGGCCAGTTCAGAACCAAGTGCGGCACCCTTTGGGCTCCTTTTGCTAATCTCGTGTTAGTAAAAGTTTGGTGAGAGACAATTCGCGCTTTTTCAGACTCGTGGTTTTCAGATCGTTTTCTGCTGTTCAGTTTGTGCTTGTGGGTTTGTATCTGCTCTTCAGTGCGTGCAGCAAGTGACGCGTGACTCTTGTCATTCTGTTCTTGTTCGCTCGTTACTGTTTTTCAGGTCGCTCTTCACAGGCCTTGCTGTTCTTCAGTGCATTCTGTTACTTCGTTCTGAGCAGCCGGCCGTTTTCTAGCCATGTTGCGTGTACGTACTCCTTGTCGAGTTCGTGCTGTGCGGGGGCTTGGTGTTGGGGTCCTGACCTTGACACAAGTCCAGTCCATGAACAGGATGGGGAGGAGTTCATGGACCAAGAATTGGTTGCTTCAGCGTGACCAGTTCTGTCATATGCCTTTGCTCCGTGAGATCCGTGAAAATAATCCTGATGATTTCAGGAACTTTCTCCGGATGACGGACCCTGTATTTCACCGTTTGTTGGCTTTGCTGACCCCCTATATCAGCAGGCAGGATACCTGCATGAGGCAAGCCATCACTCCGGAGCAGAGGCTCGTCGCCACCCTGCAGTACTTGGCAATGTGTAGAAGCCTGCAGGACTTGAAGTTCTCGACAGGCATCTCCCCCCAGGCTCTGGGGATCATTATCCCAGAGATCTGTTCTGCCATCATCCAGATCCTGCAGAAGGAGTATATTAAGGTAAGATTTTTATCATTTAATATCACATTTTATTGTATTTAATGTTTCATAATATATTGTATTTCTTTCCTCATTCCCTAATTACCATGATTGGAATATGCTGTGAATGTCCCCTTTGTCCTCATGCATGCTTGATATTTTTGTAATTATTTTTGTTGTCCTTCATACATATTTGCCTTCACTTACCTCCCCAGCATGGTCTCCTGGCCCTATATTCACCTCATGTAGTCACTTAACAATGTATTTTATCAGCTCCATAGTAGTGCTTTAGCCCAAACACCCCTAAAATGTTTTGAAATGTGATTGGTGCTTTAAATTCAGGCAGAGTGCCAGAGGCTTTTTTGGGGGGTCCCCAAATCATTTGACTATACTGCCTAAATTCCTGTATTCCTTCCTGCCTCTTCCGGTGCCAATCCCATCTGCTCATCTCAGAAAACTCCAGACTGACCTCCTAAACTTCACATGGAACTATCAACCTTACAGAATAACCCGTACCGTCATGTTTGCCTCCCGCAAAGATGGGGGTTTGGCCTTTCCACACCTCCACCGTTACTACCAGGCTGCCCAATTAAGAGCTATTGCATCCTGGGTTACCCTCCTGGCTTATAATCAGTGGACCCAAATAGACAAATTATGGTTGGCTCCCATCCATCCAAACAACCTACTGTGGAACTCCAATGTCGATGTCCCCTCAAGCTCCCTACTACATACTATAAACTTGTTAAGAACCATTTGGAGACAACTAAACCGCAAGACTCCCCTTCAACCTGAGGCCTCCCTACTCACGGCTTTCCTCTACAACCCTAAATTGCCAGACAGCTTAACCTTCCAGATGATAGCCCCATTGTTACAGAGGAATCTTTTTCACTATGGACACCTAGTGGACCCGGTGTCGAGGGTCCTACTACCCTTTGACAAACTCAGAACTAAGCATGACCTACCTCGTAGTGCCTTCTTTGGCTACCTCCAGATTTGGCACTACGCACTTACCTTCACCCCAACCCTCCAATTCTCCAAGCCATCCCCATTTGAATGCTTAATCCTATCCGGCCCCACCCAAAAAGGACTGACCTCAGACATATATAAACTTTTAAACTCCTATGATATGGGGAAACATAGATACATGCGTAGATGGGAGGGCCAACTGGGAGAGGAATTGTCCTCCAAATAATGGTCCACTATATGGTCTTGTGCGGCCAAGAGCTCTATGTGCACGCTCTATAAGGAGAACATGTACAAAGTGCTCTTTTACCGGCATCTAACACCATCTCGCCTACACGCTATATATCCATTGGCCTTGGATCGCTGTTGGAGATGTCTCCAGGCCCGGGGCACGTTATATCATATCTACTGGAGTTGCCCAGTCCTTCAGCCTCATTGGCGATCGGTCAGGGAGCTTCTCCATCAGCTGTTTGAGGTGGATATCCCTCTCTCACCCAAATTTTTCTTATTATGCCTCCCCCCTAAATTACCCAGTTTGGCTAAAAAATTGGCCAAACATATAGCAACAGTGGCTAGATGCCTAGTGGCCCTTCAATGGAAACAATGTAATCCCCCAACACTTTCTGACCTCTATACCAGGATTAAGGATGTGGAAGTCATGGAGTCCATGACTGCTAGATTGAGAGATCGAATAGAACTACACTCGGCGACATGGGATCCTTGGCATCGGCGGATGGAGCCATCCTGAATCTATGAGACCCCTCCCCCACTCTGTATACCATGCCCACTCAGGGCCCGGGAGGGACAAGCCCATTGGGGCCTTCTCTCCACATCTTTCTCCTCCTCCTTTTACTTTCCCACTCTCCCTTCTCCCCTTTTTTTTCCCTGCAGAAAAGCAGACTACGCATTTTACTCATAACTGCACATGTTTATGGAATGTATGACAAGAAGAAAAGAATCTATTACTACTGCTTTCCCGATATTCCATTCCTGGGCTGTGCAGTGTTGTGATTTAGCTAACTATGCCACTGGACATTGTGTAAGAATTGTTGTATTGAGACAATTTATACCCCTACCGGAGATGTTTGTTTCTACTACCCTCCTCTTTTTCTTCACTTAACTGTGTTTTATATTTTTGTATTGAAAACGCTAAAATTCAATAAAAAATAGTAAATTATAAAAAAAAGACATTGAAAAGGCCATCAAAGACTACATTACACATAATACATGCACTGATATATCCCCCCCTAACCTTATGGTCGCCCATAAGCCGGTCATCAGAGGGGTGTGTATTAGTCAAGCCTCTTACCTCCTCAAGGAGAAATGCCTCCAACACAAACGATTAGAGGAAACTTTCTACCATGCTTCAGCAACCTTCCATCCTGCCCCTCCACCAAATCCAAACAAACACATCTAGAATTAGACTTCTTTTTGACAGAAGCAGCAGAAAAAAACCTTCGTAGAGCCCGACACCAGTTATATATGAAGTCAAATAAGCATGACACCTTCTTGGCTATTGCACTTCGCAGAGCCGAATATGCCCCCAAACCCATTAGACTTAAACTCTCCACTAATACCTACTCCAGCAACCCCCTAAAAATCATCAGAGAATTCCACAGGCATCTGGCAGGACTTTACCAAGACCCCACAACTTTTGCCAATGCCTGGGCAGCCGCCCACCTCTCTTCCCTCCATGTGCCCACTCTCACCTCTTCACACAGAGAGAACCTCGACTGGCCTATCACAGTAGAAGAAATATACTCAGTGATCAAATCCCTAAAGGCCAAAGGCCCAGATGGCCTATCGGCCACTTACTATAAGAAGTTTGCTCACCTTCTCTCCCCCCTCCTAGTAGATGCATATAACTCCCTAATAAAAATTGGCCACACTTTCCAAGCTTCTCAAACCCCATACAGATGATTCCACATGCTCTAACTTTAGGCCGATCTCCAGCCTCAATTTGGATGTCAAAATCCTTGCAAAAATTCTATTTGCCTAAACCCCATATCGGCTCTTTAATACACAAGGACCAGACATGGTTCATCCCCTCTCGTCAAGCTGGCGATAACATCTGGCGCGCAACTCTCCTGAGTTACGCTGCTCACACGTGGCGCATCCCTTCTTGTTTTGTCTCTATAGACATATGCAAAGCCTTTGATACACTCTCCTGGCCCTACCTGAACCTAATCTTGCACCGATGGGAGTTTGGCAATCATTTTTTGCAATGGACATCAGCATTGTACTCAAACCCTACAGCCTTTGTTTCCTATGCCGGCTACCGCTGAGATCCCTTTCCTGTAGAACATGGCACAATTCACTCCAAATGCACCTTAACAAGGTCCTCCCATTTCCATGAGCAAATAAATACATCCCCTACCTAGGAGTTAAACTTACCGCCAATCCCACAGACCTCTACCCAGCAAACTACCCTCCTATGCTCTCCCACCTCGGGTCTCTACTGTCCAAATGGGTTACATTGCCACTATCCTGGATGGGCCGTATCACAGTTGTGAAAATGTCCATTCTCCCAAAACTTCTCTACCTATTCCGAGTTCTCCTCATTACTGTACCTTCACACTTCCTCCAAATTTTGCAGCGTCGCACATCCTCCTTTATCTGGAACAAGCTCAGACCCTGATTACCTAAGCCTACTCTATATACCTCCAGAATTAGAGGAGGCCTCAGTGTTCGAAACTTTTAAAAGTACTGTTACGTTGCACAACTGGCCCAACTCCTAAAATACCATGCCACAGCAGAAACCCCACTGTGGGTAACCATAGAATCAGTGGACTGTGATACTCTCTCCACATCTCCTTTGGTTGGCCCCTGCCCTACATACAGTAGATCCATCATCAACCCGGTTACGAAACATAGCCTCACCATCTGGGATAGACTGAAGACCCGATTTGACCTCCAATGCCTCATAACCCCCTACTCTCATTCCTCTGTAATCCATCATTCTATCCAACCTGGTCCACCCCAGCTTCATTCTTGGCTTGATCGAGAGCTGGCCTGATCAGAGCTCACCAATTCTTTACGTCCACCAACTTCAAAACCTTCCAGACTCTTTGCGAGTCCCATGACATTCCCTCCTCTGAACTCTTCCGATTTTTCCAGATCAAACATTTTCTCACACCTTTTACCCCCTCCGATCCCTCCGACACAGGTTTAACATCATTTGAAAGGACGTGTAAGTCCGATCCTCACAGACGAGGGCTAATTTCTGAGCTTTATACCTTCCTAATTGCCCCAGAAACTGCGGAGCCTCCAGAAAATGTGAGCAGTTGGGAAAGAGACCTCAATCACATGTTTGACCAGGCTGACTGGTCATCTATCTGGCAGGCGACTAAATCTTCATCCCCCAACATTGCTGCCCTGGAAACTAACTACAAGGTGCTCACCAGATGGTACCTGGCCCCCTCCAGAATACACAAATTCCTTCTGCAATATCCGTCACACTGTTTCTGCGGCTGTAACGAGACAGGTACACACCTCCACATATGGTGGGACTGTCCCATAGCACAAGCCTTCTGGTCAGAGATGTTTTCAATCTTAACAAAACTATTTGCCACCCCCCTACCACCTGAACCAACAGTGGCTCTCCTGAACAACCAACCCATGTCCTTCACTCATCGCCAATTCAAATTACTACTATATGTCACTACTGCCACCAACATAACGAAAGCTTGGAAAACACCTACATTGAATATACTAGCAGCACAACACAGAATCACCCAAGCTATGATACACGCTAAGCTAGAGGCAACATTGCTGGACAAAATCCCAAAATTGAACGCTTTGTTAACCCACTTCTTACCCCCTGGTTTGGATGAGACATTATTGCGCCCATAACCAAAGCGACTTGCTTCTATAGAACCACCCTCTGAGCCGGCAGCCCCACCCCTATACAAACACCCCCCATTTTTTAAATTTTTGTCTCCTCTTTTTCCCTATCACCCCCCACATTAATTCTGTTTTATTTCTTGAAAGGCCACTTGGCCCCCATGATCCATACTGAATTTTATTCACTAACATATTGTATCCGCTTCGCACATACTACTTCTACGTTATACTGTGTGCCTTTACCCTGGAATCAATATTTCCATTCTCCCACACCGTTTTTATATAGGTACCTTAATAGATGGGCCTGATGTCTCCCCCCGTGGCACAGATTGTTCCCATATGGTGTGTCGGGGGATACCTGACAATGCATCATACTTCCACTTTAGCTTCTGATTTGCTCACACTGATTGCATATGTTGGTTATTTTTACCTTGTTATTCATACCTCATAGCAAAACTTTTTGAGAGATCCTACTGTATACTTGACAAACTTCACTTTATTATTGTAATGCCTGTAAAGCTTCAATAAAAATTTGTAACAAGAAAAAAATGATTGTCTACTTCCTATGATTGAAGATTAAAAAAAATGTACAAAAGCACACCTTGTATGGCTTTGTTGGGTATGCCAATTTCTGAGGCAGAGCAGGCACATAGTAACTGGAAATAAAAAAAAATATATTATTTAGGATGCTAAAGATGGAAAAATGTTACAGATTTGCACCACAGCTATTAAGCCTGTATGCAAAGTCTTTGATTTCAGAGTCATTGAGTGATTATATTGCATCTGAAAATACAAAATTAACATCCTAGTTCATAGATTAACAAGGAAAAATGGTATGGTTTTGCACTAAAGCTTTTTAAACCTTCTCTGACCCACCACAGTTTCTTAGGGATTGATCAAGCATAATGCATCTGGAAAGAAAAGAAAATGAGTGTTGATTTTTTTCAAATTTAAATCAAATAAATTGCACAGATGTGCAGCACACTGAGGTAGAGTGCAAACACCTTACCTTTTCTTTATCTGGAAATAAAAAAAGTATGATTTTTTTTGGAAACTGAAGATGGAAAAATGTTACAGCCTTTCAACAGAGCCTTTTCGAACAGGTCACAATTTTAAGCCTTTATTGGATAGTTTTCATGGAAGAGAGAAATCCTGAAAAAAATAAATGCATGTATTTTTTTGGAGACAGAAAACAAAAGATATTAAAACAAGATCTCAAAGGTCTATGGACAGACTGCAATTTATGAATGACTTAGTGGGCATATTGCATCTGTAAATAAAAAATTGGGGGCTTTATTTGTTAGAATAAGAGGGGATTCTTTTTTTTATTTAGCTCTACAGTTATTAGGCCTTTCTGGACAGGTCACAAATTCTTAGATATTTAGCAAGCATTTTGCATCTGGAACTAAAAAAACATTGTCTATTTGTTTCAAATTAAAAAGAAAAAAAAAACAGCACACATTTTTTACCACAACTTTGCAGTCTTTATTGTGGGGGAGAGCTATCACATTATAGGTTGTTAAAAACTAAAATGTATTGTTTTGGAGACTAAAGAGGGAAGAAGGTTAAAGATTTGCACCACAGATATTAAGCCCATATAGTCATGTTCAGGGCTTTTTTTTTTCGGAGAATAGGTGCAGGAACTCCCCCCATCTGAGTAACCCCTTGTCTCTGCCCCCTACCCACCTCTGACCACCGTCCCTTGATTCCACCCCCTACCCACCTACCAGTACTGCCCCTTTTAGAGAATACAGAACCAAGTATCATTTTGTGGTGCTAAATCATTTGTATGGAACATGGTAATGATAAAAAGAAAAGCAATAAAATAAATCCCCTGCAGCCAGCAACAATAGAATCCCAGCAATAGATCCCCACACAACAATAGATTTCCCCAGCAACAATGGACTCCACCCCAACAACAATAGATTCCCTGCAGTAATGGTGAACCACCCACAACAAAATATCACACCCAGTAACAAAATATCCACCCAAGCAACATTAGACCCCCCAGCAGCAACAACAGATCTCCCAGCAGCCAGCAACATAAGACCCCCCCCCCAGTAACAAAAGATTCCACATCAGCAACAATAGACCCTCACACAAAATCAGATCCCCACCAGTGACAATAGATCCCCCAGCAGACAACATCAATAGACCCACCAGCACACCCTACACCCCATGCTATTACATACATTAAGTGCTGGAGGTGCCAGAACTGCATTCTCCCGCGTTCCTGCTGAAAAAAGCCCTGATCATGTTGTAATTTCTGAGCAACTGAGCAGATATACTGTATTATAATACTCAATAGTGCAGCGCTAAGCAAACAAATAAATAAAAAGAGTTCATGAAGAGCAGGACACACAAGTTCCCAAAGTAATGTCAAGATGTGCATCTATGTATTTTCTTATGGCTTACTCCGTGCAGAACCTCCACCACAGGAAATGCTAGCAGCTCATCTGAATCAACAGATGGGTCAAATGCGCATTCCCATACAGGGTGAATGATGTGATGGTGTGCTCTCCTGTAGTGAATGGGAGGTCCTATATGCTTGAGATCAAAGGGTTGAGCGGGCTGGGATGGATGCACCAACCTATACCCTCCTCAGTAATACAGACCGGAACTCCAACCTGTCTTTCCCTTTTTTTGCATTCCTTCCAACAAAGCTTCCATCATGGAGCGATAAACTTCCAGAACCAATACCCGCTCATAAACCTGTAATCAAAGTCAGTCTATTTCTATCGGCCAGCATACATCTGCACACTGCTCTATATTGTATTGCATCTGAAAATAAAAAAATCTGTGGTAAATAGACTATAAAAAACATAAACCAATGTTTCCCACACCTCTGAAGTTTCTACGCCTTTGAAGCCTTTATTAGATAGGTCAGGATTTCTAATGAAGATTGCAAGCACATTGCATCTGTTTTATTTTGGGGAGTGAAGATAAGAAAATGTTAAAGATTTGCACCACAGTTATCATGCCTGTTTGGGCAGGCTGACATTTCTGAGCATGCACATTGCACTTCAAACAAAAGATGAGATTTGTTTTGTGTACAATTGAATATACAAACAATGAATAGAATTAAATAACACTTTTGAAGCCTTCAATGGAATAGGTCATAGGACTTTTCTGAGAGAGAAAGTCAGCGGATCGCATCCAGAAGCAAAAAACTGGCTTCCTCCTTCACAGATTGAATACATAAAAACTTGACAGGTTTGCTGCTAATACTTGTTGAGGAGGCTGCTTTTTCTGAGTGAGAGAGCAGGCAGATTGTAAGCAATTATTTTCTTGAATCAAAGCGGTACATGTTAACATATTAGCACCACAGGATGCTAAATTTTGGCTGTACAACAAGCAGATTGCATTTTTCAAAAATTGTTGTTTTTTTTTTAAAGTCAGTAGCTACAGTATTTGTAGCTGCTGACTTTTATTTTTTTTCCCCAGGCGGAATTCCCCTTTAGGTTGAATACATTTCCTTATTCCCAACTGACTTTGTTTGTTGGGCCATGCACATATAAATGAAATGAATAGTCCCTCAATTCCAACCCTAATACAAAAAAATCTATATTAGAATACTCACTATATGCTCCCTAAAATAAAAACTTGTGGATCCGAATCAAATTGAATTATTACTTATGTTGTTATGTTATTTCGGATGCTTCAACCACTAACTAAACTATTGCATCATGTCAATCAAATGAAACAAATGGATACAAATGAATTTGTTGTTTTCGTTATAATTGATTTCACATTCGTATTTCGGCATTGCAAATCTCTGAATCACGCAAATTTTGTCTGAAATTAGATTCTTAACTAAACTAATCACAGATGTCTATAAGAGAATAATTTAATTAGAGATTAGGTCTGTTTTAGCTGAAAATACTGCCTAAAACTGTTTTGTTTCAGACACAGGTTTTAAAAAAATCACATATATCTGCAGAACAGATCATTTTGGAGGCAGAAAGTTGTCTTTATTCAGCCAGAAATATGAATAACAAATGTGCTTTCTAGAAAAATACCATAGAAAAATCATATGTATTAGTTAAAAAGAATCTCATCTGTTTCAATGGCAGGTAATCTTGGAGACAGGAGGTAGTCCGATTTCATTATTAAAAAAAGAAATGAAAATGTATTTGTGTACTTTGTATGGTTTCTCTTATAGTTGGCATGTTTCAGACATACATATTAAATGAAACTGCATTGTTAAAAAAGCTTTTTTTAATTATCTGCTGAATTACGTTGTTTAAGATGTGATGGGGCTTTGCTCAGAGTAGACATATTTCACCCAGAAAAAAATACACAAAACCCCATTTTTCTAAAGTTACTGTATACGAATTGTACACATTTGAAGCACAGAAGCTCATGCTTTTTATAAAAGGAGGCACTTTTTGAGGCAAGGAGTAGGCATTTATCAAGCAGAAATATGAAATACAAATTCCTCAAATTTTTTATAAAACTTAAACAGATTCGATGCATTAAATCACAGATTTTTTAATCCAAGGACATCTCAGAAGCAAGAATTTATATTTCAGGCAGAAAGAAAAAGAAAACTAGACTGGTATTTTTCAAAGACACTGTATTAAAATGTAGTTAAGGAGATAATCTGTAAGTAATCTGGTTGGTATTTTCATTGTTAGGGTAGGGGGTGTGGAGGGGGAAGGGGGGCCCTAAGGGGGGGATGGAGAGGGAGGGAGGAGAAAGAGAAAGGGGAGAGAAAAAAAAAAAGGGGGGGGGGGAAGCGGGGGAGGGGGGTTCCGTCTCTGACTCCTCTTCTCGATAAATCTGAAAGAGTGGGGGTTCCTGGTTCTGTTTACCGTGAGGGTTTGTTTTGGAGTATCTGGGGGAAATCTTGGGCGAGTGTTGTGATTCGTGCGTTAAATTAGTTTTATCCCCCCGTTTCATTCTTTGTTTCTAGAGTTGTCCCCTCTTCTCTTTTCTCTGTACTACGTCTTTGTATGGTGTTAACTTGGGTTGGTTTAGAAGTTCCCTGTTATTTTATGGTGGTGGTTCGAGTGCTCTGTAGTATGCGGGTGTGGTTTGGAAATGTATCCAGCATGCCCATTTTGTACTGAATTTCGAGGGTGTGTCTCGAGATATGTGAATTAGCTCTTCCATCTCATCGGTTTTACGTATTCTGTGAAACCACTCTTTGACTGTGGGTACTCGGGGGGAGCCCCAGTATATGGGTATACATTGCCGTGCTGCATTGCTCATGTGTAATGTCAGGGACTTATGGTATGTCTTGTGTGGTTGTGGGGAGTGGTGAAGGAGAAACTGGGCTGGAGTTAGAATCAGTTCATATGTGGTGACTTGGGAGGTGATTCTACATACTTCTTTCCAGAAGGTTTGTATTAGGGGGCACGACCACCATATGTGTAAGAGTGTTCCTTTGTCTTTGTGGCATCTCCAGCATTTATCTGGTGTGGAGGGGTAAAGTCTATTTAGCAGTACGGGTGTACAGTACCAACGGGATTGAATCTTGTAGCCGTTTTCTTGTGTGCTGACATTCAAGGAGCCCTTATGGTTATTTAGAAAGATGAATTCCCATTGTTCATCAGTAAGAGAAAGGGATAGATCTTCTTCCCAGCATGTACAAGCTTTGCTTATATTGGGGTATATGTTTTCAAAGAGGAGGTTGTGTGTGTGAGCTATTAGATGTCGCTGGGGGGGTTTTTGAGAGCATAGTTTTTCAAAAGATGTTAGTTGTCTTGAGCACTGCTTGTCTTTGTCTAATGATTTGAGGAAATGGGCAATCAGTAGATAAGTCCAAGGTGGGATGGGGGGCCTGTTCATTTGGACAGCTAAGTTAGAGGGCGATAGTAGTTTCCCCGCGTTAAAAAATTGATGTATCCGAGTTTGGTCCTGTGACCAGTTGTCTACAAGAAAGTGGTGGGACATTCCGGGAGGGAAGTCGGGATTTAGTTTGACTGAGGTTAGTGGTCCTGGTATGGAGGAAATATTCGTGTGGGTGCATAGTTTTTGGAAGCACGAGAGTGTTGGTCCTATGAGTGGGTGTTGCTGGATTGTCGACGGGATGTGATTAGGGGTCATCCAGGGTAGTGAAGCTAGGGGGAATGAGATGAGGGATTCTTCAAGTGGGACCCACTCTTTGTATGGGGAGTGGATGTTCCAGTCGACTATTCTGGACAGGTGCGTGGCTGAGAAGTAGTTGTGAATGTCTGGGAGGCCAATTCCCCCTAATCTTTTCGGTCGGGTGAGTTGCTGGAAGCTGATTCTGTGCTTCCAGTCTCCCCAGAGGAATCTGGAGCACATGCTTTTGTGTGCCTTAAAAAAGGTTTGGGGGACGTGGATCGGTATTGTTTGTAATACATACAGTATTCTTGGTAGGGCATTCATTTTTAGGATTGCTGCTCTGCCAAACCATGAGAATATAGGTTTGTTCCAGTTTTTAAGGTCTTTATTAAGCGTGTTTAGTAGAGGTAGATGATTTGTTGTGTACAGATCAGATAGGTTGGAGGGGATTTGGATGCCTAGATATGTAATAGAATCATGTTTCCAATGAAAGGGGAAGTTGGCCATGCATTGTTTTTTAATTTCTTGTGGGAGTGATATGTTAAGGGCATATGATTTGGAAAAGTTGATCTTAAGATTGGATAGGGATTGGAAGTGTTGAAATTCGGACAGTAGGATAGGTATGGTAGTTAGGGGTTCTGTAAGAAACAATAATATATCATCCGCGAAGGCGGCGTATTTGTATTCCTTGTGAGGAGTTTGGAGTCCTTTAATGTCCTGATTTAGCCTTATTTTCCGTAAGAAGGGTTCTAAGGTGAGTATGAAAAGAATGGGGGAGAGGGAGCATCCTTGTCTTGTACCATTGCGGATGGAGAAAGCGTTTGACAGAGTGCCGTTAACCCTGACTTTGGCCGTTGGGTTGGAGTATAGGGACAAGATAAAGCTTAGCATGCGAGGTCCTAGACCTATGGCCTTCAGTACTGCTTCCATGTAATCCCAAGCCACTCTGTCAAACGCCTTCTCCGTGTCCAGGGATAGGAAAAAGCCTTTTTTTCCAGTGTGTGTCATCAGATAATGTAGGTTGATGGCTTTTATGGTGTTGTCTCTGGCTTCGCGTCCAGGGACAAAACCCACCTGGTCCGCAGTAATAAGGGAGGGGAGAAGCGGGAGGAGTCTATTTGCTAAGATCTTTGAGAAGATCTTGATATCGACGTTCAATAAAGAGATTGGCCTGTAACTGCCTGTATTAGTGGGGTCCTTGCCTTCTTTAGGGATAACAGTTATGTGTGCTTCTAATAGCCCATTGGATAGTGTTTTTGAGGGGGAGATTGAGTTGAATGCTTTTAGATAGGGGGTTTGAAGTGTCTCTGCAAATACTTTATAGTATGCCGTGGATAGTCTGTCTGGGCCCGGGCTCTTGCCGGGTTTCAGTTGTTTTATGGCTTGTGACCATTCAGCTGAGGTGATTGGTGATTCAAGTGTTTTGGCTATGTCTGTTGGGATTTTCCCTGTACCAAAGTCGCTTAAGAAGTTTTGTATTTCTTTTTGTCTGTGTTGGGAGGGAGGGGTGTTGTTGGGCTTGTTGAGATTGTATAGTGATGCATAATATTGTTCAAATTCCTGTGCTATGTCCATGTTCTTCGTGTATACATTGCCTGTTGGAGAGTGTATTTGATGTATGGTGTTTTTGGCTCTTTCCGAACGGAGAGCCTGTGCTAGTAGATGGCCTGATTTGTTGCCGTACTCATAGAAGAGTTTCTGGGAGAGGATAAATTTCCTTTTTAGGTTACGGCCCAGTTCTTCTTGTATATGTGAGCGGAGCTCGGTAAGTTCTGCAAGTGTGTTTTGAGCTAATGTGCGTTTATATTTCGCCTCTAGTGTTTTGAGTTTTGTGAAAAGGTCTGAGAGCTTAGCTGATTTTTCTTTTTTGATTGCCGCAGCTAGAGATATTAGTCTGCCTCGTATTACACACTTGTGTGCCTCCCATTGTGTCAGCTGAGATACATCAGGGGTGTCATTTTCGGCGAAATATTGCGTTAAGCATTTACGGATCTCTGCTTCTCTAGTTTTGTCTGTCAGGATGGTCTGGTCCAGTCTCCATATATTAGTATGTGCTATTTTGTCTGGGAAGGTAAATGTGGCTGAGATAGGGTGGTGATCTGAGAATGTCATGGGTTCTATTGTTGCTTTAGTTAGGAATTGGAGGTCTTGTTGCGTGATAAAAAGATAATCTAGGCGGGAGTATCTTTTGTGTGGGATGGAGAAGAAGGTAAAGTCCTCTTTGGGATTGAGGGTACGCCAAGTATCATGGAGTGACATGTCTTGTAGGCTTTTCCTAATTTGTTTGATGGCCCTATAAGGGAGATGTGAGGTGCCAGATGAGGTATCTAAGAGAGGGTCTAATGGAATGTTCAGATCGCCCCCTAAGATTAGTGTTCCTTCTTGAAAGGTGCTTAGTCGGCGTGCTATGTCTCGGATGAAAGGGACCTGGGATGTGTTGGGGCTATATATGTTTGCTAGTGTTATTCGTTTATTTTTGAAAGTTCCTTTCAGAAAGAGGAACCTTCCTTGGTCGTCAATCAGAGAGTCCGAAATTTGAATGGGTGTGTCCTTGGAAAGAAGTATGGAGGCCCCTTTGGATTTTGTGGTAGGGGAGGTTGCGTGGAAGCTGTGGGGGAAGAAATGATTTGTCAGTTTAGGAACTGATTTTGTACAAAAGTGAGTTTCCTGTAGGAATACTACATCTGCTTTCATGGATCGCATGTTATTTAGTATTTGTGAGCGTTTTTCAGGGGTGTTCAGACCTTTTGCGTTCAGCGATATGAGTTTCAGTTTAGAGTTAAGGATTCTCGTTTTTGGTGTATCCATGGTAGTGGTAGATAGGGGATGAGATATGATAGTAATATTTTGGGGGAGAGGAGCCAGAGAGGGAATGGGAGGGTCGGGGGGACTGGGGTAGAGGGAGGAGAAGGGAAAAAAAAAAAAAAGAGGGGAGGGGAGGGAGAGGGAGTGGAAGAAGGATTAGATAGGAGAGGAGGATTGGGTAAAGGGGGGTGAGTATCAGGGGATTATACCGGTTAGAGAGTTGAACCTGTCAGCCCTCTATTCAGGGGGATGGGAGTCCGGTATGGTCAACGACAACTGCCAGAGTCTGTTGCGTGGGGGTGGAAGATAAGGTAGCACAAGAGGTGTGTGCTCTGTGTTCCTATGAGGCCAGAGGGCTATGTGTTTGGCATATTGTAGGTAGTCTCTGTAGTTTATGGGGGGAGGGATGAAACCCTCTCCTCTTTTGAGACCGATCCACTACATTTAAAGATAGTGTTAGTAAGGGAGTGTGTGTGGGTTGTCAATATCAAGTGGGGGGGAGGTGTGGGGTATACTCTAGAGGTACTATCGTCTGGGTAGGAGATATGTCCCAGATGTAGTGATGGTAGTGTGTTATGACCGGAATGTATTTAGAAGGTATCTTATTTGATATTAGGGTGGGAACTACTTCATGTGAAGGGCTGAAGTGTGTGTATGGTGTAAAGTGTACCCTTGGTGTTATATGATATAATATGTATGACCCTGAGCTCTTCTTGTCGTATTTCTTGTGTGGGGTGTGAGAATTTCACCTGGACACCTCCATCTCGGATTGTCTGTGATGGGGTTATGGGTGGTTTAGGGTTCTCCAGTGGATCCTCTTGGTCCGTATTCCACTAGAGAAGCATGAAAGACTGTTGTTAGATCTTTTTATGATACAATATAGCTCAGCCCCGCTCTCACCCAAAGAGAGTAAGGAATAAAAGAGAAGGTGTAGGGTACAGAGGGTAGGTTGGTTAGAGTGGCAGATGGGGGATTTTAAGAGAGCAATAAGAGGAGTGAGTTAAGTGAGCAGAGTGGGTAGTATAGTTAAGGGGTGGATAAGAGTAGAAGCATACTTGACCTCACAATCTCAGATAGTGAGGGTGGTTCCAGGAGGTTGATATAAGATAGAGAAATACATAATCTGACAGACAAAAAGAAGGGTGGGGGGGTGTTACCAGTTCCCAGAGGTTGGACCGTGTGTCCATTATTGTTGAAAAGTTTTGAGTTTCAAGTCTCCATAAGTGTATGGGGCTTTGGTGAGGGAGTTATTCGTGCTCCGGGTGATCTGGTGAGGGTCATGGTGATGAGAGGCTGGGGGAGTCACCAGGGTGGAGTAGTCCTGCCGTTGCTATTTTCCGCTTGGATCTCCTGGGGTATGGGACATATTGGGGGGATAGGGATGCCCGTGTGGTAGGATGAAGTGTGGTTCTGTCTCTATCGAGTGTTCCGTCAATGTCTCAGGTGGTGGATGCGGGAGGTTGGACAGGCTGCAGCATGTTTTAGTTCATTGGTGTGAGTTAGTTGATGTATTTCCTCATTTGTGGGTGCGTGCGGAAAGCAGAACATTTGGGAGTTATAACAAAAGTCTTTGGTGTGCTTCCAGGAAGAAACTTCATGTCCAAATTGTTAAGGTTGAGCTTTGGATTCCACCGTAGTTGTATTTGAATGTGGCTCTGAAATGTATATATTACTGTCCAATTCAGTATTCTCTCTCTGGGTGGGAGCGGGGCAGACACTGCATGTCTTGATTCTGTAGCTGTTGTATTTGGGGGTAGGTTTACTTCATGTGGGGTAAGCGATGGGGGTTCTGTTGCTTGATGACAGCGGTGTTCAAGCATGTGGGCATAAACGAGTACAGTTGTATTGTCTCCTGTCACAGTCAGGTATAAAGGAGCAAACTGAACTATTGAAAGTCTTGAAAGTCTGGTGTCATGAAAGTGCTAGGGTACGACAGTTGTACCTGATCAGAGCATTCGTGCTCTGCGATGAGCCGGAGAGGCTGTTGGGCTTCCATTCCTGGGGCCTTCTGAGGTTGCCAAAGGAAGATGTGGTGGAGTCGAATGCTGCGTGTGGCGGCGGCGGCGGGTGAAGGGAGTCTGAAGTCGCTGTACCAATCAGGTAAATCTACAGGTGGAAGATCTAGGGCAGAACAGAAGTGTTCTAAATCTTCAGGGACTCTGAGGTTTGCTGTACGTCCCTGGTGTGTTACTGATAGGCAGAATGGAAACTTCCAGCGGTATACAATTGATCTTGCCTGTAGTGTGTCAAGAAGGGGCCTCAGTTCCCTTCTACGCTGTAGGGTTATGTTAGATAGATCCTGGAAGATTTTAATGTTGGAACCCCTGAAGGACAATTGATTTCTGCCTCTAGCTTTGTATAGAATTTCCTCCTTTAGTGGGAAATCTGTCAGACAACATATTGCATCCCTGGGAGGATCTGTGCCTTTCCCCATCGGGCGAAGTGCTCTGTGTATTCGCTCAAAGGTGATCGGTGTGTCTGGGGGTCTCTCTAATAGATCATTAAAGATATTGGCGACCGCTTGTGCGAGATGGTTGGGCTCTATGGCTTCAGGGATCCCTCTTACCCTAAGGTTGCGGCGCCTCCCTCTGTTGTCGAGGTCTTCCATGTGTCGGTTGATTTCCCTCAGGTGTATGGCGTGGGATTCGGTTAGTTGCTATACTTGGCATAGGGAGGCATCATGGCGGGCTTGTGTTGTTTCCACCTCCTCCACTCTTAGAGCTATCGCTTGAATGTCAGCTCTTAGATCCGAGATAGCGGCAGAGAGAGTGTTCTTTATATCTAAAGCAACACTGCGGAGATCATCGAGACATAGAGCTGGAGATGCGCGGTTTTCCGATCTCTCACTGCCGCGCCGCGGGCTTCTGCTGTGGGAGCGGGACTCATGAGGGAAGGCATCTTGAGAGGGCTGCATCCCGCTTCTAGGCCTTGTCCGAAATATTTCGGGTATTTGGCGGCTGAGCTGCGTGTCCGGTTCTGGAGTGGAGCTGGGTCTTGTCGCCGACACACTCCTGGGTGTTCTCTCCATTTTGTAGTGGCGGTGGGTTCGTGTGTTGGTCAGATGCTGATGTTGCTGGGCCTCGTGAACGGGAGCTCCAGAACTACACGTCCATCTTGGTACGATGTCAGGCCACGCCCCCCTAATTATTTCTATAGGAGCCTATTGAAGAGGGTGAAAGCAGGTAGAATAAATTGTTAATAAAAAATATAAAAATTGTGTTCCTGTGGCAAAAGGAGAAAAAAAAAAATGTATAATTTAGCTGCCAAAATGTAAAAAATATTTTTGGCCACAAAATTCAGATAGGGAATGAGAATTGGTGGTTTCTATTTAAAGTGGTTCTAAAGTCAAAACATTTGGGGATTGGATTCAGTACCTGAACTTCAGTAATGTTGATTGAATCCAGCCTGAACCAAACCCAGGTAAGTTTGACTCATCACATCACAATACATTTATGGGTTGTATGCATTTGTAGGTGTTATTTTTCATAACAAAATGTACTGTTCTAATTCACAATACTGAAAATGAGATTCTTAAAAGCTAGGGCATTAAAAATACCCAAACAGGTCTTACCGAACAGTAACACTTATAACAACACGTCATGCCTGAGCTATATAAATCTTTAGTTTTAACTAATATTAATGATAACCGATTCCAGACACAGAGGAAACACTCCAGTACCTGGCACTCTTCCAGGCTAGATGGCATTGCACACCGTATCCACTGCTGAATGATGTAAAGAAAGCTACAGTTGCACTATAGCACCAGAAGAGACTCAGACCTAAACTTATAGTGATTCTAAATGTATTTTTTTAATAACAAGCATGTTATACTTAAAGGGGTTGTAAAGGTAAAAATTTTTTCACCTTAATGCATTCTATGCATTAAGGTGAAAAAACTTCTGACAGAACCGCCGCCCCCAGCCCCCCCGTTTTACTTACCTGACGCCTCGAAAGTCAGCTTCGCGTTCCCGACATCTGTTCCTCCGCTCACCCTGGCCGCTGATTGGCTGCAGTGGATGGATTGAAAGCAGCGCAGCCATTGGCTCGCGCTGCTGTCAATCACATCCGATGACGCGGCGCGCCGGGGGGCGGGGCCGAGTGATACAGCGAGCGGCTATAGCCGCCAGCTGTATCACGGGAGCGCGCCCGCAAGCACTCACCACCGTGCGAGGGAGCTCGCATTAAGGTGGTGAATGCTTGCGGGGAGGAGCTGAAACAGCCGCCGAGGGACCCCAGAAGACGAGGTTCGGGGCCACTCTGTGCAGAACGAGCTGCACAGTGAAGGTAAGTATAACATGTTTGTTATTTAAAAAAAAAAAAAAAAACACCTTTACAAACGCTTTAACTACTCTGTGCAATGATTTTGAGCAGACCATCCCTGGTCCTCCTCTTCTCAGTGCTCCTGGCTCCTGGCATTGACACACAGAGTGCGGCTCAAGAGAAGCAAAATGATACCCCAGCTCCACTGCCAATATGATGATCTATGAACTGTGACCTGGTGCTCTAGCCAGGACGTTCAGGCCCCAAAATGCAGTACTTGAATCAGAAAAGGGCTGGCGACTCGGATGCTCTTGAATAAAAGTCCTTTATTGGGTTACATGGGTACATGGGTACAGGCTACTCTGACGTGTTTTGGCTAAGAAACCTTCATCAAAGCATACATGTTTGATTTAAAAAACTGATCTTTATAACAGAGTAAGCACTCCAAATAAGGTGGGTGCATCCTAATCAGAGCAATCAAAACAATTAAAAACACATGGAGAAAAGAAAGAGAAGCACAGCAGGCATATGATAAGCATATCATGAACAAATAAAGCATATTCAAAATGGTGCGATAAACGTATCAAACAATGCGACTGTTGAATGTTGAAAAATGCAATTATGTTAAAAAAAGATTTATATCCATCCTGTCATTCAAACCATACGGTTTTCTAGTATTGAGGGTATGTATCCACCATACTTCACGCTTGAGCAAAATATGATGAGTGTCACCTCCTCTTGGGGGTTTTTTAACCTGTTCAGCACCAAAAAAGGAAAAAGTGTCAAGATTACCATGATGGAATTCCCGGAAATGTTTTGACACATTTGAGATATTTTTAGCATTAGTATTTGTAGTGTCATTCACATGTTCTGAGATTCTAACTCTCAACGGGCTTATAGTGCACCCAACATATTGTAGACTGCAGGCACTACACTGAATAACATATACCACTGATTCAGAGTTGCAGTTTATATACTGTTTGATGGTATATATTTTCTTGGTAGAAATAGAAAAAACTGAAGTGCTTTTTTTATGTCTATGACACTGCCTACAGGTGTTGTGGCCACACATGTAGGAACCTACAGTGGAAAGTCAGGTCTGCGATTTGTTTGACTTCTGGGAGCAAAACAAGCTGGGTGACAACATACTTCCCAGACTGGGGGCCCTTCTACTGGAAAATTGACAACAGCCCTGGATAACAGAGTACAAATCCTTGTCAGCATACAAAATGGGGAGATGCGCTTTAAGAATCACAACGATTTTGTTGTATTCTAAAGAGAAAGTAGTGACAAAATTAACTTTATTTCTGTTGTAATCCCTACACTGTTTGTGTTTATTTGTGCCACTATTCTGTATCATCTCCACCCGATCTCTATGAAATGCTATATTTTGACTTCTAGCTATTGATCGTGTACTATAGCCTCTTTCTTTGAGTCGCTTTTGAATCGCTATGCATTCTTGCAAGAAATCCTTATCTGTAGAGCAGTTTTGCTTGGCCCTTATGACTTCACCAGTAGGCAAACACTTGTGACTGGGGTGACAGCTATTGGCAAATAAAAGGGAATTTCCTGCACAGGGCTTTCTAAAAGTTCTGGAAGTGACTGTGTTGCTATCTGGGTGCCCCATCAAGGTCAAATCCAAATAGTCTATTTGGGTCGGGTGGTGCACACAGGTGAACTCCAGGTTTAGGGAGTTGGTATTAATATATTTCATAAAGTCACCTATGTCACCACTCGATCCATGCCATACTACAATCAGGTCATCAATGAAACAACCATACCAGGCAATGTTGGTTTTGAATGGGTTCCCATGGGCAAATAAAGTGGATTCTTCCCACCAGCCCATGTAAAGATTCGCCAAAGAGGGGGAAAATTTAGCCCCCATGGACGTACCTTGACTCTGAATGTAGTATCTTTCATCAAACATGAAGAAATTGTGTGTCAGGAGAAACTCTACTGCTCTACAAATAAACTCACGTTCATTAGGACTGTAACCACTGTAGCATGAAAGATGATGTTTGATGGCTAACCGTGCTAGAGAGTGAGGAATGCAGGAATACAGAGATCTAACATCTATGGTGATCCAAATGCATTCTGTGGACCAAAAAATTTCCTGCATGTGGGCTAACAAATGTCCAGTGTCCTTTATGAACCCAGGTAGATGGAAAACAAGCGGTTAAAGAAATTGATCAACCCATTCTCCTAGACTCTCCAATAGTGATCCTATGCCGGCAACTATAGGGCGACCTTTTACTGGATTATCTTGTTTGTGCACTCTGGGGAGATGGTGAAAAACCGGAGTAATGGGATGTGTGACCATGAGATAATCTACAGTTTTTTTGTTCTAAAACACCCATCTCCTTGCCTTCATCCAATAAGTGTAACGATTTTTGTTGTATAGTTGCTGTGGGATCAGAACTGAGGGGGCGATATGTGATGTGAGTGCGGCTCAGTCCCATCCCCCCTCCCTCCTCACTGGCTGTGGTTGACTGCAGCAGGAGCCAATGGCTCTTGCTGCTGCCTCTTTGTCCAATGAAGAGAGAGAGCTGGGAGAGCTGCTGCTCTCAAGCACATCACTGGATTGAGATCGGGCGCAAGTAAGTAAGGGGGGGTTCTTTTACCTTACCGCATAGAATGCATTGAAGAGTAACTCCACTTTTGTTGAGAAAAAAAACATTCCCCTGGGTGATCTATGTACATTACAAGGCTTTTACGAAACTTTGTTGTAGATTCTTACCTTTTGTTATTCTGAAGAAATCACTGTATGTTTGTCTGTGTCCATGTGGTAAGTGAATCTAATAGGAGTGGTTTCATAATGGCCAACCAGCTGCTGCATCTGCAGGGCTCTAATGAGGAAAACTGCAGGGTTTGCATCCCCGTAGATGTGATTTTCATATTAGGAGTATCTCACCAAAAAAATTACATTTTTGTTGTTGGGAATGCCTTGTATCTTAGTGTAGACTTCTGGGAAAATCAATAAGCCAATCACATAAGCAGGAAATGATGCTTCTGGGGGGTGTTCTGTACACATTCTGTGTACAGAACACCCTCAGGTTGCCATTTTGCATTGCACTTTGCAGAAAACTACAGAGCTGCAGATTGAAAAGGAAAGGTCCTTTTTAATAACATTCAATTACAATATGACTTGAGTCACAATTGTATATGATATATATATATATATATATATATATATATATATATATATATATATATATATATATATATTTGTAATTTTTTTTTTTTAGAACAACTTTAAACACTTCCGGACCATCCATTAAAGATATACTGTGGCAGGGCGGCCACTCTGTGCCAGATCACATACGTAGTGCGTGATCTGACACTTCCAGGTCTGGGGCGTGCATGTGCGTTCCCAGCTACCTACTCCCACTGTGATCGCACACAATGGGAGCCCAGCAGTGGGTATGGCAGACTCAATGTCCACTGGCACCAACCCCGATTGGACAGTACACAGGCAGAACGTTGATCTGCCTATGTAAACAAGGCAGATTGCTGTTCTGTTAGTAGGGAAGGTATTGACCCTGTGTTCCTGCAAAGCAGGATCATTGGATCGTTGGATCTTTGCCATAGTAAAAGCACCTCGCCCACAGTGAGAAAGCACAGGCTAGGCACACAGTTAACCCTTTGATCTTCCCTGATGTTAACTCCTTCCCAGCCAGTGTCATTAATACAGTGCCAGTGCATATTTTTTAGTACTGATTACTGTATTAGTGTCACTGGTCACCACAAGTGTCAAAATTGTCAGTTAGTGTCTGATTTGTCCACCGCAATATTGCAGCCCTGCCATAAGTCGCACATCGCCTCCACTAGTAAAAAAAAAAAGAAAAAAGAAAAAAATATCCCAAAGCTTGTAGACGCTATATATTTTGCGCAAACCAATCAATATATGCTTATTGAGGTTTTTTACCAAAAATATGTAACAGAATACATATTGGCCTAAATTGATAAAGGATATGTTCTATAGCAGAACGTAAAAAACTGGATATGTTCTATAGCAGAACGTAAAAAATATTGGTTTGTTTTTCAAAATTGTCGGGCTTTTATGTTTACAGCACAAAAAATGAAAACCGCAGAGGTGATCAAATACCACTAAAAGAATGCTCTATTTGTTGGGAAAAAAAAGGACATACATTTTATTTGGGTACAGTGTCACACAGCCGCGCAATTGTCAGTTAAATGAATGCAGTGCCGTTTCGCAAAAAATGGCCTGTCCATGAGAGGGTAAATTTTCTGGAGGTCAAGTGGTTAAGCAACTCTCTCACATAATTAGAAACTTTCAAGCAAGTACATACCTGTAAAGAAGATAAGAATACTTACCTCCCTTGATGCCCTCAGTGCTAAACACTGTTCTGTTCTGTCCTGAGAGATTGTTCCCCAAAGTGTGCCTGGAAACCAACATTTTTGGGAGTGATGATCTCCATGGTCCCCTGTAGCTCTTACTGGTTCCTTACTTTCCCACTACCAAAGCAGAAACTTTTTATTTCACTAAATGAATTGCTTAGGCAAAACTTACAAAAGAAAACAAAATCTATTCTAATTTTTTCCTTTTTTTATTTTTAAGTTTTTGGGGGAGGGGGGTATTTGGGTCTTTTTGTTGTGTTTGTGTTGTATTAGAATGTTTTTTACATTTATGTTTTTTTTTTTCTATTTTTTAGATGATTATATGACTGCAACATAAGGTAAGTGAAAACAGGGATTTAGAGAGGTTTTTTTTTTTAAAACCAGTGATCAGTAAGATGAGGGATGGGAAGGAGGGGTGAAGTGGAGTTTTAAGTTTATCTTACAGTTCGTTTTCAAATACAGCATGAGGCTAACAGTGAAATGTAGTGTAGCTCAAAAAAGGGTATAACCTGTATGGGACTCAGTCTATAAATATCTAAATACTTTATATGCAAGTGTGATATATGGAACATAAAGGCAGCACTTATGCCAAGCTAAATTCATTCAAATGATGAATTGCTTTTAATTGCAAGTCTGTTAACTGCAATATTGACTAACTGTTATTTCCATTTTGAGCCGAATTCCACATTAACATTTAATTTATTGTTAAGCAAGAGCCAGAAAGGTCACAATCAGTATATATTGATATGTTGTAGACTTATTCACTATGTCTAAGGTTTTCATGTTCCATTTGATGCAAAGGATTCCACCCAGGTTGAACTGGTTTGCTTAATATGGATATCCACTATGTTCTGTCGTTAAAAGTTTTCGCCATTGAACTCTGGGATTTCTTAAGAGGTTGCTATGGGTTTCAATAAGCTATGAGCAGAGGTAGAATAACTTTCCACTTGATGGTGTCTGCTTAGTTCTGGGGCCAAAGTCATTCAGCAGAGCTATTTCTTCTCTCTGACAATCACTGTAAAAAGGCCCTACTCCCTCCTACCACTAATGTAAGGGATTACTTCTCTCCTGACCACCAATGTAAAAAGGCTCTTCTCCCACTGACCACCAATACAAATGGGCATTTTTCTGTTTACTACCAATGTAAGGGGTCATTTCTCAACTGAACACATATAAAGAAACATTTTTTTACTTACCACTAGGGATGAGTGAAATCTGTCTGGGTTCAGTTTGAAGGAGGTTCAAAATTCAGCATGAAGTCTGAAAACCCAGAATAATGATGAAAGAATAAGTTCACCTTTGTAAAAAAAAATACAAATAAATACATACCATTTTGCAGGTAACAAAATGTGTATTTATTCTTTTTTTTACTATGAGCCTGCAAAGCATTGCATCCATGACTACGGGTGCAATGCAGGGCTCTTGTAGACAGTCTGTGTAAGCTGCCTGCTCGTACCTCGTATGAGCAGGCAGTTGCACACTGACAGGAAGGCTCAATGAACTGCCCAGGGCTCTCAACAGCAAAGGAGCTGCTGCATCTGTAACATGTTTCAGGTTACACCCTGAATATGGTGAACCTATCATTGAACCCTATTGAAGTCAATGGGAGGAATACTAATTGTTTTCTAACCATTTTTAGGGCTAATAGGCAAGTTACTGTTGCAAAAAGGCATAAGGAGCTGGGCACTATAATAGGGGACATGTAATTCAGCGGACAAAATGTATTTTTATGCGGCTTAGAGGGCAATATTAAAAAGTGAACAAATCCTTTAACTTCTTGGAGCTGGTGCCTCCCAGCCCTTTAAGAGGTTTATGACGCCAGGGGGCACGGTGCGGCTTGAGATCACGCGACCACCGTGATTGACTGTCACGACAGTCACATGGTCCGTGGTCACGTGGTAACGCTTTCAGATAGTCTAGGTAAATGTGCTGGGAGTGTGCACTGCGCTCTGAGCACAAGTGCACAGGCAGCAATTAACGCAAATATGTGGCTAAGGACCAGGCAATGAGAGACCGCATATTTGTGTGCAGCTGGCGCCAAGGGGTTAAAAACTATTTTCAGGGATGTTTGGGAATTCCTTTGTCACGTACCTTGGTTGGAGGCCGAACTCACGAGAGGGCTACCCTTGCAGCTCTGGTCCGAGCACCCCTCAGTGTGGTGACAGAGATACAAGGCTCAAAGGAGTACAGGTGTCCAGTTGTCTCAACCTCCTAACTGCTACATCTGCAAGAGAATTTGTTCTTTTGAAAAAAAAAAAAACAACAGACTTACCAGCCAGTTCACCAGGTGAAAATAAGGGAAAGAAAGCCTCAAAAAGAAAACAAATGCAGCCACCGCATCCAAGAATCAGTAAGCTGCAATACTATTAATCTTTGCTTTAATTGACTGAGAATTAGCATTAGGAAAGATAACTGGAAGCTATATGGAGAAAGGAAATTTAGAGATAATTAATGTACTGTTTGTCATTCATTACTCCAGCACATAGCAACATTTAATGTCTAAAGATTTACCTGTTTATATCAATGTTGTCATATGGGCTGTAAGAAATGTTGGTTGGTGATTTAAATCTTTGAGCTCTTGTAGAGAACAACCACCACTGGTATGAGACATAGGGGTTGATTTACTAAAGCTGGAGAGTCCAAAATCAGGCTGACTTCTGCATAGAAACCAATCAGCTTCTAACGTCAGCTTGTATAATTAAGCTTTGGCAATAAAACCTGGAAGCTGAATGGTTTCTATGCAGAAGTCAGCCTGATTTTGGACTCTCCAGCTTTAGTAAATAAACCTCATTGCCTGGTCCTCTGCCTAAAGGTGTTGTTCCATCTGCTAGCTCACTACCTGTAGTAAATTAGGGGCTGGTGAATAGAACCACAGTGCACAGCAAGGGACCAGACATCTGACACACCTGGAAGTGAATATAAAGATTTTGCTGGAGGCCATAGTTTCGAGTGAGGGAGACATGAGTATTAACAATCACAGTGGTGGATTTTTAAATGTTTTAAATCAGCAACAAAATCAATTTAAAGAGAGGAGATGTTATCATATCCCAATAGTAACAATGATATTGACAATATTTTTTTCCTCCTAATCTTTTCCAGATTCAGCGTTTTCTTCTGTTTGTGGGAAGATGGAAAACATGCAGACGTTTTGTAGGTAGGCTTGGGGGCATGGTGGATAAGTATAGTTCATATTGATCTTTAAATCCTCAAAGTCTTGTTGTCCACTAACTGAAAATGAATACATGGTTACATCAACTAATAAGATAATCTCATGGAATCACTGTTAGAAAAATTGCAGTGACTTCCATTAGTTAATATGTTTCTTCACGCTAATGTAATTATATGAATTTTAAACACCACTTTATTAAAGCTAAAGGAATTTAAAGAAATAATGTCTGCCACCACAATTTAATTTACATTACATTCATATTTCTAAATGATATTATTCAATTGCATTTCATTTTGTTTAAACCTCTTTGGTAGATTTAGCAAATTTATATACAAAGGGAGAACTAAAAGTGAATTTATTTTATGTAAAGAATGCCAACAGCTTTTCTAGTGACCTTTGCTCAAGTCTAAATTAGAGATTCATCATAATTGCCCAAAGCTCATTACATTTTTCAGCCATTGTACCAATACTTCAAAGCATTACCAAAAATCATCATTAGTTTATAACTGGTGGTTTCCTACCTTCTTCTTTAAACCAAGCTCTGCTCCTGTCTTTTGGGTCCATTTTGTAGAACAAAGCTTTGATCCCGGTGATGATTTTGACAAAGTCAGTACAAGCTTTCTCTAATACCTGAACAGAATGAAGAAGCAGTTGGTGAGATTTTTTTTATTTACATGGTTATAAAGAGTTTCACAAACATTGGAAGTAATGTTGCTTAATATTCTATTTGAAATTAATCTATTTGTGTAATTTCTGGAAAGTTGAAGATTACATTATTATCCAAAGTTCTACATTTGTTGAAAGATCACATACATACAGTTGGCAACAATAAAAGAGGTGATAATAACATGTACATAAAATGATATTTAAGCAAGATGCGGCTGGACAACATGATATAACGAAAACGTTATACACAGCCACGTTTTTTTTTTTAAAGATCATTTAACTAAACTGGATTTAAAATGTAAATGTGGCAACTTATCATCCCAGGGCAAAAGGTGTAGAACCAGAATAGAAGTTTAGTGCAGCAACTCAGGGGTTAAACTATGCAGAAGGTGGAGCAATACGCTTTATAAGGAAGGTTCTTTACTCCTATGTTAGTCTTTGATATAGATTGTCATAACAATCGAAATGCATTGGTAGTGACACAGATAGCTGTGCAACGTCACACAGAATTGCTTCCCGCAACACTAGCAGTTTCCTCCATTCTGCTGTTACTTGTCAGTAGATCAGCAGCAAACACTTTATCCACTGGATGCATTTTGACGCAAACAGCCATATATGATCGGAATAAAAACAAAATAAACTGGCGCTGAAGCAATTAAAATAAAAAAATATAATTAAAAAGTCATTAAAAAGTCATATGCTGAAACAATACCGGTGTAGCATGGGAGGGTACATTTCAAAGTGGGAAGGTAAGAGGACAATCATCGATTCCCAGGGACGCCCCAAGCCTATGCCGCAGTCTGACGGGAAGCCAGGACGGAACACAGTCTGTCTGCGCAGAGGAGCGGAGCAGCAACCCAGGAAGCGGCTGGTGTTGTGTTCTTGCGCAAGCTCGGAAACGCGTTGTGTTCTTCCCCACCACTATACATCATCAGCCACTTACTGGGTTGCTGCTCCGCTCCTCTGCGCAGACAGACTGTGTTCCGTCCTGGCTTCCTGTCAGATTGCGGCATAGGCTTGGGGCGTCCTTGGAAATCGATGATTGTCCTCTTACCTTCCCACTTTGGAATGTACCCTCTTGCTGCACATACCGTATTTACATATAAGTGGATACTTTTATTTGTCAATTGTTAATAAATCAACCTACTTAGCGGCGCTCCTCTCCTTTTGTTTTTTGATCTATGATCGGAATGCCATACACCTTTGATTCATTTAAAGAGCAATGAGATCTGTTCAATTTATAATTGCCATGCAGACACAGCTAGATTCACTGTTTTAACAGGATAAGCTCCTTATTATGGATATTTGAAACTGTGTTACATTTTGTTTTCTCCTTTTTGACACTTTATGCCACATAGTACATTCAGAGTACTCACCTTGGATTTTAAATGTAAACTGCACTGAATACCATGATTTGATGTACTTAAAGTGGTTATAAAGTCAATGTTTTTCTTTCTAAAATAAAAAACATATTTATCTGCTCTGTGATTATGCACAGTGCTGCCCCAAACCTCCTTTTCTGGGGTCCCCTGCTGGAGCTCTTGGCTCCTCCTCTGCATATGCCACCATAGCAAGTCACTTGCTATGGGGCGCTTGTGCAGGTTTGTTCCCTAGCCGGACTATGGATGCACACTGCACTGCTCGATCATGCCCCCCCAACTCCCTTCTCTCAGGATATGATTGACAGCAGTATGAGCAAATGGCTCCGCCCGCTGCAGAAGAGATAAGAACCAGCAACGCGGCAGATGGGCACAGCACTGGTAATGTTGGGAAATTTTTTACCTTAATGCAAGGAATGCATTAAGGTAAAATCAGTGTTACCTTTACAACAACTTTAAAATGGCATTGCATTCAAATTGATTTCCCCAACCCCCACCCAAATAAAAAAGCCAAATATTATTTCTAACCCTTTGGTTAATCTATAGATTTTACTTAAAAACTAAATAAATAGCCCTGTTTTCTTACCTAAAACTGGCCATCAGTGGCAGCCCGTCCATTAGGGGCCCCCTATCCATGCATCCGGCCCCCTAATCTACATGCATGGATTTCAATTTTTTTTTTTTTTTTTATGAAGCACGTGATTAGAGCCAGAGGCTCCAATAGGCTTCAAAAAAGGTGGGCACTGCGTTCCGAGCCCACCCAGTCGTGTGACAATACCAAATGAATATTTGCTATTTTCACACTGATCCTCCTCCTGGCCAGTCAGGAAGTGTGTCCTGAAACCCATCACCTGACTAGCTGAAAGGACAGGCGATCCTATTGGATGCCTGGGAGGAGGAGGGAGGAGACACAAGCTGCTGTGATGCAGAGGAGATGCCCGCTGCCTGTCGCCTGTAGGAGCGCTGCCTGCCTGCAACCTAGATGGGGAAAGTGCGGGGCTGGATGACCGACCGCGAGACCCCTGGGGTGGGTGACTCAACTGAGCAGGAGCAGGAACAGGGAGGAGGGGTGTGCCACGGGCCGACCGAGGAAGGTGGTTGTTTGCCGCCCCTCCCCCAAAAAAAAACATCAGTGCCACTGCTGGTCATGGTATTATTATTATATTGGATTAATGTAGTGCCCTCAGTTTGCGCTATATAATGCCTATAACAGGCAATTGTCAAAAGTTCTGACTATGCCTTCCCTTCCTGCCCCCTGCTCCGTTCATACCACCCATTCTATAGGTTCCCATAATACAAAATGGCAATTAACCACTTGCCGCCCACCATATAGCAAAATTACGTTGTCAAAGTGGTTGTGATATCCTGACCAGACGTCATATGACGTTGTCAGGATACAAAGATGATGCCCGGGGGGCGATCGTTGTTGCGGCATGTTAGTCTGACACACCGAGACTCTGATCTAGGTAAAGAGTCTCTGACAGACTCTTTACCACGTGATCAGCCTTGTCCAATCACGGCTCATCATGATGTAAACAGGAAGAGCCATTGACCGGCTTTTCCTCACTTGCGTCTGACAGACGCGAGTAGAACAGAGCTGATCGGCTGCTCTCCTGACAGGGGGGGTCTGTGCTGATTGTTTATCAGTGCAGCCCCCTCTCGGATGCCCACCCAGGACCACCAGGATGCCGCCAGGACCACCAGGGATGGCCACCACACTAGACCATGAGGTATGCCACCCTAGACCACTAGGGAAATGCCAATCATTGCCCAGGCAGCTGCCAATCAGTGCCATTGAAAAATGCCTGCCAGTGCCAGTGATGCCTATCAGTGAAATCCAGTGCCAGTCATCAGTGCCCATCAATGCCCATCAGTGCCGCCTATCAGTGCCCATCAGTGCCCAGCAGTGCTGTCTATCAGTGCCACCCATAAGTACCAATCAGTGCAGCCTTTCAGTGCCCATCAGTGTCACCTATCAGTGCCACCTATGAGTACCCATCAGTTCCGCCTATCAAAGCCCATCAGTGCCGCATATCAGTGCAGCCTATCAGTGCTGCCTATCAGTGTCCATCAGTGCCACCTATCAGCGCCCATCGTCAGTGCCACCTCATCAGTGCCATCTCATTGGTGCCACCTCATTGGTGCTGCCTTATCCATGCCCATCAGTACAGCTTATCAATGCCCCTCAGTGAAGAAGGAAACTTACTTATTTACAAAATTTTATAACAAAAACAAAGAAAAACTTTTTTTTTTAATTTTCAGTCTTTCTTTATTCGTTTAGCAAAAAATAAAAAACACAGAGGTGATACCACCAAATTCCACCAAATGAAAGCTCTATTTGTGGGAACAAAATGATAAAAATTTAGTTTGGGTACAGTGTAGCATGACCAAGCATTGTCATTTAAAAAGTGACAGCACTGAAAGCTAAAAATTAGCCTGGGCAGGAAGGTGCGAAAGTGCCCTGTACTGAAGTGGTTAAAGGTTAATTTCCCACATCTGTGGATTATTAAATTTTTTAAATTGCAATTAGTGTCTGTGTATGAATAGTTAATGAGTTTTTTAAAAAGGCAGACCTTTCATTCATCTGCCTGTCCTCCATACCATCAGCCTCACCTTCTTCATCAACTTCATCGAGCTGATGAAGAAGGCGAGGCCGTGCCTTCGAAACACGTTCTGATTGGCCAGACAGCATGTGGGCGGCTCCCCATTTTGACAGCCCTGGACCACTCCCACCCAGAGACACACAGCTGACGTCTCCATGAGGCTTATGCGGCTAACACAAGGTGCTTGTGGATCCCTCAACAGAGACTTCCCGGTGATCCTCCTGTGCTCCTGTGACACAACACATGGAAGCTCCCACCCACTCTAGCACTCTGCAAGTGCTCCAATATTTTTCACGCAAGTTTTTAGTGTTGTTTTATACTTATATACTGAATAAATTCCTAAGCTGTTTAACCACTTGCCAACCGCCGCACACAGATGTACGTTGGCAGAATGGCACAGGCAGGCAAATGGGTGTACCTGTACGTCCCTTTAAACTTGCTGCCTATCGGCATGCGCCTGCCACACGCCGCGGGAGTGTGCCCGTGGGTCCCGGGAACTGGATGTTCGCCGGCGGAGAGGTAGAACGGGGAGATGTAAAGTATTAGCTGGAGTTTAGCTTCAATTTGTTTATAATATTTAAATCTGCTGGTACTTCTAACACTCCCCTCTCCCCAGAATGAGAATGTGGCTGTCCAAAAGTGCCCCTGTGCTCCTTCAGCTATAATGGGGCACTCTAATACAGGAGGTATGTTACTGGTCAGATCATCAGGGGGAAATGCCTAAAAAAATACTAATGCAGCCACCACATCTAATGACTGGTAAATTGCAATGTACAATATTACACTTTTGATTTTGGGTTTAATACCACTTTAAGTTACATTGTTACATTGAATCTCTTGCGTAAGGAATGCAGCAGTTCACCAGTGAGATAAAGTACACTATCTGTATCCCCTAGTTTGTCAATGTCTAGATTAATGTTATAATGTAATACAAAATTCCCACTGGGCACAGTGAATAATTATTTCCAGCGTCCAGAGACAGAAGACTTTAACCGCTTGCCGACCGCCGCACGCTGATTTACGTCAGCAGAATGGCAAGGGCAGGCAAAAGGGCGTACCTGTACGTCTCTTTGAATTTTCCACCCAGCGGTGGCATGCCCGCAGCACGCAGCGGGAGCCTGCCTGCGGGTCCCGCAAACTCGATGTTCGTCGGCGGTTGCGGCAAGGAGAGGCAGAATGGGGGGATGCCTATTTAAACAACTTAAATCTACTGCTCGCTGTCATCAGGAGCAGTGATCGCTGTCATGTCAGTGGTAGCCCATCACCCCTACAGTTAGAACACCTCCCTAGGACACACTTAACCCCTTGATCGCCCCCTAGTGTTTAACCCCTTCCCTGCCAGTGTCATTTACACATTAATCAATGAATTTTTATAGAACTGATCGCTGTATAAATGTCAATGGTCCCAAACTAGTGTCAAAAGTGTGCGCCATAATGTCGCAGTCATGATAAAAATTGCAAATCACCCCCATTAATAATAAGAAATAAAAAAATAATAATAAAAATGCCATAAATCTTTCCCCTATTTTGTATAACTTTTGCGCAAACCAATCAATATACGCTTATTGTGATTTTTTTTTTTTTACAAAAAATATGTAGAAGAATAGATATCAGCCTAAACTGAGAAAGAAATTCTTTTTTTAATATATTTTTGGGGATATTTATTATAGCAAAAAGTAAAAATATTGCTTTTTTTAAAAAAAAGTCTCTTTTTTTGTTTATAGCGCAAAAAATAAAAACCACAGAGGTGATAAAATACCACCAAAAGAAAGCTCTATTTGTGGGAAAAAAAAAGGACATCAATTTTGTTTGCGTATAACATCGCACGACCACGCAATTGTCAGCTAAAGCCACACAGTGCTGAATCGCAAAAAATGCTCTGGTCAGGAAGGGGGTAAAATCTTCCGGGGCGGAAGTGGTTAAAGGATTGGCTTGGCGCTTCTCTCTTTTCCTTTTCTTTTTTTTTTAAACATGTGATAATAAATGGTTTCATATGATCACTATTCCGAAATAAAATACTTTTTTTTTGGCATGATTAGTCATATTTTCATTATCAATGCCAAAATTTCACAATTTCTGCCAGTGTATGCAGCACAACTGTATTCTGCATTCTCGCCTAGCTTTCCTTCTCTCATCATACTGATCTCTGTGTAGCAGTAGTTGTTCTTTCCAAGTACAATCCAAAGTTTTGGAGATTTGTCCATGAGAATATACAGTAATCCCTGGACAAGTGTGATTGTAATATAATAACTTCTGTGTGAGTAATCATGTATTTTCTACATTAAGTGATTGTAAATGATCATCTTCTAAACAACCCATTTAGTTTAAAATTTAAATGAAGGGGCGAACACTTGTGTAAAGGTATAAAAAAAACATTATAAATACCTTTTTTTTCCCTTTTTTATAAGAGATCACATTCCCTCTGTTCTCAGCTGCATAAGAGCTGGGGGGAGGAGAAGCAGCAGTACACTGAACTTCCCAGAGAATGGCTGTGCAGAGAGGGCATGTAAAGACAAGTCTGATCATTGGAAGAGAGCAGACTGAGTTCCTAGCACAGCTAGATAACTGACTATGCTGTTCTCTCTTGCCTAATGTGGTCAGTTTTTAACAGAAAAGCAGAGGGACTATCAGGAACACCAGGGATTTCACACAAAGGAAGTAATAAAGGAGAACCCAATACTTTTTCATACATGTACATGGCACAGCAGGCACATATCAGGAATTTGATATGCTGGCTAACAAACACTTTCACACCGTGAGAATACATATAACGACTGATTGATCTGTGCTGTACCTTACATACTCTAAACTGCTCCACTCTGTAAACTGCAATGTACATTACAAACTTCACAGCGTTTCACTCTGTACACTGTGCTGTATTTATATACTCCAAACCACTCTAATTTTTTTCACAGTGCTGAAAACTTTTTTTTTCACCACTTCACCAGTTCAGTTGAGGGAAGTTTTTTTTGAGAGGCAAAGGGAATTTTCCAGATTTGTTGCAAATTTTGACTTGCAGAAATCAATTCGCTCTTCTCTGATCTCTACTAATGCAAACCAGAAAAGAAGCACGGTCAGTAAGATGGAAAAAATACTCAGCCATGTGGAATTCAGAAAGCAAGAGTTACAACTCACTCAGCAGTTGCTCAATAATTCCTTATACAAGGAAAAATAGACTGATGAACTGAACACCCTCCATCCAATTCATCTTGAAAAAAGGCTAAACCACGTCTCATCTTATAAATGTGTATGTATGTGCACTTCTTCACAGATGAATAATTCATCTAGGCTGGGATATGAATAGGTATAGTTCATACAAATTGTTCTGACTTGTTTGATTTGTATAGTAATGTGCTTTACAACTGCAGCTATTCCAGCTCTTGTTTCCTGCACACTGGATCAGTGAGAAAGTTTAACATAGCTCAACAGCTGAACAGAAAAGCCTACACGTGTCCCAGCAAGTGTGCTTCATTTCATGTTTCAATCTTGTATAGTTGTGCATGCACATGGACTGTTTGTTGTGTGTGTATATATATATATATATATATGTATATATGTATATATATATATATATATATATATATATATATATATATATATATATATATATATATAATTATACAGTGGGGACGGAAAGTATTCAGACCCCCTTAAATTTTTCACTCTTTGTTATATTGCAGCCATTTTCTAAAATCATTTAAGTTAATTTTTTTCCTCATTAATGTACACACAGCACCCCATATTGACAGAAAAACACAGAATTGTTGACATTTTTGCAGATTTATTAAAAAAGAAAAACTGAAATATCACATTGTCCTAAGTATTCAGACCCTTTGCTCAGTATTTAGTAGAAGCACCCTTTTGATCTAATACAGCCATGAGTCTTTTTGGGAAAGATGCTACAAGTTTTTCACATCTGGATTTGGGGATCCTCTGCCATTCCTCCTTGCAGATCCTCTCCAGTTCTGTCAGGTTGGATGGTAAACGTTGGTGGACAGACATTTTTAGGTCTCTCCAGAAATGCTCAATTGGGTTTAAGTCAGGGCTCTGGCTGGGCCATTCAAGAACAGTCACAGGGGCGGATTCAGAGTCTAGTCTCGGGAGGGGCACTGCCAGAAAATATATTTTTTTGGGGTACATTTATCGGGGAAATGGCTGGTGTTGGCGCTTCAATCATCACGGCACCATGGTTGTTATGGTGTCAGGATGATTGAAGCGCATTATTACCATAATTACATTGTTATAAAAAATTAAATAGTTTAACTCACCATAATGCAGAATCAGTGGGAGCCCCAAGTGTGTCACTTGCCACGTCACCTGTCACTAGATGCAGATTGTCACTTGCCACGTCGCCTGTCACCAGATGCAGATTGTCACTTGCCACGTCGCCTGCCACGTTGCAGATTGTCATTTGCCATGTCACTTGCCACGTCGCCTGCCACTGTGCGGATTGTCACTTGCCATGTCGCCTGCCACGTTGCGGATTGTCACTTGCCACGTCGCCTGTCACCAGATGCAGATTGTCACTTGCCACGTCGCCTGCCACGTTGCGGATTGTCACTTGCCACGTCGCCTGTCACCAGATGCAGATTTTCACTTGCCACGTTGCGGATTGTCACTTGCCATGTCACTTGCCACGTAGCCTGCCACATGTTGCGGATTGTCACTTGCCACGTCGCCTGTCACTTGCCACCTGCTAAGGTGGTCTCTTGTGTCCCAGAGACAGGCAGCAGAGAGATGATGTAATCTCTCTGCTGCCGCAGCTGCCTGCATGGAGGGGGGGAAGTTGAACTGCAGGGATGCAGGGCGGGCGCCGAGAGATGATGTCATCTCTCTGCTCCCCCGCTCACCGGCTCCCTGATTGGTCAGCAGGCAGCAGCCCGCCCACAAACACATTGAGCGGCGGCTCTCCCTCGCCTATGGAGCCGCCCGGCGGCTCCCTCACTTACTCCCTCATTCACCGAGCCGCCCAGCGGCTCCTTCAGTCACCGAGCCGCCCAGCGGCTCTCTTAGTCACGGAGCCGCCCAGTGGCTCTCTTAGTCACGGAGCCGCCCAGCGGCTCTCTCAGTCACCGAGCCGCCCAGCGGCTCCCCCAGTCACCGAGCCGCCCAGCGGCTCCTTCAGTCACCGAGCCGCCCAGCGGCTCTCTTAGTCACGGAGCCGCCCAGCGGCTCTCTCAGTCACCGAGCCGCCCAGCGGCTCTCTCAGTCACCGAGCCGCCCAGCGGCTCTCTCAGTCACCGAGCCGCCCAGCGGCTCTCTCAGTCACGGAGCCGCCCGGCGGCTCTCTCACACACCCTGCTCTCAGTCACCTGCATTTCTCGGAGGGGGCAATTGCCCCGTTGCCCCCCCCCTGGATCCGCCCCTGAACAGTCACGGAGTTGTTGTGAAGCCACTCCTTCATTATTTTAGCTGTGTGCTTAGGGTTTTCATCCAGGATATCCCTGTACTTTGCCGCATTCATCTTTCCCTCGATTGCAACCAGTCGTCCTGTCGCTGCAGCTGAAAACCACCCCCACAGCATGATGCTGCCACCACCATGCTTCCCTGTTGGGACTGTATTGGACAGGTGATGAGCAGTGCCTGGTTTTCTCCACACATACCGCTTAGAATTAAGGCCAAAAAGTTCTATCTTGGCCTCATCAGACCAGAGAATCTTATTTCTCACCATCTTGGAGTCCTTCAGGTGTTTTTTTAGCAAACTACATGCAGGCTTTCATGTGTCTTGCACTGAGGAGAGGCTTCCGTCGGGCCACTCTGCCATAAAGCCCCAAACTGGTGGAGGGCTGCAGTGATGGTTGACTTTCTACAACTTTCTCCCATCTCCCCACTGCATCTCTGGTGCTCAGCCACAGTGATCTTTGGGTTCTTCTTTACCTCTCTCACCAAGGCTCTTCTCCCCTGATAGCTCAGTTTGGATGGACGGCCAGCCACAGGAAGGGTTCTGGTCATCCCAAACGTCATCCATTTAAGGATTATGGAAGCCACTGTGCTCTTAGGAACCTTAAGTGCAGCAGAATTTTTTTTGTAACCTTGGCCAGATCTGTACCTTGCCATAATTCTGTCTCTGAGCTCTTCAGGCAGTTCCTTTGACCTCATGATTCTCATTTGCTCTGACATGCACTGTGAGCTGTATGATCTTATATAGACAGGTGTGTGGCTTTCCTAATCAAGTTCAATCAGTATACTCAAACACAGCTGGACTCAAATGAAGGTGTAGAACCATCTCAAGGATGATCAGAAGAAATGGACAGCACCTGAGTTAAATATATGAGTGTCACAGCAAAAGGTCTGAATACTTAGAACCATGTGATATTTCAGTTTTTCTTTTTTAATAAATCTGCAAAAATGTCAACAATTCTGTGTTTTTCTGTCAATATGGGGTGCTGTGTGTAGATTAATGAGGAAAAAAAATTAACTTAAATTATTTTAGCAAATGGCTGCAATATAACAAAGAGTGAAAAATGTAAGGGGGTCTGAATACTTTCCGTCCCCACTGTATATATACATATATATATATATATATATATATATATATATATATATATATATATATATATACAAACAGCGGGTAAAATAAGTATTGAAGACAACACCATTTTTCTAGGAAAATATATTTATAAAAGAGGTGCTATTGACATGAAATATTCACCACATGTCGGTAACAACCCATGCAATCCATACATACAAAGAAACCAAAACAAATATGTGTAATAAAATGGAATGGCACAGGGAAAAAGTATTGTACATATGAAGGGAGGTTCAAAAAGGCATGAAAAGGCAAGACACCAGCAGGAATATATCAGTAATTAGAAAGAAATCCTGCCCCTGGTCAGGGCAAATTGATATCAGCTGGTTCAGTCTCAACTGCCGACCCTTTAAAAAGGTTTCTCATTACAAGGTGTCATACAAGAAACATCTCATGATGGGTAAAAGTGAAGCACTCTCTCAAGACTTTCGCAACCTATTTGTTACAAAATATACTGATAGCATTGGTTAGAAAAGGATTTCTAAACTTCTAAATGTTCCAGTGAGCACTGTTGGAGCCATAATCCAGAAGTGGAAAGAACATAATTTCATCATAAACCAGCCACGACCAGGTGCTCCTCGCAAGATTTCTGACTGAGGAATGAAAAGAATTTTGAAAGGAGTTGTCCAAGAGCCCAGGACCACTTGGTCAGAAAGACCTGGAATTAGCAGATACAATTGTTTTAAAGAAAACAAGTAATGCACTCAACAGCCATGGCCTATATGGTCACCACACAAGACTCCATTGCTGAAGAAAAAGCATGTTAACCACTTAAGCCCTGGAAGGATTTGCCCCCTGAATGACCAGGTTTTTTTTTGCAATATGGCGCTTTAACTGACAATTGCGTGGTCGTGCGACGCTGTACTCCATTGAGTCGACTCTTCACCCAAATGTACTTCTTCATCAGAGCAAAGATTGGAGGAATATATGGTAGGAGGTTCAGCATGATAATCAGGCAGGTTACACATGTTTTCCACATAAATACTTTTACTTTCCCTATTTTAACTTAGCTGCAATTTATAGTGATTATTATGTTATTTTGGCACTTTCCTTTACAGCAACACAAAGGTGAAGATTGCATTTATGCCATATGCATTTAGGGCCAGTGCCAGCATAAGGTGGCTTAGGCAGCCACCGTAGGGCGCCAGGATGGGGGGGGCTTTAAAACATACCTCCCAACCGTCTATGATTTACCAGGACTGCCGCAAGATTTGATTTAAATCCCAGAGTCCCGGCAAATGTGTGCTGAATCCAAGTTCCTAAACTGAGCTCTGGTAACTTGCCTGACAGGGGCATCCTTCAAGTTGTCGCCCATACCACTATGGACACAATGTGAAGAAGTTACCAGAGTGGCTGTAGACAGTGAGTTGATGCGGGGAGTGAAAAATCCTGCCCTTGATTACATATGCAGCATATATGGGGGTGGGCAGCAAAATGCACCTTCACCTGTGTTGACAAAAATCCTTGCATCGGTTCCATAGGTGTTCAGTATTGTCTGAAAGCCTAACTTCAGACAATTGTTTTACCATTTGTTTTGGATAGAGTGGGGAAGAATTATTTTTTTTTAGGTTTTTATTTCTACCTGTTACCCCCATCAGAAAGATTATCCCTTGTCATTTATTGTCCTTGTCATGAACATACAATAAATGGGGGTGGGGTGCACTGGTTATCAGGCAAGACAGGCACAGATAGCCTTCTTCTCCTGTTGATGATTTTAAGGTGCTCATAGAGAATATATTAATTATAGTTTTCTGGTTCAGCTATTACTAACTGTATTGGGCAAACATCCAATGTTTAAAGGCCATACAAAGACATCAGTAGCCCATGCTCATCATGCAAAATAGCAACCCACCTCTTCCACATCTCTCTCTTCTAGGGATGAGCTTCGCGTTCGAGTCGAACCCATGTTTGACTTGAACATTGGCTGTTCGATCGTTCGCCGAATTGCGAACGATATGGGCCGTTTGTGCCAAATTCGTGTGGCGAGTCACGGCCCATAATTCACTGCGGCATCGCAGTGCATTGCTGGCTGATGATTGGCAAAGCATGCACTATGACCCGCATGCTTGGCCAATCACAGCGCCATCGGGAGAGAGAGCTGTAATTGGCCAAAGCCAGGGTGGCTTTGGCCAATTATGGCTCAGGGGGTTTAGAACACACCCCACACTATATAAGGCCGTCTGCACGGCGGCCCTGTGTAGTGTGTTCCAGCGTGTTTAGAGAGAGGCAGTGTCATTTCATTTGAGTTAGCTAGATTAGGCAGGACAGTAAGTGATTTAGCTGCACTTACAGTGTATTGTGTATATATGCATCCCAGGTGTTGTATATATATATATATATATATATATATATATATATACACACTGTATTCAGTTTAGCTAGATCCGTTTATGTTATCTTCCTACTGACAGGCAGGCTTGTCTTGTTACAGTATTCACAGCTACCTGAAGAAAATTGCTGGTTTTCTTTTAATCCTATTAGTACCACAGTCAGGCAGCGAGACTATTTAGAGTTAGTGTAGTGCGTCCTCCTCACAGTGTTCAGTTAAAGCTACAAGTTAGGTTAGTGTGACCTCTGCACAGTGTTCAGCTAAAGCGACAAGTAAGGGTAGTGCGTCCTCCTCACAGTGTTCAGCTAAAGCAACAAGTTGGAGTAGTGCGTCCTCCTCACAGTATTCAGCTAAAATGACAAGTTAGTGTAGTGCAACCTCTGCACAGAGTTCAGCTAAAGCTACAAGTTAGTGTAGTGTGTCCTCCTCACAGTGTTCAGCTAAAATTACAAGTTAGTGTAGTGTGACCTCTGCACAGTGTTCAGCTAAAGCTACAAGTTAGTGTAGTGCCTCCTCCTCACAGTGTTCAGCTAAAACTACAAGTTAGTGTAGTGCGACCTCTGCACAGTGTTCAGTTAAAGCTACAAGTTAGTGTAGTGCGTCATCCTCACAGTGTTCAGCTAAAACTACAAGTTAGTGTAGTGCAACCTCTGCACAGTGTTCAGCTAAAGCTACAAGTTAGTGTAGTGCATCCTCCTCACAGTGTTCAGCTAAAACTACAAGTTAGTGTAGTGTGACCTCTGCACAGTGTTCAGCTAAAGCTACAAGTTAGTGTAGTGCGTCCTCCTCACAGTGTTCAGCTAAAACTACAAGTTAGTGTAGTGCGTCCTCTGAACAGTGTTCAGCTAAAACTACAAGTTAGTGTAGTGCGACCGCTGCACAGTGTTCAGCTAAAGCTACAAGTTAGTGTAGTGCATCCTCTGAACAGTGTTCAGCTAAAGCTACAAGTTAGTGTAGTGCGTCCTCCTCACAGTGTTCAGCTAAAGCTACAAGTTAGTTTAGTGTGACCTCTGCACGGTGTTCAGCTAAAGCTACAAGTTAGGGTAGTGCGTCCTCCTCACAGTGTTCAGCTAAAACTACAAGTTAGTGTAGTGCGACCTCTGCACAGTGTTCAGCTAAAGCTACAAGTTGGTGTAGTGCGTCCTCCTCACAGTGTTCAGGTAAAACTACAAGTTAGTGTAGTGCGACCTCTGCACAGTGTTCAGCTAAAGCTACAAGTTAGTGTAGTGCGTCATCCTCACAGTGCTCAGCTAAAACTACAAGTTAGTGTAGTTCGACCTCTGCACAGTGTTCAGCAAAAGCTACAAGTTGGTGTAGTGCGACCTCTGCACAGTGTTCAGCTAAAGCTACAAGTTAGTGTAGTGCGTCCTCTGAAGAGTGTTCAGCTAAAACTACAAGTTAGTGTAGTGCGACCTCTGCACAGTGTTCAGCTAAAGCTACAAGTTAGTGTAGTGCGTCCTCCTCACAGTGTTCAGCTAAAACTACAAGTTAGTGTAGTGCGTCCTCTGAACAGTGTTCAGCTAAAACTACAAGTTAGTTTAGTGTGACCTCTGCACAGTGTTCAGCTAAAGCTACAAGTTAGGGTAATGCGTCCTCCTCACAGTGTTCAGCTAAAGCTACAAGTTAGTGTAGTGCGTCCTCCTCACAGTGTTCAGCTAAAATTACAAGTTAGTGTAGTGCGACCTCTGCACAGTGTTCAGCTAAAGCTACAATTTAGTGTAGTGCATCCCCCTCACAGTGTTCAGCTAAAACTACAAGTTAGTGCAGTGCGACCTCTGCACAGTGTTCAGCTAAAGCTACAAGTTAGTGTAATGCGTCATCCTCACAGTGTTCAGCTAAAACTACAAGTTAGTGTAGTGCGACCTCTACACAGTGTTCAGCTAAAGCTACAAGTTAGTGTAGTGCATCCTCCTCACAGTGTTCAGCTAAAACTACAAGTTAGTGTAGTGCGACCTCTGCACAGTGTTCAGCTAAAGCTACAAGTTAGTGTAGTGCGTCCTCCTCACAGTGTTCAGCTAAAACTACAAGTAAGTGTAATGCGTCCTCTGAACAGTGTTCAGCTAAAACTACAAGTTAGTGTAGTGTGACCCCTGCACAATGTTCAGCTAAAGCTACAAGTTAGTGTAGTGCGTCCTCTGAACAGTGTTCAGCTAAAACTACAAGTTAGTGTGGTGCGTCCTCCTCACAGTGTTCAGCTAAAGCTACAAGTTAGTTTAGTGTGGCCTCTGCACAGTGTTCAGCTAAAGCTCCAAGTTAAGGAAGTGCATCCTCCTCACAGTGTTCAGCTAAAACTACAAGTTAGTGTAGTGGAACCTCTGCACAGTGTTCAGCTAAAACTACAAGTTAGTGTAGTGCGTCCTCTGAACAGTGTTCAGCTAAAACTACAAGTTAGTTTAGTGTGACCTCTGCACAGTGTTCAGCTAAAGCTACAAGTTAGGGTAATGCGTCCTCCTCACAGTGTTCAGCTAAAGCTACAAGTTAGTGTAGTGCGTCCTCCTCACAGTGTTCAGCTAAAATTACAAGTTAGTGTAGTGCGACCTCTGCACAGTGTTCAGCTAAAGCTACAATTTAGTGTAGTGCATCCCCCTCACAGTGTTCAGCTAAAACTACAAGTTAGTGCAGTGCGACCTCTGCACAGTGTTCAGCTAAAGCTACAAGTTAGTGTAGTGCGTCATCCTCACAGTGTTCAGCTAAAACTACAAGTTAGTGTAGTGCGACCTCTACACAGTGTTCAGCTAAAGCTACAAGTTAGTGTAGTGCATCCTCCTCACAGTGTTCAGCTAAAACTACAAGTTAGTGTAGTGCGACGTCTGCACAGTGTTCAGCTAAAGCTACAAGTTAGTGTAGTGCGTCCTCCTCACAGTGTTCAGCTAAAACTACAAGTAAGTGTAATGCGTCCTCTGAACAGTGTTCAGCTAAAACTACAAGTTAGTGTAGTGTGACCCCTGCACAATGTTCAGCTAAAGCTACAAGTTAGTGTAGTGCGTCCTCTGAACAGTGTTCAGCTAAAACTACAAGTTAGTGTGGTGCGTCCTCCTCACAGTGTTCAGCTAAAGCTACAAGTTAGTTTAGTGTGGCCTCTGCACAGTGTTCAGCTAAAGCTCCAAGTTAAGGAAGTGCATCCTCCTCACAGTGTTCAGCTAAAACTACAAGTTAGTGTAGTGGAACCTCTGCACAGTGTTCAGCTAAAACTACAAGTTAGTGTAGTGCGAACTCTGCACAGTGTTCAGCTAAAGCTACAAGTTAGTGTAGTGCATCCTCTGAACAGTGTTCAGCTAAAACTACAAGTTAGTGTAGTGCGACCTCTGCACAGTGTTCAGCTAAAGCTACAAGTTAGTGTAGTGCGTCATCCTCACAGTGTTCAGCTAAAACTACAAGTTAGTGTAGTGCGACCTCTGAACAGTGTTCAGCTAAAACTACAAGTTAGTGTAGTGCGACCCCTGCACAGTGTTCAGCTAAAGCTACAAGTTAGTGTAGGTCGTCCTCTGAATAGAGTTCAGCTAAAACTACAAGTTAGTGTAGTGCGACCTCTGCACAGTGTTCAGCTAAAGCTACAAGTTAGTGTAGTGCATCCTCTGAACAGTGTTCAGCTAAAGCTACAAGTTAGTGTAGTGCCTCCTCCTCACAGTGTTCAGCTAAAACTACAAGTTAGTGTAGTGCGACCTCTGCACAGTGTTCAGCTAAAACTACAAGTTAGTGTAGTGCGACCTCTGCACAGTGTTCAGCTAAAGATACAAGTTAGTGTAGTGCGACCTCTGAACAGTGTTCAGCTAAAACTACAAGTTAGTGTAGTGCGACCCCTGCACAGTGTTCAGCTAAAGCGGCTAAAGCTACAAGTTAGTGTAGTGCGTCCTCTGAACAGTGTTCAGCTAAAGCTACAAGTTAGTGTAGTGCGTCCTCTGAACAGTGTTCAGCTAAAGCTACAAGTTAGGGTAGTGCGTCCTCCTCACAGTGTTCAGTTAAAACTACAAGTTATTGTAGTGCGACCTCTGCACAGTGTTCAGCTAAAGCTACAAGTTAAGGAAGTGCGTCCTCCTCACAGTGTTTAGCTAAAGCTACAAGTTGGTGTAGTGCATCCTCCTCACAGTGTTCAGCTAAAACTACAAGTTAGTGTAATGGAACCTCTGCACAGTGTTCAGCTAAAACTACAAGTTAGTGTAGTGCGTCATCCTCACAGTGCTCAGCTAAAACTACAAGTTAGTGTAGTGCGACCTCTGCACAGTGTTCAGCTAAAGCTACAAGTTAGTGTAGTGCATCCTCTGAACAGTGTTAAGCTAAAACTACAAGTTAGTGTAGTGCGACCTCTGCACAGTGTTCAGCTAAAGCTACAAGTTAGTGTAGTGCATCCTCTGAAAAGTGTTCAGCTAAAACAACAAGTTAGTGTAGTGTGACCTCTGCACAGTGTTCAGCTAAAGCTACAAGTTAGTGTAGTGCGTCCTCCTCACAGTGTTAAGCTAAAACTACAAGTTAGTGTAGTACGACCTCTGCACAGTGTTCAGCTAAAGCTACAAGTTAGTGTAGTGCGTCCTCTGAACAGTGTTCAGCTAAAACTACAAGTTAGTGTAGTGCGACCTCTGCACAGTGTTCAGCTAAAGCTACAAGTTAGTGTAGTGCGTCCTCCTCACAGTGTTTAGCTAAAGCTACAAGTTAGGGTAATGCGTCCTCCTCACAGTGTTCAGCTAAAGCTACAAGTTAGTGTAGTGCGTCCTCCTCACAGTGTTCAGCTAAAATTACAAGTTAGTGTAGTGCGACCTCTGCACAGTGTTCAGCTAAAGCTACAAGTTAGTGTAGTGCATCCTCCTCACAGTGTTCAGCTAAAACTACAAGTTAGTGTAGTGCAACCTCTGCACAGTGTTCAGCTAAAGCTACAAATTAGTGTAGTGCGTCATCCTCACAGTGTTCAGCTAAAACTACAAGTTAGTGTAGTGCGACCTCTGCACAGTGTTCAGCTAAAGCTACAAGTTAGTGTAGTGCATCCTCCTCACGGTGTTCAGCTAAAACTACAAGTTAGTGTAGTGCGACCTCTGCACAGTGTTCAGCTAAAGCTACAAGTTAGTGTAGTGCGTCCTACTCACAGTGTTCAGCTAAAACTACAAGTTAGTGTAGTGCGTCCTCTGAACAGTGTTCAGCTAAAACTACAAGTTAGTGTAGTGTGACCCCTGCACAATGTTCAGCTAAAGCTACCAGTTAGTGTAGTGCGTCCTCTGAACAGTGTTCAGCTAAAACTACAAGTTAGTGTAGTGCGTCCTCCTCACAGTGTTCAGCTAAAGCTACAAGTTAGTTTAGTGAGGCCTCTGCACAGTGTTCAGCTAAAGCTCCAAGTTAAGGAAGTGCATCCTCCTCACAGTGTTCAGCTAAAGCTACAAGTTAGTGTAGTGCGTCCTCCTCAGAGTGTTCAGCTAAAACTACAAGTTAGTGTAATGGAATCTCTGAACAGTGTTCAGCTAAAGCTACAAGTTAGTGTAGTGCGTCCTCCTCACAGTGTTCAGCTAAAGCTACAAGTTAGTTTAGTGTTACCTCTGCACATTATTCAGCTAAAGCTACAAGTTAGGGTAGTGCGTCCTCCTCACAGTGTTCAGCTAAAACTACAAGTTATTGTAGTGCAACCTCTGCACAGTGTTCAGCTAAAGCTACAAGTTAAGGAAGTGCGTCCTCCTCACAGTGTTCAGCTAAAGCTACAAGTTGGTGTAGTGCGTCCTCCTCACAGTGTTCAGCTAAAACTACAAGTTAGTGTAGTGGAACCTCTGCACAGTGTTAAGCTAAAGCTACAAGTTAGTGTAGTGCGTCATCCTCACAGTGCTCAGCTAAAACAACAAGTTAGTGTAGTGCGACCTCTGCACAGTGTTCAGCTAAAGCTACAAGTTAGTGTACTGCGTCCTCCTCACAGTGTTCAGCTAAAACTACAAGTTAGTGTAGTGCGACCTCTGCACAGTGTTCAGCTAAAGCTACAAGTTAGTGTAGTGCATCCTCTGAAAAGTGTTCAGCTAAAACTACAAGTTAGTGTAGTGTGACCTCTGCACAGTGTTCAGCTAAAGCTACAAGTTAGTGTAGTGCGTCCTCCTCACAGTGTTAAGCTAAAACCACAAGTTAGTGTAGTGCGACCTCTGCACAGTGTTCAGCTAAAGCTACAAGTTAGTGTAGTGCGTCCTCTGAACAGTGTTCAGCTAAAACTACAAGTTAGTGTAGTGCGTCCTCTGAACAGTGTTCAGCTAAAACTACAAGTTAGTTTAATGTGACCTCTGCACAGTGTTCAGCTAAAACTACAAGTTAGGGTAATGTGTCCTCCTCACAGTGTTCAGCTAAAACTACAAGTTAGTGTAGTGTGACCTCTGCACAGTGTTCAGCTAAAGCTACAAGTTGGTGTAGTGCGTCTTCCTCACAGTGTTCAGCTAAAACTACAAGTTAGTGTAGTGCGACCTCTGCACGGTGTTCAGCTAAAGCTACAAGTTAGTGTAGTGCATCATCCTCACAGTGTTCAGCTAAAACTACAAGTTAGTGTAGTGTGACCTCTGCACAGTATTCAGCTAAAGCTACAAGTTAGTGTAGTGCGTCCTCTGAACAGTGTTCAGCTAAAACTACAAGTTAGTGTAGTGCGAGCTCTGCACAGTGTTCAGCTAAAGCTACAAGTTAGTGTAGTGCGTCCTCTGAACAGTGTTCAACTAAAACTACAAGTTAGTGTAGTGCGACCTCTGCACAGTGTTCAGCTAAAGCTACAAGTTAGTGTAGTGCGTCCTCTGAACAGTGTTCAGCTAAAACTACAAGTTAGTGTAGTGCAACCTCTGCACAGTGTTCAGTTAAAGCTACAAGTTAGTGTAGTGCGTCCTCTGAACTTTGTTCAGCTAAAACTACAAGTTAGTTTAGTGTGACCTCTGCACAGTGTTCAGCCAAAGCTACAAGTTAGGGTAATGCATCCTCCTCACAATGTTCAGCTAAAACTACAAGTTAGTGTAGTGTGACCTCTGCACAGTGTTCAGCTAAAGCTACAAGTTGGTGTAGTGCATCCTCCTCACAGTGTTCAGCTAAAACTGCAAGTTAGTGTAGTGCGACCTCTGCACAGTGTTCAGCTAAAGCTACAAGTTAGTGTAGTGCATCATCCTCACAGTGTTCAGCTAAAACTACAAGTTAGTGTAGTGCGACCTCTGCACAGTATTCAGCTAAAGCTACAAGTTAGTGTAGTGCGTCCTCTGAACAGTGCTCAGCTAAAACTACAAGTTAGTGTAGTGTGAGCTCTGCACAGTGTTCAGCTAAAGCTACAAGTTAGTGTAGTGCGTCCACTGAACAGTGTTCAGCTAAAACTACAAGTTAGTGTAGTGCGACCTCTGCACAGTGTTCAGCTAACGCTACAAGTTAGTGTGGTGCGTCCTCTGAACAGTGTTCAGCTAAAACTACAAGTTAGTGTGGTGCGACCACTGCACAGTGTTCAGCTAAAGCTACAAGTTAGTGTAGTGCGTCCTCTGAACAGTGTTCAGCTAAAACTACAAGTTAGTGTAGTGCGACCTCTGCACAGTGTTCAGCTAAAGCTACAAGTTAGTGTAGTGCGTCCTCTGAACAGTGTTCAGCTAAAATTACAAGTTAGTGTAGTGCGACCTCTGCACAGTGTTCAGCTAAAGCTACAAGTTAGTGTGGTGCGTCCTCTGAACAGTGTTCAGCTAAAACAACAAGTTAGTGTAGTGCGACCTCTGCACAGTGTTCAGCTAAAGCTCCAAGTTAGTGTAGTGCGTCCTCTGAACAGTGTTCAGCTAAAACTACAAGTTAGTGTAGTGCGACCTCTGCACAGTGTTCAGCTAAAGCTACAAGTTAGTGTAGTGCGTCCTCTGAACAGTGTTCAGCTAAAGCTACAAGTTAGTGTAGTGTATCCTCTGAACAGTGTTCAGCTAAAACTACAAGTTAGTGTAGTGCGAGCTCTGCACAGTAATAGATAAAGGAATCTGCGCTTAGGACACTGATAGGGCTGCTGCCTTTCCCTGATTAGTTCCCTGAAAAGGGGGGCTAATTGGTAAATATAAAGGATAGTTGGGAAAAGTTGGCGCTGCCCTACTAGCAGTATTAAATTATGGGTATATGATCCTTTGTGAAACACCTATTAACAAATTATACTGACTCCTACAGCCTTTATGTGAAAGTGACTTATAAGCTATGCTAGAGCTACCATATGCATGGGGAGAGAGATGATAATACTAGTGATAAAAAAATAAATAATTAAATAAACATTAGACATAAGCTGTGTTTTCAAACCTTAAATGTTAAATATGAATGGGTGCCTTCTATAAATAAGATCATATAATTATATATGAAATAGTTAAAAGTGAATGTGTAAAAGTGTGTGAGGGCATTTATATGTAAGATCATATAATTATGTATGAAAACGTTAAAAGTAAATGTGTAAAAGTGTGTGTGGGCATTAATAACCCCAAAGATCAAAAGTTTTGTGACAGAGTGGCACCCCCTAGGGGCTAGCGCTAGTACTGAGAAAATCTAATTTTTAGTGATATAAGGTACCATTACCACCATATGTAAAACTTTTATAAGACCTCTTGATTTTAACCGGTTAGTTCCATACCTGTTTGCTAATATATATATATATAATGTATCACAAAAGTGCTCATATGTTATATACAGGATTATAGCAGCTAGCTTATGTATTTATATAGGCAGCTGATAATAATAAGCAATAGTACATTTAACATGCCCAAGAGTCTTCAGGAAAAAAAACGGTTATATAGCAAAGTCCAGTGAATGTGCAGTACATGGATGCCAGGAGCAATAAATAGTGACTTCCGTGCTCTTTAAAGCTGGTGACTTGAAGTGCCCCCCCCATGTTCCCCCACTCACCAGAGAGAATCACCCCCACAGGGGTACGGAGCGATAGAGTGGGTGTCTTGGGGTGTTGGAATGCGACCAGGTTAGGCTACCATTCCTTTGCTCCGTGGTCTCCCTCCAGTAGATCGCAGTGCCTGCCAGGGGTTTCACGGATAGGCTCCTTCACTGGTTAGCACCATCACCTGCTTAATCCTCCATCAGGTAAAGAAACAAGAAAAAACGGGGGGCTTCCGTGGTGTAGTATGTCCAGTTTATTTCCGTAATACAGATATTTAAAAAATATAAGACAGGGATCCAATACAGGTTACGGCTGCAGGCAAGGATGGGACTAAGGAAGTAAATCCGAACGTGCGTCCCACCTTGCGTTCCAGCCTATTCTTCCGGGTATGACGTGTATGACGTGTGAGCGTGACTCCGCCTAGTGTTCAGCTAAAGCTAACTGTAGAAGGTTGGTGGTGTTTTCCTGATCCTATTACTACCGCAGGCAGCTAAATAAGCTACAAGTTAGTTTTTTGCGAGCTCTGCACAGTGTTCACTTAAAGCTACCTGTCGAAGGTTGGTGGTGTTTTCCTGATCCTATCACTACTGCAGGCAGCTAAATAAGCTACAAGTTAGTTTTTTGCGAGCTCTGCACAGTGTTCACCTAAAGCTACCTGTCAAAGGTTGGTGGTGTTTTCCTGATCCTATCACTACCGCAGGCAGCTAAATAAACTACAAGTTAGTTTCTTGCAAGCTCTGCACAGTGTTCAGCTAAAGATACCTGTAGAAGGTTGGTGGTGTTCTCATACTACAGGCAGGCAGTTGATTTTGCTAGCTGCAGTATCAGTATATATATATCCCAGCTTAGTGCAGCTACAGGCCATTAGTATGTCTGGAAGGCCAACAAGGAGAGGCAGACAGTCACAAGCCAATAAAAGAGGGGAAGCAGGCTCTGTGTCTAGAGGCAACAGTGCTCATCGTGGAGACGGTGCATCCTCATCAGCACGTGGCCGTGGGACACGCTTGGCCTTTTTTTCGGCAGCTGGCCGTGTTGAGCCGCAACATGCGGAAGACTTGGTCGAGTGGATGACCAAGCCGTCCTCATCCTCCTCATCCTCTCTCACCCATGCTCAGGGTACTTTATCTGGCAAAGCAGCTGCCAACGAGGCCTCTTCCCTAGGTTCAATGGCATCAGTGACTCCTTCCCTAGCCCCACCATGTTCTCCTGAGGAGTTCCTCGAACTGTTTGACCACAGTGTTGGGTACATGCTCCAGGAGGATGCCCAGCATTTAGAAGGCTCTGATGATGATACCGAGCTAGATGAAGGCAGTAACGTGAGCACGGACAGAGGGGGTGCCCAAGAAGGACAGCAATCTGGCAGTCATGCTCCCCCTGCTGCAGCATACTGCCAGGTTTGCTCCAGTGATGAGGAGGGAGGGGATGATGAGGTCACTGACTCAACGTGGGTGCCTGATAGGAGGGAGGAGGAGGAGGAGGAGGCACATCACCAACGAGGCAGGATGCCCTCCAGGGGCCAGCCTTAGGGCAGCCCACTGACTGCATCACACTCCAAAGCTCCGCATGTGCAGGGCGCTGCTGTCTCTGTGCATTATTCCAAAAGTTCTTTGGTGTGGGCCTTTTTTGAGATGAGTGCATCAGATCGCACCGCTGCTATTTGCAACATATGTCTCAAGCGTGTGGCCAAAACATCTCCCGCTTGGGCACCACATGCTTGACCAGACATATGTTGACCTGCCATGCAGTTCGTTGGCAAGCGTATCTAAAAGACCCACACCAAAGAACAAAGAGGACCTCTCCTTGCTCCTCATCAGCTAAGATCTCCAACCCCACTATACCTTCAGTCCTCTCTGAGACCTGCACTGAGAGGAATGTAGGTGTAGAATTAGGTGTGTCACAGCTAAGTACTTGTGGGCAATCTGCTTTCGGTACACCGACGTCAGATTGTACCAGGCAAATTTCCCTGCCCCAGCTGCTGCACCGCCGAAAGAAGTTCGCTCCCAGCCATCCACATGCCCAGCGGTTGAATGCTAGCTTGGCAAAATTGCTAGCACTTCAACTGCTGCCTTTTCAGTTGGTAGACTCTGCCCCCTTCCGTGAGTTTGTGGAATGTGCGGTTCCTCAGTGGCAGGTACCCAAACGCCACTTTTTCTCACGGAAGGCGATTCCGACTCTCTACCAGCATGTGGAAGGCAATGTCTTGGCCTCGCTGGACAGGGCGGTCAGCGGTAAGGTGCATATTACCACTGAGTCATGGTCCAGCAGGCATGGACAGGGACGCTACCTAAGTTTCACCGCGCATTGGGTGACTCTGCTGGCAGCTGGGAAGGATGCAGGACAAAGTACAGTAGTGTTGGAGGTTGTTCCACCACCACGTCTCCAAAATGCCACTACTAATTTGTCCTCGGAACCAGCGGTGCTCCGTAGCCTTTCAAGGGGCTATGCAAGTATGCAGGCCAAAAGATGCCATGTGGTGCTTGAGCTGGTGTGCTTGGGGGACAGGAGCCACACTAGGGCAGAGGTTCTGTCAGCTCTGCAGGGGCAGGTTCAGAGGTGGTTGACGCCACACCAACTTAAGGCAGAAATGGTGGTTTGCAACAATGGCACCAACCTCCTCTCTGCCCTCCGACAGGGACAAATGACCCATGTGGTATAAAATAAATACTGCGCTAACACTAATTCAACTTACATGAGCTGCGACTAAAAAGTAGTAAACCATATCATCTAAATAAAATTCAGATAAAATTCAAAAAGTCGCGCTAAAAAATGAAATGAAAGTGGCAACAGGCAAGTGCCTAAAGGCCTCAAAAAATATGAGGCTAAAATAGTGGTCACTAAGCAAATGCTAATCAGTGTGTAAATGCACCATAAAAGATTAAACTTATAGAACACAGATATTGCGTATAAAAGCATGTATGCAAGCCGGCCGGCTCCAAGACAACCCATGTCTTCCGGGTATACGAGTTGCATATACCCGGGGAGGAGGAGCTACGTCCCGACGACACCGCAATTCGTATACCCGGAAGACACGGGTTGTCTTGGAGCCGGCCGGCTTGCATACATGCTTTTATACGCAACTGCTTTTGTAAGTGCAATCCATACCTTTTTTATTCAATAAACGTTAGATTTTATGCTATGTGGAGCTTTTTATCTCTTTTATGGGGATACATCCTACTTACTGAGGTGTGACTGGCGGAGGGAGTCCCTGGATTCGGATGACAACAAGTGCCTGTTGTACAGATCCCTGGCTGGGGTTGCAGCCATCCGCCCTTTAGATCTCCCATAATTAAGAGACCAACTTTTTCTGGTAAGAGGCAGCAGTTTTCGAACGGTGGAGGTCTGTCTACGCACCTTATTCACTGCAGCAAGTTTTGGTTCCATATTCACTCAGCACTTGGGGACACTTATTACTCCGTTTTGTATGTGTGCTACCAAGCATGTACGGACTATAATCACTGCTGTTTCTGTACAGCTATGGACTTTCTTTTCTTTTGAATTATAAGCTTAGTTAATTTATACACTGAATATTACTTTTTAGTTTTGTGACACGGTTCTTTTAGACATATATCTGTCACACTGTCACATTTTGCCTTAGTGTTTTTAGGCATTCACTTGTTATCCGTAATAAGCTACTTATATATAACAATATCTGTGTTCTATAAGTTTAATCTTTTATGGTGCATTTACACACTGATTAGCATTTGCTTAGTGACCACTATTTTAGCCTCATATTTTTTGAGGCCTTTAGGCACTTGCCTGTTGCCACTTTCATTTCATTTTTTAGCGCGACTTTTTGAATTTTATTTAAATGACCCATGTGCCCTGTTTGGCTCACGTCCTTAACTTGGTGGTGCAGTGGTTCTTGGGCAGGTACCCGGGCTTACAGGATGTCCTGAGGCAGGCCAGGAAAGTCAGTGTGCATTTCCGCCGGTCATATAATGCTAGTGCTCGGCTGGCAGACCTCCAAAAGGAGTTGAACCGCCTAATCTGTGACATGCCTACAAGGTGGAACTCAACGTTGGCCATGCTGCAGCGGCTGCACACGCAGCAGAGGGCCATCAATGAGTACCTGTGCGACTATGGCACCAGGACAGGATCAGGGGAGCTTGTTTTTTTTTCCCCATGCCAGTGGGCCATGATCAGGGATGCATGCACTGTCCTGTCACCATTTGAGGAGGCCATGAGGATGGTAAGCAGTGACAGTGCATGCATCAGTGACACTGTCCCCCTTGTCCACCTGTTGGAGCACACACTGCATGGAATAATGGACAGGGCACTTGAGGCAGAACAGAGGCAGGAAGAGGAGGACTTCCTTAGCTCTCAAGGCCCCCTTTATCCAGACAGTGTTCCTGCGTGCCCGCCGATCACACAGGAAGAGGATGAGGAGGAGGAGGATTGTGTGAATATGGAGGTGGAGCCTGGCACTCAGCATCAGCAGCAGTCTTTAAGGGATCAGTCCCAAGAAACACATGGACTTGTATGTGGCTGGGAGGAGGTGGCCTGCGGACCATGTCGTCCTTAGTGACCCAGAGGACTCTGAACCGAATGCCTCAGCAAACCTACGCTGCATGGCCTCCCTGATCCTGCAAAGCCTGCGGAAGGATCCTCGTATTCATTGTATCAAGGAGAAGGACCAATACTGGCTGGCAACCCTTCTTGATCCACGTTATAAGGGTAAGGTTGTGAACCTTATTTTGCCATCGCAGAGGGAGCAGAGGATGAAACATCTTCGGGAGGCCTTGCAGAAAGGTCTGTGCAACGTGTTCCCAGAGACTGGGAGGTTACAAACTCCTGTTTTTGGACAACGTGTTGCTGAGGCTTCGGTCAGTCAAAGAAGGAGCGGTGGAGAAGGTGGCCATCTGACAGATGCGTTCAGACAATTTTTTGGTCCGCAGCCCCAAGGTATGATCGGTTCCAGCAACCATCACCAGTGTCTGTTTTACATGGTGCAGGAGTACCTAGGGGCAAGATCTAACTTGGACACCTTTCCCACCGAAAATCCTCTGGGTTACTTGGTCTTGAGTATGGATCACTGGCCAGAGCTTGCACAGTATGCAATTGAGCTACTGGCCTGTCCTGCATCCAGGGTTCTTTCGGAACGCACATTCAGTGCTGCTGGAGGCTTTGTAACCGATCACAGGGTGCGTCTGTCCACCGACTCGGTCAATCGACTGACCTTCATAAAAATGAATCAGTCTTGGATCACCACCAGCTACCAAGCACCTGATGCTGATGTAGTATTTTTAAATTTTTAATAATTTTTTTAAAAATCTCAGATCCCTTCAAAGACTGCCTATGCTGATGCTGAGTGACTATCCTGAGTAATTATCCTCTTCCTCCTCAATGATCACGCTGATAGCTTGTAGGAACATTTTTGGTTCTGGGCGCCACCACCAGTGCCTAAGGCCCAATTTTTCAGCCCCTGTTTAACAGGGGCGTGTAATTAAAATTTTTGATGCAATACTTTGCAGCAGGGCTCGTTCCTGCGTTCCAACTAGAGTATCTGTGAGGGGTTGCAGTGTTGTGGCACCAGCACCAGTGCCTAAGATCCAATTTGTCAGCCCCTGTTTAACAGGGGCGTGTAATTACAATTTTTGATGCAATACTTTGCAGCAGGGCTCGTTCCTGCGTTCCAACTAGAGTATCTGTGAGGGGTTGCAGTGTTGTGGCACCAGCATTAGTGCCTAAGGCCTAATTTTTTAGCCCCTGTTTAACAGGTGCGTGTAATTACAATTTTTGATGCAATACTTTGCAGCAGGGCTCGTTTCTGCGTTACAACTAGAGTATCTGTGAGGGGTTGCAGTGTTGTGGCACCAGCACCAGTGCCTAAGGCCCAATTTTTCAGCCCCTGTTTAACAGGGGCATGTAATTACAATTCTTGATCTAATATTTCATAGCAGGGCCCGTTTCTGCGCCCACCAAGAGCGAGTGAGGACTTACAGTGTTGTGGCCACAGCAACACCTAAGGCCCAAATTTCTGCTGAGTATATAGGGCAGGCCCCTACTTTCAAACATCCAACTTACAAACAACTCCTACTTGCAAACAAAAGGAGACAACAGGAAGTGAGGTGAAACCTACCCCTAGGAAGGGAAATTATCTCCTGTAAGAGTTAATATGGGAAAAAACATTTCTCCTTTCCACTGATGCTTTATCACCAATCCTTGTTTCACAAAAAAAAAAACAAATTTTCAAAAAACATATGTCATTGGGACAAAAAGTGAGGTGAAATCTTCTGAAGAGGAGCACAGACAGCAAAACAAATGTCACAGGGGTGATAACCCTTCCCTATGTTTTCCAAAAAGCTTAAAATAGATTTTTTGGCTGGAGCTAAACACGTTAAAAATGTACCAGTTCAAAATTACAAACAGATTCTACTTAACAACAAACCTACAATCCCTGTCTTGTTTGCACTGCCCGTATACTGCTGTTCAGAGTATATAGGGCCTGGTGGCCCCACGCCTTTCCTTTTTTTAATTTAGGTGCGGGGTTCCCCTTAATATCCATACAAGACCCAAAGGGCCTGGTAATGGACTGGGGGTAATCATGCTGTTTGTCTCACTGATTTTCATCCATATTGCCAGGACCCGACATTACATTAAAGCCGCAAGCAGTTTTAAATGACTTTTTTTCCTTTAAAAATGACATTTTGTGCAGGGACTGTTCTAAGCACGGGAAACATGCACCACTTTACAGGCATACTATAGACACCCCCCAGGTACGATATTTAAAGGAATATTTCACTTTTTTTTTTACTTTAAGCATCATTAAAATCACTGTTCCCAAAAAAACGGCCATTTTTAAAAGTTTTTTTTTTCATTGATACATGTCCCCTGGGGCAGGACTCGGGTCCCCAAATCCTTTTTAGGACAATACCATGCAAATTAGCCTTTAAAATGAGCACTTTTGATTTCGAACGTTCGAGTCCCATAGACGTCAATGGGGTTCTAACGTTCGTGCAAATTTTCGGTCCATTCGCAGGTTCTGGTGCGAACCGAACCGGGGGATGTTTGGCTCATCCCTACTCTCTTCAGACCTAGGCACAGATGCCTGAATGAAGTCTCTATGTGTCTGCACATCCAGCTACCCCAACTAGAATCTTTTGCCAGCATTAGCCCTTATAGTATGCATGGCAGCCGTGTATTTTGGTAAATTACCCCTCCCATATGATCTGGTCCCAAAGAAAGAACAGAGTGGGTAGGCACTTTGAGGCAGCAGTTTGGCCTAATGTTCATCCTGCTAGAGGTGGTGTGACCTACCCCTCTCCCAAAATTATTCTGCAAGATACAGCGCAACCCACTTCTCTCATGCAGACCCACTACCACTTGCCATAATGCCAGTTTGCAGGTATCACCATCAGGAGACAGAGTGTATCCAGGAGATTCTTGGGACATCCAAGTGGTGAGCAGCATTTGGCCACCCATTGTGTTGAACTTTACCTGAGACACTATTTACTTGGGCAGAATTTCCTTAAAAATAATTGATAATTTCTTTGGAAAACCTTTGTGAAGATATGCTTACCTTCTATTACAAATACCTTCACTTGAAGGCTGAGTGAAAAACCATGACATTTAAAGAGCCCCATTATCAGCAGACTTTGTGGGAGATTTACCCACTGGCCAGTGGTTAGCTAGGGTTTGTTTGATTGTAGTTTGGGCACAATAGTTAGATGCATCCTTCTTACTCCAAACCTGGGACATTTGGTTACATTGATTGTTGATTAATTATAGCTTAAGGCATTGTTCTCTATTTGCCCAGTGTGTTTAGGCAGGGTACTTCATTGGTAGAAATGAAAACAAACAAGCATGATCTGTATTTCATTAGCTGCAACTGAGGGCAGGGGAGACATTGGGGACCTAACAAACCCTGATATCTCCATAAAAAAGGATCTGTCACCTGCCCATGCTATCACGTAAGGGGTTTTAGCCTTCTTGTGATATCAATAAAGTTAAATAACAAAAAAAAAGAACATGTGTTGAAAAAATAACATTTAATAAAATAAATAATTAAAAAAAAAATGAAAGCAATCCCATCTCCCCACACTTACTTGCAAATGCGCATGTCGTGTTTACATGTGTAAATTAACAGCAATTGCTCCACACACGTGTCAGTATTTAACGTGAACATCAGAATGAGAGCAATAATTCTTGTGCCATGATCGATAGTTGAAATTCATCTTTTGCTGGCAGGGGCATTATTGTAACATGCTACATGTTACACTCTAAACATGGGTGTAACGTGTAATGTGTTACAAAGGTGAACCTTTCCTTTAACTCTAAATTGATAACCCATAAAGACTTTTAAAGCATCACTTATGGACACTCTTGGGTAACATAGTCTTTCGCCATTTCGCAGGCACATGCCTGGGCTTGACATGTTTGGTATCTATTTACGTAAAGCACCGCCATACTTTATATTTTACATAAAAGTTAGTATTCAATGGTATTTTGTATACCAAAATTCATTTTTGTGTATTTTTGTGTATTTTCTTCCTAAAAATATGAGTTTCATAAACATTTGAGCAAATATTGTGCAACATAAAAAATTGCAACTGCAACCATTTTATTCTCAAGGGTCTCTGCTTTCACAATATAAACATTATTTAGAGGTTTAAAGTAATTTTATAGTAAATTTTGCAGATTTAACAAGTGTGCATTTTTTTAAAGAAAAGGGCCTGGTAGACAAGTTGTTATAGCTAAACTCCAGGCAGACAGCTAAATAATCAAATGACACACATATTTAGGAGCTGTTTTACCTGAAATAAGGTTTTGTACAGTACTCTGGGATTTAAACAGATCTACCTCACAACACACCTCTGTCTTGAAGGGCAGGAGACCTGATTTTTCTCTACTGCAGTGGATTAAAAATTATAGGACTTATAATTTGCTTAAGTAGAGACTGGACAGTGAAAGGAGAAGAACTAGACGTGTAAGGGGGGTAGGGTGATGGTCACATCCTTCATGTACCCCTTCTAATTGGGTGTTAAGTGTGGGTCACAAAAGAGGACTACCCCAGGGTGGATTCTTCTGGGCTACACTAGGCACCTTCATAGGGTCACTTGCCTTGAACATAGGGTACCGTTGCTTGGTGCTGAGCACTGTGTACTTTTTGAGCAGATGACTGTAGTTTAATTAACTCTCTCGTCCCCTAGTCAGTGTACACCTTCACTGTCATAGCTGCATTTAGGAGGGATAAGCATAGCCTATACCCTCTCCACCTGTCCAGCATATCACAGTTAACTCAGTCCCAGTAACAGTATGGGGTAATGTCATGCACCTAGAGCGGGCTCCATGCGCACACTCACTTAACTCATTCTCTTCCATACCTGGGCACAGGTTTTGGACCTCTGTGGTGCGAGTCTGCTCCCATTGTCATGGGAGATGGACCGCTCACTGAAAGAGTGCTGACAACATCTCCCTCCTGCAAGAGGCTATTCTACCTGTCACATGTACACGCTTAACAACAGGCTGCAAGTGAAACCTTTGTTATAAAACCTAGGATTGCCATGCTAATTGAGCAAAAAATAGTGAAAAACAAACAAAATATCGACCAACAGTCCGCAACGTGTTTTCATGTGAGAATGAACAATAAATGCAATGTATGGAAATAAAGTCTTTAACAGGGGCGGATTCAGAGTCTAGTCTCGGGAGGGGCACTGTCAGAAAATATATTTTTTTGGGGTACATTTATCGGGGAAATGGCTGGTGTTGGCGCTTCAATCATCACGGCACCATGGTTGTTATGGTGTCAGGATGATTGAAGCGCATTATTACCATAATTACATTGTTATAAAAAATTAAATAGTTTAACTCACCATAATGCAGAATCAGTGGGAGCCCCAAGTGTGTCACTTGCCACGTCACCTGTCACTAGATGCAGATTGTCACTTGCCACGTCGCCTGTCACCAGATGCAGATTGTCACTTGCCACGTCGCCTGCCACGTTGCAGATTGTCATTTGCCATGTCACTTGCCACGTCGCCTGCCACTGTGCGGATTGTCACTTGCCATGTCGCCTGCCACGTTGCGGATTGTCACTTGCCACGTCGCCTGTCACCAGATGCAGATTGTCACTTGCCACGTCGCCTGCCACGTTGCGGATTGTCACTTGCCACGTCGCCTGTCACCAGATGCAGATTTTCACTTGCCACGTTGCGGATTGTCACTTGCCATGTCACTTGCCACGTAGCCTGCCACATGTTGCGGATTGTCACTTGCCACGTCGCCTGTCACTTGCCACCTGCTAAGGTGGTCTCTTGTGTCCCAGAGACAGGCAGCAGAGAGATGATGTAATCTCTCTGCTGCCGCAGCTGCCTGGGGGGAAGTTGAACTGCAGGGATGCAGGGCGGGCGCCGAGAGATGATGTCATCTCTCTGCTCCCCCGCTCACCGGCTCCCTGATTGGTCAGCAGGCAGCAGCCCGCCCACAAACACATTGAGCGGCGGCTCTCCCTCGCCTATGGAGCCGCCCGGCGGCTCCCTCACTTACTCCCTCATTCACCGAGCCGCCCAGCGGCTCCTTCAGTCACCGAGCCGCCCAGCGGCTCTCTTAGTCACGGAGCCGCCCAGTGGCTCTCTTAGTCACGGAGCCGCCCAGTGGCTCTCTCAGTCACCGAGCCGCCCAGCGGCTCCCCCAGTCACCGAGCCGCCCAGCGGCTCCTTCAGTCACCGAGCCGCCCAGCGGCTCTCTTAGTCACGGAGCCGCCCAGCGGCTCTCTCAGTCACGGAGCCGCCCAGCGGCTCTCTCAGTCACCGAGCCGCCCAGCGGCTCTCTCAGTCACCGAGCCGCCCAGCGGCTCTCTCAGTCACGGAGCCGCCCGGCGGCTCTCTCACACACCCTGCTCTCAGTCACCTGCATTTCTCGGAGGGGGCAATTGCCCCGTTGCCCCCCCCTGGATCCGCCCCTGGTCTTTAAGAAGGTGTCCAAAAGGAAATGAATAACCATTCACCGAGTGCACCTTCACTGTAATTGATAAAAATGTGTGCTTACTAGAATGCTAGACTCCACATTATAAGAGTCTAGATAAGCATGGAATCACAAATCATTGCAAATCAATCCATTTGAAAGAGGTGGAGACAGTATCATGGCAGACCTTGCTAGTTCCTAATAGCACTCATGGATCACTATTTTTTGCTCAATTAGCGCGGCAATTATAGGTTTTATATATGTTACACAATGTGTTCTGTTGTGTTATTGCTAGCAGCTTTTTTTGTCATTTTTTGCATATTTTCTTTTATCACCTGCGCAGTAATTTCTCTATCCATGAAACCTTTGTTACCCTTGATAACCACTGGTTTGTACCTCACACTGTAATAATTGCTTATACTGATGTCTTCATACACCAAAGCGTATAGAAACCCACAGCGTAGACTATGTTTGCCGGTTATTTGCATTGCACTCCTTTGAATAACTTCAGACCACGCAGAGGGCAAAGATTAAAAGCTTTACTTAGAAAAAAGTGCAAAACATGACAGAGTTCAAATGCACAAGAAACATTTCCTTCCCTGCATCCCTAATCCTAACTCAGGCTATGTGCTGCCCCAGTGTACCTGCAGAGGAAGAGTCTGTGTATTAACCACTTGCCGAACGCCTACTGCGGCAGAATGACACGGGCAGGCAAAATCACGTACCCGGTGCCCGAGGCGGTCGGCTTCGTTAGGGGAGGGATCCAGGCTGAGGGGGAGGCCACTCATTCGTGGCCACCCCCTTGCGATCGCTCCCAACGAAGGACAATCTTCCTCTGCTGCTGTAATGTAAACAGTGGCAGAGGAAGTGATGTAATCTCTCCTAGAGTCGGTCTTTTCGTTATGGCGCTGAGGTGAGAAGACATCAATGTGAGTTGCACCAACACTACACTAACAGTAGAACACACTAGGCACACTTTTCACCCCCTATCACCCCCCGATCACCCCCCTGTACCCCCTGTCACAGTGACACCAATAGCAGTTTTTTTTTTGCATTGGTGTCAGTTTGTGACAGTTATAAGTGGTAGGGCAGTTAGTGGTAGCCCCATTTAGATCTAGGATACCCCCTAACCCCCCCTAATAAAGTTTTAACATCTTGATCACCCCCCGTCGCCAGTGTCACTAAGCGATCGTTTTTCTGATCGCTGTATTAGTGTCACAGGTGACGCTAGTTAGGGAGGTAAGTATATAGGTTCGACGTCAGTGTTTTATAGTGTCAGGGACCCCCATATACTACCTAATAAAGGTTTTAACCCCCTGATTGCCCCCTAGTTAACCCTTTCACCAGTGATCACCGTATAACTGTTACGGGTGATGCTGGTTAGTTAGTTTGTTTTTTATAGTTTCAGGGCACCCGCCGTTTATTACCTAATAAAGGTTTAACCCCCTAATCGCCCAGCGGTGATATAAGTTAAGTTTTAGGGTCAGATAAGGTCTGCGTCACCCCAGGCAGCTCCAGGTTAGCGCCAGTACCGCAACACCCTTGCACGCAGCATACACCTCCCTTAGTGGTATAGTATATGAACGGATCAATATCTGATCTGATCAGATCTATACTAGCGTCGCCAGCAGTTTAGGGTTCCCAAAAAACGCAGTGTTAGCAGGATCAGCCAGATACCTGCTAGCACCTGCGTTTTGCCCCTCCGCCCGGCCCAGCCCAGCCCAGCCCACCCAAGTGCAGTATCGATCGATCACTGTCACTTAAAAAACACTAAACACACATAACTACAGCGTTCGCAGAGTCAGGCCTGATACCTGCAATCGCTAACAGTTTTTTTGGTAGCGTTTTGATACAGTCGCTGACAGTCAGGAGCTTTTTTTCCCTGTGAGTCTCACTAGTGTACCACTAAATTTAGAGCCCAAAATGGCAAATCGAAGGTACACTAGTGAAGAGTGAGTGAGTCTCACTAGTGTATCACTAAATTTAGAGCCCAAAATGGCAAATCGAAGGTACACTAGTGAAGAGGCCTACACGTTTCTGAGCATGACAGATAGTGAAGAGGAAGTCACTCATCTGTCAGATTCAGGCTCAGAATACGATCCTGTAAATGACAGCGGCTCCATGACAGATAGCTCTGACGATGGAGTTGTGGTCCCTGCCAAGGTCAGGCGTACCAGACCCCGAACGTCTTCTTCTGTCGTTGATGTGCAAGAACCGCAGGTTCCTCATATGGAGCAGAGCAGTACTAGCGCTGCTATTCCTTCTGGTGAACTGGCAAGCACCAGCGGCCTAGTACACCCTGGTCGTACATCCAGCACTGCAGTATCATGTGATGATGTGGCGAGTCCCATAAGTGCAGTTCAAGCTGGCGAGGTGGCAAGCACAAGTAGTATCCCGCTGCCACCAAGAAGAGGAACACAGGCCCGTCATGCCCATAGTGCCCTTCCTGCTGCATTCGCCAATCCTAATTGGGAACCCACCACTTCTGCAGCACCCGTACTTCCCCCATTCACTGGCCAACCCGGCATTCAGGTGGAAACAGTTGATTTTACGTCACTTGATTTTTATTCGCTGTTTTTCATCGAAGATCTCTATAGATCTATTGTGGACCAAAGCAATTTGTACGCTGGTCAACACATCGCCATTATTCTCCAGTCCTCCCTTGCCAGAGATTGGAGACAAATTACGGTCTTTGAATTTAAGCTCTTTCTGGGCCTTTCCCTCAACATGGGCATAACCAAAAAGAGTGAGTTGCGGTCATATTGGTCCACTGACCCAATTCACCATATGCCCTTGTTCTTTGCCTCCATGACCAGGATATGAGTAGATCTTGCGGTTAATGCACTTCAATGACAATAAACTCTGTCGTCCTTGTGGAGACCCTGGATGTGATCGGCTCTACAAAATTTGGCCCCTCGTAAACCACTTCAACCAACGTTTTGCAGACTTGTTTACTCCCCATCAAGTTGTCTGTCTTGATGAGTCCCCGATTAAGTTTTCTGGCCGCTTGTCATTCAATCAGTACCTTCGCAGCAAGCGTGCCAGATACGAGGTCAAGATGTATAAGCTCTGTGACAGGGCCACAGGCTATACATGTAGTTTTATGGTTTACGAGGGAAAAGATAGCCACGTAGAGCCAACAAACTGCCCTGACTACATAGGAAGCGCTGGCAAGATTGTGTGGGACTTGGTGTCACCCTTATTCAGAAAGGGGTACCACTTATATGTGGACAATTATTAAACGAGCGTGCCACTTTTTAGTCACCTTTTTGATCATCAGATTGGAGCATGTGGCACTGTGCGAGCTAATCGCCGGGGCTTTCCCCAGCGGCTTGTAGATTCCCGTCTTAGGCTGGGGGAGAGAGCCTGCTTGCAGTGTAATTTTTTTTTTTTTGGCGCGGGGTTCCCCTTAAAATCCATACCAGACCTGAAGGGCCTGGTATGGAATTTAAGGGGACCCCCACGTCATTTTTTTAAAAAATTTTGGCCGGGGTTCCCCTTAATATCCATACCAGACCTGAAGGGCCTGGTATGGAATTTAGGTAGACCCCCACGTCATTTTTTTTTTTTTTAATTTTGGTTCGGGGTTCCCCTGTGGGGAATTCCCATGCCGTTTTTATCAATGAACTTCTATGTGTATTGTCGGACCGGCAATGCAATAGCCGCGAGTAGTTTTAAATTACTTTTTTCCTTTAAAATGTCATTTTGCTGTCAGACTGTTCTAAATACGGGAAACATGCACCCTTTTACAGGCATGCTATAGACACCCCCCAGCTACAAAATTTAAAGGGATATTACACTTTTATTGTTTGACTTTAAGCATTATTAAAATCACTGCTCCTGAAAAAACGGCCGTTCTTAAAACTTTTTTTTGCATTGATCCATGTCCCCTGGGGCAGGACCCAGGTCCTCAAACACTTTTTATGACAATAACTTGCATATAAGCCTTTAAAATTAGCACTTTTGAGTTCTCCCATAGACTTTTAAAGGGTGTTCTGCGGCATTCGAATTTGCCGCGAACACCCCAAATTGTTCGCTGTTCGGCGAACTTGCAAACATCCAATGTTCGAGTCGAACATGAGTTCGACTCGAACTCGAAGCTCATCCCTATTGCTGGACTTTGAGTGGTTATACCAGAATGATGCCTGCAGGTTTAGATATTATCTTGGTATCATTATTTTCCCAACAGGGAACCTGAGAATGCAGCCGGTGATTCAGCCAGCTGACCATAGAGCTGATCAGAGACCGGAATGGCTCCAAATATCTCTATGGCCTAAGAAACTGGAAGCTACGAGCATTTCATGACTTAGATTTCGCCGGATGTAAACAGTGCCATTGGGAAATTGGGAAAGCATTTTATCACACAGATCTTGGTGTGGTCAGATGCTTTGAGGGCAGAGGAGAGATATAGGGTCTAATAGACCCCATTTTTTTCAAAAAACAGTACCTGTCACTACCTATTGCTATCATAGGGGATATTTACATTCCCTGAGGTAACAATAAAAATTATTAAAAAAAAAAATGAAAGGAACAGTTTAAAAATAAGATAAAAAAGCAAAAAAATAATAAAGAAAAAAAAAAAAAAAAGCATCCCTGTCCCCCCCTGCTCTCGCGCAAAGGCGAACGCAAGCGTCGGTCTGACGTCAAATGTAAACAACAATTGCACCATGCATGTGAGGTATCACCGCGAAGGTCAGATCGAGGGCAATAATTTTAGCAGTAGACCTCCTCTGTAAATCTAAAGTGCTAACCTGTAAAGGCTTTTAAAGGCTTTTAAAAATGTATTCAGTTTGTCGCCACTGCACGTTTGTGCGCAATTTTAAAGCATGTCGTGTTTGGTATTCATGTACTCGGCCTCAGATCATCTTTTTTATCTCATCAAACATTTGGGCAATATAGTGTGTTTTAGTGCATTAAAATTGAAAAAAGTGTGTTTTTTCCCAAAAAAATGCATTTGAAAAATCGCTGCGCAAATACTGTGTGAAATAAATGAAACACCCACCATTTTAATCTGTAGGGCATTTTCTTTAAAAAAAAATATATAATGTTTGGGGGTTAAAAGTAATTTTCTTGCAAAAAAAAATAATTTTTTCATGTAAACAAAAAGTGTCAGAAAGGGCTTTGTCTTCAAGTGGTTAGAAGAGTGGGTGATGTGTGACATAAGCTTCTAAATGTTGTGCATAAAATGCCTGGACAGTTCAAACCCCCCCCAAATGACCCAATTTTGGAAAGTAGACACCCCAAGCTATTTGCTGAGAGGCAAGTCGAGTCCATGGAATATTTTATATTATGACACAAGTTGCGGGAAAAAGACAATTTTTTTTTTTTTTTTTTGCACAAAGTTGTCACTAAATGATATATTGCTCAAACATGCCATGGGCATATGTGGAATTATACCCCAAAATTCATTCTGTTGCTTCTCCTGAGTATGGGGATACCATATGTGTGTGACTTTTTGGGAGCCTAGCTGCGTACGGGAGCCCAAAAACCAAGCACTGCCTTCAGGCTTTCTAAGGGCATAAATTTTTGATTTTACTCTTCACTGCCTATCACAGTTTTGGAGGCCATGGAATGCCCAGGCAGCACAAACCCCCCCCCCCCCAAATGACCCAATTTTGGAAAGTAGACACCCCAAGCTATTTGCTGAGAGATATAGTGAGTATTTTGCAGACCTCACTTTTTGTCACAAAGTTTTGAAAATTGAAAAAAAAAGAAAAAAATGTGTTTATTGTCTTTCTTCATTTTCAAAAACAAATGAGAGCTTCAAAATACTCACCATGCCTCTCAGCAAATAGCTTGGGGTGTCTACTACTGTGCAAAAAAAAAAAAAATTGTCACTTTCCCGCAACTTGTGTCAAAATATAAAATATTTCATGGACTCAACATGCCTCTAAGCAAATAGCTTGGGGTGTCTACTTTCCAAAATGGGGTAATTTGGGGGGGTTTTGTGCCATCTTGGCATTTTATGGCCTTCAAAACTGTGATAGGTAGTGAGGAGTGCAATTAAAAATTTACTCCCTTAGAAATCCTGAAGGCGGTGCTTGGTTTCGGGGCCCCATACGCAATTAGGCTCCCAAAAAGTCCCACACATGTGGTATTCCCGTACTCAGGAGAAGCAGCAGAATGTATTTTGGGGTGTAATTCACATATGTCTATGGCATGTTTAAGCAATATATCATTTAGTGACAACTTTGTGCAAAAAAAAAAAAAAAGTTTGTAATTTTCCCGCAACTTGTGTCAAAATATAAAATATTCCATGGACTCAACATGCCTCTCAGCAAATAGCTTGGGGTGTCTACTTTCCAAAATGGGGTCATTTGGGGGGGGTTGTGCAATCTTGGCATTTTATGGAGTGAAATCAAAAATTTACGCCCTTAGAAATCCTGAAGGCGGTGATTGGTTTTCGGGGCCCCGTACGTGGCTAAGCTCCCAAAAAGTCCCACACATGTGGTATCCCCATACTCAGAAGAAGCAGCTAAATGTATTTTGGGGTGCAATTCCACATATGCCCATGGCCTGTGTGAGCAATATATCATTTAGTGACAACTTTTTCTAATTTTTTTTTTTTTTGTCATTAGTCAATCACTTGGGACAAAAAAATTAATATTCAATGGCTCAACTGCCTCTCAGCAATTTCCTTGGGGTGTCTACTTTCCAAAATGGGGTCATTTGGGGGAGTTTTGTACTGCCCTGCCATTTTAGCACCTCAAGAAATGACCAATAGCAGTCATAAATTAAAAGCTGTGTAAATTCCAGAAAATGTACCCTAGTTTGTAGACGCTATAACTTTTGCGCAAACCAATAAATATACGCTTATTGACATTTTTTTTTACCAAAGACATGTGGCCGAATACATTTTGGCCTAAATGTATGACTAAAATTGAGTTTATTGGATTTTTTTTATAACAAAAAGTAGAAAATATCATTTTTTTTCAAAATTTTCGGTCTTTTTCCGTTTATAGCGCAAAAAATAAAAACCACAGAGGTGATCAAATACCATCAAAAAGAAAGCTCTATTTGTGGGAAGAAAAGGACACACATTTTGTTTGGGTACAGCATTGCATGACCGCGCAATTAGCAGTTAAAGCGAAGCAGTGCCAAATTGTAAAAAGTACTCTGGTCAGGAAGGGGGTAAATCCTTCTGGGGCTGAAGTGGTTAAATGGTCCATTAGTTGATATTCTCCAGTGGCTGGTGTCTTCAGGGGTGAACCCCCAGGTCCTGATGACCTACTAGATTACGGCAGCTTTTTGCAGATCCAGATACACGGTTTCTCTGCAACAACCCAGGGCAGCACCTAACTGGCATAATTTCAACCCACTTTCAGACTTATGAGCTTATTTTTGTTTTACTTCACTCTCTATTATTATCAGAAAGCCCCTTGCACTAATTTGCTTCCTGAGCTGCTTCTCTATCCATAAGTCTGATCTCTGCTGTACAGGGACTGCAAGAGGCTGAAATCAAATTAAATTTAGATACTTAGCTGCTTGCTTTTATAAAATGCATACAGGAATAAACACAAAGCTGCAATTGCTTGCATCCTTTATGTATATCTGCCTGGAATTTAGCTTTACAGGAAACACACACACTGTAGGATACAACATTTCATGGGTTTCAGGTTTGGATTTAAATGCAGTATCTGTTCTGTACTGAGGGTTTCCTGAAACTGAGAATTTGAATTGGGTTATAAAAGAATACCAATTCACTTGCAAGTATTTCTGCATGTAAATTATGTTGTCCTGACAACAAAGAATAATAGTCTATCTATCTATCTATCTATCTATCTATCTATCTATCTATCTATCTATCTATCTATCTATCTATCTATCTATCTATCTATTCCTTTCCCCAGCACTTATATAATAAAGTACATGAAATAATCTATTATGATGTTAGGATCATGAGTCATAAATATAACAAAGGAAGAGAAGTGCAAGCATTTAATCTGCTATCAATTCCATGTATCCATCCAACATGAGACTTTAATGTAGCTCCTCCCACACGTGTCATCCAGGCAAGAAGAATAGGATCAAAGATCTTATTATACTGGTGTAGCGCAAGATTTACCTTTATGGTATCACTTTTCCAGGGGAAAAAATTGCTTTGAAATTTTCTGCTCTCCATTCTTTATCTCTCTAGAGCAGCCAGTGATTGTGAAAAGCAATTTTGTTTTATGCCCCTAAAGATTAAAGGTTGACACAGCCACAGAAACCATTATGCATTTTTCATCTGTTATTCAAAATCTTCATAACTGATCTTCTCTGGACAGTTTTGCAACTGAACGAGCAGTAAGTAGGACATCAAAGCTTCAGCTGTCTGTAAAACAAAAGTGATTTGTACTTACAGAGAAAGAAAGAATTCCCTGGATATAGTGCTATAAAAAGATTAGATTTGAGTTAATTTGCAGTTTATAAATATGCGTAATGTTGAAACAGCAAAGATGAAATTGGAACGGAGTGCTAGCAGGCTGTGTTTTGTGTACACTTGAGTTGAGTTATGCTGGGTCATTTTCAGCTTCACAGCAATAAAAAAACATTTTCTGTCTCAGCCTTATTGTCTGTTCTGTTTATGAAATGTTTATGAGCTGAAAGTTAAAAAGCCCGATCAATTATTTCAGGTGTTGCTCAAGCTGATTAACAATCTAACAATGAATGTGTATAGACGGCCAGGATTTACCCTATACTGCTGGCAAAACTCAAAGTGGTTTGAGGGATTAAGGGAAATGAATGGAAAGTTTGCTGAAAGTGTAGCGGAATAATTATTTCATAGCAGCCAGCACGTTTCAATTTCTTATCTGAAATTAAATGAAAGTGCAGGATATCTGCGTACTGTTTTGTAGCTCAGTATCTCAAATTGCCAACAGTTTTGTTTAATTAAAGAAGGTATTAAAAAAAAGTTTTGGTGGAGGATGTGTGATTATGTTTTTAAAGCAGAAGTTGTTAATGTTAGTTCAAATATATAGGAAAGTGATTAGGGGCACTAAAAACCTAGAATGGAAATTGCCAGATATAAACCTTTTGGTTTATATATACTGTATTTTTGTAGCACTAATATAAAGAAGAAGTCAAGTGACGCTGTTACTTTGCCCATTCAGAGGCTTTCTTTAGCCCACCCACAACCCATTTACACCAGTGGCGGCCCATCCATAGGGGGCTGCCCCCCTAATCCATGCGCCCACCTCCTAATCTACATGCGGGGCACCAGACGCATGGGTTTCAACAGGTTTTTTTTCTAGAAGCACATGATTAGAGCCTGAGGCTCTAACTGGCTTCAAAAAATGGTGGGCTTGGTGCGCAGAGCACCCAGTTGTGTGACATTAGCAAATTAGTATTCGCTAATGTCTTCCTGTTTCACCTCCTGGCCAATCAGGAAGCGGCTTCTGAGACCCCATTGGTTGGACGTCGTAAGACCCCATTGCCACGGAGGAGATGGTGCACGGGCTGCCTACCCCCCGACCAATGGAGCACCAGCCGCCACTGATTTACACTCTACTTTCCTGTGCCCTCTTGCCAATCCACAACTCCAAGGATCAAACAATGTGTAAGCTAAATGTCAGATGGTCTAGAGGTTTACACAGGTTTGATGATCTCCTTCTTCTCATCAGGTGACAGTGTTTAGGCCTGGTGATTGGCCACTCAAACCCAAGCACTGTATCTTGGGACAAGGTCCCATGCTTCCTCATACTTAGAAGTTCCGGGTAATTGCAGTGGCCGTTACAGAGCAACCAGCAGCTGGAAGCAAAGTGAAGGCAAAAATATATAGGTCGGGGGGTGGACTAGTAAGAAACTGTGTCACATTGCCCTAAAAGGGCAAAGTAATTGATCATTTTTAAAGTCTGCAGTAAGGTGGAGTACAATAAAATAATGTGCACAAAAGAGTGTGTTGTAAAATATATGTTATACCATTCTTTGCCCACAAAATATCCTTTATTCCAATGGCTTGCGCCTTATGGCTCGTGAAACATGCCATCCCCTGTTGCTCCATGTGATCTTCTCGTCCTTCCTTACAAAAGACTGTCAGGAGAAAATTGCATGAGAAATCTAAAATGTAAAGGTTTCAGGACAATTACTGTGAAGCAGAAAAAAAGTTACAAGAGGAAAAATCAGCTGGGGATAAACTTAAACAGTTAATGCAAGCTCCTTCCAATTGGTCCTTCTCAACAAAAAAATGCTAGTCCAGCCCACTACACATACAGGCTAATATTCTCATGAAATATAAATAAACTCATTGCACTGTACTAATGGACTATGAACTTTTTGTACCACTGGAGACCAAAGAGTTGATTATGTGAAAGCTTGTTACAGTGTTTCCTTTCAATCATGAGTAAATTGACCAAATAATGTAGGATAACTAGAGCCTGGTAGTATCACAGAATACCATGCTCCAGCTGTCATAATAGATCCATATAAGTTGTTATTATTCTGGTGCTGGAAGCTGCAAAGGAATACCATTTAGCTCTAAATGGAGATGGAGTGAATGATTGAAGTGGAGACTTTACATGAAACAAGGAATACGAAAACTGTATGAACAATTTTCAACCAAACCGATGGACATTTTTCAGAACTGGAATAGCCACAGTCATGAGATACACTGTAAACAACTAGATCAGGAAATCTCATAAACAGTACACATTGAACCTACTGAAAGTTTGCACCTTTAGGGATCATGTAGTGAGCGTTTCTTGTGTCTAAAGTGTGTTTGATACTCTCATTAAATGTACATCAGTAGTTTCCTATTGTCTTAAACAGAAAAGAGTAGGTCACAGTTCAGAAGCTGTTCTTGACCTGCTTTTCGTGGCATTCTGTTTCTTCAGACACAGCATTTCCTATTGTGGTAAATTATTTTTTTTCTTGTCAAATACTACTCTTTGCATTCCAATGCATGAGTTTGAGCAATGCTGCTTTCAAATGAAAAGGCTGCATTTGACAAGAATGTCTGTTTACTAATGCCTTTATTGTCACCTGCTGTTCTGATTGGAATGTGCCTTATATACTGAAATCAAGAACACGATGTCCACACTGTCCACCCCTTCCATAGTTGAATACAATGTTTAAAATGTTTTCCTGTAATGAGACTTTGTGATTTCATAGAAAGTTATTTTGAGCAGTGGCAGAATAAGTGATAATGTGTTCTGTGTGTACACTCCTTGGCTGGTTTGATTTACACATAAAAGACATCCCTCTGTTTGATGCTGCTTTTGGTAACTGCATGGTGTCCTGGAAGAGGAATAATGTGTACGGGTCATAGAACATCCTCTATGATTGTTCTAATCCTCATTGATCTATTTTGATCGGTGGGGGGACAGCCCTCCATATTCTTCAACAAGCATGCATTAGTTACAAAGCACAAGAATCTGATGCAGTATAAGTCCAGTTTTCTGGCACAAACTACATTTTTGGCCAGCTGGTATTAATTGTAGCAATCTAAAAAAGAAAAAAACATTCATTATTACATTTTTGGTAAAATAATATTACCTCAACATTTCATATCATAATTTTCCAGGGAGTGTAGCAAGACATATTTCACATGTGGTGCCATACAGTATACTATTATATTATTAAAGTGGCATTAAAGGAGAAGTCCAGCCTGAGCTCACTCGGCTGGGCTTCTCTTATGGGTCACAGGAGTACAATTAGTTTTGCACTCCTGTGACCCTTTTTCAGCAGAGAGCGGTCTGAAGTCCGCTCTCTGCTGACGTCACCAAGATCAGTCCAGGCACCATGTCAACGCGACTCTGGAAGTCTGGATCCATCAGGTGCCTGGACTGATGGCTATCTCAGCCTCTCAGTGAGTCGCTGAGATGGCTGCTCCCCGCCCCTCCACAGCTCATCGCTCCAGTGAGCGTGGATGAGCAGAGCAGGGGAGCTGCTGATTTACAGGCAGCAGCTCTTTGCTCGGGGAGGTAAAAGAACCGAGCCATTGGCGGTGTTCGGTGGCTTGGTTCTCAGTGAAGAGGCAGCAGGGAACAGTTGCATCATCGGATCGATGCTGCATCCACCTAGGTAAGTATGATTATGGGATTAAAAAAAAAAAATCCCATACTTCTCTTTTAAACCCAAAAGCAAATATTTATTATATTGCAGCATACCATAGGCATGCGCAGGGGTTGTGCCAGGTGTGCCTGGGAACACCTTAATCACTATGTGCAGTGCCTATTCCCCCTACTATAAAAAAGCAGAGGGTGCAATCAGTGCAGAAATATATATATATATATAGCGATGGCATGCCCGCAGCACGCAGCGGGAGCGTGCCTGCGGGTCCTGCAAACTCGATGTTCGCCGGCAGTTGCGGCAAGGAGAGGCAGAACGGGGAGATGCCTATTTAAACAAGGCATTTCCCTGTTCTGCCTAGTGACATGACAGGGATCTATTGCTTCCTGTCATCAGGAGCAGTGATCTCTGTCATGTTGTAGTGAGCCCATTCCCCCTACAGTTAGAACACATCCAGACACCCATTGTATAATTTATACAGTAATCAGTGGCTATTTGTAGCTCTGATCGCTGTATAAATGTCAGTGGTCCCAAAATAGTGTCAAAAGTATCCGATATGTCCGCCATAATGTCGCAGTCCTGATAAAAATTGCAGATTGCTGCAATTACTAGTAAAAAAAAAAAAATTATAATAAAAATGCCATAAATCTATCCCCTATTTTGTAGAGGCTACAACTTTTGCAAACCAATCAATATACACTTATTGTGATTTTTTTTACCAAAAATATGTAGAAGAATACATATCGGCCTAAACTGTGGATGAAGTTTGTTTTTTGATATATTTTTGGGGGATATTTATTATAGCAAAAAGTAAAAAATATAGCTTTTTTTTCAAAATTGTTGGCCTTTTTTTGTTTATAGCGCAAAAAATAAAAAACCGCAGAGGTGATCAAATACCACCAAAGAACTTTATTTGTGGGAAAAAAAGGACGTCAGTTTTGTTTGGGTACAACATCGCACGACTGCGCAATTGTCAGCTAAAGTGACACAGTGCCGAATCGCAAAAAATGCTCTGGTCAGGAAGGGGGTAAATCATTCCGGGGCTGAAGTGGTTAAGAGCTACTTTATTTGTGCTGCAGGGTTTAGAAATTTAAATGTAAAACTTCAAAAATGCTTATTTTTTACTTTAATTTAGACAAATAAAATCACTTGGCCAGAATTATACAATGGCTGGTGGCTAGGCATTTGGTCATGGATTTCTGCTTTAGATGGAGAATTAGCAAATTTGCAATTTCCCTGCAGGTCTTCCCTTTTCAGTGGTGAACGAGGCAGTGCCTAGGCAGCCAGTATGGTAAAGGCTTTTAAAACAGTCTGATTATTATTATAAAGACTGGTTGGTGCTATGAGAAAATGTTTTGACCAGAGATCTTTATTTCATGTCCCTGGTAATTTTTGTCCTTTTAGAGCAGGCAAATCAAACTCAATTGACTGCAAAGGCAGGTGATACATGTCATACCAGTGATAAATTCAAATGTCATATTTGTTTATTTTTTATTTTTTGCTTCAGGTGCTAGTATGCAAAATACTGCAACTGACATGTATGCTGCATATTCATCTTTATTCTTCCGTTTCACTTTGACAGAATTGAAGATAGAATAAAAACATTAATAGCGATAGCCAAGAGAGAAACCTGGGGATTTCAAGAGCTGTGTAATCTGCTGAGGCTGACCACCACCTTCTTCTGTGCTAACTTTATTGCTGTTGATGCCCAACTGCTTTAAACAGCCTTGCCACCATTGTAATGTCTCCCTCTTTGGCCACCATCCTAAAAATGTCTCCATAGCGTCTCTAGTATCTCTCTACTCAGCAAACACCTTAAAAATTTGCCTCCAATTGCTGTGGCATCTCCCTGTCCACTACCCATCTGTAGACAGCCTCTTTAGGCTTTGTACTGTAGCCATCTTTAGGGTCTTCACACCTTCACACAACAATTGGATGAGTTTGTCGGTCATGCAAGAGCAGCAACCACTCTGCAGATTCCCTCCCCAGCCACCACCTTCAGGGATGATGCCTCTGTGCCAGTCATCCTAGAGTTATGGCTATCTGCATTTCCTGCCCACTCACCCCCTTAGGGAAGTTTTGCTGTAATGCTAGTGCCATGACCTATCCAGCATCTCCCTGCATGTCTACACCTTCCGACGGCCTCTTTAGATTTAATACTATAGCCTTCTCTAATATCTCCCATATTGCTCACCCACTTTAGTAGAGATGTCTGTAATAACAGAGTCACAGCCACTCTCCACCTCTCCACCTGCCCATCACCTTTAGTGGAGTTTGCCTGCCACACTAGAGCTGTGACCTCTATAGGATCTCCCTAAGTGCCCATTACCTTCAGACAGCCTCTTTTGACTAATATAGCCTTCTCTATCAGCACCATGCCCTCCCATCACTGTTAGGAGCATTTTCTGATATGATAGAGCCACAGCTGCTCTGCCTCCCTGTCCACCCACCACCTTCATCCACCATTACTGGAAACCCTTTTTCTCACCTATCATCTTCAGAGGAGTCCTTTAGTGGGCCACACACATCTTGCAATAAGGGAGAGGAGCAGCAAAGCACAGCCATTTGCCATTGTGCAGTACCACATGCATAATAAGCAAATAAGCAAATAAATGAGCAAATAAGCAAATACATTCCTCTTATAAACATGCATATGTAAATGCTATACTTAGAAACCCAATACTTACATTTATTATATAAACCTAAAAGCATAGAAAAATACTATGGTTTCTCTTTATAGATACATAATGAATCCTAATCGGAACTGGCAAGAACATAAATAGTAAGAGGGCTGCTTGTTTTTGGAAGCTTCTAACTCTTTGGCTGTCATTCTTATCATTGCTTTGCTGATTTAGCACCCTCCTAGCATAGGATGCTAGGTCAATTTAATTTAGCTTATCCTGTAATCAACGGAGCAGTAATTGTTTGGTCTGGTCTGCTCAGGAGTTTCACAGGCTGGAAGTTTGATTGCTTCCCCCTCCCTCTGGAAGAAGCTTTCAGAACTTAGGGCAGAAGATTCAAAACAACCATCCTGAATATTTATATGGTCCCTCCCTGGAGAGGAGTTTCCAGAAGAGGGATGGCAGACAAATAATCTGAGGCACTGGACAGCAGGGTTCCAGAGCCAGAGAGTCCATGGTCCATGGACTCTACAATTGCTCTAGAGGCCTCAGTGGTCAATTACCTGGAAGAAACATTCAGACAATAAAATGTCAAGACATCCACCCTACACGGCTGTTTAAGATTGCCATCTCATTAGGTAGTGAAACAAGGACAAGGATGATAGACCCCAGAGCTTGCAGCAATGATAGTGCCCATATTTTTTTGCTCACATATTCCCTTTTATATATGTGTAATATGCATGTGAATAAGCCTTTATGTGGAATGAAAGGATTAATGGATAAAAAAAAAAAAACATGTACACCCTCCAATCATCTCTTGATCTTTATCTTATTGTGCACATATGTGTTTTGGTTGGCTGGTAATGAAAAATGGTTATAGCATAGGCTAATTTTCCTTCTGTATTATAAATGACTATTTTTCCAAGCTTGGATGTTTTGCTAGCTCTGCTCAAAGTCTAATGACTTTGTCAACTTCTTTTGTGCAAATGAACTGTTACTTGAAAACTGAAATTGCATTGGCAGAGTTTCAGTGGATTATCATCATCTTTATTCAAAATTGTGCTGGAGATTACAAATTTACATTTTATTATAATGATTGGCTATGACTATAAGGTAATGAAAGTGGACACATGACACAAGACTATAAATGGCAAACTAACAGTGAAATCATCTTTTAATGGACAGGTTTTAGTATTATCACATAGACAACTGTCTTAGAGAGAAGAGTAGCTCTAGAAAACACGTAAAGTCAACTTGAGGATCAAAATCAGAAATTTCCCTACGTTTCCCTTAAAGAGACCCTGTCACCAGACCATTCTGTTTAGCAACAGTTACATAAGATATTATTTGCATTTAACACATGTTAATTACCTGAGACTGCTGCTGGAAATGTGATATCAGCAGTCCCGGTAGACTCAAAGAGTCACTCAAATGGCACGCTACGGTATTCTCCTTTTGATGCTAAAAAGGTTATGTAGGGAATTGAGAGCAGAGGTGGAAGAGCTGGACCAGCGGAGATAGTAATTAGACACTCCCAGAAAAAGAGAGGGCAACAACATGCTAGAGAACTGACACTTTCTGTATTGTCCATTGTGATGGACTCACTGAAAGCCTCTGTCCCGAGAGAGTCCATCACATCCATTTCCTAGCAAGTTCTAAGACACATTGCAGGTTAGAAAAACAATTGTTTATAGAAAGAAACAAAGTATGCATTTAAAATACTTGATTTTTCTGCACTTTTGCCTGTAATTTGTTTGGTTGTTGACAAGGTCTCCGTAAAGAAAACCCGAACTGTGAAAGCTGTGTTCAAAAAGACAAGCAAACAACAAAGAACTAACTAGTAGTCGTGGCAGTAGATTCCCTGCAGCTGTTCTTGTTCCCATTACTGACTTCCATGCCTTGTTCCATTTGCTTGTAGCGAAGGTCCTCTTTCACTCTTATCAGTTTACTTGCCCATATCTGCACTCATTTCATTTCCGCAACATCCTTCCAATAGAACTAAAGCCTCAAAATGTTTTCCCTTCATGAAATATGAAAGCTTTTGTAAATAAATGCCCAACAGCATACTTTGCATTCGGTCACCACTGCAACTACAGGTAGCTCCTGTGAAATGCTTCTTCCTGAACTTCCATTTGGGCAGCGCACACTCATCATGTCAGAGGAAGCCCCCCTGTTTCCACTCCATGGGACTACATGTCCCATAATTCCACCACCACCTGTGCCACTGCAAATTCTTACCCCATCAGTCCTCCCTGGCTGCTTGTTCATATCAATGCAGGCAGTGTCATATCCAGGGCTTGAAGTATTTCTACTGGGAGCGTGCACAAGAGTGTGGCTCTATAAGCCAAAAAGCCACCCTTGCGTCGCAAGTGGGCAGCAGCAAATGTGGGAAGTAGTGAAAAGAAGAATCATAAAAAATGGCAGACAAGCTACAGACCTCCCAAATCCTACCCTAAGTATCTGATATATACAGTATATATACAGTGGGGACGGAAAGTTTTCAAACCCTCTTAAAGTTTTCACTCTTTGTTATATTGCAGCCATTTGCTAAAATCATTTAAGTTAATTTTTTTCCTCATTAATGTACACACAGCACCCCATATTGACAAAAAAACACAGAATTGTTGACATTTTTCCAGATTTATTAAAAAAGAAAAACTGAAATATCACATGGTCCTAAGTATTCAGATCCTGATTGGCCCCAAACCTCAAATCACCTATAAGAAATCATGCTCGATAGGGAATTTACTTACCCAAAGTGAATATAAAAGGCAAAGCAAGAAAAGATCCCTGCAAAACATGGGGTTACTTACCCATGCGGATCTTGTGCTCAATGTAAAGTCATTGGTAGGAGGACCACACTGGCGCTGCCCAATGGGGAGAGCTTCTCCCTGCGTCACTTCGCCAACTGCAGAACGCAGGGTGTGGTTTACCTCATGCAGTGCCAGTGTGGTGCCTTCTACATAGGTAAAACAAGACAAGAACTTGAGAAATGAGTCGACAAGCATATGCAGAGCGTTGGTAACCTATATTTACCCTTGGGAAGACATGTCGCTAGACAGCATAATTATCGATTACCTTCCGTGAATTTTACAGTCCTAGATAGGATTCATTTGCCAATCAGGGGGGTGACTGGAACAAGGTTCTTCTCCAGCGGGAAATGCGCTGGATAAGATACCTTAGGGCCACTACCCCCCCCCCAGGTTTAAATGAGACTGAAAGCTTTAGACCCTTCCTGGAGGGTTTTAGCTCTGGGAAATTGGACTAATATACATTTAAATATAATGCACTTCTTTTTCTGGTCTCACCTTCCTAGTTTCACTTTTTGGGCATTATACCTTTGGGCCACCTATATATATTCAATGGCGTTTGGGCCACTCTTATATTCAAAATAGATACTCAAAGGGCATTATCAGCAGCTCATTGGGCTAGCATGGTTCCTAATGGGATATTCCCAGTTGGTTGTCATGTACTCCAAACCGCTAAGATTTTGACTTCACACCCTATCCAGTCAAATTTTATAGGAGAGTTTTCTAATTAATTCAATTTAATTTAATTCAATTTATTTTGTACAGTCTACTTCAGTTCCATTTATTTTTTCATATGATTGTTGGTTTTAATTGTTGCTACCATGTACGCATTTTGGATATAACAACTTTGTATTCCGCTTCCCAGTTCTGAGACTGTGGGTTTGGACGTACCACTGCTCCCCCTGTTGTTCTATCCCTACCCGGCACAAGGGGGCTACGGTTTTCATACATCCCAGGACACCGACCATTACTTGGTGCTAGGGGATCTTCTCACTGTGTCGGTGGTTATTAGTCCTAAATAGGTCTTTGTCCCTTAAACCTCTATAATTGAGGTAACGTGACATATATACCGTTCCAAAGGGTTTAGGCAATCTACATGCAATAAAAATTGCATATATTAATCTTTTCACCTATTTTAAACATAACCTATTACTCCCCATGCCCTACAAAGTTTTATAGAGGTTTGTTTTAAACACCAAATTTTCGTTTCCTGTGGTCTATTCATTTTGGCATTATCCCGCTCGTGAGACAATTTTCAATCTTTATTCCATTCTAATAAATGTCATCTCTGCAGCGGCGGTGTCATTCAACCTCGGCGTTGTACTTACTGCCGACAACCACTGTACACATACGGTGCTGTCTAGGTTACACAGCGCCTCCCCTCTCTATTTGGACAAGCTTCGGAGTCAGGTGACTCCGATGCCATACGTGTCACGGGCAGACACTGGAAGCGTGCTGTCCAGGTTACACAGCGCCTCCCCTTTCTATTTGGACAAGCATCGGAGACACGTGACTCCGACGCCGTACGTGTCATGGCCAGACATCTGAAGCGTGTTGCCTGGGTGATGTGACGCCTCTCTCCTCCCCCCTCTTGACTAACCACGCCCACACCCCATAGGATATAGGAAGGGGAGGCGTGGCGCCTTAGCTGGGGGACGGAATGGCGTCCTTCACCATAGTAACAATTAGTCACAGGACGTTCCCCCTAAGCCTCTTACACAAGGATATTTTATGCAGGGGGCGGGATGACGCTTTGCCAAAACCGCGCCCCCTATACAGCACTACCAATGGGCAGGTGAGCATCACTAGAGTGATGAGACGCCCAAGACCCATGCCACGCCAATATCCCTTTATTAGGACGCCAGGGATGGCTTATGGCAGCATTCTCCACTTGGCTTTTAACCGAGAGGTACTTCAGGACCAGGGCTTACAGTTGCTGGCAATTTGGAACTCTACCATACATACTCCATACAAATAGCAGAAGGTAACTTCATTTAAAATCTCAATCACTAGGTTTTGGGGAACATAGTTCCCCAAAATTTATCATTATCTTTATTTCTTTTTTCACTTTTTATTTATCAAATATTGTGTTTTTTTAGCCCCTTTTTTCTTCATGGCTGCCAAATACTGTTTTTTTCAAATATACCCGGCCGTTCCGTAGAGGATATTAAACAGCATAAGCAATTGGTGACGAGAACCCCTGTCAGCACTGGGAATGCGTTTTTCTTGCAGCTACATGTAAAATGTAAGTTGTGTTTGGTTTAATTTGCTTAAATGCGACTAATAAGATACATGCGATATGTATACACATGATTTGTAACAATGTTATTTTTGAAACTTTAGAACATGATGCAATCCTTCCCTGAGGAAGACTTTGTTTTGATGTTATAAAGTTGAAACGCATTGGAATTTCGCTACTTGACGACAACGTATCAATTTAGGTGGTGATTATATCTAGTAGCAGGATGTATCACTATGTAGGAGCCATAGCTCCCTGCTTTTTTTCATGTTATCTGATGACCTTTTTAATTGCATAAGTACTTCAAATATTTCTTTTGTATGTTAAATTATCTTTATTCTATTTTCTTTGTATCAATAAAATAAAAAAAACCCTTTTTTAATATAAAAACCTTTCGTTATTACATTGCCTTAAAAATCCCATATCGAGGTATATATTTGTTTTCAAGTATTTAGACCCTTTGCTCAGTATTTAGTAGAAGCACCCTTTTGATCTAATACAGCCATGAGTCTTTTGGGAAAGATGCTCAAGTTTTTTACACCTGGATTTGGGGATCCTCTGCCATTCCTCCTTGCAGATCCTCTCCAGTTCTGTCAGGTTGGATGGACAGCTGTTGGTGGACAGCCATTTTTAGGTCTCTCCAGAGATGTTCAATTGGGTTTAAGTCAGGGCTCTGGCTGGGCCATTCAAGAACAGTCACAGAGTTGTTGTGAAGCCACTCCTTCATTATTTTAGCTGTGTGCTTAGGGTCATTGTCTTGTTGGAAGGTAAACCTTCGGCCCAGTCGGAGGTCCTGAGCACTCTGAAGAAGGTTTTCGTCCAGGATATCCCTGTACTTGGCCGCATTCATCTTTCCCTCGGTTGCAACCAGTCGTCCTGTCCCTGCAGCTGAAAAACACCCCCACAGCATGATGCTGCCACCACCATGCTTCACTGTTGGGACTGTATTGGACAGGTGATGAGCAGTGCCTGGTTTTCTCCACACATACCGCTTAGAATTAAGGCCAAAAAGTTCTATCTTGGTCTCATCAGACCAAAGAATCTTATTTCTCACCATCTTAGAGTCCTTCAGGTGTTTCATAGCAAACTCCATGTGGGCTTTCATGTGTCTTGCACTGAGGAGAGGCTTCCGTGAGGCCACTCTGCCATAAAGCCCCAACTGGTGGAGGGCTGCAGTGATGGATGACTTTCTACAACTTTCTCCCATCTCCTGACTGCATCTCTGGAGCTCAGCCACAGTGATCTTTGGGTTCTTCTTTACCTCTCTCACCAAGGCTCTTCTCCCCCAATAGCTCAGTTTGGCTGGACGGCCAGCTCTAGGAAGGGTTCTGGTCATCCCAAACGTCTTCCATTTAAGGATTATGGAGGCCACTGTGCTCTTAGGAACCTTGGCCAGATCTGTGCCTTGCCACAATTCTGTCCCTGAGCTCTTCAGGCAGTTCCTTTGACCTCATGATTCTCATTTGCTCTGACATGCACTGTGAGCTGTAAGGTCTTATATAGACAGGTGTGTGGCTTTCCTAATCAAGTCCAATCAGTATAATCAAACACAGCTGGACTCAAATGAAGGTGTAGAACCATCTCAAGGATGATCAGAAGAAATGGACAGCATCTGAGTTAAATATATGAGTGTCACAGCAAAGGGTCTGAATACTTTGGACCATGTGATATTTCAGTTTTTCTTTTTTAATAAATCTGCAAAAATGTCAACAATTCTGTGTTTTTCTGTCAATATGGGGTGCTGTATGTGCATTACTGAGAAAAAAAAAAATTTTACTTAAACGATTTTTAGAAATGGCTGCAATATAACAAAAACAAAAAATTTAAGGGGGCCTGAATACTTTCTGTCCCCACTGTAATATATATATATATATATATATATATATATATAGCGTAAATTTAACAAAATGGAGATTAAATTTAATATGAAACATAATGCTATGGAAGGGCGAAAGTAGAATAGGTAAGGGCTTTCTTTTTGCATTTTTTAATTAGAAGATTATTCTATGTAACACCAAACTCTTTTACAACCTAGTTCACTTACAGGCGACAAATTCACAGTAGGTGGAGCTTAGTGTATGTAAGGTGGGACTAATGTCGCGTACACACGGTCGGATCTTCCGACAGGAAATGTTCGATGGGAGCTTGTTGTTGGAAATTCCGACCGTGTGTAGGCTCCATCTGACATTTTCTGTCAGAATTTCTGACAAACAAAATTTGAGATCTGGATCTCAAATTTTCCAACAACAAAATCTGTTGTCGGAAATTCCGATTGTGTGTACACAATTCCGACGCACAAAATTCCACACATGCTCGGAATCAAGCAGTAGAGTCACACTGGCTATTGAACTTCATTTTTCTTGGCTCGTCGTACGTGTTGTACGTCACCGCGTTCTTGACGTTCGGAATTTCCGACAAGATTTGTGTGACCGTGTGTATGCAAGACAAGTTTGAGCCAACATCCGTCGGAAAAAAAAATGGATTTTGTTGTCGGAATGTGCGATCGTGTGTATGCGGCATTAGTCTGTAGGTAGGCAGAACATCCCCATTGACTGTTTTCTTTATTGTATTTTTACATTTTCTTCCACATTATATGTGCACTTTAAATTTCAAAACTGTATTACAGAATATAGTGATTGTTGGGTATGGGTTACAGAACCTTTTCTGTTATGCACCATTTTTTACAATCCTCTGCATTGCACAAAAGAGTACCATCTGTGGAGTAAATCTATTTCTTCATGTGTGACCTGGGAAACACCTATACATGAGCAAACACATGTTAATTAAGGCTTCCAGCAGGTATTATGAAATGATAAAGTACGAAGCAGGTAATTGCTATACAATTACAGCATTTAAATTTCATCTTCACTGAGCCATGTATCTAGAATGTATTTACAGTAACATAAATCATGACATACATTATGCTTATCGGTTTTCTAATATACTGAGGCATGTAATAGGGAACAAATGAATGTTTAGTGAAGAGACATACATTTGTTCAACTGCTGTAGCTGCATTGCAGTTATAGAAAACACAATATAATGCACCAGAGCTGCATAAGTTAAAGATACAAAGCAGTAGGTATGGCAGACTACGTCTTGTATGTTTGGTAAAATGTGTATTCTTATTGCTGAAAAAAAACTATATCCTTGAGTCTGCCCTACACAGATGTACTTTCATTAGCAACTCTGGAAATGTTTAGTACACTAATGGTTGGTTCAAGGGCAATTCTATCTTTGGTGATTCACCTTTCAGCACCCCATCCAGTGATGTTAGCTGGGCCTAGCTCTGCATAGGCTTTACAAAAGATACCAGCTCCTCTTCATACCTTCTGAGAGGATGACAGGACCATTGGAAGCAATGATGAGTATGGGCATCCTAGAGGAATAATATGGGCCATGGTGCACATATGTAGTGTGTAGAAGAGGCAGCCTGAGGTTTTTGCAAAAGCTGTGTAGTGTCAGGCTGGTCACACAACAAACATAGTTGATTCAGGGCTGAATATAAGTATGTTACCATGTTAGCTGCACTCTGGGGGTGGGGGGATTGATTAAAATAATTAGCTAATCACAGATGAGATGACTTTAGCTGGAAAACTGGTATTTTTTATGCAACTCTTAAAAAGCAGCTGCTATGTGTGTAGAACAATTGTGTCCTTTGTTGAGCAGTAAACTAGACTTGGAAATGCCCTTCTATATATGTAGCCAGCATTAGGAATCTTCATATTATATACATAGTCTGTAAACGATATTTCAAATGTTGTTGGAGTTGAACGAAGGCAGCAATTACCACAGTACTGTATTCAATTTTACACTAAATTTACTTTTTAAATGCACTAAAGGTACCTTCATTTTACCTGTTAGTAGCCTTTTGTGAGGCCTGTACAACAACACTCACACTGGAAATGTGAGAAACAGCACAAGAAGCAAATCAGTTGTGCTGTGGTTTCTATGTGCTAACAGGAAGCATGCTGATAGGAAGAGAGCAGGGTGACTCTTCCAAGAGTGGTTACATTTCCTAGCAAGTTCAAAGGCACATTAGGAGAAAAGTCAAGTCTCCTGCTCTTCCAGAGAGGACTTGCTGTAGCTGTGTGGCAGAGATATGCAAATCTCAGAACTAGATGAACATGTAGACAGGTGCCTACTGTGTGCAATGTTTTTTTGTAACTGCATGATATGTTCTGCACTGTATTACTGTTGGTAATGTTTTAGCAATTTCTTGGTGAGTCATTCTTCTTCTCCTGTGTTCATGTGACTTCCTCTTCTGAAGCACATACATACAGGAGACGAACTGCTTTGTGGTTCTTGTCAAAGATGGGAATTTAAGAGCGAGGACCTTTAGGCTTATGTAGTCTATTCCAGCTGCACATCACCCTCCAATGGAAGCTGGATCCAGGGTTCCAGAACCATGGGCTTTCCAGCAAAGAGAACTTTGTACTTGTTCAGGTATGGGTAGCACCATCAGGCACAGCACAAAGTAACAACACAGCCTATTGTGAACCAGAGATTTCTAATGAACAGTCAGAAGGAACTCTGTTATCTGAAAATGTTCTTTATGTCTGAGAAGAATTTCTGTAACTGAGGTTGCTATGCACTTGCTGTGAACTTGTCTTTACAATGTGAGTTTAATAAGTAAAATTATTTTTTTTGTTCTTGTTGGGCTCAGGAACGGGCCCTGCATTGAAATATTATACCAAAAATTGTAATTACATTCCCCTGTTAAACAGGGGCTGAAAATTTGGCCTTGGGTGGTGGTGCCACAATACTGTAACCCCTCAAAGATACTCTTGTTGGGTGCAGGAACTGGCCCTTCCATGAAATATTATATTACATTTTTTAATTACATGCCCCTGTTAAATAGGGGCAGAAACATTGGTCTTTGGGTTGTGGTGGTGGTGGTGCCACAAGACTCTAACCCCCTCACAGATACTCTTGTTGGGCACAGGGATGGGCCCTGCTGTGAAATATTAGATCAAAAATTGTAAATACATGCACTGTTAAACAGGGGCAGAAAAATTGGGCCTTGGGTGGTGGTGATGGTGCTTTAAACCAAAATATTGTTGGAAGCTAGCATCATCAAGATTAAGGAGGAATAGGATAGTCAGCATAGGCAGTCTTCAAGGGATCCACATCCATAGCAAATTCAATCAGTTACATCAGCATCAGGTGCTTGATAGCTGCTGATCCAAGACTAATTCATTTTTATGAATGTGAGCCTATCAACGGATAGGCGCACTCTTTGATCCATTATAAACCCTCCAGCAGCACTGAATGTGCATTCAGAAATCACACTGGATGCAGGACAGGCCAGAAGCTGAATTGCATATTGAGTAAGTCCTGGCCAGTGGTCCATCCTCAACACCCAGTAACCTAGTGGATGCTCTGTTGGAAAGGTCTCCAAGTCTGCTCTTGCCCCAAGATATGCGTGCACCATGTAATGCAGATGCTTGCGATCATTGCTTGAACCAATCAGACCTTGGCGCTGAGGACTGAAAAATTGTTTAAAGGCATCGGTCAGCCGGCCACCTTCTTCACCGCTCTTCCTCTGACTGAACAAAGCCTCAGCAACACGTTGTCCAGCACTAGGAAATGGTAACCTCCCAGGGACTGGAAATGCATTGCACAAAACTTTCTTCAAGGCCTCCTAAAGATGTTTCATCCTCTGCTCCCTCTGCAAAGGCAGGATGAGTTCTGCAACCTTACCCTTGTAACGTGGATCAAGAAGGGTTGCCAGCCAGTAATGATCCCTCTCCTTGATACCACAAATCCTAAGGTCTTTTGCAGACTTTTCAGAATCAGGGAGGCTATGCAGCATTAGTTTGCAGAGGCATTTGATTCTGAGTCCTGAGTCACTAAGGATCACGTGATCTTTAACTACCTCCTCCCAGCCACATACAACTCTTTGGGTTTCTGGGGACTTAAAACCATCCCTTGAAGACTGCTGCTCAGTGTTATCCTCTACATCTATCCTGACACAATCCTCCTCCACCTATTCCTGTGTGTTTGGCAGGCCCGCAGGAATGCTATCTGGATAAAGGGGGCCTTGAGAGGTAAGGAAGTCCTCCCCTTCCTCCTGCTGTTCTGCCTCAAGTGCCCTGTCCATGATTCCACTAAGCATGTGCTCTAACAGGAAGACTAGAGGGACAGTGTCATTGATGCATGCATTGTCGCTGCTCATGCATCCTTTATCAGTAGCCACTGGCATGGTAAAAAGAAGCCAAGCTCCCCTGACCCTGTCCTGGTGCCATACTCGCACAGGTACTCATTGATGGCCCTCTTCTGTGTGTGAAAAGAAATGGCATTTTGGAACCTACCACCGAGGTACAGCATATTCCACAAATTCACGAAAGGGGGCAGAGTCTACCAGCTGAAAAGGCAGCAGTTGCAGTGCTAGCAATTTGGCCAAGCTAGCATTTAGACGTTGAGCATGTGGATGGCTGGGACCAAATTTCTTTTTATGGTTCAGCAACTGGGGTAGGGAAATTTGCCTGATGAAATCAGATGGTGGTGTACTGCTAGCAGATTGGCTGCCAGCACTTGGAACACCTATTGCTATACCTTCATTCCTCTCAGTGCAGGTTTTTGAGAGAACTGGAGGTATAGTAGGGTTGGAGATCCCAGACGAGGAGCAAGGAGAAGTCCGCCTTTTTCTTTGATGTGGGTCTTTTAAGTGCTGTTGCCAACGGACAGAATGGCGGGTCGTTATATGTCTGGTCAAGCATGTGGTGCCCAAGCGGCTGCTGTTCTGGCCACGCTTGATGCGCTTCAGACATAGGTTGCAAACACGTGTTGAAAAAGGCCCACACCAAGGAACTTTTAAAAGTCAGCAGGGAGTGAGCAGCGCCCTGAACCTGCGGAGCTCAGCAGTGTGATGCAATAGGGTGGCTGCCCTTAAGCTGCCCCCTAGAGGACATCCTGCCTTGTTGGAGTTGTGCCTGCTCCTCCTCCTCCTCTCAGGCACCCAAGTACAGTCATTGACCTCATCCCCTCCCTCCTCGTCACTGGAGCAAACTTGGCAGTATGCTGCAACTGGGGGAACATGACTGCCAGTTTCTTGTCCTTCTTGGGCACCCCCTCGCTCTAGGCTCACGTTACTCGCTTCCTCAACCTGGGAACCAACATCGGAGCCTTTAAATCGCTGCGTTTTCCTCCAGTAGCATGTACCCGACGCTGTGGTTGAATAATTCTTGGGACTCCTTCATGCATGATGGTGGGGCTATGGAAGAAGTGGCTGTGGAAAAGGAGCCAGTGGAATAGGCCGCTTTGGCAGCTGCATTGGAAAGCAAACTACTCTGAGCCTGGGTGAAAGAAAATGAGGAGGATGAGGACGGCTTTGTTATCCACTCCACCAACTCTTCTACATGTTTTGGTTCAATAACACGGCCAGCAGAAGAAAAAAAGGACAATCGTGCCTCCACGGCCCCCTGCAGAGGATGCACCATGTCCACGACCAGCACTGTTGACTGTAGACACAGAGGCTGCTTGCCCTCTTTTAGTAGCCTGTGAGCGTCTGCCTCTCCTTAGTGGCCTTCCAGACATGATGTATATTTTATTTTGCAACACCACACTACACTTTATTAGATACTGTGTACACCACCAGAAGTGTAGTAGAAACTGTACACACTGTATTAGATACTGTGTACACCACCTGCACTGTATTAGCAACTGTATTACGGCTGCACCGTATTGTGTACTGTGTAGAAGAAACTGTACACACTGTATTAGATACTGTATACACTACCTGAAGTGTATTAGAAACTGTACACACTGTATTAGATACTGTGTACACCGCCTGCACTGTATTAAAAACTGTACAACAGCTACACTGTATTTTATACTGTGTACACCACCAGAAGTGTAGTATAAACTGTATTAGATACTGTGTACATCACCTGCATTGCTTTTTGGTTAGTGGACATACCTTATTCAACTGAGGTTTCACTAGCCCCCTACCCACAATGTACCCTAGGTATTTGACCTCCTCCATCCCAACTGCACATTTCTCAGGATTAATTGTGAACCCCACTTTCCTCAGCAAGTCTATGACTGCCTGAACCCAGGGAAAATGGGACTCCCATCAGTACTAAAAATTACAATATCATCCAGTTACACAGATGTGTATTGTTGATGGGGGCGTAACGTTTTGTCCATTGACCTTTGGATTGTGGCAGGGGCAGAGTGTAAGCCAAATGGCATCCTCTTATACTAGAAGTGGCCTTCTGGAGTGGAAAAAGCAGTTTTCTCTCTGGCTTCTTTGGTAAGGGCAATCTGCCAGTACCCTTTTGTGAGGTCCAACGTGGTGATGTACCAGGCAGGACCCAACCTTTTAATTAACTCGTCTATCCGGGGCATCAGATAGGTATCAAATTCAAATTTGGACACTTCATTAAGTTTCCTAAAGTCATTACAGAAATGCAGGGTGCCATTGGGTTTCGGTACCAAAACTATTGGATTAGACCATTCACTCAGCGATTCTTCAATGACGTCAAGTTCAAGCATCTGTCTCACCTCTTCGGACACTGCCTTCCTATGAGCTTCTGGGATGCTATATGGTTTTAACCGGACTCTTATATTGGGTTCTGTTGTCATGACATTGGTGAGACCAGGTAACCCTGAAAACATTGCTCTGTTTCTCTGCAGAAACTCCTTCGTTTGTTGGGTTTGTGGCTTAGAGAGGGTAGCAGCAACCTGCACCAAGTCAATTCTGGCAGGGTCTCCTGCATTGACACCTACCACAGAGGACACCTGTTCTCGATCTCTCAAGGGTTTTAACAAATTGATGTGATAAATTTGGTATAGTTTCCTTTTACCGGGTTGGTGCACCATGTAGTTCACCTCACCCACTTTTTCCACCACCTCAAAGGGACCCTGCCATTTGGCTAAAAATTAGCTCTCTACTGTGGGAATTAGAACAGCCACTGGTCCCCCACTTGAAACTGCCTGATGTTAGCAAACCGGTTGTACACCCTCCTCTGGGCATCCTGGGCCTTCTGGAGATGCTGCCTTACTAATGGCATCACTCTAGCCACCCTCTCCTGCATTTGAGTGATATGTTCTACCACCGTTTTGTGTGGTGAGGACTCACTTTCCCAGGTTTCCTTTACTAGATCCAGCAGTCCATGGGGTCTTCGCCCGTATACCAGTTCAAACAGCGAGAAACCTGTGGATGCGTGTGGAACCTCTCGGATGGCAAATAACAGGGCAGGGAGGAACATGTCCCAGTTCTTTCCGTCTTTCTAGACCACTCTTTTTAACATTGGCTTTAGGGTCTTATTAAACCTCTCAACTAGGCTATCTGTCTGAGGGTAATAGACGGATGTTCGCAACTGCTTGATCTGAAACAGTTTGCACAAGTCTGCCATCACCTTTAACATAAAAGGGGATGCCCTGGTCCGTCAGTATCTCCTGGGGGAACCCAGTTCGTGAAAACATTTGAAACAACTCCTGGGAAATGGCCTTAGAGGAAGTTTTCCTTAAAGGGACTGCTTCAGGATACCTAGTTGCGTAATCCAGGACTACTAATACAGATTGGTGTCCCCTGGCTGACTGTATTAAGGGCCCCACCAGATCCATAGCAATCTGTTCAAACGGCACCTCAATTATGGGCAGGAGTACCAGTGGGTTTCTGTAGTGGGACACCGGGGCGGTTAACTGGCAAGTGGGGTAGGATGCACAGTATCTTTTCACCTAAGCCTTTACCCCTGGCCAGTAAAACCTGTCATTTATCCTGGCTTCAGTTTTTTCAGCCCCCAGGTGTCCCCCCAGTGCATAGTTGTGGGCTAAATCAAGGAGCATCCGCTGATACGACTGGGGAACCAGCAACTGCTCCACAGTTTCCCCTCGACTTTCAGCTACTCTATAAAGCAAGTCCCCGTTCAATGTAAAGTGAGGAAACCTTTGTTCAGCATCGGGTACTTGTGGGACTCCATTAATAACTGATACCTGCTCCCCAGCACTGACCAAAGTGGGGTCCTGTAGTTGTGTGGTGCCAAATACACCCCTGGACACCCCCAAATCTGGGTGCACTAGCCTAGGGGAAGTTTCCCCTTCATCCTCCTCAACCAAGGTCTGCAATGGGGAAGATTCCTCTTCGTACTCCCCAAACATGACCTGTAGCAGAGAGATCCCCCCCCCCCCCCCCCCCGAGGTCAACTCGGTCTTGAGACCTGCAAGATGAGCATCATCAACTATATTGGTATTTTCTGATATGTCATTATCAGTGATAGGTATCTCAACATTATGGATGTGTGTTGTGGGTGGTTCTGGACCAGACCCCTCAGGGTTTGGCCCCAAATGGCCCAGTGTCCCCAGTTCTCCTGGCTGTCCTGGCAGCCCCGTCTGTACCTGGTTCCACAGTTTAATAAGCAACGGGCAGTCACACCCCACTATGATATCATGTATCAGATTTCTTACCACCCCAGCCTCTTGTGTCACTGAGGTACAGCCATAGGAAACAGTCACCGGAACCAAGGGGTATTCCCTGGTGTCCCCATGTATACACACTACCCGTAGAGTCTTACTTACAGGGCCGAGTCTTCCGATCACCCTGGCATGTACCACGCTCCCGGAGTCCAGTAGAGCCCTGGCAAGAAGGTGGTTCACCCACACTTCACACTCAAACCGTCATGCAGCCAGTCAAGATGAGTGGCACATGCTCTTTGCACATAAAAGGAGCTTCTCCGACCAGTCCCGAAATCCATAGGTTCCTCCTGAAGTGGGCATTGTGCCCGGGTATGCCCCCAGGACCGACATCGCTAACACTGTATGTCCCCCATCCTTGAAACAGGAACCAACCTCCATGGTTTTGCAGAAGATGATGCAACTTTGCGAGTTCCAGTGTCTGGTAGGGCTTCTCTCCTAGGTGCTGTGGCTGGCCTGGTTGTCCTTGGTGTGGACTCCTGACGCTTGGCAGGCCCGAGCAGGTGCTCCACCATGGTGTACCTTTCGACCAACTCTACCAGATGGTCAGCAGTTGCAGGGTCTCCATGGCTTGCGAAGCGCTGAAGGTCGTCTGTCAGGGACCGCAGGTACCAGTCCATCACCACCTGTTCCACCATTTGCGGGCCTGTCAACTTCTCTGGTTGCAGCCAATTTTTGACCAGCTGTACCAGTTCGTGCATTTGGGACCTGGGTGGTCGGTCAGGTTTATAACTCCAGCGGTGCACCCTTTGAGCCCAGATGGCTGTGGTCACTCCCAGGCGGGCCAGGATCTCTGCCTTCAGTTGCTCATAGTCGCTGATGTGCTCAGCCGGGAGGTCAAAGTAGGCCTTTTGCGGGTCACTGGTAAGGAAAGGGGAGATAATGCCAGCCCATTGGTCACAGGGCCACCCCCTCTCTCCGCTATCCTCTCAAAAGGTACTGAGAAAGGTCTCTACATCATCGCTGGATGTCAGTTGTTGCAAGAAATGGCTGGCCCTCACGGATACTTGGTTGCCAGCGGCGAGGACCACTTGCTCCCGTCCCTCAGCCAGGCACTGCACTGCCTCCTGCAAGGCAGCCACCTGTGCTTGAGTGGACTCAAGCACAGGTGCTGGGCAGTAAACTGGGCGGCTAGCAACCATGTGCTTTCCTGCTGTGCAATTACAGCCTGTGCCAAGGCCTGCTGCTGCTGAGCCATCGCTTCCTCGTGGCGACGGTTTGCCTCTGCTGAGGCTAGCTGCTGGGTCACGGTGGCTTGTGCCAATGCCTTAATGACCTCCTCCATGTTTTTTTTTCTCTGCTGTTTGTAGTGTCTGAGCTGATTTCACTCAAGACATGCCATAGGTACACTGTCTCTTTAAATGTCAGTTTTCAGTTTTAAAGAGCTTTTGCGCCTACAAATGCACTTCTGCCCGCATCCAAAACACCAGTTGTAAAGTTTGGGGGATTGTAGCTCCACAGGACCGAGTGCAAAGCTGTTAAACTTTAAACAAAAAGGCTTTTATTTTCAGCACACAAACAAAAATACAAAATAAAGTCCACTTATCTTCAGCACAAAGTAAAAGTAAAAGTAAAAGGCACCTACAGTTCGTGCATGGGTCTTTATCCCAAGGTTTTAAGAATTTCTTGTTGACTATTTTAGCAGCCCCCAGCAAACTCACCTTTCCAAGACAGGTGTATTCACCAACTCCTCCTCACCACCACACTCCTAGCACTACTTCCTGTCTTTAAGAGCTGCTTCCTGGAGGCTCTTAACCCCATGTGTGCTGGAATCCCTGTAGTCAGGGGTGGAGGCTCTTTCCCACCCAAATATCACTTCAGAGCCTCTGAAATTCTGGGTCCCAAATATCTCTCTATTAAAGACAGAGAGAACTGCGAGCCAGTCCTCTCCTGATTAACACTATTCCCAGGAAATCCTCACCCATCCTGGGTGACCCCCTGAATACTATCACACTTCCCTCAAAGGAACCATAACCCAGATATTGGTGAGATATAGTAACCATCCAGGACCCAACCTTGGCGTCCTGTACAATATATATAATACACCGCCTGAAGTGTATTAGAAACACTACACCACAGAATGCACTGTAGATATAGGCTACACTGGTTGCAGAGTAAATGTATATATATATATATATATATATATATATATATATATACACGAGACTGTATATATATATTAATACACCGCCTGAAGTGTATTAGAAACAGTACACCACGGAAAACAGTAGATATAGGATACACTGGATGCAGAGTATATATATATATATATATATATATATATATATATATATATATATATATATATATATATATATATATATATACATATATATATATATATATATATATATATATATATATATATGTGTATATATATATATATATATATATATATATATATATATATATGCACTGCCTGCACTGACTAAATATAGAGTAAACTCCGAATATGTAGTCTATGCTAAATGCAGGATGCAGGGTATATATATATCTATATATCTATATATCTATATAGATATATAGATATATAGATATATATATATAGATACTAGACTGACTGTACTGACTGTATATATATATCAAATACACTGCCACTAACTGAATGACCTGCCTGCCTAATCTAAATCAAGCTATATATATATATATATATATATATTAATACACTGCCTGCACTGACTAAATATAGAGTAAACACCGAATATATAGTCTATGCTAAATGCAGAGTATATATATATATATATATATATATATATATATATATAAATACTAGACTGACTGTACTGATTGTATATATATATATATATATATCAAATACACTGCCACTAACTGAATAACCTGCCTGCTTAATCTAAATTAAGCTATCTCTCTGTCCACACCAACAACACTACACATGGCCGATGTGTAAGCAGCCTTATATAGTGTGGGGTGTGGACTTAGTCCCCCTGAGCCATGATTGGCTAAAGGCACCCTGCCTTTGGCCAATTATGACTCTCTTAACAGAGCACGCTGTGATTGGCCAAAGCATGCAGGTCAGGTGCATGCTTTGGCCAATCATCATACAGCAATGCACTGCGATCTCGCAGTGCATTATGGGGCTTTCCGCAGCACTCAAATTTGCCATGAATGCCCCATAATGTTCGCTCTTTGGCGAAAGGGCAAACACCTGATGTTCGAGTCGAACTTATGTTCGACCCCAACATCAAGCTCATCCCTTCTGATAATATAGAATTGCAAATAATGTACATGTATTCATCATAACTGATATATGAATCATAACTGTGCAATGAACAATTTGGGTCCCACTGAAAATTGAAGTTGTTGGGAAAACATGTGTTAAAGTGGAGTTCCACCCACTTTTACAACTCTTCCGCATCCCTCACTAAACTGTGCACTGTAAAAGAATTGGATATTTTTTTTTTTTCTCAGCACCTACTGTATATCTGCTGTGTTCATTTTTCACTTCCTCCTCCCTGGCCGTGGCCCATCGCATCATTTCCTGTTTGCAATGCCTTCTGGGAAGGCGTGGCAACTTCCTCTGACACTGCCGTTGCTATGGAAACCTGACCTGAAACCTATTACACTGCTTGTGCTGCACTGAGCATGTGCAAGATCTGCAAGGATGAGATCCAGGAAGAAATACAGTCTGGCTTCAGATGCCCACACTTAAGATGGCCACAGCCTGCTGGAGGTTTATAAAATAACAAACTACTGCTATAAACTAACAAAAAAGACCTTAGTTTACAGACTAACTTTACTAGAATACATTAAGCTTGTGTATTATAGCGGTATTTTTATTTAAAAAGTATAATTTAGGCTGGAACACCACTTTAAAGGTTAATATCCAAAATGCTTCATACTTAAACAGTCTTACCCTAAAATATCTACCTCTGGTGTTAGGACAAATCCTTTCCATACCCTGGAACACAAATCAGTGATTTTACCTCCTTGTGCTGATAAAAACTTTTTTCCATGGCCTTTGTCTGTTTTTTAGTTTGTGTAAGCTCGAAGAGAGCCCTCGGATCCCTCCTGTATTGAATTGTATTTTAACTGTACTGTTTGCCCCCATGTTGTAAAGAGTTGCGCAAACTATTGGCGTTATATAAACCCTGTATAATAATAATATACACTGTCTGGAAATAAATCTAACCACCCAAATACACCTGCTTTGGATACAGACCTTTACAGGACATCACTAGCCTTTGCAGTCTGTATGTTCTGATTCAAATATAGAGACACCATAAAGGACTGTGTCGAAGGGCTTTGTTCACCCCAAATAGGTTTTACATTCCCATACAAGTTTATGGGAATGCAAAATCTGCTTGAAGCAAGTCAAATGCAGGTAAAAAGGAGGTCCTTTGCAGGTCAAATTCACCTGTCAATAAAGTGTGAATAATTTCAGGAGAAATTGCACTTTTTGTGTGCGTCCTCCAGCATCTTATTGGTTTCAGCTTCCTCATTTCAGCTGTCATCTAGCCTGATGTCCAGACCTTCCAGGCTGCAAGTTTTAGGAAGAGGTTCCCCATCCCCCTGCTCACTGAGTACACACAAAAAGTGCAATTTCTTCTTCTTATGTTAGATGCCAATTTACTACTATTTCTCAGTACATCTAATGCTGCACTTAGTTTGCTCCCCCCCACACACACACACGCACAGTGTGTTCTCATGGCCCTAAAGGTGTATCCATCCATCCACCCAGTGTTCCTATCCTGGTCTGAGGTTCCCTTTCTTTGTTGTGAGACTGTACCCTGGAAGCTCTTACTATGTGATGAGTCTGATTTTAGCTGTCACAATGTGAGTTGCCATCTGTCTTTCCATCATAATAAATATGTTTAACATAAATTCACTATGTAAGTTTACTGGGGATTTTTGTCATGACCAAAGTTCTCCTTTAAGGTCTTAGCAGGCCAGACTTATGATTAGATTCATTACTTTAAGTATCAGTCTTTGACCTTTGTGTCTCATACCTAACATTTATAATGATAGGGTGTTTCTTTGCCTACTGTTATATGTCTTGCATCTTCAGTACAGTACAAATCACTTCACAGATTAAGCCTTGGCTAAGTAGGGCACTGCACAGAGAAGGTGCCACACATAAATCAGACAAATTGACTGCAGTAGGAGATACAATCACATTTCCTGATTAACCTCTCTGACCTTTCCATGTGAATTGGTACCTGAGGTGGTGACCTGGGCAGTCAGTTCTTATTAGCATTCATACACTCATAACAGGAGCTTATTTACACTAGCTAGCCAGTGTGTTGGCGAATGGGAGATATATGTATTCTGCTTGTACATTAAATCAAACTGCTTGGCACCAATGACTTCCCTGCTTCACACTTTCTTCTGCCTTAGACAAAATTGCTCAGCGGTAATGTCTGTATTCCTTTGAGGTAGGCGTATCTGTATTTGTGACCTTGGGTAACTCCTTTAAATGAGAAAAGAAGAGTGATAAAATTCTGGACCCATGTATATCTGTGACATTATAGAGAACGTACATCAGAATAATGTACAGTGCCTATAGTGAATAATGCTCAGGCTTTTATACTCATTACTTTTTGTCAATTAAGTCTAGAAAGCAATATTACAAAAATAGAAAACAAACAAAAAGCTTATTAAACTGTATGTACTAGGCAGTCATAGATGTTTGTATGTTGTATTTAGTGAGATCCTGTTTCAAAGCAACAAAGTAGAAAATAACTTTTCCCTTTAAAGAATTTTTATACCTCAATGTCCCGCAACCCATGCCACCAGATGTTGCTCCCTTCATCCAACACACTTTTGAGAATGTAGGATTCCTGGTCCCCACCGAGTGCTGTTGTTCCTTTTTGGCATCACCTACATCATTATTGTGCTCTGCATTGACATAGGGGTGAGGTAATAAAATATCACTACAGCTAGGCTTAATTTGTGTGGGGTTCGCCGAATCCTGTTTGAAATGTATACAGCTCAAACTTGAGGGTCGAATGAGGGTTGAATCTTGGTACTAAATTTGGTCCATTTTGAAGGCTAATAGGTGGGTTTTAAAAAAATACCATACAATGGGGACAGGTCCTTTTAATGCAACTGCAAGGGTGGTATGAAAAACACCAATCTTTTACATACTTGGAAGATGCCTTTAAGCTGTCTGTAGTGTTACAGAACCACTTAAATAAAACTAATTGCGCTTAATTCATAAAGTGGGAAAAGGAAAAACTATGTGTTGCTCATAGTAAGCAATCACATTCATAATTCTATTTTCTCAGATCCTATTGAAAATTGAACCTGATTTCAGTTTTGCCTTCTTCCAGTTTTTATGAACGGTGCCCAGTGAGGTTGGCTATTGTCCAGTTTAAAGCCTGCTACTGGCTGAACTAAAATAAACTGACAGATCATTGTACTAACACACGCAGTGTTAGTACAGCAATCTCCCCAAATGTGCTATTGTGTTCTGACACGGGGTTGGCCCTCCACCAGAACACAGTGGTCAGTGCTCTCAGCCACTGGAATGCCTTATCACAGGGTGATTCGCTGTAATAACCAATCTTACTGGGCAGGTGCAAAGGCCACCATCTTGTGAGTCCATACATACAGAACATACCTCTAAGCTTTCGAGCTTAAGACTGACATGGAGACATTGTCTCCATAGCGTGCCGCTGGGAAAAAAGTGGGTGTGGCTAAACATGATAGTGGGAGGGGCTTAAGGGCTGTTTACATGTAGTGATGTTGGATCATGGCCAGAATCGTCTTGATTTTGCCCGCAATTCCAAATCACACTGCAATGCTGGCAAAACGCAGCACATGAGTTTGTGTTCCATTCATTTTTAGTGGCACCAAAACACAGTGTGGTCTTGGATGCCTGTTGTGCGATAAATTGCTCAACAATGACAGCAAAAAGACACCACATTTTGGTGCCACAAAAAATGAATGAAACACAAACACATGTGCTGCGTTTTGCCAGCATTGCAGTGTGATTTAGAATTGCTCAAACTCAAATCGCTACATTTGAACAGTCAGGGCCTAACAGGCTAACACAACAGGAATTATGGAAGACTTAGCCCAGCACCTCAATCACCAACTTTGCCATTGCCACAAATTCTGCAGCTATAAGCTAGCCTGACTGAGGAGGACACAAGGGAAAGAGGGACACACCTGGTGACCCAAGGTGGATTGGGTCAACGGACAACAACATCCAGCAGAACTTTAGAGCAACCATATCCATGTCCAGGTTGCAGGCCAGCGGTTAACAGCACCCTCAATGGCCCAGCTCCCCATCTAAGCAGCAGCCAAAGGTGGGAAGCGGCACTGCAAGGGGGTGGAGCCAATGAAAATAGAGTGGACTGGCGGGCAGGTAAGTACCGGTTGCTCCCACTCCGCTCAGTGCTGCCTCCTGTCCTGGAGGCTGCTGCTGGACAAGTCAAGAAGACATGATGTCATATAATGGAGCCTGGAGGCGCTGAGGTGCGGAAGCAGAGCAGAGAGAGCCAGGGCCTTTTTTATAATTTATTGGACTCTGGGCAAACATTTTCTTGTCCCCCCCCCCACTCTAATGCCCCATACACACGGTCAGATTTTCTGATGGAAAATGTCCGATCGGAGCGTGGTGTCGGAAATTCCGACCGTGTGTGGGCTCCATCGGACATTTTCCATCGGATTTTCCGACACACAAAGTTTGAGAGCAGGCTATAAAATTTTCCGACAACAAAATCCGATCGCGTCAATTCCGACCGTGTGTGGCCTGTTCCGACGCACAAAGTGCCACGCATGCTCAGAAGAAATTCCGACACGGAACAGCTCGGTCTGGTAAACTTAGCGTTCGCAATGGATACAGCACTTTCGTCACGCTGCAATGTAAAAAATGGTTTAATACAGCGCACTCTCTTCTTCTTTATAATGTGAGAAGAATTAAGTAGTTTTGCTGCTCATATTCACACAGACTTCTCACAAACTTCTTTCTTTATTATTTATCGGTATTCCCTCAATATATTTTGATTTGTCACATCTGACAACATTATTTTTTTTTTTAAGGCAGATTAGTTATTTTTGGTTTGTATTTTTTTCGAGGCTGATTTTTGTTGTTTTGGATTTTTATTTGTACTCCAGAAAATTTGTGTGTGTGTTTTTTGTGTCAAGTTACCACAACACCATTGATATGTTGTTCTATTTAATCTGTAGGAGATTGTTTGGTGTTGTTGTCTCTTGCTAATTTCACATTGTATTTTAGAAATGTACCTGAATCCTCACCAACAAACTGTCCTTTTTGGATGAAAACACACATAGGAGAGTATAAATTTCCCAAAAAAAACATTTATTAAGGGCTCACAACTAAACAAAGAGGGAGGCAACAACAGCAGAAATGGGTAAAGCCTTGGACCCCCAGGGCACACATCAACTATTTTGAAGCAAAATTGGTGGCCTGAGGAGTCCTTATCTAAGGGAGTGCAGTCTGGTCCAGAAGTCCCCGAGAAAGCAGCAGATGACATCTGTGTCCCCAGGCTGTGGTCATACAAGAGACTGCATCTTTTGTCAGACCAGACTGAACCCAGGGCCATCACTCTCTGGTCTTCCTTCCACGCTTCCTTCCACGTGGTGGCTCTGGTGGTGGAGTTGTGGCAGCAGGAGGAGGAGGATGGTCCACATCAATCACGTCGGTCTTGGGTGTTAGTTCCCCACTCACCCCCTTAGTTAGGACTTTATAAAGCAGGTCCTCACATAGCTTGCGTTGACCCTCCTGCATGCCCTGCAGTTTTGTGGCAGCCATGCAGGCAAAGGCCTCTTCAGGAGTGGGTAAGGCTCTGAGGGACGCAGAAGCCTCCTGAATGAGCCTGAGTGCAGAATCCTGCATGGGAGTCGTCTTCCTTGCTCTTTTGTATGGAAGGCGGAGGGGAGGAACCTGTGATTCAGTCAGGCTGCGACTGGCCCCAGGCTTCTCTTGGCTGACACTTATCCCCGCCTCCTCCTGGCTGCAACTTAGCCCCGCCTCCTCCTGACTGCCACATTCCACAACCTCCTCCTGCCCGAGGTCTTCCTGTGTGTGAAAAAGGGACATAGTTTTAGTTTTTTATTCATCAATCACACACAATTGTCACCTCCTGACTGTTGCAAATTGAATGTTATCAAATATAACAGACTATCCTTCTGAGCCCAGGATTTTTCATTCTTGTCCCAATTTTGGGTGCCCACTACTGTCTATTGATATGTAAAACTCTTTTTTCAATCAGCAATTAGTGATCAATAATAACATCTAGTAAACATCATTAATTTATTGACCAGAAATCTGTAGAACAATGCTATACCTGACTCCAGCTGGGCTCCTCCACTTCTTCCTGGCTGGAAGGCCCAGGTTGGACATTGGAAGCCTCATCTGGGGTGGAAGGAAGAGTGGAAGGAAGAGTGGAGAGGCATTCCCTGACTTCAGTGTGGTCTGACAGAAATCGCAGTCTCTCATAGTACCACAGCCTGGGGACATAAATGTCATCTGCTGCAGCTCCGGATCTCTGGGAATCTGTGACCTTCTTGCGCTCCCTTAGAAAAGTGCTCCTCAGGCCACCAATTTTGGCTTTTAAATAGGGGATGGTTGCTGTGGGGACCACCGGCTTTACCAACTCCAGCAGTTTCTCCAGCGCTGCCTGCCTCTTTTGTTTATTATTATAATGGGGATGTCTCACCTGCCACAGACAGGGCAGCTCCCTGTATTTGTCTATGAACAGGGGAAGGAAGTTGTGGTCATTGAAGCCATCCATTTTCTCTGCAAGACACAACACAAGACAAACCCTAATGTCAGGCCAAACTCCCCTAATCTTGTTACAATATAGGCTTCCATTTCGAAGCAGTATAAGCCCAAGTTTAGATCTTACCTTCTTTATCACGATCGGCGCCTCCAATGCTCCTTTCTCTGCTCACAGATCGTACGTAATACGCACGCGTGTTACGCTTTATACACACACACCCTTCAGAAAAAGCCCCGAAAGAAGAGAGGACGAAGATCGGGCAAGAGACAGCAAAAGAAAGAGAGAGTAAAAGGAGAGGGGATTTTTAATCTCAGTGGGTTGGCATTGACACACGAAGAAGTTGGAGTACTCGATAAAGGGTTGAAATACGCACCCACAAAAAACCTTAACAAATTCGAGACCTACATTGGAATCCAAAAATTTGTGCGAAAGCTAAATATACAAAAATATATGGTAGGAAATCCCTCAATATCTAGAATTACACAGCCACCAGACAATGGGATTTTACATAGTTCACTCAGGAACAAATCTGTTTTTAATCCGCCAGCAAAAGATAATAAACATATTGATGTTTTTAAAAAGATTGTTTTAGATGAAATAAAAGATGTACAAATTAAGAAAAAAGAAGAACCTAATCATATCAAAAGTGGGATCCGCAAACTATCCAAAAGGCGAGATATTGTCATTCGACCGGCCGACAAGGGAGGAGGGATTGTGATACTCTCTAAAGAACAATATCACAATACAATGACCCTTATGCTGAATGATAGCAATACATATACAAAATTATTGAAGAACCCAGTTTTTGGGTGCCGCAAAGCGCTCAAGCAAGTTGTCCATTTGGGAGTAAAAAAGGCGATACTGAATAAAAAAGAAGCAAGGTTCCTTATACCAGAATCCTGTCGCACGCCAATTATCTATTCAGTCCCTAAATTACATAAAAATAAAACTGACCCACCACCTAGGCCGATAGTTAATGGCATCGAGTCAATAACAGCTAGGATGGGCCAGTATATAGATGTTTTTTTACAGCTGGCGGTTCAGAAAACTGAAGCATATTTGAAAGATAGTAAAGAGATAGATAGAAAGGTTAGTGTGTGGGTGTGGCGCTGTCCTAATTTATAGAAATACTTGGTAAATTGTGTGTAGCCAAATCCCATATGTAAAGTCGCATAAACCAAAATTGCAAATAAAAAATTCAACGAAAATAAAACCAAACATAAAACAGCAAAGTGACCCCCTTTGGAGTGTGTAGGTGTAACGTTGTCCTAGTGGAGAAAAAAGTGGAGAAAATGGAAAAAAATGGAAACAATGGAAGAAATCGCATAAAGGACTGCTGCCTCCACAAATGTGATTTCCACCAAGGTGGAAAAAACAGAAGGTAAGTGAAGGGTTAGTGTGTGGGTGTGGCGCATTCCTAATTCATAGAAATACTTGGTAAATCGCGTGTAGCCAAATCCCATATATAAAGTCGCATATAAACTATAAACCAAAATTGCAAATAAAAAATTCAACGAAAATAAAACCAAACATAAAACAGCAAAGTGACCCCCTTTGGAGTGTGTAGGTGTAACGTTGTCCTAGTTTAAAAATACTTTGTAAATCGTGTGTAGCCAAATCCCACATGTAAAATCGCATGTAAATTATAAACAAAATATAAACAAAATCGCATATAGCAAATTTAACGGCTAGGTTGGCCCCCTTTGAATTGGGGGAGGGGGAAGGGGAACAGGGGATGAAATCAAAAAATGACTTTAGCCAAAGTTCTTCCATCCGCATAAAAACCCCATATAGTGATTGACAAACATAACATTGCTGAATAATTACATAGGTTAAATCGTGACTAGTGCTCAGTGCAATTTAAGTGAAAAACTTGACATCTTTGTAAAACAAGGCAGGTATTTGTATTAATCTTAGTGACCAGGTGCTCGTGTCTTGTGATCATGCGGACACTCACCAGCTTCTTTAACCCCTGCGGGGGTAATGCGCAGTCACAGTGTATGCCACTGTGCGGCAATTCGCAGGCTGTTTCTGGGTCACGGTGACGTTTTAGGCATAAGAGAAGAAAGAGGAGATTCCATAGCGTAAAACCATAAAACACTCTTTATTGAACGCAGATGACAGAATGGTACTCACATTTAAGCAGTTTATAATAGGCAACCAAATGTCATCAAAACAGGAGAGCGTCAGATTTAAGTTGGTGATCCTCTGGGAGATGATGCAAAAGCATCAGAATAGGCCACGCCCTACGCGTTTCGTCATAGGGACGTCAACTGGAGCGTAAGAGATGTTACGGGTCATAGATAACATCCAGGGAGAGGACAGATCATGGGTTATGGCCACTGCCGACGTGTCGGCGTTATACACAATTATCCCTCACCATAAGGCCTGTGAAGCAGCAAAATGGGGTCTAAGGAAATATACTGAACTCCCGTGCACACAGAGGAAGTTCCTAATCAAATGTCTAGAATTCAGCCTTAAAAACAATTACTTTTGGTACGATAAATCTTATTACCATCAACAGACTGGGGTGGCCATGGGTGCCAGGTTTTCCCCGAGCATAGCCGGCCTGTTCATGGCACAGTGGGAAGAATATAACGTTTTTAGCGAGTGCCCAAGCCAACTCGTCATATACAAAAGATATATCGACGACATTTTTATATTATGGGATGGAGAAGAAGGACACCTAATTGAATTCCTTATGAAACTTAACAACAATGATAGAAACATCTCATTAACTTGGGATGTTAGTTCAGAAAAAATCAACTTCCTAGATCTAGAGATTTCACTAGATAACTCCACATTTAGCACGAAAACGCACTTTAAGGGAGTTGATAGGAACAGCTACCTCCCAACCACAAGTTGCCACCATAAAAACTGGATTTTTTTTTTTCCATAATGATTTTTATTAACAGAGGCAATTATACAACAACTTGTACTGAATTAGAGGTATTTTACATTCCTTTTAAACATATTGATCCGGGTTACATATGTACTACATTAATATAGACAGGTACATGTATAGACAAGTTTACAATCTTTGTTTGTTACATTCGTATGGTACTGAGCGTAACCTCTTATATTCTGCTCAAAGGGGGGTGGGAATAGCCCCCCCTGAGAGGATAGGGAATGTGTTTAGTGGGAAAGATAAAGAATAGAAAAAAGAAACAAAGAGAAGAGTAGCAAAAAGTTCGGTCCGTCCAATCTCCCCGAGCGGGACTCCCCCCCCCTACGCTTCTTAAATTGTGATGTTTTTGGGTGATTCAGTTACATATCTATTTAACCTCTTGGAGAGGTCAGCGTAATTGTCAAGGTTGGAATGTTCTGTATCGCTGGGTTGATTTGAAGTAAGTCCAGCAAGCCCATGTGGTCGTGAACTTTTGAATTTGTTCCTGAGAGATATGTACCAACTCCTCCATCTCCTCTATCCTGGAGACCCTCCGGAACCATTCCCCTATTGTGGGGATGGAGGTGGATCGCCAATGTGTTGGTATGCAGAGCCTAGCCGCATTCACCAAATGCATAGCCAAAGATTTGAAATACTCACTTTTAGTTAGGTGAGCGTGGTGGAGAAGGTACTGAGCAGGCGAGTAGGTCAGAGTGTATGTTGTGATATGTGAGATAAGGTCGTGTACTTCCTTCCAAAAAGGTTGTAAGGAGTCACAGTCCCACCAAATATGTAACATAGTCCCTTTAGCTTTCCCGCACCTCCAGCAAGTGTCTGGGACAGTAGGGTAAAACTTATGTAGAAGTGATGGGGTCCTGTACCAGCGTGTTTGGATCTTATATCCATTCTCTTGAATGGCTACATTAGGGGAGCCCTTGTGTATATAGTCATTGATTCGTGCCCAGTCCTCCTCTGTCAAGGTCATCTGGAGGTCCGTTTCCCAAGCTTTGTGTGCTGAGTCAGGGGTGAAAGCGACGCCTTCTGAGAGTGTATTGTATATGTGGGAAATGAGATGTCTCTGTGGAGAAGTGCAGGTGCATATTTCCTCAAATGAAGTTAGTTGTCTGGTCCAGGTCGGGGTTGTTCCTTGGGTAGAAAGGAAATGTCGAATCTGTCTATACGTCCAGAAGGGGAAGGATTTGAGCAGAGAAAGGTCGACTAGGTTCTCGTATGATCTAGGGGTTTTGTCAGCAAAGAACTGATACGCTAGTATTTTATCGTATGGCCATGTTTGGTTAAGGAAGGAATGTGATAGTCCAGGTACGAAATCAGGGTTCCCCCTCAAAGGAGTTAAAGAGCCCGGTATAGAAGATATGCAAGAGAGTTTGATTGCTCTTCTGAACGAGTTGAGCGAAGCTGATATCAGAGGGTGTGCTAACGTCTGCTGTGGAACTTGTCCAGGCAGAATCCAGGGTAGAGATTCCAGTGGGAGATGAGAGAATGATTTCTCCAAAGTGACCCAAGTTTTACCCGACTCGTGGACATTCCAATCTACCACCCGAGCAAGATGACTTGCCAGGAAGTACTTGTGGAGGTCTGGGAGTCCGATGCCCCCCTTAAGCTTTGGCCGCGTGAGTCGAGTGAATTTTATGCGTGGGGGGGAACCTTTCCATAAAAATAGAGTGCACATCTTCCTGTATGTAGCAAAAAAAGCGGCCAGTAGATTGATAGGTATACATTGGATGAAATATAGGAATCGCGGTAGAGTTATCATTTTTAAGAGGGCTGAGTGGCCGAACCAAGAAATTTTGAGGGGCCCCCATTCAGTTAAGTCATGTTGAGCTTTTTTCAAGGCCTGGAGGAAATTGGTCCTGTAGAGATCTTCCAGATTGGTAGGGATTTGAATACCTAGATATGTTATTGGGCGTTGACTCCACTGAAAAGGGGAGGAGGATTGACACCGTTTAAGTTCCTGCAATGTAAGCATGATATTTAAGGCTTGTGATTTTGCGTAATTAATTTTAAAATGTGATAGAGTCCCAAAGTGTTCAATGTCTTTGAGCAGGTTGGGTATAGAGGTGATTGGGGAAGACAGGGAAAGCAAAATGTCCTCTGCAAACGCTGAGACTTTATAGTCCCTTCCTTTGATTGTAATGCCTGCAATGTCAGAGTTGGCCCTTAATCTGTTAAGGAAGGGTTCCAAAGATAGCACAAAAATTAAAGGTGAAAGGGGGCAGCCTTGGCGCGTGCCATTTCTTATAGGGAAGGCGTTCGACAGGTGGCCATTTACTCTTACAGCTGCACTCGGAGTAGAGTACAGCGCTGAGATGTGGGACAGCATGCGTGGGTGGAGGCCGATCCTCTTCAGGACCTCACGCATATAATCCCAGGCCACTCTGTCGAACGCCTTCTCAGCATCCAAAGACAGGAAGAAGCCATGCGTTTTTGTGGTCGTGAGCCAATGGTGCAGGTTTAACGCTCTGATGGTGTTGTCCCTAGCTTCTCGTCCAGGGACAAAGCCCACCTGGTCTAATGAGATAAGTCCTGGCAGTAGGATGGACAATCTGTTGGCTAAAATTTTGGCGTAGATCTTAATATCCACATTTAATAATGAAATTGGCCTATAATTTTGTATTTGTGTGGTGTCCTTTCCTTCCTTAGGGATTACTGTGACGTGTGCCTCCAGCATGCGTCCCATATTCATTGTAGAGTCTGCTAGTGAGTTAAAGGCGGTTAACATTTTGGGGGCTAAAATCTGGACAAAGCACTTATAATATTGTAAGGTAAACCCGTCTGGGCCCGGGCTTTTACCCGTTTTCATCTGTTTCAGAGCCAATTGTAATTCTTCTGTGGAGAGGGGCCTTTCTAAGTCTTCCGTTTGTGTTTGTGTGAGTGGTTGTGGGCTGTATTGGGACAAAAAGTTTTGTATTTCTTCCTTTCTGCTTAGCGCTTGGTCAGAATTCGTATTAGGGGGGGTCTAGGTTATATCATTTCTTGTAATATTGTTCAAAGGCACGAGCTATGTCTTCATTTTTAGACAGCAAAGTGCCTTGTCGGGTTCTAATTTGGTGGATCGTGTTAGATGGTTTAGAGGCTCGTACTGCCCTAGCTAGCAATTTACCGCATTTGTTGCCTTGTTCATAAAAGACTCGTTGATGAAGGACATATCTATGTCTAACGCGTTTACCTAGTTCTTCCAGGAGCGTTGTACGCAGATACGTCAACTCCTGTAGAGTCTGTTGTGACTGGGACTTTTCGTGTGTGGCTTCCAGCCGTTTAATGTTGGTGATCAGGTCGTCTATGATAGTCTGATGGGCCCTTTTTACTTTCGCTGCCTGGGCCATCAATTCCCTTCTGATCACACATTTGTGAGCTTCCCACAGAATGGTAGGTGATATGTCGGGGGTAGAGTTCTCCTTGAAGTAGGTGTTAATGGTATCTGTCAGGTGTGTGGCGAAAATGTCGTCTTTTAATAAGGAGGAGTTAAGTCTCCAAGTTTTTGTTTTTGGGGTCAAGTCTGGGAAGGTCAGTGTGACTGATATAGGATGGTGGTCGGAGAGAAACATGGGTTCAATTGTGGCTTGCATAAGGTAGGTTAGGTCAGGTTGGGAGAGGAAGAGATAGTCCAGTCGTGAGTATTTTTGAAAGGGGGTGGAATAAAATGTGTAGTCTTTAACGGATGGGTACAGCATGCGCCACGTGTCGTGCAGTTCCAGGGCTTGGAGTTGTAATTTAATTTGTTTTAGGGCCCGGAAGGGTAATGCTGAGGTGCCTGAGGAAGTGTCTAGGTCTGGGTTGAGGGGAACATTGAAGTTGCCTCCCGCAATAACTATCCCTTCCTTGAAGGAGAGCAAAAGATCGCTCACTTTCCTAAAAAATTACACTTGGTGTTCGTTTGGGGCATACATGTTTGCCAATGTGATTGGTCTAAGGGCATAGGTACCCTTGATAAATGCAAATCTCAGGATCTAACAATGAATCTGTACACTTAAATGGGGCATGTTTAGAGACGAGTATAGATACTCCTTTGGTTTTTGCAGTAGGGTTTGTAGCATGAAAAACAGTTTGGTATATGTTATTGGGCATTTTTGGTATGGAATTAGATCTAAAGTGGGTTTCCTGAAGGAAAATGAAATGAGCCTTTTTTTTAGTGAGGGAGGATAGGACCTGCGAACGCTTTTCAGGCACGTTGAGGCCTCTTGCGTTTAGAGAAACACACTTTAATGATAGAGGAGCTTGAGAAAGCATTTTGCTACGTTACCAAGTAACTAGGTTCCGATGTGAGGTTCGATACCCGGGTATTTATTTATCTTCCTTTATGAAGATCAGTTCACAACGGGGCGTACTGGACAATAGCTATATAGGGGGAGTGATAGGACAGTTCTTATGTAGAATTTAGGAAGTAAATACTAAGCAATAAGGGGGGAGAGTCCCACACCAGGTACGACAGACCGACAGAGAAAAAATCAGATAGAGCGAGAAAAGTGTAAAGAAGAGAGAGGTACCAGAGGTGAAAATGGAAATGCCAATTCACCTATTAGAAGGAGGGCCGGATGGTCAGCAGACTAGAACCTAGTACCGCTGCTGGGGGTTGGTGAGAATGTCTGGGATCCTACTCCGTGGCCACGGAGAGGATTTAGAGTAGATAGCAGTGTAATGGGGAACAGAGCAGTATTAATGGTAGTACATTTGGTTCTTGCTATCGGACACCTGAGGTTATACAGCCAGAATATCTGCCATTGGTGAGTAAGTGCATACAATAACATAAACATAAACACCCAGAGATAACTAAAAATTCAAACCATGTGGTAAACAATAAAGTAAACATTAATATAAACATGAGCCTAACTATCGTGACTCATGCTTCCATGCGGTAGCCTCTTTGTTTTGTGGATGCATGGCAACTGCTTCACCACAAGTGAACATAATCTTACTCTTCTTACATGTAAGTGTAGGATGGTGTGAGTCTATAACTTTTGCTTTTATCCCACGTATTATAAAAAATATCTCTGCAAGGAGATCCAAGATGAGGCCTCTGTATCAGCGAATCTCGTCAGTTTTGATATTACTATGGTATGGTCCTAGGCGTCCTCAAGGCAGTTTATATGACGTACCATATATGGTTGGGGAAATAGTGGGCAGTATTAATGGGCAGTATTAAGAGGTGTTGTTCCCCAGTATGTTTAAGTATCAATGTTCTCCACTGTGCAAACCGTTAAAAGAGTTTGCGTCATTTTAGAAAGGGCGGGGGTCCGCTTATGTCTGCCTTGGTGACTCCAGGCCCCCCACATGTCTTCATACCATCCATGCACTGTATCATTTAATACAGAAGACCCTATTGAAAATTAAAGGGGTAATGGAGAAGCGGGAAGAAGGGGAAGGGAAAAGGGGGGGGCTGGGGAAAGGGTAGTGGGGAAGAGAGGTAAGTGTAGTGGGTGGAGGTCGGTAGAAGAAGGAAAGGAGTAGGGGAGGGAAAAGGTAATGAGAAGGGAAAGGGGAAGGGTAAAGGGAGGGTGGGAGGTCAGGAGGGGAAGTGGGAGGGTATGAGAGCAAGTATAGGGAATAGAGGTTAGGGGAAGGTCCAATGAGGGTAATTGGTGACCCAGTTACTTCAATGACATTGCAATGGTTGTTCTCCTAAATCTAAGAACAGTATGTCTGTTCATCACCTGAAGTGATCATCTTCGGTAGCTTTAGTAGGAGGGGATAGTTCTAAGAGTCCTCTGTGTGGGTTGCTTCATCAGTGACGTAGTGCTGGTTCTGTAGCTTGTTGGGTAGTTCCCGCAGCCTGTGATGTCCAAATAATGATCTAGTCTCCAGACCCTTTGGCTGCCGCGATCAGTTCTTTGTTTTTGCTGTCCCTTCATATGCTGTTTCTCCATGCTAAAATAGTAAAAAAAAGAGAAAAAAAAAAAAAGGGGGGAGGGGGGTAAGGGGGGGGGGGGGGGGGCCTCTGTTCTTGGGTAGATGGAGTGAGCTCGATTCCTCGCAACATATTGGTTTCCTATTTTTGTTCGAGTGTTTCGGAGTCTATCTTGTGACAGGTTAATAGGTTATTTTCTGCTACTCTTAGGACAAGCTGTAGGATTTCCTTGCATGTATGCTGAAAACAAAGCGCGGGAGAGGCTGGGAAGCAGAGAACGAACAAGGAAAATTAAAAGTTAGTAACAGTGGTGTGAGTCTCTTTGGGTAAACCGACCTACTCAGGTATAATCAGGTACTGTGTATTTCAGGCTTCGTGGTTGTTCCTTCGGGGGGTTACAGGTTGCCCCATATCGCGGTATGCCGAGTCTCGACGGGAAGTGTGAGCGCCGGGAGAAGGGGGTCCCGATCTTCTTTGTCTGGAGCGGTGTCTCTGCGCTTTAGGCGAGGGGTTGTGCGAAACTGGTCTCCATGGCTCGGACGGGAAGTGAAATGCACACCAGTCCGGAAGCTCCATCAACGGTAGATCGAGCTGATCACAAAAGGCTGCTAGATCATCTGGCGATCTCAAGAGCGCAGTGCGGCCCCTAGCGGTGGTGGACAGGCAGAAAGGAAATTTCCAACGGTATTGTATGTTCCGCGCTCTGAGTTGGTCTAACAGGGGACGCAGTGCCCGCCTATTCTGCAGAGTGGTTGGGGAGAGGTCTTGGAAAAGTTTGATCTCAGTGCCATTGTGGTGTATTTAGCCTCTCTCCCTAGCTTTTCTCAAGATTTCCTCTTTCAATGGAAAGTTCACCACACAACATATAACATCCCTCGGGGGCTCATTGTCTCGGGGGGGAGGTCTGAGGGCTCGATGTAATCTCTCCATCTCAATTGGGGAATCCGGAGGACGGTCTAATAGATCGTTAAAGATGGCACAAACTACCTGGGGTAATGAACCCGCTTCTAAGCTCTCCGGGACCCCTCTGACACGCATATTATGCCTCCGTCCTCGGTTGTCGAGGTCTTTGACTTGACAGTGTAAGTCATATAGATATGATAATTGGGCATCGTACGTGTGTTGCACTTGCCTGATAGCCGCTATGTGGAGCTGCGTGGTTTGCTCCACGTCTGTGATCCGGGCCGCTACTGCTTGAATGTCCATCTTGAGGTCTAATATAGCTGCTTTCAGGGTGCCTGTAATGTTATTAGTAATGTCCACTGCGACATGTTGTAGGTCCGAGAGATTGACCGCTTGGCTGAGTCGGTGGGTTCGCGTATCCCCATCTGTCAGCTGAGAGTCCGAGTCATGACTGGGTGAAATGGAACCTGAGGCCTGTGATGTCTGCGAGGCCTCGTGGTCGCCGGACCGGAGCGTACGGAAAATCTCCGGGATGTTGCGACTGAGCTGGGTTATCGGCTCCTTCGGTGTTCGGGAGGCTGAGGCGCTCCTATTAGGTTTTCCCATCATGGAATATTGCGTCAATCCCCAATAAAAGGCTGATTTTAATCCTCGAGTGGCCGGAGCTCTGTATTCAAGCGGCCATTTCGGACTCCAGCCAAACCACGCCCCCCCAAAAACTGGATTTTTAATATCCCAAAAGGGCAATTGATGCGGATAAAGAGAAACTGCACCAAAATAGACACATATTTTGAACAGGCAGAGAAAATGGGCGAGAGATTTACGACAAAAGGCTATGATCGGAAATTTATCAAGACCAAAATTGATGAAGTTTCTAAGCCGGACCGGAACCAACTGATTAAAGAAAAAACTACACAACGGAAAAATACAATTGAAGGAATACCTTTCATTCTAGACTTCAACGTACAATACAGGAAAATAGAAAGGATAATTAAGCGCCACTGGCATATCCTACGGGCAGATAAGCAATTACAAGATATTCTCCCTGAGAACCCGAAATTCATATATAAAAAGGCACCGACGATTAGGGACATATTGGTAAAAAATGTTGTGGACCCACCCAAGAAACCTTTTACTTTCTTTTCCGGGAACGGATTTTTTCCGTGCAAGAGGTGTTTCGCTTGCCTCAGGACTAAACGACCAAATAAGGAAGTGTTTAATTTCACTTCAACCAGTACTGGAGAGAGCCACGAAATTAAAGATTTTATTTGTTGAAACACAGAAGGGGCAGTATACGTACTTGAATGTAGCTGTGGCCTTCAGTATGTAGGCCGTACAAAAAGACCCCTTAGAGTCCGCATCAAGGAACACATCAAAAATATCCTTAACGGCTATGATAAACACTGTGTATCAAAACATTTCCTCACCTGCCATAACAAAGACCCTACCCATTTGACCTTCTGGGGTATTACTCCATACATCAAACACTGGCGAGGGGGTCACAAGGTGAGAACCCTAAGTAAATTGGAATCCAAATGGATCTTCACCTTGGATACTTTCTGGCCCCGCGGTCTAAACATTGAGTTTGACCTGAATTGTTTCCTGAGTGACTTTTAATAAATATTTTTAATTAATTTTTTTAAACACACGCTAATTTAATAATGAAATTTATATATGTATTTATTTGTCTTGCCCACCGGGTACGTCTTATGCATTTACGCAAAGCCTGGCATGGCTTCTAATTCTAGCCATATATCAGACAAATAATTTACCCAACCCCAAATGTCTGGAGACTTTGGGTAAAGACCATATTCCCCCTTCCTATATATCTCCTTGTTTTTCCCTATGCTTATTCATTTTCCCATATCACTCAGTTGTAACATATGGAAGTATAAAAGTCCTTACAGGAGTAGCCTCTCTTCTAATTTTAACCGTTTTTTTGTGATTATTTTAATAAAACAATTTTTGAGTTTTTATATATATTTCTTTATTATATACATACAATTAAAGATATACAATCTCCTTATATATTTTAAATAATAGTTTTTAGGCCCTTTGGTAACAATTTAATGCTATTTTAGTTAATTTCATATTATATATTTGTAACATTGCTTTTTTATATATGCTTTTATATATAAATTTTATATATATTATGTTCATTATGTACATCTAGCATGTTATCAGTGTTTGCTGCCTCTCTCTTCCTTCGCTTCTAGTATCATATCTATTTATAATATTGTGTTATAAGCTCTGCCCGATTTAAACCTATTTATGGCGGTTGCAGACCATCTACACCATCCCGCAGGCAATCCTACATTTGTAGCTCAAATCGTAATTCGGTTCCCCCTCCCGATCGGCTTCTATCATTAGAAGCAGCACTTGTCCCCCTCTGCTGACAGTACAAACGGTATTAAACTAGCTGACAGCCCCTATTGGCCAGTAAAAGTCAGCTGACATACACCTCAAGCGGAACCTGAGTTCCAAAAAAACCTCTAGGAAAATGGCCGCCGTAACACAATACATTAAACTTCGGGAAAATGGCCGCCCATTGCCGGCCAATATTAAACTATTTAAGGACACTCTTTCAGCCTATACTTATCCCCTGAAGAAGTCACGTGTGGTGTGACGTCACGCGTAGGGACGGGATAGGCTGTACACACTGTGAGAAGTATACGAGCTCACCGCTCGTCGGATACAATCATTGTCTTTCTCAATTGCTAATGTGAGTACCTGCTTTTGCCTAATAAAAAATAAGTTACCTAAGTAAACGGAATTACACTATTGGGTTCTTTTCCACTCTATTATTCTTACAACACCTCCCTGCATTACATCTGAGGGAACCTTATCCTAGGACGGTGAGGGATGCGCAGGAGCCCCTAGGTGGATGAGAAAAAGAGCCCTTTTGGTCATATGATGTTGCCCCATTACTTTAAGGTAAGGGGCCACTACCCACTGAAGTGTCTGCACACGAAGATGCACGAGATTTGAGTCACTAGGCACTTTAACTGCCACATGCGCATGCTAGCACATTGCTGTCACAGATTTCATTAAAAAAGGACATTTCTTTTGTGTAAAATTCCTTTTCATTATATATATCTTAATTTTTGGGACATTAATTACTGTATTTAATTTTGGAGTTTTTCGGTTTGTTTTGCACATTTTGCACCTTATATGAAGCTTTGTTTCTTAACACCGTATGCAATTAGAGGTGTAGCCATTTATATTATGCACAGTGTTTGCACAATGCACATTGTCACTTTTGGACTGTATATGTATTTAGCCTAATGCCGCGTACACACGAGCGGACTTTCTATCCTACTTGGTCCGGCACACTTTCCGACGGACTTTGTCCGCCAGGTGCGCCGGACTTTAAAACGAACGGACTTGCCCACACACGCCGGGATTTTCCGGCGGGCTAAGTCCGCCCGTCTTTCCGACGGACTTTCGCCGGAGTTCCGGCGGACTTTCAGAATGAACGGACTTGCCCACACACGGACAAGTCCGTTCATTTTGAACGTGACTCAGGTGCGACGGGACTAGAAAAGGATGTCAATCTTGCCGCTTTTATCGGCTAGATTGACACCTTGCGAGCCCCGTCGCGGGGCATACCAGGCCCTTAGGTCTGGTATGGATTATAAAGGGGAACCCCGCTACGCCGAAAAAACGGCGTGGGGTCCCCCTAAAATCCATACCAGACCCCGATCCGAGCACGCAGCCTGGCCGGTCAGGAAAGGGGGTGGGGACGAGCGAGCGCCCCCCCCCCTCCTGAACCGTACCAGGCCGCATGCCCTCAACATGGGGGGTGGGTGCTTTGGGGGAGGGGGGCGCCCTGCGCCCCCCCCCAAAGCACCTTGTCCCCATGTTGATGAGGACAAGGGCCTCTTCCCGACAACCCTGGCCGTTGGTTGTCGGGGTCTGCGGGCGGGGGCTTATCGGAATCTGGGAGCCCCCTTTAATAAGGGGGCCCCCAGATCCCGGCCCCCCACCCTATGTAAATGAGTATGGGGTACATGGTACCCCTACCCATTTACCTAGGAAAAAAGTGTAAGTAATAAAACACACTACACAGGTTTTTAAAATATTTTATTAAACAGCTCCGGGGGGGGGATCTTCCTCCGGCTTCGGGGGTCTTCTTCCGGCTTCGGGGGTCCCTCCGCTTCATCTTCTCCCGGCGTCCGGTTGGTTCTTCTCCGCTCTCCGGCCTCTTCTCCCGGTGTCGCAGGTCTTCGGCCGGCCCCTCCGCTCTCTTCATGTAGCTCTATTGCGAGCGGAGGTCCGGACTTCTGGGCTTCTTGGCTTCTTGGCTTCTTGGCTTCTTGGCTTGGCTTCTCTTCTCTTCCCCCAGATGTTGACACGACGCTCTCTCCGGCTGGACTGGTTTCTGAGGGCTGCGTTGTGACTTATATAGGCGGAGACCCCGCCCCCATATGATGTCACAGTCCCTGGGCATGCTGGGACTGTGACGTTTTAGGGGGCGTGGTCGACCACGCCCCCCGACCACGCCCCCTAAAACGTCACAGTCCCAGCATGCCCAGGGACTGTGACATCATATGGGGGCGGGGTCTCCGCCTATATAAGTCACAACGCAGCCCTCAGAAACCAGTCCAGCCGGAGAGAGCGTCGTGTCAACATCTGGGGGAAGAGAAGAGAAGCCAAGCCAAGCCAAGAAGCCAAGAAGCCAAGAAGCCAAGAAGCCCAGAAGTCCGGACCTCCGCTCGCAATAGAGCTACATGAAGAGAGCGGAGGGGCCGGCCGAAGACCTGCGACACCGGGAGAAGAGGCCGGAGAGCGGAGAAGAACCAACCGGACGCCGGGAGAAGATGAAGCGGAGGGACCCCCGAAGCCGGAAGAAGACCCCCGAAGCCGGAGGAAGATCCCCCCCCCGGAGCTGTTTAATAAAATATTTTAAAAACCTGTGTAGTGTGTTTTATTACTTACACTTTTTTCCTAGGTAAATGGGTAGGGGTACCATGTACCCCATACTCATTTACATAGGGTGGGGGGCCGGGATCTGGGGGCCCCCTTATTAAAGGGGGCTCCCAGATTCCGATAAGCCCCCGCCCGCAGACCCCGACAACCAACGGCCAGGGTTGTCGGGAAGAGGCCCTTGTCCTCATCAACATGGGGACAAGGTGCTTTGGGGGGGGGGGGGCGCAGGGCGCCCCCCTCCCCCAAAGCACCCACCCCCCATGTTGAGGGCATGCGGCCTGGTACGGTTCAGGAGGGGGGGGGGCGCTCGCTCGTCCCCACCCCCTTTCCTGACCGGCCAGGCTGCGTGCTCGGATCGGGGTCTGGTATGGATTTTAGGGGGACCCCACGCCGTTTTTTCGGCGTAGCGGGGTTCCCCTTTATAATCCATACCAGACCTAAGGGCCTGGTATGCCCCGCGCTCGCCGCAATAGGAAGATTTGTTTTTCCTATTGCAGCGAGCGCGAGATGCAATACCATCCCCTCGTGTCGTATTTGGTCTGTCGGACCAGCCTACACACGAGCGGGCTTTCCGTCGGACCAGCACACACACGAGCGGACTTTCCGCCCGAAACTGAGTCCGACGGAAAGATTTCAAACATGTTTGAAATCTAGGTCCGGCGGGCTTTTGGGAAGAAGTCCGCCGGAAAAGTCCGCCGCCGCCCACACACGGGCGGATTGTCCGGCACACTCTGGTCCGCCGGACCAAGTATGCCGGAAAGTCCGACCGTGTGTACGCGGCATAAATCACGTTGCACTTTACTTAAAATTGTCTTTTGTCACTTATGTTGAACTAGATATCTATTATGGTGATCTAAGTTTGCAATACGCATACTTTATCTGCTTACACCCATATTATTTTTATTTTGAGACACATGACCTGTAGGAATTACCCCACTGGTTTTCTAATATTTTTATTATTTTTTATTTATATACACTTTGGTAACATAAACTATGATCAACTTTTAAACCACCTGAGGTTTTACATATAGGATTAGTGCTGCACCACTTATCTATATAATTAGCTTTATACACACTGCGCATGCGTGTAACTCCGCCCGCCCCTGACGTTATTTTGAGACACATCACCTGTAGGAATTACCCCACTGGTTTTCTAATATTTTTATTATTTTTTATTTATATACACTTTGGTAACATAAACTATGATCAACTTTTAAACCACCTGAGGTTTTACATATAGGATTAGCGCTGCACCACTTATCTATATAATTAGCTTTATACACACTGCGCATGCGTGTAACTCCGCCCGCCCCTGACGTTCTTTCTAGTCTATTCCCCGCCCCTTTTCGTTTGGCGCAGTGGGGGAAGAGCACATGGCGGAGACACAGCAGGTGCGTGCTAATTACAATAACGAGGAGGAGGAAAGCCCGGAGCCGGAAATGTCCCGATCCAGAAGGAGATTGAAGGCCTCAAATATGTCCTTTGGGGAGATGTTGGAGATGGTGGACATCCTGAAGAATAGGGATGAGCTTCATGTTCAAGTCGAACCCATGTTCGCCGAATTGCAAACGATATGGGCCGTTCGTGCCAAATTCGTGTGGCGCGTCACGGCCCATAATTCACTGCGGCATCGCAGTGCGCTGCTGGCTGATGATTGGCCAAGCATGCACTATGACCCGCATGCTTGGCCAATCACAGCGCCGTCTGAACAGAGAGCCGTAATTGGCCAAAGCCAAGGAGGCTTTGGCCAATTATGGCTCAGGGGATTTAGCACACGCCCCACACTATATAAGGCCGCCTACACGGCGGCCCTGTGTAGTGTGTGTTCTGGCGTTCATAGATAGAGAGAGAGAGAGACAGACAGTGTCATTTGATTTGAGTTAGATAGATTAGGCAGAACAGTCAGTCAGTTAGCTGCACTTACAGTGTATTGTGTATATATATACATCCCAGGTGTTAAATATATATATATACACTGTATTCAGTTTAGCTAGATCCGTTCCTGTTATCTTCTTACTGACAGGCAGGCTTGTCTTGTTACAGTATTTACAGCTACCTGAAGAAAATTGCTGGTGTTCTTTTGATCCTATTAGTACCACAGTCAGGCAGCTAGACTATTTACAGTTAGTGCAGTGCGTCCTGCTCACAGAGTTCAGCTAAAACTACAAGTTAGTGGGGTACGTCCACCTCACAGTGTTCAGCTAAACCTAGAAGTTAGTGCGGTGCATCCTGCTCACAGTGTTCAGCTAAAACTACAAGTTAGTGCTGTGCGTCCTGCTCACAGTGTTCAGCTAAACCTACAAGTTAGTGTAGTGAGACCTCTGCACAGTGTTCATCTAAAGCTACAAGTTAGTGCAGTGCGTCCTGCTCACAGTGTTCAGCTAGATCCGTTCCTGTTATCTTCTTACTGACAGGCAGGCTTGTCTTGTTACAGTATTTACAGCTACCTGAAGAAAATTGCTGGTGTTCTTTTGATCCTATTAGTACCACAGTCAGGCAGCTAGACTATTTACAGTTAGTGCAGTGCGTCCTGCTCACAGTGTTCAGCTAAAACTACAAGTTAGTGGGGTGCGTCCTGCTCACAGTGTTCAGCTAAACCTACAAGTTAGTATGGTGCGTCCACCTCACAGTGTTCAACTAAACCTACAAGTTAGTGCGGTGCATCCTGCTCACAGTGTTCAGCTAAAACTACAACTTAGTGCGGTGCGTCCACCTCACAGTGTTCAGCTAAACCTACAAGTTAGTGCGGTGCGTCCTGCTCACAGTGTTTAGCTAAAACTACAAGTTAGTGCGGTGCGTCCACCTCACAGTGTTCAGCTAAACCTAGAAGTTAGTGCGGTGCGTCCTGCTCACAGTGTTCAGCTAAAACTACAAGTTAGTGCTGTGCGTCCTCCTCACAGTGTTCAGCTAAACCTACAAGTTAGCGTAGTGAGACCTCTGCACAGTGTTCATCTAAAGCTACAAGTTAGTGCAGTGTGTCCTGCTCACAGTGTTCAGCTAGATACGTTCCTGTTATCTTCTTACTGACAGGCAGGCTTGTCTTGTTACAGTATTTACAGCTACCTGAAGAAAATTGCTGGTGTTCTTTTGATCCTATTAGTACCACAGTCAGGCAGCTAGACTATTTACAGTTAGTGCAGTGCGTCCACCTCACAGTGTCCAGCTAAAACTACAAGTTAGTGCGGTGCGTCCACCTCACAGTGTTCAGCTAAACCTAGAAGTTAGTGCAGTGCGTCCTGCTCACAGTGTTCAGCTAAAACTACAAGTTAGTGCTGTGCGTCCTCCTCACAGTGTTTAGCTAAACCTACAAGTTAGCGTAGTGAGACCTCTGCACAGTGTTCATCTAAAGCTACAAGTTAGTGCAGTGCGTCCTGCTCACAGTGTTCAGCTAGATCCATTCCTGTTATCTTCTTACTGACAGGCAGGCTGGTCTTGTTACAGTATTTACAGCTACCTGAAGAAAATTGCTGGTGTTCTTTTGATCCTATTACTACCACAGTCAGGCAGCTAGACTATTTACAGTTAGTGCAGTGCGTCCTGCTCACAGTGTTCAGCTAAACCTACAAGTTAGTGTGGTGCGTCCACCTCACAGTGTTCAGCTAAACCTACAAGTTAGTGCGGTGTGTCCTGCTCACAGTGTACAGCTAAACCTACAAGTTAGTGCTGTGCGTCCTGCTCACAGTTTTCAGCTAAAACTACAAGTTAGTGTGGTGCGTCCTCCTCACAGTGTCCAGCTAAACCTACAAGTTATTTTTTTGCGAGCTCTGCACATTGTTCAGCTAAAGCTACCTGTAGAAGGTTGGTGTTGTTTTCCTGATCCTATCACTACCGCAGGCAGCTAAAAAAGCTACAAGTTATTTTTTTGCGAGCTCTGCACAGTGTTCAGCTAAAGCTACCTGTAGAAGGTTGGTGGTGTTCTCATACTACAGACAGGCAGTTGATTTTGCTAGCTGCTGTATCAGTACATATATATATATATATATATATATATATATATATATATATATATATATATATCCCAGCTTAGTGCAGCTACAGGTCATTAGTATGTCTGGAAGGCCAAGAAGGAGAGGCAGACAGTCACAAGCCAATAAGAGAGGGCAAGCAGGCTCTGTGTCTACTGCTGGTCGTGGAGATGGTGCATCCTCATCAGCACGTGTCCGTGGGACACGCTTGGCCTTTTTTCGGCAGCTGGCCGTGTTGAGCCGCAACATGCAGGAGACTTGGTCGAGTGGATGACCAAGCCGTCCTCATCCTCCTCATCCTCTCTCACCCATGCCCAGGGTACTTTGTCTGGCAAACCAGCGGCCTCTTCCCTTGGCTCAATGTCATCAGTGACTCCTTCCCTAGCCCCACCATGTCCTCCTGAGGAGTCCCTCGAACTGTTTGACCACAGTGTTGGGTACATGCTCCAGGAGGATGCCCAGCGTTTGGAAGGCTCTGATGATGATACTGAGCTCGATGAAGGCAGTAACGTGAGCACGGACAGAGGGGGTGCCCAAGAAGGACAGCAATCTGGCAGTCATGCTCCCCCTGCTGCAGCATACTGCCAGGTTTGCTCCAGTGATGAGGAGGGAGGGGATGATGAGGTCACTGACTCAACGTGGGTGCCTGATAGGAGAGAGGAGGAGGAGGAGGCGGCACATCACCAACGAGGCAGGATGCCCTCCAGGGGCCAGCCTAAGGGCAGCACCTTGACTGCATCACACCCCAAAGCTCCACATGTGCAGGGCGCTGCAGTCTCTGCGCGTTATTCAAAAAGTTCTTTGGTGTGGGCCTTTTCGAGACGAGTGCATCAGATCGCACCGCTGCTATTTGCAACATATGTCTCAAGCGTATCTCGCGTGGCCAAAACATCTCCCGCTTGGGTACCACATGCTTGACCAGACATATGTTGACCTGCCATGCAGTTCGTTGGCAACCGTATCTAAAAGACCCACACCAAAGAACAAAGAGGACTTCTCCTTGCTCCTCATCAGCTGAGATCTCCAACCCCACTATACCTTTAGTCCTCTCTGAGACCTGCACTGAGAGGAATGAAGGTGTAGAATTAGGTGCGTCACAGCCAAGTACTTGTGGGCAATCTGCTTTTGGTACACCAACGTCAGATTGTACCAGGCAAATTTCCCTGCCCCAGCTGCTGCACCGCCTAAAGAGGTTTGCTCCCAGCCATCCACATACCCAGCGGTTGAATGCTAGCTTGGCAAAATTGCTAGCACTTTAACTGCTGCCTTTTCAGTTGGTAGACTCTGCCCCCTTCCGTGAGTTTGTGGAATGTGCGGTTCCTCAGTGGCAGGTACCCAAACGCCACTTATTCTCACGGAAGGCGATTCCGGCTCTCTACCGGCATGTGGAAGGCAATGTCCATGCCTCGCTGGACAGGGCGGTCAGTGGTAAGGTGCATATTACCGCTGACTCATGGTCCAGCAGGCATGGACAGGGACGTTACCTAAGTTTCACGGCGCATTGGGTGACTCTGCTGGCAGCTGGGAAGGATGCAGGACAAGGTGCAGTAGTGTTGGAGGTTGTTCCGCCACCACGCCTCCAAAATGCTAATGATTGTGACACACCTCTCTCCTCCACCCCTCCTCTTCTTCTTCCTCCATGGCCTCTTCCTGTGCTTTGTCCTCGGAACCAGCGGTGCTCCGTAGCCGTTCAAGGGGCTACGCAAGTACGCAGGCCAAAAGATGCCATGCAGTGCTTGAGCTGGTGTGCTTGGGGGACAGGAGCCACACTGGGGCAGAGGTTCTGTCAGCTCTGCAGGGGCAGGTTCAGAAGTGGTTGACGCCACGCCAACTTAAGGCAGGAATGGTGGTTTGTGACGATGGCACCAACCTCCTCTCTGCCCTCCAACAGGGACAAATGACCCATGTGCCCTGTTTGGCTCACGTCCTTAACTTGGTGGTGCAGCGGTTCTTGGGCAGGTACCCGGGCTTACAGGATGTCCTGAGGCAGGCCAGGAAAGTCTGTGTGCATTTCCGCCGGAGTTTAACCTGCCCAAGAACCGCCTAATCTGTGACATGCCCACCAGGTGGAATGTTGGCCATGCTGCAGCGGCTGCACACGCAGCAGAGGGCCATCAATGAGTACCTGTGTGACTATGGCACCAGGACAGGGTCAGGGGAGCTTGTTTTTTTTCCCCACGCCAGTGGGCCATGATCAGGGATGCATGCACTGTCCTGTCACCATTTGAGGAGGCCATGAGGATGGTGAGCAGTGACAGTGCAAGCATCAGTGACACTGTCCCCCTTGTCCACCTGTTGGAGCACACGCTGTGTGGAATAATGGACAGGGCACTTGAGGCAGAACAGAGGCAGGAAGAGGAGGACTTCCTTAGCTCTCAAGGCCCCCTTTATCCAGACAGTGTTCCTGCGTGCCCGCCGATCACACAGGAAGAGGAGGAGGAGGAGGAGGAGGAAGATTGTGTCAGTATGGAGGTGGAACCTGGCACTCAGCATCAGCTGCAGTCTTTAAGGGATCAGTCCCAAGAAACACATGGACTTGTAGGTGGCTGGGAGGAGGTGGCTGCGGACCATGTCGTCCTTAGTGACCCAGAGGACTCCGGACCGAATGCCTCAGCAAACCTACGCTGCATGGCCTCCCTGATCCTGCAAAGCCTGCTTAAGGATCCTCATATTCGTTGTATCAAGGAGAAGGACCAATACTGGCTGGCAACCCTCCTTGATCCACGTTACAAGGGTAAGGTTGCGGACCTTATCTTGCCATCGCAGAGGGAGCAGAGGATGAAACATCTTCGGGAGGCCTTGCAAGAAAGGTCTGTGCAACGCGTTCCCAGAGACTGGGAGGTTACAAACTCCTGTTTCTGGACAACGTGTTGCTGAGGCTTCGGTCAGTCAAAGAAGGAGCGGTGGAGAAGGTGGCCGTCTGACCGATGCGTTCAGACAATTTTTTGGTCCGCAGCCCCAAGGTATGATCGGTTCCAGCAACCATCGCCAGCGTCTGTTTTACATGGTGCAGGAATACCTAGGGGCAAGATCTGACTTGGACACCTTTCCCACTGAAAATCCTCTGGGTCTTGAGGATGGATCACTGGCCAGAGCTTGCACAGTATGCAATTGAGCTACTGGCCTGTCCTGCATCCAGCGTTCTTTCGGAACGCACATTCAGTGCTGCTGGAGGCTTTGTAACCGATCACAGGGTGCGTCTGTCCACCGACTCGGTCGATCGACTGACCTTCATAAAAATGAATCAGTCTTGGATCACCACCAGCTACCAAGCACCTGATGCTGATGTAACCGAATAATTTTTTGGGAAATCTCAGATCCCTTCAAAGACTGCCTATGCTGATGCTGAGTGACTATCCCTGAGTAATTATCCTCTTCCTCCTCAATCATCACGCTGATAGCTTGTAAGAACATTTTTGGTTCTGGGCGCCACCACCAGTGCCTAAGGCCCAATTTTTTAGCCCCTGTTTAACAGGGGCATGTAATTACAATTTTTGATGCAATACTTTGCAGCAGGGCTCATTTCTGCGTTCCAACTAGAGTATCTGTGAGAGGTTGCAGTGTTGTGGCATCAGCACCAGTGCCTAAGGCCCAATTTTTCAGCCCCTGTTTAACAGGGGCCTGTAATTACAATTTTTGATGCAATACTTTGCAGCAGGGCTCATTTCTGCATTCCAACTAGAGTATCTGTGAGGGGTTGCAGTGTTGTGGCACCAGCACCAGTGCCTAAGGCCTAATTTTTCAGCCCCTGTTCAACAGGGGCATGTAATTACAATTCTTGATATAATATTTCACAGCAGGGCCCATTTCTGCACCCACCAGGAGCGAGTGAGGACTTACAGTGTTGTGGCACCACCACCACCAAAGGCCCAATTTTTCTGCCCTTGTTCAACAGGGGCATGTAATTACAATTCTTGATCTAATATTTCACAGCAGGGCCCTGTGAGGGCTTACAGTCTTGTGGCCACAACAACACCTAAGGCCCAAATTTCTGCTGAGTATATAGGGCAGGCCCCTACTTTCAATCATCTAACTTACAAACGACTCCTACTTGCAAACGGAAGGAGACAACAGGAAGTGAGATGAAATCTACCCCTAGGAAGGGAAATTCTCTCCTGTAAGAGTTAATATGGGAAAAACATTTCTCCTTTCCACTGATGCTTTCCAATCCTTGTTCCACAAAAAAACCCAAATTTTCAAAAAACATTTGTCATTGGGACAAAAAGTGAGGTGAAATCTTCTGAAGAGGAGGAAAGACAGCAAAACAAATGTCACAGGGGTGATAACCCTTCCCTATGTTTTCCAAAAAGCTTAAAAAAGATTTTTTGGCTGGAGCTAAACACGCTAAAAATGTACCCGTTAAAAATTACAAACAGATTCTACTTAACAACAAACCTACAGTCCCTGTCTTGTTTGCACCGCCTGTATACTGCTGTTCAGAGTATATAGGGCCTGGTGGCCCCACACCTTTCCTTATTTTAATTTGGGTGTGGGGTTCCCCTTTATATCCATACAAGACCCAAAGGACCCGGTAATGGTCTGGGGGATACCCATGCCGTTTGTCTCACTGATTTTCATCCATATTGCCAGGACCCGACATTACATTAAACCCGCAAGCAGTTTTAAATGAGATTTTTTCCTTTAAAAATGACATTTTGTGCAGGGACTGTGCTAAACACGGGAAACACGCGCCACTTTACAGACATACTATAGACACACCCCAGGTACGATATTTAAAGGAATATTTCACTTTTTTTTTTTACTTTAAGCATCATTAAAATCACTGCTCTCGAAAAAACGGCCGTTTTTAAAAGTTTTTTTTGCATCGATACAAGTCCCCTGGGGTAGGACCCGGGTCCCCAAACCCTTTTTAGGACAATAACATGCAAATTAGCCTTTAAAATGAGCACTTTTGATTTCGAACGTTCGAGGACCATAGATGTCAATTGGGTTCTAATGTTCGTGCAAATTTTCGGTCCGTTCGCAGGTTCTGGTGCGAACCGAACCGGGGGGTGTTCGGCTCATCCCTACTGAAGAAGGCTGACTATGATGGAAAGTATGGACCTTAACCCAACCCCAATGTCAGAAAGGCCAAGATCATGGCGAAAGTGGTCAGGAGTCTGCACCGGCATTTCGGGGTACGACGATCGAAAGATCAGCTCAGGAAGCGGTGGTCGGACCTGAAATTACGAGAACATGAGCAGTACAGAAAGATCCAGAGAGTGCTGCAAAAAAGTAAGTAGTTGTCCTGTGTTCCTATTCTTTATGTTTCTTACGTTCGTGCTGCTCCATGTGCTTTTCTTCCAAGTGTACATTTTTAAATGGCAACTTTCATGTTCATGGGCACATTATTCGTTCGTATCAAACATTTTTCTTTCGGCCTATAAAACACCATTGTTTAGGCCATATGCATTTGGGCACAATTTTTACGCCATATTTGTCTGAAACTAATTTGGTTGTGTAGATGGCTTTGTTACTAGAATGAAATGCAAACTAGATTCTGTGTAAGGAGAGGACACTGAGCAGCTGTTTACACATCTGGACACTGGAGCACTAGTGTGGGACACCAGAACACCATTTTTATTAGGGGGCCCAAACAGGTGCTCCAGTGTATACTATAGGGGGGTCCCCATCTGTGACGCTTGTACCAAACAGGTAAAGTATTGAAGCTTGACAAAGGACACTGAAAAAGCTCCATTTTGGAACTCGGCCAAAATAGACAATTGTACCCCACTTCCAAGCAATGTTTCAGATTAATAGTTCTGCCATCAAATATCTGTGTGCTAATTATACTATTTTTGTTTTACATAGGGGAGAAAAGACTCGGAGGACACCCCTCATCCGAGGAGACCACAGACCCCCCACCTCTGGAAGAAGGGGAAATACCCCCAACCCAAGCAGAGCAGGAGGAAGAAGACGTGGTGGAAATTGTCACCACAACAGGTGAGTGTCTGCGACCACAGGCTCAGGTAAGAGATGGATGCCGGGATATTTTTGATACCTTTTTTTTTTTGGTTTCTCTCTTTTTAGGTGATCGTGATGTTGTGGATCCTGATCCTTTCACATCAGAAAGTGCCCAGATCCTGATCGGGGAGATCATGGGGTGTAATTTACAATTGGAAAACCTCAAGAAAAACATCAATGATGTTATTACAAAAAATAAAAACATCATTGATGTTTTGGGGCGAGTTTAAAACCCCTCCAAATCCCTTTGTTTTTTGGTGTGCTACAATGTTCTAAATGTTTTTGCGATTTTTCATAAAGCCAAATTTGGAGGATGCACACAGTGTGCCAACATGTGCTATCTGCCATCACGGGAGATCAATGGACGCGTTTTGGGGGTGCAACCCCTTCCTCAATAATAAAGTAGCTGAGAGGAAGGGGTTGCTCCCCCAAAACACGTCCCTTGATCCCCCATGATGGCAGCTAGCACATGCTGACATTCGGCTATTTGTGTGCATCTTCAAAATTTGGCTTTTCTGGGGGTGACTTCACCCCATCTGAACGCAATATCAAACACAGTTCCTAAATACTCATGTCTGATATTGCCTTCAAGTTTTACCATATGTGAACTTTGTAAGTTCAAGATTTGTGTCTTTCTTGTTGGTTTTACACATGCCTGTTTTATCTTTAATGGACATTTATATTTTTTATAATGCCCCCCCCAAAAATTGTTATACAGCAAACATGTTGGTTTGTTTTAAAAACCTTTTCTAAATGCACATGTGATTGTGCAGGTATTAAAAAGATTGTTCATCAAGAATGTGTGGATTATTGTCTCAATGCTACAACACTTTTGTGGGGCTCTAATTGCTGCTTTCTGTGAAAATGGGGGTTATTTCCTAAGGGCAAATCCTCTTTGCACTACAAGTGCAGTTTCAGTGCAGTTTCAAGTGCACTTGTAGTGCAAAGTGTCTTTGCCTTTAGTAAATAACACCCAACAGTGCTTTGTATAAGGCTACACAATCACGCCATTTTCTGGACTCACCACATTTCTGTCACAGTCATCTAAAACAAACACAAGCAGTAAATGTCAACAAAGATTTTCTTTTTTTGTTTTTTATTTGATAAAGGCTTCACAAATTTGCTGGCATATTGATGGCCCCCCTACCCACAAAGAACTCCAGGTATCATAACCGGACATCACGGGCACTCAGGGAGGGCAAGCCAGGACGGCCACTTTCAAGCGCCGTCAGTGTTGTTTCATGTATCATTCCAGCCTCAGGCCCAACTGAGCCAGCATAGTTGGCCGAATGTTGGCGTAAAAAGTTTTGGAGAATACAGCACGCCAGGATTAGATGATTAAGTTTATACTCCGCCATATGGATGGGTGTCAGAAATAGGCGGAACCGGCTGGCCAGGATTCCAAATGTGTTCTCCACCACTCTTCTGGCTCTGGCCAGCCGGTAATTAAAAACCCTCTGTTCCGGGGTGAGGGTCCTCATCGGGAATGGCCACATAAGATGGTCCCCCAGCGCAAATGCTTCATCCGCTACGAAGACGAATGGGAGTCCTTCCACATTGTCTTCTGGAGGTGGCAAGTCCAAGCTGCCATTCTGGAGACGCCTGTAAAACTCCGTCTGGGCGATGACTCCACCATCGGACATCCGGCCATTCTTCCCCACGTCCACATACAAGAAGTCATAATTAGCCAACACCACCGCCAACATCACAATACTATTGAACCCCTTATAGTTGAAATAGTATGACCCCGAGTTGGGTGGTGGGACGATGTGGACGTGTTTCCCATCAATTGCCCCTCCGCAGTTAGGAAAGTCCCACCGTTGGGCAAAGTGGGAGGCCACAGTCTGCCATTCCTGTGGCGTGGAAGGAAACTGTTGAGGAAAACAAAAAAAATTTGTATTTTTGCACATAAACATGGAAAGCAGATTAGAGACACAAACATTCTTGGCCAACATCCAGATAACATTTATTAAGGGGAACTTTACAACACCAAAGTATAAGGTACACCTATCATATCCCCACCCCCTCTCATGGGCCATTTCTAACATTATAGGGGGGGAATCTTGGACAGGTAACCCTCTCCACTTCATTGAGAGATGAATGCCTAAATACAGGGCATTACTTGGAACAGCCCCTCCTTAGTTACACTATTGGCAGCCCACTAGACAGGTAAGAAGTGTCATAATACAAAGATATAAATACACATTGTACACATTTGAGCACATTTGGACATTCTGCTATTACCTAGCAAGATAATAATAGGATAGAAAAACGTTAAACAGTACCATTTGAAAGTATACAGGCAGGCCCTTGCACTACATGCTTTGGGTAATTCATCCATAAATCTGACCACAAAAGAGGTAGGTATAGTGTGTATGGGTTTGGCAAAGTCAGCAGATAGATGATTGAGGATAGATAGAGAATTGGTATCAGCTGACTTAGCAGTTGGGGGGGGGGGGAGGGTTAATAAAAATGATTTGGGGACATTACAAAAAAAAGCCTCTGGCCCTCTACCTGAATTTAAAGCACAAATCAGATTTCTGAACATTTTAGGGGTTGTTTGGGGTAAAGCACTACTATGGAGCTGATAAAATACATTGTTAAGTGACTACATGAGGTGAATATAGGGCAGGAGAGCATGCTGGGGAGGTTAGTGAAGGCAAATATGTATGAAGGACATACAAATCCAGCATGCATTAGGACAAAGGGGACATTCACAGCATATTACAATCATGGTAATTAGGGAATGAGGAAAGAAATACAATATATTAGCAAACATTCAATACAATAAAATGTGATATTAAAGGATAAAAATCTTACCTTCATATACTCCTTCTGCAGGACCTGGATGATGGCAGAACAGGTCTCTGGGATAATGATCCCCAGAGCCTGGGGGGAGATGCCTGTCGAGAACTTCAAGTCCTGCAGACTTCTCCCTGTCGCCAAGTACCGCAGGGTAGCGACGAGCCTCTGCTCCGCAGTGATGGCTTGCCTCATGCAGGTATCCTGCCTGCTGATATAGGGGGTCAGCAAAGCCAGCAGATGGTGAAATACGGGATCCGTCATCCTGAGAAAGTTCCTGAAATCATCAGGATTATTCTCACGGATCTCACGGAGCAAAGGCATATGAGAGAACTGGTCACGCTGAAGCAACCAATTCTTGGTCCATGAACTCCTCCCAACCCTGTTCATGGACTGGACTTGTGTCAAGGTCAGGACCCCAACACCAAGCCCCCACACAGCATGAACTCTACAAGGAGTACATATACGCAACATGGCTAGAAAACGGTCGGCTGCTCAGAACGAAGAGCGACCTGAAAAACAGCAACGAGCGCGCAAGATCGCACAGAAGACTCCAATACGAACTTACTGCACGTACTGAAGAGGAGATACAAACCCACAAGCACAAACTGAACCACAGAAAACGATCTGAAAGCCACGAGTCTGAAAAAGCGCAAATCGTCTCTCACCAAACTTTTACTAACACGAGATTAGCAAAAGGAGCCCAAAGGGTGCCGCGCTTGGTTCTGAACTGGCCTTTTCTAGTCTCGTCGTACGTGGTGTACGTGACCGCGTGTTTGGCGATCGGAAATTCCGACAACTTTGTGCAACCGTGTGTACGCAAAACAAGTTTGAGCCAACATCCGCCGGAAAAAATTCTAGGATTTTGTTGTCGGAATGTCCGATCGTGTGTATGGGGCATTAGACATAAAACAAATAGCAGGAAGACTCAAAATCAGTTTACTGAAGCAGATCAATGGGTTACAGGAGATAAGCAGAGACTGCGGATGGGTTATAGGAGATAAGCAGAGACTGCGGATGGGTTGCAAGAGATAAAAAGAGACTACGGATGGGTTACAGGAAATAAGCAGAGATTATGGATGGTCAATAGCAGATAACCAGAGACTGCGGACGCAACATACATAGATAACCAGAGACTGCGGACACGACATACAGACATAACCAGAGACTGCGGACGCGACATACAGAGATAACCAGAGACTGCGGACACGACATACAGATCAAGTAGCCATTTTTTAAATTCTATCTTTCAGCAATGCACAGCTATACAGGGGGGTAAACAACACTTTCAGGGAGGGTTTTGCATAACAGTGAGTTTACAGACAGTGGCAGTCTATAGGGAGAAAGACCTACCTGGCCAGCTGGGTTCATCTCCCAATCTCAGAGGTCCGGGGGCGGGGCTCTCAGCGCTAATCCACTCGGCTTCTCTGTTCTGAGCATACAGGCTGCATGGCATGGGCCAGGGTCCCAGCATGAGCAGCGCCCACCCCTCCCTGCTGCTTCCCTGCTGATAAAGCCTTTCTCGGCCAACGCTGAGCCTGACAGCCAGGGCCTGCGTGCCCCAGTTGTCAGGTGGTGTAACAGCATGCCAGTTGAGGCAGCACACAACCACAGCATGGGAGAGTCAGCACAGAGTCCAGCGGTACCAGCGTGGCTGGCGTTAATAAAGCACACATAACTTATCTAGTTCTATAATATGCACTGACGCTCTGGGGGGTTTCCAACCCCCAACCGCCCCCCCCATATCTACGGCCCTGTACGTAACAGTATGGTTTTTATAGACAGCATCAGCAACACCATATTCTGGCATTAGATAATTTGGATGTGTAACTGATTTACACAAATTCATTTTTAAACTTTTATAATTAGCTTGGCCTAACTACAGCAGCAGTACTCCAACCAGATTAATTTCAAACTTAAAAAAGACATTTAGGTAGTTTTGTCTGCAACAAATAATTTTTTTTATTAAGCAGTAAAAGGCTTGAATTAAATGGCTGAAGTAGCTGCCGCAACAGATCTAAAAGCTATAGAAAAGTGTACTCTTAAAAAACGAAGTAAACACCTTCAACTTTGTACACATTGGCCAGTGACAACACAGCTTAATCGTTTAATTTATGAGATTCTTTTTTTGCAGTGTCCCATTACATTGTCATTAAAGTTTAATAAACTGTCAAAACCACTTCAAAGCCTCAACACCACATTTTTAAAACCCCCTCCCATCCAAGTGTCCAAAATTATTATCAAAATATCTACTTTAAGTCTGTGTTTATTAGAAATTGTCTATCATGAGGACAGTACTCGAGAACTTGAATAGGCAGCAAATGCAAAGAGACAAGGTCGGTTTTATCTTGGATTAAATATTAGAGTATTTTATCTAGGAGGAAATAGCCACAAGTATTGTTCTGTGCTGGACAGTATGTAAGCAGCTTGATAAGGCCACAATAAAAAAGAGAAAATAGCCACACATATTGTTCAATGGCTGGACTGTATGAAAACAGCTTGGTTAAGCTGCAAAATAAGAGGGAGAGATGAAACAGGGTTTATCCTACACTAGAAATTAGACTATTTTATTTGAGAGACAATAGCCAGAAATATTACACAGTGAGTAAACAGTATGTAAATAGCTTGGATGGACCACAATATAAGAGGAGGACCAGACAGGTTTTATCTTGCAATAAAAATTAGAGTGTGTTTTCTGTTAGACGAAAGCCACAAATGTTGTTTACGGCTTAACAGACCTATCTCTGGGATACAAACTTGTATAAGGAGCAACACACCTTGAACTGTTTTAAGCACACAGTGTGCATGGCACTGGACAGGGCTGCGAATGCTGAAATGATCAAGAGTCTTTAAGCATATGATGTAGATGGATGTAATTTTGTTGATAGCGGCAGGTGATGGTGCAAAGCAAGTTTTGTTTGATTAATTCTACATGAGCGCTGGGATCAGTTATATCCTTTTACTGATATTGTAGTTTTAACAGTATGTAAGAAGCTTGTTTGAGCTGTAATTTTAGAGGAGCAGATGACAAGATGAGTTTTTTTTAATAGAAATTAGAGCATTTTATTTGAAAGACAATAATCACAAATGTCATTAAGTGACTGGACAGTATGTAAGCAGCTTGGTTAGCCTGCAATATAGGAGGGAAAGTCAAAGCAGGTTTTATCTTGTAAAAATATTTAAAGTTTAGTATCTAAGACACAATAGCAACAAATATTTTTGAGTGCCGGGCACTGGACTAGGCTGCAAATGCAGGATTTATCTTGCAACATCTTGTAAGATAAATGTAGGATTGATCTTGCAACATCTTGTATTTTTTGACCTGGGGATACATGAAAATTATAAGTGTAGTCTATAGCAGTGGTCCTCAGGGCCCACTAGCAAGCCAGGTTTGCAAGTTAACTGAAATACATCACAAGTGATATCATTTGCTGCTCAGAGATTGCAGTATTCTAGTCTGCATCTCCCTAAGGTAATACATAAAACCTGGTCTGTTAGTGGGCCCTGAGGACAGGGTTGATGACCACTGGTCTATAGTATCAGCAGCAGGGGTCTTGTAGTTATTGGTAATACAAGACTTTAATTTTAAGAAAAATGTGGCAGTCCCCACTGCCAAATGTTCTCTACCTGTTTTCAACTAAAGAACCACTAACTAACTAAACAAAACTGAACTAAAATCACCAATGGTGTGACTGGAATGATGTAAATAGGTAAATGAACTGTGTTTCAGGAAAAGTGTTTACAATTATATCATTGGTTGGACCCTTCCTTCTCCATAAGTTAAAATGGAAATGTCTTCTGGAAATGAAGTTGGCAAAAGCTGCTATTGGGGTCCATTACCCTAAGGCCTGTTGAAGGTATGGAATGGGCTACTGGGTGTGCTGGTTGGGCCATACTGTGAGTCTCCTGAGTCCTGGGGGTGCTTTTGTACAGGGGAGGATCCCATGCCCATACAGCCTCAGTCAGTGTAAGTGGAATAACTATGCTGGGCATGAATTGGTTAAAGAGAACAGGTGCTTCCCACCACATGGCTGTACATGTGGAGGACACGAAGGCCAGCATGTGGCTAGGTTGTTACAAATCACACTTATTTCTGGGGTCTGAGTGGGATCCTCCTTGAAGTGATGACCATTTCCTCCTCCTCCTCACTGTCATCACCCCAACCCTCCTCTTATTTGTACTTGTGATTTTCTTCTACATCCTGCTGCCTTACCCTCTCAGGGATGGCCAGCGTTTAGGTGCAGCATGTGGGAGTATCACAGTAATGAGGCAGGCATCTTTTTTACAATAACATTTTTATCAAAGAGAAAGCAGTTTAAATACTTCAAAGAGTACAGAGGTAAAATAGTACAAACCTTTGATAAAAGTTGTGGGTAAATCCACATAGAACCAAGATTACCTAATTTCAGAGACAACTTGGGCAAGAAGGTTTACAAGTATGATCTGTTAACAGAGACTCTTGCAAATGATATAGGCTACAAAACAGTACAATAAAGTAAAATGTAACATAAATTAAAAAAAAGATCAGTAAAGATTCTTGAAGAGGGTGTCTAAGGTCACAGTGGCCTAACAGTGCCACTGTGGGACTCATCACAGCCAAATGGGATATAGGGCAATTGACAATTGACAAGGGGGATAGTCAATCAATGATCCAACCACCTGTAAATAAAAGAGACAGCAACCAGTACTGTAGTGGAGTTTTCACCCTGTGTCTAATTGCAGATGATAGTCAGAGTACCGAAACACCAACCAGGGAGACCAGTGTATTGAATTTTTCAGAGGATTTCCTGTTGATGGCCACCATTTCTTCCATATGGTAGATAACCTCTATGGAGCGAAAGCATTCAGGGATCGAACAGGCAGGCATCTCATGTTGATGGTGCATTATTTCCAGGGGAACCATGGCTGGGTATGACCACCTAAAGTCACCACAAACCCTTATGGCCTGACAAAGGAGCTCCTGCAAGCCAGATGTCTGTGGTCACGTAAACCCTGCTGCTGACAGCATGGTTCAGCGACAGAGACACAATATATTCCACATGCTGCTGGAGTGCAGGGATAACTTTCTGGGCAAAAAACTGTAATTTGGGTACCTGCCACAGTGTTATAGCACATGCCATAAAGAGGCTGATTGCTCTAGCCGATATGGGGGAAGGTGCACGGCCATTAGTTTTGCCAAGGTGACATTATGCAAGGACAAAGGAGACATTTTTTTTCTTCCACTCCAGCAGCTTTGGAAGAGACATGTGTCTTGAAATGGATGCTGCTGGAGATGATAGGGTGTGTGTAAGGGAATGCTGCAGGGACTCAAGCCTTCACTTGACCCTCCTCAGTGTGGCACCATGACACAATTCCCTACTTGATTTGGTATATCTGAAGCCTCTGAAATCCCTTGTGAGACTTCCTCCCAGTCACTAGAGTACACAGAAGTTGCAGCTGATGGAACAGGAGATGAGGAAAGTGAGGAATAAAGATAAGGAGAAAGGAAAAGCGGGGACCTTTTGCTGCCTACGTGTTTCATTGAGGTGTGGCTCCCATTGAGCTCTGTAGAGTCATGTGTTTTCTCATGCATTTGGTACCCAAATGGCTGGTACTTTTACTATGGCTAATATGCTGCAGACAAAGGCTGCAGACTATAAAGATGCTTTTGGCAGCAGATAGATTAAAAAAGGCCCTCACGACTTCCAGTTTCCGGCAGACTTCCAGTTTTAGTGGAAGTGCGAGACGGCGGCTCTGGCAGGGAAGGCTACTATTAATCAGCAATGAGCCGCCAGGTACATCTCCTGGCCACATACAGTGTCCCGCACGTGTCCCTCATCACCTCTGATGGAGCAATACCTCATTTCGAGTGGTCCCAGCCCCACACAAGCCGCATGCCCCGATCCTTCCTTGTCAGGCCCCCAGCTGTCCAAGACGGCCGACGGATCCCTCTCAGATCCTGCCTCCCATGCAGCCCACACTGCCCATCTATCCCTGACTACCGGAAGACAAGCAGTATGCCAAGATGGCTCAGGCAGTAGTGGCTTTGGTCTCCCCCACCATCACAGCTGCACTGGACAGAGCTGTCACCTCAGGTATTAAACAGCTCCAGAGGGAGATTAGAGAGCAGGCAGGCAGCCTTACTGACATTGATCTGCATCTATCAGACCTAGAGGAGGAAGCACAGAGCTCCCAAGCCACAGGACACCAAGCATCCCGAATCCAATTTTGAAAAAGTTAGATGACCTGGAAAATCGTTTACATCGGAACAACCTTAGAATCATAGGACTCCCAAAGACCTACAACTTGGGATCACTGACAGAGCTATGCAATACCCGCATCCCGGCATCCCTCAGCATAACCACACCCTGCATATTGGAATCATCTAATGACAGACGCACCCCCCACACAATAATTGTTCAACAGAGTTGCCATATTGAAATCTTTCCGGAATGCCAACTCCCTTCAATTGGAGGGGCACAAGCTGCTAATTTTTGCTGACTATTCTAGAGAAATTTCCCAAAAGAGGAAAGCCTTCCAACCGATCTGCCCATCCCTCTACCACAAGGGAGTGAAATTCACCCTGGCATACCCAGCAATTTTTACGCCTCACTGACCAGGCAGGGGAGACAAAATCATTTTCCCACCTAGATGAAGTAGCCTCTAATCTTCAGGCACACCTACACATCACACAGAAGCTCTGCCCCATGGATACGAGTTAGAGCCCAGCAGGCCCCAGGGAGCAACGCAGTCCCCACAAGGATCCACCTAAAAGGCTGCACTACTCAAACAATCCGGGATCTCCAAAACACAGCTGACGACCATTTACAGAACCCTGGAGCTCAAACTCTCCCTCCTCTACCTGGCTTCCCAGGACACTAACGCTCAAAATAGATGTTTCTGACTCTTTCAGACTACTTGTTGTTTAACGCTCTAACTGTTTAACTGTTACTCTTTTATCACCGCTCACGACAGCCTTACGGAGTCGAGTGACACGGTATGCGCATGCACTGACCTGCCCCACTAGGTGACCCTCAAGTACCTAGCCACTTCCATTGATGCGTCCACCTGGTGGATGCAAACTGGCTCACCAATCAAGTCACCCTCTCCGGTAACGCTGTCCTATGGTGATTGCTATGTGTGGAAAAAAGCAAAGTCAAGGCTTCCTCTAAATTGTGAATTAATTTTCTTTTACCTATTCTACTCTTCTTCAGGGGTCCCATTACACGTACACTACTTCTTACCCCTCCCTGACCTAGCATCTACCTCTCTACCCCACCCCCGTCATCAATGACCTAGATCAAATATATACCTTTCAGGGTCACTGACAGACGTAACACTTCACACGTAAACTCAGCTCCATCTTCTTGGATACAATGAAAATTGTCTCATGGAATGTTAAAAGACTCCTGGCTCCCCTCACAAACGTATGGCGATACTATGCCACTTAAAAAGACTAAAAGCAGATATAGTACTCTTCCAGGAGACCCATTTAGCTTCAACAGACTTCTGGTGCATGCATAAACTCTGGGTAGGCCAAACATATGGCTCAGCCTCTACTAAAGGCAAAGCAGGTGTGCTAATCCTTATTCACAAACACCTCCCCTGCAAAATTGCATCATCTGCCAACGACGAAGAAGGGCGTCTCCTGACTCTCCACCTCCACCTTTCCAACAAAGACCTCATAGCCACTAATATCTATGCCCCCAAATCCCCCACCAAGTCTTTCTTCCAGACCGTCACCACACACCTAGCCCCCTACATACAGCACCCCTCCTACTAGGAGGTGATTTTAACGCTATCATGGACACTCAGGAAGACAAATGCAGAGACACATCCACCTTAAAAGCCCCATCTCGATCTACCACGACACTGCTAACGTCTTTTGCTACAGCCCTCCAGCTTAATGATCCCTGGCACATAGCCACCCAGAAGGCAGGGAATACACATTTTACTCAGTTTACTGTCCAGGATCGACTACCTACTATGCAATTCCACGCTATTAACCAAAACCTCGCGACACACGCGACATCGCTATATCCGACCATGCCCCCGTATCAATTACATTGTGTGACTTTAGATCTTCACCTCCTACAAAAATTTGGCGCTTCCCCCAATTCGTGGCCCGGAACCGCGACCTCCAGAAAACCTTACATGAGACATGGACTAACTACAAGTCGACCAATGCCCCGCGCTGCTCTGACCCCAACTTGCTCTGGGATGTAGGCAAATCTGTCCTAAGAGGTAGAATCATCGCCATCGCCACCATGTACAAACGGAAGATTCTCACAAACTTCTGTGAAGCAAGTGACTGACTTCAACACACTCAAGCACAGCTATCATCTAGCAATACCCCCATGCACTGCAAGTTATGGCGAGAAGCCAAAACAAACTTTGACACGTGGGTGGATGCTCAGGTATGCTTATATAAATCTTACTCTGATTTACAATACCAGAAGTTTGGCAACAAGTCAAGGAAGCTCCTAGCGAAGCTATGCAAAGGCGCACATGTCCCCACTCACATAACCTCTTTGAAAGATGCCCAAGGGAACACATACTCTTCCCCCTCTGACATTTGCTCCATCCTTGAACAATTCTACACCAATCTTTACAGCCTAGACCCATCTGAACTGAATGCCACCCAGGAATTCATACAGAGGGTTCCCCTTCCCCATATTGACACTGCTCTCCTTGCCCAACCCAACTCCCTGATCACAGAGCAAGAAATTTACAAAACGATCTCCTCTTTTGCAAACGGAAAGCCCCCGGCCCAGATGGGTTCACCCCTGAATTCTTTAAACTTACAGCTCACACTCTAATCCCAACCTTAACGAGGGTCTACCAGGCAATTTTCCAAGGTGGCGAGTACCTCCCTTTCTGGCTATCAATCATACATTAAACTGATAACCAAGAAAGGTAAAGATCCTTCATAACCCAGTTACTACAGACCAATTTCACTACTCAACCTAGACTCCAAAATCCTTTCTAAGATCATTGCCAACAGACTGGCCAAAATTATGCCCTCCCTTATCCATTCAGCTCAAGCTGGCTTTACCCAGGGCCGGTCTGCCTCCTCCAACATTCAAAAAGTTCTCACGGTCCTCGAACAAGCCAAATCTGATACGACCAATGACTTAGCCATAATTTCCCTTGACGCAAAGAAAGCTTTCAACAACATTAGTTTTGCTTGGTTGTCATCTTTCCTACAACATTTAGGCTTTTCAGGCCCTTTCTCTCACTTAATTGACACCATGTACGCCGCCCCCACAGTGAACATTGTGGCAGCTGGCCACATCTCTAAACCAGTGAAACTGTACAAAGGCACCAGACAATGGTGTCCCCTCTCCCCACTACTATTTAATTTGGCCCTCAAACCTCTTTCTCACTACCTCCTCTCCCATTCCTCCCTACATGGCATGCAAATAGGCCAACAGGAACTCTGTCTTGCCCTTTTTGTAGATGACATACTTATCTTCTCCTCCAACCCAGCTTCTGACATGCTTCTCATTCAGGACATTTTCACTAAGTTCAGAGTTTTTTCTACAGAACCCCCTTAATGGGCTACCTCCTCTATTTTCTCTGTTGCTAAAAACCACATCACTTACTGTACCTAGGAATAAAAATTGGCACAACTCCTTCATCCCTATATAATCTCAACCTGACCCCGGTGATGTGTAGAATTATAAACGAACAGGACACATGGATGGATCTCCCTATCTCGCTCTTCGGGAGGTACCACTTGTTTAACCACTTGCCAACCAGCCACCTTTATTATATGGTGGCAGGTCAGCTTGTTCCCACAAATCGCCGCACTGGTCCATTGGCTCCTTTAAGAGCCATAGCAGGCGCACGTGTATGCCCACTGCACAGCGGGGGACCTGATGTGCATGGCCAAGGGCCATGTCCGTCGGCCACCCGCAATCGTGGGCATGAGAGCCAGGACAGGGATCTGTGTATGTAAACACACAAATCCCCGTTCTGACAGGGGAGGAGAGACAGCTCTGCTGTCCCTAGTAATTAGGAACAGCGATCTGTCTCCTCCTCCAGTCAGTCCAATCCCCCCACAGTTAGAAACACACATGAGGGAACACATTTAACCCCTTGATCGCCCCCTAGTGGTAACCCCTTCCCTGGCAGTGACAGTGCATTTTTATAGCTCTGATCGCTGTATAAATGTCAATGGCCCCAAAAAAGTGTCAAGTGTTCGATCTGTGTCGTAGTCCTGCTAAAAATCGCAGATCGCCACCATTACTAGTAAAAATAAATAAATAATTAAAATGCCATAAATGTATCCCCTATTTTGTAGATGCTATAACTTTTGTGCAAACCAATCAATAGCTACTACACGTAACTCAACTCTTCCATCCCAACACAGGCAATGCTAGACCAGTCTCCCAAATCTTGGCCCAGTTTGAGCTCCCTCAACACCACTTCCTGTTCATTCACCAAGCAGTTCAACGCGTAACAAGTTTATGTCCGTACAAATTTCAATGATTTCGCAACTCCATTCTGGATTTCCTCCTGGAACGGCAACAATTCAAGATCTCGGACATCTACAAACCTCTGAACGCACATCTTTGCAAACCTCTATCAGCATCATCTGTCACATCCTGGAACTCAGATCTTAAGTCACCAGAAGCAGTTAGTCGCATCATAAACAGATACAACTCTACCTGCTCACTTGTTACCAATGAATTTTGGTGTGAATAACAATTAAAAATAATGCACCATTTCTTTTCTTGTCCCCAACACATCAACCTCACAAAGACCAATGTCCTCTGTGTAACCTGGAAAAACCCTCTCTACTTGACAGGCTTTAGCTCTGTTCTCATATCTTTTCCTTTTGGAACCAAGTTGAAAATCTTGCCCTAAAGGTTACGGGGTGCCCCCCTCTCGAAGGACATTTACCCCTGCTCTTTGGTCACTTGGACTCCCCCACCTCAAAAGGCTATAACACCCAACAAACAACTGATCAGCATAACAAGGCCCGCCTGTCAACCTGTTTGTCAGCTAGATGAGCGATACTTAAAAACTGGTCTTCCCCCTGTCCTCCTACAACCCAGGATGTCACAAATTACCTCACATCCCTGCTGGACAAAGAAAAACTTGATGCATATCTATCTAACAACTGACCAACCCCCCGCTTCCAGCGCAAATGGTCATGGTTCATCAGTATACTACTACCAACTACCGATCATCCCGGTACCCCATCCTTCTCTCCTGAATCCATTGAAGCCCTCCCTTTTCCTGCAGATCTCTCCCCTTAAAGTCAGGCTCTGCAACACACCAACCTACATCTGAGCTCAGAAGCACCTACACCCCTACTCTTCTACTACCTACCAGCATATAACCCAAACGGGCGCCTTTCTCCTATTTTCAGGACAGCTAATTTGGACTACCCCCTATCACCCCCACTTTCCCCTACCTCATCTCCATCGGTAACCAACGGCAAAAGGAGTCAACCATTACCTAGTGCACGATACTTAAACGGTAGCATCATGGAACTATGTTGCTAAACTGCTTATGTGCCTCTGTTTAGCCTCTTGATCCATCCATAGTCTCCGAGCTAGATTAGATACCCCATACAAACTCGCATACAAAATTACAGAATTTCAATGTATCACTACAGGTCCCCTGTGGGTCTTGGGCCTGGTGCAACTGCTTCCTCCCCAGGTGGTAGGACACCAATGCCCCTACTACAACTGCCCCCCCCCCCCAATTTTTTTTTCTGTGCTAAGCCAAGGAGGGGAGAAGCTAAGTTGTTTTGTTGTTATTTCTCCTCACATGTATGAACGTTTCCTGTGTTAAGACTTCTTAACATGACCAGTATTTCACCTACATATACATAGTTACATAATTACATAGTAGATGAGGTTGAAAAAAGACACAAGTTCATCAAGTCCAACCTATGTTTGTGATTATGTATCAAGATTACATTATATATCCCTGTATGTTACGGTCATTCAGGTGCTTATCTAATAGTTTATTGAAGCTATCAATGCCCCCTGCTGAGACCACCGCCTGTGGAAGGGAATACCACATCCTTGCCGCTCTTACAGTAAAGAACCCTCTACGTAGTTTAAGGTTAAACCTCTTTTCTTCTAATTTTAATGAGTGGCCACGAGTCTTGTTAAACTCTCTTTTGCAAAAAAGTTTTATCCCTATTGTGGGGTCACCAGTACGGTATTTGTATATTGAAATCATATCCCCTTTCAAGCGTCTCTTCTCCAGAGAGAATAAGTTCAGTGCTCGCAACCTTTCCTCATAACTAAGATCCTCCAGACCCTTTATTAGCTTTGTTGCCCTTCTTTGTACTCGCTCCATTTCCAGTACATCCTTCCTGTGGTGCCCAGAACTGGACAGCATACCCTAGGTGCAGCCGGACCAGAGTCTTGTAGAGTGGGAGGATTATTGTTTTATCTCTGGAGTTGATCCCCTTTTTAATGCATGCCAATATTCTGTTTGCTTTGTTAGCAGCAGCTTGGCACTGCATGCCATTGCTGAGCCTATCATCTACTAGGACCCCCAGGTCCTTTTCCATCCTAGATTCCCCCAGAGGTTCTCCCCCCAGTGTATAGATTGCATTCATATTTTTGCCACCCAAATGCATTATTTTACATTTTTCTACATTGAACCTCATTTGCCATGTAGTTGCCCACCCCATTAATTTGTTCAGGTCTTTTTGCAAGGTTTCCACATCCTGCGGAGAAGTTATTGCCCTGCTTAGCTTAGTATTGTCTGCAAATACAGAGATTTAACTGTTTATCCCATCCTCCAGATCGTTTATGAACAAATTAAATAGGATTGGTCCCAGCACAGAACCCTGAGGAACCCCACTAGCCACCCCTGACCATTCTGAATACTCCCCATTTATCACCACCCTCTGAACTCACCCTTGTAGCCAGTTTTCAATCCATGTACTCACCCTATGGTCCATGCCAATGGACCTTATTTTGTACAGTAAATGTTTATGGGGAACCGTGTCAAATGCTTTTGAAAAATCCAGATACACCACGTCTATGGGCCTTCCTTTATCTAGATGGCAACTCACCTCCTCATAGAAGGTTAATAGATTGGTTTGGCAAGAACGATTCTTCATGAATCCATGCTGATTACTGCTAACGATACCGTTCTTATTACTAAAATCTTGTATATAGTCCCTTATCATCCCCTCCAAGAGTTTACATACTACTGATGTTAGGCTAACTGGTCTGTAATTCCCAAGGATGTATTTTGGGCCCTTTTTAAATATTGGTGCTACATTGGCTTTTCAAAAGGTAAGGTGCAGAACAAAAGGTAATTTGCTACCAGACTACTTATTGTTTCAGTATGTGCAACATGTTCATCCTGCTTTGCAGTATTGTCCATTTTATGTTGGAAAACCCAATAAAGCATTTTCAAAATAAAAAAAAGGCCCCATACCTTTTATCGCAGGGATAGAGAGGGTAAAAAACGGTGAGGGGTATGCCTGTATATCTAGAATAATGTACAAGTGAATGTGAGAGATGACATCACTAAGGGAGCTAGGGAGGAGGTGCAATCCTTATGGGTAGAGCTCCAAAGGGATGAAGCTAAAGTGAAAATAATACTGGGAGTATGCTATAGGACCCCTAACCTGAGGGAGGAGGGGGAGGCGGATCTCCTATCCTAATCTGGATTAGCAGCAAGGATGGGAAGTGTTATCATAATGGGGGGGATTTTAATTATCCAGACATAGACTGAGCGGAGGGAACCATGCATTTGTCTAAGGCTCGCCAGTTCCTAAATGTCTTGCAGAACAATTTCATGGGTTAGATGGTAGAAGCACAGAACTAGAAATAAAGCGTTACTGGATCTACTGATTACCAGCAATACAGACCTGATCACGGATGTGGAAATACAGGGCAATGATACGGGGATGATAAGGGACTATATACAAGGTTTTAGTAATGAAAACAGTATCATTAGCAGTAATCAGCATGAATTCAGGAAGAATCGTTCTTGCCAAACCAATCTATTAACCTTCTATGTGGAGGTGAGTTGCATCTAGATAAAGGAACGCTGTAGACAAAAAGCATTTGACACAGGTCCCCATAAACGTTTACTGTACAAAATAAGGTCTGTTGGCATGGACCATAGGGTGAGTACATGGATTGAAAACTGGCTACAAGGGCGAGTTCAGAGGGTGGTGATAAATGGGAAATACTTGGAATGGTCAGGGGTTGGTAGTGGGGTCCCACAGGGATCTGTGCTGGGTCCAATACTATTTAATTTGTTCATAAATGACCTGGAGGATGGGGTAAACAGTTCAATCTTTATATTTGCGGTTTATACTATGCTAAGCAGGACAATAACTTCACTGCAGGATGTGGAAACCTTGCAAGAAGATCAGAAAAAATTAATGGGTTGGGCAACTACATGGCAAATGAGGTTTAATGTAGAAAAATGTAAAATAATGCATTTGGGTGGCAAAAATATGAATGCAATCTATACACTAGGGGGAGAACCTCTGGGGGAATCCAGGATGGAAAAGGACCCGGGGGTCCTAGTAGATGATAGGCTCAGCAATGGCATGCAATGCCAAGCTGCTGCTAACAAAGCAAACAGAATATTGGCATGCATTAAAAAGGGATTAACTCCAGGGATAAAGCGATAATTCTCCCACTCTACAAGACTCTGGTCCGGCCGCACCCAGAGTGTGCTGTTCAATTCTGGGCACCAGTCCTCAGGAAGGATGTACTGGAAATGGAGCGAGTACAAAGAAGGCCAACAAAGCTAATAAAGGGTCTGGAGGATCTTAGTTATGAGGAAAGGTTGCGAGCGTTGAACTTATTCTCTCTAGAGAAGAGATGCTTGAGAGGGTATATGATTTCAATTTACAAATACCATACTGGTAACCCCACAATAGGGATAAAACTTTTTTGCGGAAAGGAGTTTAACAAGACACGTGGCCACTCATTAAAATTAGAAGAAAAGAGGTTTAACTCTAAACTGTGTAGAGGGTTCTTTACTGTAAGAGCGGCAAGGATGTGGAATTCCCTTCCACGGGTGGTGGTCTCAGCAGGGGGCATTGATAGTTTCAAGAAACTATTAGATAAGCACCTGAACTGCCACAACATACATGTTTATACAATGTAATACTGACATATAATCACACGCATAGGTTGGACTTGATGGACTTGTGTCTTTTTTCACACCTCACCTACTATATAACTATGTAACAGCAGAGTTCCATGGATCAGTCATAGGGAAAGCCAAGGCCTTTACCTGTGAGGCTGTGCCACCAGATGGATTAAGACAGCTGTCCCTGCTAGCCCTCACAAAGCTGGCCCTTCCTTTTCTCCAATGGGTTGCATCCACAGATGGTCTGACAGGTCATCACCTACATTCATTGCTTGAGCCTACTTTGCAGTAAGCTCTAGTTGCTGGAACATCAATGTTCTCTGCCCCCTCCCTCTATGGTCATAGTGCTAGGATCAATGCTTGTGCACGACCAAGATCATCCTCCTGCAACAATTCAGTGCCCTGTGATGAATAGGCAGAAAGAAAGGAGGAGGATAACTGACTCTGGTTGTGAGTGCAGCCAGAGGACTGGACTTGAGCCTATCCCTACTAACAGGGCAGAGCTTTCCATTGGCAGCCAAAGCTTAAGCCCCACCCACCATGTGCCCCCATCCACAAGTGGCTGGTGCTGTCCTGGGTGAATTGCAACTGGGGTACGTGCTTCTGTGAAGAGGACCATGTGGTACAGGGATCTGCTACAGAGTGTTCCAGTGTTCCAAGTGCTTATTACGCTGCTCTGGTAAGAGACATATCCCTGCAAGTATACCAGAGTGTAATCAGTGAGCCCAGGTACGAGGCTGGAAGAGGTGCATGTGTGCAAAGACAAGATGGTGATGCAGCCTGCTGTTGCAAAATGTCTGGAGTTTGAGGAGAGGGCACAGAAGCTGAAGTTGCTTATTGCCAGTAAGGACTGTGCTCATTCGGATGTGAGTATGCTGAAAATGTGGTGCACCCTGGTACCACCGTTAGTGATGTGATACTGTTGTTGCAACTGTGTTCCAGAGACTGTAGGCTGTAGCTGCTCTGGAATCATTAGATTGAGAACTGCCTGGAGATACTACAGGAAGCTGACTTGTAAGATGAGCCCCAGGCAGAGGGTTAGGAATCTTTTGCTGGCCCTTATGGGACCACAGGAGAGATAAGACCAACTGCTGAACTGGTAATAGGCTTCTAGCCACTTTTTTCTGATTCTTAGACTAAGCCTGTGAAAGAACAAACACCCATGGAAGTGAAATATTAGCACTCCAACAAAGTAAGGGCCCCACTGCCAGCAGGACCGTAGTCAGTATAGTTCCCTGGCAAGTCTGCCTTAGTTGTGTAATTGTTGTACTGTTCCTGTGCTGTCTAATGTTTTATTTCTCTCTTACAGGGATTGTATGTTTAATAAAGCCAATTTAAGCCTTGTCATGTGTGTCATTGGTGTCTGTTGGGTCCAGATAAGGGTGGGTCATCCCTAGTGCATGTGCAAGGGTTCCAAACAATCCAGCAGCTCCTTTAAGGGTAGGGCTGCACATGTACAGTAGGAAAACAAAAATACTGTGGTATTATGGGGTACTAGGGAGTTGATATTTTGCTGTATAATTACTGAGATATTCAGATCTTACTTTTTTCTCACTTTAATTGTGTTTTACTTGAACATAAGCATTTAAATAAAGATTACTATTTGTTTGCCCTAGCATATGTGTGCAATTATTTTGTTCTGTTCTATTACTTTAGGCTTTGTTGTCATTTTCAAGCCTGTTACAAGGTTGCACAGGACAGAATATATTACACAAAGCTGCAATCCGACCAAAAAGTACAGTGAAAGGCCTGCTGAATCTAGCTTCTAGTCAGTGTGTAAAAGCAGATAAAAGATACGCTGAGTGGATTTTGTGAGCTATGACTTTTGTTGTAAAATTTTCTGAATCGTATAAGAAGTTCAATGAATAACTTGGTGTCTGGAGTTGCTTTTTAACCCCTGGTTAGATTCTTTGCTTTGATCCCTCCCCTTTTTACGATTCTTTGGCTGCAGACAGCTTACAGTATAAATCTCTCTCTGATATGTACTGTCACTTCTTTTGCTCAAGATTTTACACTTTCATGCTGTAACAGATTGATATTAAACCTCAAGCACTTTACCAAAAATAAAGTATTCTAAGATTTTTCTCCATGTGCTCTTGGCTTTATAAGGCCTGGTCCTGCTTTACATGAAAATATGTCATTTTGATCACTACGGTATAGCACCTTATGCTTTCACAAAATGGCTAGTGGCAATATCTCTTTGTTATATAAGGGTATATATTTTTACAGTTCTTTATCTATCACAGAAAGCATTGCCAAGGCTATTGTTTAAAAAAAAAAAAAAAAAAAAAAAAAGATTCTTTGAGTCTTTGAGTCATGCTTAGAATTAAACACACCTGCATTTTTAATGACAAATGACATCAACCATACAAAAGACACATATCTAAGCATGTAAGGATGACACACACAATATAGCAAAAGCCTCACATTCTCTTTTCCCAGGAGAACTCATGTTGATGTTGAGATTAATTTTTAAAGATGAATTCTTGCGGACGGCTGCACATCTGTCTCCGACTATTTGCCAGCACAGAAAAGATTCATAATTTTCATGGGTTTTTGTAATTGTTTTTAAGAGCTTTGGGTGAGGAACATGAAGAGACACTTATGGAAACATAACGTAAGTGCCACTGAGCAGAGAGATGCTGTAAGCACATGGGGGAGAGATTGTGTCATGATAGTATGGAAGGTGATTTGGGCAACATTCTTCTCGGTCACACAGATGGGACTAAGGGATCACCAGCACTGCATAGCTACGTGAACTGAAGATTGAGATTGGCCTTTAATTCTTGACTATCTACAGTGCCTTGAAAAAATATTCATATCCTTTTCCACATTTTGTCATGTTACAACCAAAAACGTAAATGTATTTCTTGGGATTTTATGTGATAGACCAACACAAAGTGGCACATAATTGTGAAGTGGAAGGATAATGATAAATGGTTTTCAAAATTGTTTACAGCGCAGGACTTTCACTACTAGTCCTGTGCTGTGTGTGTCTTATGGACCCACAGAGCAGGCTTTGGAGCGAAAACGCACAAGTGCCCCCATAGCAAGCAGCTTGCTATGGGAGCACTCAATAAAGGAGGGGCCAGGATCACCAGTGGGGGACCCGAGAAGAGGAGGCTGTTTTGTGCAAAACCATTGCACAGGACAGGTGAGTATTGCATGTTTGTTATTTTAATAATAATACATTTTATCCTTTACAATCATGGCAATTATGATTGGTTACAGTTAAATCGTACAATGGTTTATATGTGAGCAGAGATTTTTGAATGGAACCTATAGGGATAGGAATATGTGATTTGCCTTTGCTGGCCTGGTATTTGAAGATGCAATCTTCTGAACTTGTAATGTACATGCTTGTTCTGGGTTAGTGACCCACCATATAGTGAAGTAAGGAGAAGCATGACAAGTCTGGAGCGTGTAGTTTCCAAAAGCAAGTCGGCAATGCAAAGTTCATATTTCTATATATCCATCCTGATATGATCTTTTTAAAATATCTAAGCATTACAATAAAGACCCCAACTTTCAGGCACACATTAATGTTGTTGACTTGGAAAAGATTCTGTCTATGCAACAGCTTATCTGAAAACTGAGAAGTCTTCTGAGTTCAAAAATTCATCTATGTCCCTGAAGAATGTAGCAAGACTCCTGAAATAATAATGGGAAACCACTTTGTTATAAGAGATCAGGTAAACATGAAAAATGATGTAAGTGTTCATGAGACATTGATATAATCTGTAACTGGAGACTGTTCAGTGTAATCCCACTGGAGAGAGCCCTAACTAATACAGGCTTCATTGTGTTTCCCAGGTCTGCCTAGAAGTAACCACTGAAATGATTGGGACGCACTATTAAAAGTGAATGAAAATAAATCAGATTCAGAATGTTTTATTTATTTTAAAAGTGTAAAGTGTATATTTCTGGAATTAATACCACCTGTGCATTTCTGCGCTACAGACAATCTGCTACACATTTAGTCATGACGTTTAGATTGTATACTTGTATGAGCAGAGTCCCCTTCTCCTGTGTCATGTCTCTTTACCATTTTTTTCTTTAGTTCACATTCCTGTGCTATTTAAAGTATATCTCAAACCAAAACTTTTTATTTCATTTTGGATAGGGTGGAGAAGGATTGGAACCTCTGGTCAGGTTTTTGTTGCACTATAATGTGCATTACGTTGGTAGTTTAAAAATAAAGGATCATAATAGATACTAAACATTTGTCATTCAATGGTGAATATTCCCATCAGCCATTAACCACTTAAAGACCGGGCCTCTTTTTTAGATGTGTTGTTTAGTTAAAAACATTTTTTTTTGCTAGAAAATTACTTAGAAACCCCAAACATTATACATTTTTTTTCTAAAACCCTAGAGAATAAAATGGCGGTCGTTGCAATACTTCTTTCACACCGTATTTGCACAGCGGTCTTATAAGCGCACTTTTTTTGGAAAAAATACACTTTTTTGAAGACAACAGTAAAGTTAGCCCAATTTTTTTTATATTGTGAAAGATAATGTAAGGCCGAGTAAATTGATACCCAACATGTCATGCTTCAAAATTGTGCTCCCTCGTGGAATGGCGACAAACTTTTACCCTTAAAAATCTCCATAGACGACGTTTAAAAAATTCTACAGGTTGCATAACCAGGACACCCTTAGGTAGATGCAATGATAATTGGCAGACCATGAGTCTTCTATAGGTAGACAGCTTTACACTTCTGTATAGGGAGGACTGCTGTCTCCTATGGCAACAATCTTGTAGCTGTTGAACAAAGAAAAATTCGACTACGAGCCAAAATGAACCTAGTGCTAAAAGTAAGCACTACACAGCTGCATACATGAATCACGCCTTGTAATGCGTGTGAAATATTAAATAAATAGATAAATATGATGCGCTAGAGTGTGCTATCCGTGCCCTAATCCTGGCACACAGAGATACAGTGCATACACAACAGAGTATAAGATAATTTAACCCCAATATGTGCTATATCCCCCAAGATAAACAAACTTAATATGCACAAATAAACGGTGCAGTGAGCATGTGAAATGGTAATATCAACAAAAATGCTCCATAATGAATCAGTGCAAACCAGGTGCTAAAAGTGCAATAAACAAATAAATAATAAAATAAATAACGTTAATTCATAAATGATTCATATATGCAAACAAAAGCTGAAAAATGACATGTGCCAGCCAAAAAGTGCAGAGTGTCACACAATACATATACTTAATCGTCCATCATAAAATAGACATATATTAAACACAAAAGTCCTTAATGAAAGTGATGACAACTGTGCTTCAGTGATGATGTTTTCAAACGTGCTGCGATTCCGTGTGCCATGCGATGTTGAAACAAAAGGTGACCCCCCCAAGGTAAAGCGCTCACCTTAGGGAATGTAACTAAGTCGCTAGACAGTCAGGAAACGCTTTTGAGCCACCCAGGGCTCAGTATGGATCACAGGAAAACAGGCTCCAGCATAGGCTCAAATCATAGGCAAAAAGAGAAAGGAACCATATGGTGTGATAACGTTTAAAAAGTGTTTATTAACAAGGTCAGATAAAAAACTCTCCCCCAGAAGGGGGTACTCACATTTTGAGGGTGCGTCAGTGCACCACTCAGAAGAGGCATATAACCTGGATAAAACAATAGGTAATGGATGTAGCAGTGAGGTTATGGAGACCGTCCCAGCACAGACAGCTGCTACTGCCTAATAGCCGGTTCACACGGGGGCGACTTGTCAGGCGACCTAGCCGCCTGACAAGTCGCCTCCCATTCTGTACAATGGAACCGTTCTAATCAGAGCGACGAAAGTCGCTCCGACTTAGAAGAAAGGTTCCTGTACTACTTTGGGGGCGACTTGCATAGACTTCTATACAGAAGTCGTCTTGCAAGTCGCCGCGGCAGTCGTGTGCAGGTCGCCTCGGTGAGGCGACCTGCAAGTCGTGCCGCTTCTAATGTGAACCGGCGCTAACACTCCGTCCTGGCCCTTCCCCTGCGCGCCTTCGACACAGGGTATACGTCTCATCATCAGGGGGAATGGAACCTCTGGTCAGGTTTTTGTTGCACTATAATGTGCATTATGTTGGTAGTTTAAAAATGAAGGGTCATAATAGATACTAAACATTTGTCATTCAATGGTGAATATTCCCATCGGCCATTAACCACTTAAAGACCGGGCCTCTTTTTTAGATGTGTTGTTTAGTTAAAAACATTTTTTTTTGCTAGAAAATTACTTAGAACCCCCAAACATTATACATTTTTTTTTCTAAAACCCTAGAGAATAAAATGGCGGTCATTGCAATACTTTCTGTTTATGAACGGTCCGGTTTCATACCACAGAAGCCCATAACCTGAGCACTCTCCGTAAGGTAGGCATAGTTCCTCCCTCATGTTATGGATATCCCCTTTTTTCTTTAGGTGGAGGGGTCCCCTCTGTCCTTCCTCTCCCCCCCTGTCCCCGTTTGTGATTTCCAATTAGGCATTTTAATTAGGGATTGTATTTCATTCATTGTTTTTTCATCCCTCACTTTTCTATTACCCCCTCCGCAGGAACTCTATTGGAATATGAGTTCCTTTGGTGTGCAATAGGGTCTCACTGGATATTTTGACACTGTGTCTATGTGCGTCTCCTCCTGTGGGGGGCTTATGTCTATCTATCCTATTTTCATATATCTTTATATAATTTTCTATATTTGTTATTTTTTGAGCTTTGCTAAAGAATCAATTTATCTAATTTTTTCACTCTTATTTTTTATTTTTTATTTTTTTCACTATATTTATTTTATTTTATTTTTTTTACGATATAGAATACGCGGGTGCCACTTACCCAGAGAACACACTTATCATTCATAATCTCCACTAATGGCAAGGTGGGTAGTGCCAATGTGAACTCACTGGCTCCTCATACGTATTTCTAATATAGAATCTTTACACCAGGTATGTTGGGCTCCTATTTCTGCTAGTCTTGATATGCTTTGATGTCCATATAGATATCTTTTATCTCAATATCATCACCTCCTGTATCTTGTACATTGATCTTTTTGACCATATGGGTGATCTGTGATATTTATATATACTCTGACTGTTATAGGATATCTGACAGTGTCTTTTTTGCAATTTTAGAATGTATTTTGAACACTAAATTTTCTGAACCCTTGGCCCCTGAAGAAGGTATAGGAACACCTGATACCGGAAACGCGTTGGGCATCTGGGCATTTATATTGCATGCGTTTTTTAACACATTGGTTTGTCTTATGTAGCACATGTCGTGCATCCTTTCATATATGTGGTCTTGTATATTTGTATTTTAATTCATTACATTAAAGATTTATTTTTATAATTTCTTGAGTTGGTGGTCCATTTAAAGTCCCAACTAGGGGGCATTCATTTCTATTTCTATTTCAAGGGATGGGACCACCATACTCTATATGAGATGATGGGAGTCTCTTTCTGATCTCAATACTTTCTGTTACACCGTATTTGCACAGAGGTCTTACAAGCGCACTTTTTTTGGAAAAAATACACTTTTTTTAATTAAAAAATAAGACAACAGTAAAGTTAGCCCAATTTTTTTTGTATTGTGAAAGATAATGTAAGGCCGAGTAAATTGATACCCAACATGTCATGCTTCAAAATTGTGCTCGCTCGTGGAATGGAGACAAACTTTTACCGCTAAAAATCTCCATAGACGACGTTTAAAAAATTCTACAGGTTGCATAACCAGGACACCCTTAGGTAGATGCAATGATAATTGGCAGACCATGAGTCTTCTATAGGTAGACAGCTTTACACTTTTTTATAGGGAGGACTGCTGTCTCCTATGGCAACAATCTTGTAGCTGTTACTAACGATAAAGGTATTCAACTTTCTACAACACGAACAGTTCTCTTTACCCCACACTTACTCACTATGGGTCTTCACTCAACAAGCTCCCAGTCTCTCTCACTAGACTTCAGATCCACTAGCCACTGAATCCCCTGAGCTCTTTCACTGTAGCACTCAGTATCTTTCTCAAGCGTCACCCCTGCTTCCCTACTGGGTCCCTGGCTTGGCACTTACAGATACTCCTCAAGCTTCACCCCTGCTGACACTTTAGGTCCCTGGCTTGGCACTCCACAAGCGTCACCTCTGCTGTCCTGCTGGGTCCCTGACTTGGCACTCGCTGATGCTTTCCCACTTCTTCACCGTCCCCAGTTGGCAAAAAGTCTGCTCTGGTACTGGCCTCAGCTCACTCACTGGGGTGTCTGGTAGCAAGGAGGATAGTCCCTTTATGGCGACAGTTTCCTCTCTACCCCCGACCACAACAGGTTCCTGGCCAGCGGAACCATTACTTCTGGTTGGACTACAAGCCCACAGTCCCAACCCTGCACTACTTCTGGATAGGCTCTCAGATAGCCTATCAGCCAGATGTTCCCGGGATAGGTTTTAGGTTTCTGGCCTAGCAGCCTGGGGCAATACGACGCACACCTTCACCCAGGCAGCCGTCCAGGTGGCACAGAACCCCGATCACCTGACTTCACCCAAATAAATAGGCTCTCCCAGCAGGCCAAGGGACCCAAGAAAATCCCTGCTCATTGGCTGAGACACCCCATTCATTCCTAATCTGTCCTCGCAATGCCCTTGTCTTATCTAATGTCACCAGATACCCAGTCATCTAGTAACAGAGAAGCACAACAATTCCAGAATTAGGGTGAAATCAACTGACCTCCTATCAATTGGCCAAGGCAACTATCACTTGGCAAATAATTTTAATAGCAACCCTGCCTAAACATCAGGGTGCTACACAAGTATGAAGACATTTGGTGTGCACATGATGATTCTGGGTGTACGGATTACTAAGTAGAGAAGCAAGGTTAAATATAAAAACCCTGGAACATGCCACTATAGCTACATACACTATTTTGTCAAAAGTATTGTGATGCCTGCCTTTACACACACATGAACTTTAATGGCATCCCAGTCTTAGTCCGTAGTGTTCAATATTGAGTTGGCCCACCCTTTGCAGCTATAACAGCTTTAACTCTTCTGGGAAGGCTGTCCACAAGGTTTAGGAGTGTGTCTATGGGACTGTTTGACCATCCTTCCAGAAGCATATTTGTGAGGTCAGGCACTGATGTTGGACAAGAAGGCCTGGCTCGCAGTCTCTGCTCTAATTCATCCCAAAGGTGTTCTATCGGCTTGAGGTTAGGACTCTGTGCAGGCCAGTCGAGTTCCTCCACCCCAAACTCACTCATCCATGTCTTTATAGACCTTGTTTGGTTCACTGGTCAGCAGTCATGTTGAAACAGGAAGGGGTTATCCCCAAACTGTTCCCACAAAGTTGGGAGTGTGAAATTGTCCAAAATGTCTTGGTATGCTGACGGCTTAAGAATTCCCTTCACTGGAACTAAGGGGCCAAGCCCAACCCCTGAAAAACATCTCCACACCATAATCACCCCTCCACAAAATAATTTTGACCAGTGCACAAAGCAAGGTCCATAAAGACATGGATGAGCAAGTTTGGGGTGGAGAAACTTGACTGACCTGCACAGAGTCCTGACCTCAACCCCAAAGAACACCTTTGGAATGAATTAGAGTGGAAACTGTGAGCCAGGTCTTCTCGTCCAACATCAGTGCCTGACCTCAAAAATGTGCTTCTAGAAGAATTGTCAAACATTCCCATAGACACACTCCTAAACCCTGTAGACAGCATTCCCAGAAGCGGACTAAGACTGGGATGCCATTAAAGTTCATGTGCATTTAAAGGCAGGCCCCCCAATACTTTTGACTATATAGTGTACGTCTATCCTTCCAGGTTATTCCTAAAAGTGATACTAAACAGAGAAGTGTTAATTGCCATATTCATCCACATAAATAACATATACATCATGCCACTGTATTTTTTGCCCCCCTTTCCCTTTATGCTCAGTGGGGAAATTGCATTGCACTCTACACAGATAAAGACCAACATTTATGGCAATAGGTAGAATTACAATTTTTCCCTTAGGACTTCAATTGCTTATGCAGTCAACATAACCATGGGCTATTGTATTTGTACCTGGCCTTAAATAAATGAGAAAAGTGAGGTTTTGATTTACCCAATCAATTATTACCCTGAAAGCATATTTTAAGTATTCACTTGAACTGAGAAATATTTTGGTTTCATGGGACCAGAGTGAGACTACCAGGCTGGGTGACATGGTATTATCACAATGCACCACACTTGTTTTTTATTAATGACATATTGACTTACATTGGGAGTCTGCTAATGCACAAAAAAGGAATAGTATATGAAAGACATAATTTCCTTTACAATTAGTTAGTACCTGGAAATGTATGAAGAATGGTGGAGAGTAGAATAAGAAAAAAAAGCTCTGAGCCTTCAAAATTGTGCTTCAAACTGTACTGAGGCATAATCTAAATTCCTATTCAGTGGGGCTGATATACTAAATGAAAAAAATCTGTTCACTTAGCATAGTGAATGTTCGTGTTCAAGTGCATGATGGTAAATAAGGTGACCCTGTGTTCACTTTGAATATCTAAACACGTGCAAAGGTACTGAAGAGAAAAAAAAAAGATTTTTTTACAAGCACTTAATTAGGTATTTGAAGGCGAACCCTATTTATGACCTTTACGCCTTTAGCGAGTCAACCCCACTGTATACATTGCTTAATGGATAAGAAGTTTTCTCTTTTGATTGCTTTGGAGATCCTATTGTTACATTTTGTGTAATAGCTATCCGTTCTCTGAAATCCATTAAACCAGGATATTAAAAGTACAGCAGAATGGAAGATATTATGAAGTATTGCTCATTATTCCAGTTAATTATTGAAAGCAATTGTTACCCCAACACTTCATATTCCTGATACGTGGCAGCTGTACCAAGTACATGTATGAGAAAGTATCCTGTTCTCTTTGTATTGCTACCTTTGTGTGAAATCCTTGGTGTTCCTGCTAGTCCCCTTGCTTTCCTATTAAAAACTGACCACACTAAGCAGGAGAGCACACCTTGTTCAGTTCCCAAGCTATGCTGGGAACTCAGTGCACTCTCCTCCAATGATCAAACTTGTCCTGACACACCCCTGCTGCACAACCATTCACTTGGAAGCTCAGTATGCTGCTGCTTCTCCCCTTATGCAGCTGAAAACAGAAGGAATGTGATCACCTATAAAAAAGGTAAAAAGGGTATTTATAATGTTTATTTATATCTATACAAAAGTGTTTTGCCTTTTATTTCTATTTTAAACTGAATGGGTTGTTTTACAAGGTAATCGTTTATAATCACTTTAAAAATGGTCCCCAGCAGGTGTTAAAAAAAACTCCACTATTCTTTGGCGTTGTTGTCTACAGTAAGCACTTTTAACCACTAGATGTCCTCAGTCTTCTGTGTTGAAGAATGTCCAGCACCACTGTACACAAAAATACTGAGGACATCATGTGAGTGCAGAAATCTTGAATTTGTTTCCTAAGTGGCCATTACTTCTGTGCCTTGCATTTATAGCGTAGTGATGCAGAGAATGGTGCTGACATCTTCACGTATAAAAAAATATATATCACATAAAACATACACACAAGCCAGGGGGCCTTCTAGTGTGGAAGAGGGTGGGAGTGCCAGAAGCATTGAGACCAGAGCTGGGCTTTAAACATAAAATTAAGTAAAATAAAACCAAAACAGGTTAATAACTATTCACCCTTTTCCATGATTACTGGATAGTATGTTAGTATGTTTTGCTTAGAGTTTAGTATTTAGCAAAGGTGATTGTTCAGATTAAAGGATATAACTTTTTTTCAAGCAATGTACATTTTATTATTATTTAATATTTTTATTATTATTTATTTTTATTTTTTTTAAATGAAGTCACAGAAATCAAATGAATAGCAGACACATCAGTGAACAGCATCCAGTGCATATGAGGCATGACATGTATAATTATACTGATTCTTTTTTTTTCTTTTTAGTACCCTTCTATTTCTAAAGACTTTTTGTTTATCCTGTTAAATCTTCTGATATGTCAAATGGTGTTAGTGTCACTTTCCCCATGGATATTGGTTTTTTGTTTCACTTATGGTAACACAATAGCCCAGACATACAAAGATCTATTATTTCGGTGAAACCCAGCCTTGTTTTAGCTGGTGACCTCATTATAAAAAGACACTGTGCTCTTTTGTTTATAGCTGAATGGAAAACAAGCCCGTCATTCTTCCTCACTTTCTTTTATGTCTTTCTCTAAAACAGTCCTACAAATTGGGATGAGTATTTGCTCTGGACAGTAGAGTCAGAATAGACTTTGGGGCCAGGGAGTTATCTTGGTAACCTTGGAACAGTAATTGAGGGTAAGTGAACTTCTGACCTTCCCATCTAATTACAGTTTGACCTCCCTGGAGTCATTAGAGAATTCTTTTCTGATTCAAACCTACAGAGAGAGAGAGAGAGAGAGAGAGAGAGAGAGGAGTTTAATCCAATTCTCATCCTACTACTTTATGGAACTCCAGCATAAGTCTTTCCTAATTGGGGTTTGCTCAATAAGTGTTTCTCTACAAAATTCAATATGTGTGCAGTCATATGAATTAGAAGGAATCTGTCACTAAGAAAAGTGTCCATTGAAAAGCTTGGAATCAGCATTCTTGGTCTTACTATCCTGGGACCAGTATGGATCTCAGTAGTCAGAGAATAACAATCTGAGGCTTCTCATAAAAGAGTTTGTTAGTGAGTTTGGGCAGCCAATAATCTCTATTTTTGAAACAGGTAAAGATATGGTTCAAATACATATTTGGGAGCTGTTTTACCCCACCATTGGAAAACCTGTTGCTATAGGTCCGAGGTTTACACAGTCTTAAAGTGTTTGTAACCCTAAAAAAAAAAAAAAAAAAAAAAAAAAAAGAGATCCTGTTCTCTTATAGCAGATTAAACCGCACAGTGCTTGTGATGTCTAATCTTCCCCTCTCTAAACTGTGAAAAACCTGATTGATTGTGCTAGCTCCTGTGTCCCCCTCTGTGAGCTGACTATGATAATCATGGCTGCTGGGCCCTGACTATTGTGGTCAGGTTACGTCCCTCCATCATCCACAGTTCTCCTCTGTCCCCCTCACCCCCTCCTTCCCTGCCTGTCAGCTGCATGTCTGTGTCTCTGTCTCCACCCCCCCACACCTCCTGCTGCTATTAGTATAAAATAAAATATTACAAATTGTCACTGCTAGACCCTCTATATTATATCTAGGCATAACACACAGGGTAAGTGTTTTAATAAAATGAAGCTTGTAAATACCTTTTTACAGTTATCTTCAGGCCGGTCACGTGACTCCTGGCCGGTATCCTACTCCATCCAAGACTACAGCCAGAGGGGCTGAGTGGCCACGTGACCTCCCCGGCTGACATCAGAGGGAGATCTAGGCCCGTCCCGCTGTAGCCCTGAATCGGAGTAGAAGACTGTCCGGGAGTCACGTGACCAGCCTGAATATAGCTATAGGAAGGTATTTACAAGCTTTGTTTTAATAATACACTTACCCTGTGTGTTATGGCTAGATATAAAAGAGGGGCTGCCAGTGATTTACATTTTCAAGGTAACAACAACTTTAATAAATAGTGGAGCCAGGTTGACCTGATGTTTCTCAATTGCAGTTTTAGTGTAAGTTCATCATCAGTTTTACAAAAAAGCTGAACTCAGCTAGTGGAAAAAAGTATACACCATGCACGCATGCAGTTTAAATGGCCCAGAGTCCCCAATGGGGGCACACATTTGCCTGCAAACATCAGGATAGGGGGGGTTGAGGGGTCAGCAGGTTTTGTGGAAATACCCTCCAACAACTGCATGTGTTAAGACCATGCATCATTTAGAACAATAGGAGCGTTGGTATATGCCAGTGGTCTGAAAACTGCTGCTTTGCGTGCCTTTATATGGCCATTGGGGCACTGTTCTTCTCACTTATATGAGGCACTATTCCTCCCACTAATATGAGGCACTTGTAGGCAGATTCAGTCTACTTTCTCCACTGCAGGTGGTGCTCTCCCACAGCTGCACTGCAGTTGGAGAGGAAGTCAGGAGGAACAGGGTTACTCTATGATTTTCTGGGTGACAGGGGCAGCTATCCCATTGGATGATGCTGCCCCATGTGATTCCGGCGGCTATCTTGGGTCAGGCAGAGGCTTTGTAAGGCCCTGGCTCCCAGGTTTGGCATGCATTTGCCAGTTGGTAGAACAGGGATATGTACCCTGTCTGGTAGGGACAGAACTAGCAGCAGGTAAAGGTTCCTGATGAGGAAAAAAAGCTTAGGACTTGCAACTTCTCTGGACACCTGCCTGTTTGGGCACAAGACAGCCAGGCCACATTCTTCCCCTCTCTACGGACCCTGCCAGTTTGGCTGCATTCTGCTCTCTAACCGCTGTTGAAACTGTGAGTGTTCCCACCGGGTTATTTGTGAACTGTCTCTGCCTTATTTTAATACAAGTTCTTTCATTGCACTGGGACTGAGTGTATCATTCCTGTTGCGCTGCCCTGAACCCCACCTACACACTATTCATCCCACTGATATTAATAATGAAACACCATTCCGTTCACGAACACCAACAATGAGCCACTATTCTCCTCATTGACACCAGTGAAGGGGCATTAATCCTTCCACTGTCACCAACTATGAGGCGATCTTCCTCCCACTAATACAAATAATTGGATCATTATTCCTCCTTCTACTGACCACAGGTGCTATGTAAGAATTTTTACTCCTAATGTCCACCAAGCCTCAGACATTGTCCCCTCCCTCTGATGTGGGGGTCTTTTCTACCCCCACTGGCCACAGTCTGGCCCCCCCAAAGTCTGAAGGACAGTAAACTGGCTCTTTGTTTAGAGTGTTTGGAGATCCCTGATATGAACTATTTAGAGCAGTGGTTCTCAACTCCTGTTCTCAGTACCCGCTAACAGGCCAGATTGTAAGTATTACATTGGGGAGATGCCGACTAGAATACTGCAATCACTGAGCAGCAAAGGGTATCACCTGTGATGTATTTCAGTTATCTTGCAAACCTGGCCTGTTAGTGGGTCCTGAGGACAGGAGTTGAGAACCACTGATTTAGAGGATATTGAATTGCATAGAGGGATTTTTAGAAAACCCTGCTGAAGGTGAACTTACACTTTAAGCAATACAACTGGGTTGTTTCTTTATGCCCAGCCTGGTATAGGACAGTAAACTAACAGAAGCAAACTGATGAGCTGATCCTTCTACTCACTTGGCTCTCTCCTCCTGCTAGTATGTAGCTTGTCAGCACATATACATTCAGCAAAACTGATTAAATCCTGATCCTGACCTCACTTCCCAAAATACTAAATAATGCCAAATAGGCAACTAGTTCATTTTAGGTGTATAAAGGTGGTTGTACACTATACAATCTGATTGTACAATCACTGTACAATCTCCTTTAGATTTACCAAAACTGTATAATAGGAGGACGCGCCTATCTATCCAATCATTCTGTATCCAATCAGGCAGGTCCATGCACTCTATAGTTGATGGTAGATCCTAAGGAGATTTTACCATCAGATTGTATAGTGTATATTGAGCTTTACAGACTTCCAGGGACACACTTCTGTGTCCATTACTACAGCTCTGCTCTGCATAGGCTATTATGTGTTGACTGCGCTCCTGCACACTCTGCCAAATATAAAAAACTAAATAATTCAGCTCTGGGGTTTAAACAGGAACTTGGATAAAGCAGCCTACACATTATTTGTGGTACCAAATAAACAACCCATAAATATATAGTGTGGCGCTAAATAACATTCAGTAAAATAAGATATTTAAATGGCAATACAGTGGGGTTGATTTACTAAAACTGGAGAGTGCAAAATCTGGTGCAGCTGTGGATAGTAGCCAATCAGCTTCCAGGTTTTTTGTCAAAGCTTAATTGAGCAAGCTGAAGTTAGAAGCTGATTGGCTACCATGCACAGCTGCACCAGATTTTGCACTCTTCAGTTTTAGTAAATCAACACCACAACCTCACAAAAGTTATTACACCCCTCACATTTTTGTAAATCTTGTATTATATCTTTTCATGTGACAACACTGAAGCAATGACACTTTGCTACAATGTAAAGTAGTGAGTGTACAGCTTGTATAACAGTGTAAATTTGCTGCCCCCTCAAAATAACTCAACACACAGCCATTATTGAGAGAAGAAAATACCACCGCTCCAGGTAGATCCACCAAGACAATTCCTTCTCCTCCAGAAAAAGAGAGCCCCTGGTGCTGGCTAATGCATATACCAATGGGAATGGGCGGAAAAACTCTGGACAGCCGCACTCCAAAGAAAGTTTCTTATGACTTTTATTGTAGACAAGGATCACATAGTACTAAGTACAAACCACAGCAGAGCGATACAGGAAAAATCGGACGCGTTTCACACTATACTAAGTGCTTACTCATAGTATAGAGTGAAACACGCCAGCTTTTTTCCTGTATCGCTCTGCTGTGGTTTGTACTTTGTACTGTGTGGAATAAGAAACTTTCTTCGGCGTGCGGCTGTCCAGAGTTTTTCCGCCCATTCCCATTCACACAGCCATTATTGTCTAAACCGCTGGCAACAAAAGTGAGTACACAAAATGTCCAAATTGGGCCCAAAGTGTCAATATTTTGTGTGGCCACCATTATTTTCCAGCACTGCCTTAACCCACTTGGACATGGAGTTCACCAGAGCTTCACAGGTTGCCACTGGAGTCCTCTTCCACTCCTCCATTACGACATCACGGAGCTGGTGGATGTTAGAGACCTTGCGCTCCTCCACCTTCCATTTGAGGATACCCCACAGATGTTTCAATAGGGTTTAGGTCTGGAGACATGCTTGGCCAGTCTATCCCCTTTACCTTCAGCTTCTTTAGCAAGGCAGTGGTCGAGGTATGTTTGGGGTCGTTATCATGTTGGAATACTGCCTTGCGGCCCATTCTCTGAAGGGAGGGGATCATGCTCTGCTTCAGTATGTCACAATACATTTTTGCATTCATGGTTCCCTCAATGAACTTTAGCTCCCCAGTGCTGCCAGCACTCATGCAGCCCCAGACCATGACACTCCCACCACCATGCGGAGAAAGTCCAAGAAGGTAACGCTGCTCCAGGTGATCCCAACGAAATAGATCCGGATATGCTGGGTGTAAGCCACAGCTTGCCGCCGAAGGTAATAGGAAAAGAAGAAACGGCTGCACACTGGCAATAACAATCCAATGTAGATTAAAACAAACTGGTACACATGACAGCCAACCAAGACAGGAACAACGGAGAGATGACGCGTTTCACACTGCAATAGTGCTGGTGTGCAGCCGTTTCTTCTTTTCCTACTCCCACCACCATGCTTGAGTGTAAGCAAGACACACTTGTCTTTGTACTCCTCACCTTGTTGCCACCACACACACACACACTTGACACCATCTGAACCAAATAAGTTTATCTTGGTCTCAGACCACAGGACATGGTTCCAGTAATCCATGTCCTTAGTCTACTTGTCCTAAGTAAACTGTTTGTGGGATTTCTTGTTCATCAACTTTAGAAGAGGCTTCCTTCTGGGACGACAGCCATGCAGACCAATTTGATGCAGTGTGCAGCGTATGGTCTGAGCACTGACAGGCTGACCCCCTACCCCTTTAACCTATGCAGCAATGCTGTCAGCACTCGTTTATTTTCCCAAAGACAACCTCTGGATAGGATGCTGAGCACATGCACTCAACTTCTTTGGTCGGCCATCGCGAGGCCTGTTCTGAGTGGAACCTGTCCTGTTAAACCGCTGTATGGTCTTGGCCACCATGCTGAAGCTCAGTTTCAGGGTCTTGGCAATCTTCTTATAGCCTAGGCCATCTTTAGGTAGAGCAACAATTCTTTTTTTCAGATCCACAGAGAGTTCTTTGCCATGAGGTGCCATGTTGAACTTCCAGTGATCAGTATGAGAGAGTGAGAGCGATAACACCAAATTTAACACACCTGCTCCCCATTCACACCTGAGACCTTGTAACACTAATGAGTCACATGACACCGACTAATTGGCTAATTGGGCCCAATTTGGACATTTTCACTTCAGGGTGTACCCACTTTTGTTGCTAGCGGTTTAGACAGTAATGGCTGTGTGTTGAGTTATTTTGAGGAGACAGCACATTTACACTGTTATACAAGCTGTACGCTTACTACATTGTAGCAAAGTGTCATTTCTTCAGTTGTCACATGAAAAGATATAATAAAATATTTACAAAAATGTGAGGGGTGTAGTCACTTTTGTGAGATACTGTACATCAATAATAAGCAATAAAAAACATGTATCAAAATATCCTCTAAAAAATATATAGTATTTGACAATTCATAAAGTCCCTAATAAATACCATACAGAAAGTCCCATTTCATAAGATGCAGAAAAGTGGAAAAAGTTCACGAAGAGAATCTTCAAAGATATGCAGATCACCATCCAGTGCAAATGAATATGAAGTTCTGTGCCAAACATAAAGTGAAATTATAGCTTCTTACCAACTAATGTGTACCATGTATACTAAACAATGGTCAACAAAGCTTGTTGCATGCATTCCACATATAAAAGTTTTTCCAGTGCCTGTCGCCAATGTGTCAGAGTATGCCACCCCTGGATGACCTCTCCTGGCCAACGCCTCTTACTGCGGTCGGCTGGCAGCCATGGGAGGAGGAGTTTGAGTTCACTGGAGGCACTGGGTGGGCTCAGGGACACCAGCTGTCTACTGCTGCTGTAAAAGGTCGGATGAGCTGCGGTGTGGGGAGACTCCTACTCATCTAAAGCACTTTTGAACATTTAACCTGTAATGGTCCATATTGTAGGGTAAGAGGCTGAAAATTCTTATCTGGCATGAAGTGGCAACATATTGGTTACAGGCACTGGAAACACTTTTATATGTGGAATGAATGCAACAAGCTTTGATGACCATTGTTTAGTATATAGTACATGGTCCACAATATTTGATAAGAGGATATAAGTTCACCTTATGTTTGGCACAGAACTTTGTATTCATTTGCACTGTATATGTGATCTGCACATTGTTGAAGACTCTCTTCGTGAACTTTTTCTATTTTTCTGCATCTTATGAAATGGGACTTTCTTTATGTTATTTATTAAGGACTTTGTGAATATATATTTTGATACGTGTTTTTTATTGCGTATTGTTGATGAGTTTCCATTTAAATACCTTAATATCTTATTATTTTGCTGAATGTGACTTGGCACCAAACTATATATTTATTTGGGTTGTTTATTTGGTAACACTCTGCCAAATGAATGATCTAAACAACATGTCAGTAGAGGAAGACACTGGCTATGTACTCACTAAGAATATTGCTCACTGACAACATCTGCACATACCGTAACTACAGAAGTGGGCGGGAGGGGGAGGACAGGTGCAGGGGGTGTGTTAATGATGTCAGCTGCTTAACTACTTCCTTCTAACAGTTTTCACATCCCAAATACCAGGATGAATACCAGGGAGTCATAAAGGAGTTTTCTATAGGGGACACTGGAGGCTGAGGTTATGCCTGCCTTAGAATATAGAAAACGCTTTTTTTTTCCGCAACAGTGGTACATTAATGGTATACTGGTAGATATGGAAGCTGGAATTGGAAAAAAAGGTTCACTTAGCCTTTAAGTGGAGGATGTCTAAAGAGTTGCATGGACAGGATAGTGATGTATTGGCTGATATACTGTATGAAACTACTATGTGTGGGAGGACACGTTACGTAACATCTGACACGCAGATGCTGAAAATCCTAGTGGCAGCTGAAGAGAGGAAAGAAAGGCTGCAATGGAGGTGGTACTTCCAAAAAAATCAACTTTTCTTTACATAGAAGTTGAGGTTGAAAAAAGACACAAGTTTATCAAGTCCAACCCATGTGTGTGATTATATGTCAGTATTACATTGTATATACCTGTATGTTGCGGTCATTCAGGTGCTTATATAATAGTTTCTTGAAACTATCAATGCCCCCCGCTGAGACCACTGCCTGTGGAAGGGAATTTCCACATCCTGGCCACTCTTATGCCCCGTACACATGGTCGGATTTTCCGATGGAAAATGTCCGATCGGAGAGTGTTGTCGGAAATTCCGACCGTGTGTGGGCTCCATCGGACATTTTCCATCGGATTTTCCGACACACAAAGTTTAAGAGCAGGATATAAAATTTTCCGACAACAAAATCCGTTGTCGGAAATTCCGATCGTGTGTACACAAATCCGACGGACAAAGTGCCAAGCATGCTCAGAATAAATAAGGAGATGAAAGCTATTGGCCACTGCCCCATTTATAGTCCCGAAGTACGTGTTTTCACCGCGTTTAGAACGATCGGATTTTCTGACAACTTTGTGTAACCGTGTGTATGCAAGACAAGTTTGAACCAACATCCGTCGGAAAAAATCCTAGGATTTTGTTGTCAGAATGTCCGAACAAAGTCCGACCGTGTGTACGGGGCATTACAGAAAAGAACCCTCTACATAGTTTATGGTTATCCTCTTTTCTTCTAATTTTAACGAGTGGCCACGAGACTTGTTAAACTCCCTTCTGAGAAAAAGTTTTATCCCTATTGTGGGGTCACCAGTATGGTATTTGTATATTGAAATCATATCCCCTCTCAAGTGTCCCTTCTCCAGAGAGAATAAGTTAAGTGCTCGTAACTTTTCCTCATAACTAATATCCTCCAGACTCTTTATTAGCTTTGTTGCCCTTCTTTGTACTCGCTCCATTTCCAGTATATCATTCCTGAGGAGTGATGCCCAGAACTGGGCAGCATACTCCAGGAGCGGCCGGACCAGAGTCTTGTAGAGCGGGAGAATGATGGTTTTATCTCTGGAGTTGATCCCCTTTTTAATGCATGCCAATATTCTGTTTGCTTTGTTAGCAGCAGCTTGGCATTGCATGCCATTGCTGAGCCTATCATCTACTAGGCCCCCCAGGTCTTTTTCCATCCTAGATTCTCCCAGAGGTTCTCCCCCCCAGTGTATAGATTGCATTCATATTTTTTGCCACCCAAAAGCATTATTTTACATTTTTCTACATTGAACCTCATTTGCCATGTAGTTGCCCACCCCATTCATGTGTTCAGATCTTTTTGCAAGGTTATGCATTTATTATTATTGTATTATTATATCTGTATTTTTTTTTTTTTTTTTTTTCTACTGACAAGTATTTTAATTCATAGTATGTTGCATTTCTAATGCCGCGTACACACGACCGGTTTTGCTGTCGGAATAAACTCCGAAAGTTTCTCCGACGGAACTCCGACAGAAGTCCATTCAAGCAGTCTTGCCTACACATGGTCAACCCAAAGTCCGACCGTCCAGAACGCAGTGACGTACAGCACGTACCACGGGACTAGAAAAAGGAAGTTCAATAACCAGTAGCCAAAAGCTTCAGTCTCGTACTTGCTTCAGAGCATGCGTCATTTTTGGTCCGTCGGGAAAGCATACAGACGAGCGGTTTTCCTGATAGGAATTGGTTACGTGGGAAATATTTAGAACATGTTCTATTTCTAGGGCATCAGAATTTTCGAAAAAGAAAGTCTGATGAGGCATCTATTGTGATCCTTAGACCCAAACACCCCCCTTCTAGCTAAACACTGCTTCCAAAATGACCAGATCAAAGACTTCTCCGCTCTCAAACTAGACAATGACATGACCCACCTACCACAATGGACATACTTCCAGATACGCAGCTACACCAACAGTACTCAACGTAAAAGACACTTTACCAGATGACTTACCGAAGTGGAATCGGTGTGCCTGGAAGGAGAACATATTCAAAAAGCTACTTCGCTATCGTACGCATGGTTGCAAAACTCAGAACAACCTTCTGGGGACAGATTCAGAGAACAGTGGTAGAAGGAACTCGGTATGGATCTAACTGATAAACAATGGCAGAATGCTTGTATACAGGCACATAAGTGTTCTTTTTTTTTTTTTTTTTCAAGTCAATGTTTATTGTACATATAGGTTAAAATACACATTGAAGTACACAATAGTGGTACATAGTAAGAATGCATTAGGTGAAGAACCGTGTTTAGGAACAGAATATTAGATACATTGACCTTATTTGTTAATTATATAGTATACAATAATAGTGGAGTATGGTAAAAGTCAACAAAAATCATAAGCTTAAAACATTTAACAAAACTGAACGCGGGCGACTAGCCCAGCAAAAACTAAATAGAGGATACTTCGGAACGGATACTTTGTTAGAAATGTGTGTTGCCATAACCGAGCTATGATGAGGTAGTCCCTTAAGCTGGTAAAGAGCGCAATTAAGGAACGATCAAATGGGGTTCAAATGTTAGTTTGTGAAATTGTCAGTGAACAATAGCCTACTTTCATGTGAAGTAACAGTTACTATCAGGATTGCGGTCACCGGACCACTAGCAATCCCTTGGGATGGTTGAACCAGTAGGTTTAGAAAATAGTTAGGTTAAGGTATGAGATTGGTTGAATGGGGTTCCAATGTGAGCGAGGAGAGGGTCAGGAATGGAAGGCGGTATGGCATTTTCCAGGAGCATATAGTAGGCCTATTAAATGTGTGTTAATAGTAAAGATGAAGGGGAGGGTGGGATGAGGGGGAAGCGGCCGTTATAGAAATAATCTGGACATCATCTCTCCTGGCTCTAACTGTGTCTAACGGGACCTTGTGTGCTCCTAAGACATTAGACGGGTGTATTCGTCTGTTGTTTGGAAATGTTGCCAGCAAGACCAGGTAGTTCGGAATTTTGTGGACGTGTCTTTGGATTGATGTATTAACTCCTCCATTTTGGCCACTTTAGCTATACGCTTGAACCAATCAACAATGGATGGGGGTTTGGAGGATTTCCAGAGGGGAGGGATGCACAATTTTGTGGCATTTAATAGATGTAGCGTTAGGGAATGGTGATATTCTTTTTTGGGGATAGGGGAATGGTGTAGAAGCATTTGCTCAGGGGTAAGATTGATCTGGTATGTGGTTATGTTAATAATGATGCGTTGGACTTCCCTCCAGAAAGGCTGGATAAGTGGACATGACCACCAAATGTGGAGTAAAGAGCCATCTCCTTCAGAGCATCTCCAACAGTTGGGGGGAATGGTGGGGGAGATTTTATGTAGTCTGGAAGGAGTTTTATACCACCTAGAGAGGACTTTAAAACCGTTTTTTTGTACCGACACGTTTACTGAACCCTTCTGAATGTAGGTGTAAATGTTTTCCCAATCTTCTTCTGATAGATCAATTGCAAGACCTCTCTCCCAATTGCGAGTTGCTATGTTGGATTTAGGGTTGCTATCAGAGAATAGGAGAGAATAAATTACTGAGATCACATGTCTTTGAGGTTCGGTCTTGGTGCACAGGATTTCAAATGGCGTGAGTGATCTGGAAAAATCGGAGCGTTTGTGAGCATGATTGAGGAAGTGTCTAATTTGGAAATATATCCATTGCGGGAATGGTCTACCAGATTTTTGAGTGGGTAAGTCGGAACGGGATAAGAAGGTGTGTCTAGAGAAAAAGTGTTCTGCACGAACAGTGACATGAGGCCAAAAGTCTGCAAGGAACGTGTCCGAGAGGCCCGCAGGGAAGTCAGGATTGTTTCAGATGGGCGTCAATGGTCCTTGCATGGAGGAGATGTGTTGTTTTCGGCATGCCTTCTGAAAGGTTTGCAATGTGGTACCTATTAGGGGGTGTCGCTTGCAGACCTGAGTGGTGGAGCTCGAGGTAATCCAGGGTAGCAGTCTGATTGGAATCGAGGAGAATTCGTTTTCAATTTTAGTCCAGGCTTTCGTGTGACTGTGGACATTCCAGTCGACTATTCTTGATAGTTGGCAAGCTATGTGATATTTAGCTATGTCTGGGAGCCCAATACCACCTTTTAGTTTGGGTAGGGTTAGTCTTTCGAAACTTAATCTGGGATGGCTTTTACCCCAGAGAAAGTCACTACAGGCTTTACGATAAGAGGTGAAAAATGATTGTGGAAGATGTATGGGGACTGTTTGCATCACATATAACAGTTTCGGGAGAATATTCATTTTTATTATGGATGCCCTACCAAACCACGAGAAGAGACCTGTCGACCAGGCCTTTAGGTCTTTCTGTATGCGTTGGAGGATTGGGAGTTTTTGGAATATAGTTCGGACAACCGGGATGGAAGATTAATCCCTAAATAGGTAATTGCATCACGATTCCATTTGAAGGGGAAGTTAGATTGGCAAAGCATAAGAGATTCATTTTGTAAGGAAATATTTAAGGCTTCTGATTTTGCGAAGTTGATTTGTAGATTCGATAAAGTATTAAATGTAGTAAAATCTTTAAGTAAGTTGGGTAGGGTAATGTGTGGGTCAGTCAAGAATAGGAGGATGTTGTCTGCAAAGGCAGCGAGTTTGTAGGTATTATTCGAAATGGTCAATCCTTTAATATTTGGATTGGATTTAAGGCGTTGGAGTAGTGGTTCTAAAGTAAGGACAAATATTAAGGGTGAAAGCGGACATCCTTGGCGGGTCCCAACGGATATGGAGAAGGCATTCGACAGACAACCATTAACTCGCACCCTTGCAGTTGGGAAGACGTAAAGGGCCATAATGAACTGTATCATGCGATTTCTCAGACCAATCATTTTTAGCACTACGGACATGTAGTCCCATGCCACCCTGTCGAATGTCTTCTCCGCATCCAGGGAAAGGAAAAACCCTTGTTTTTGGAAGGAGGTCATCCATTTATGTATGTTAATGGCCTTGATTGTGTTGTCTCTTGCCTCTCTTCCAGGTATAAATCCCACCTGATCTAAGGAGATGAGGTCAGGCAGTAAAGGCAGGAGACGATTAGCTAGAATCTTGGCAAATATTTTGAGATCAACATTCAGCAATGAGATTGGGTGGTAATTAGACACTAGAGATGGGTCTTTATTTGGCTTAGGGATCACTGTGATGTGTGCTGTCAGAAGGTCCCGTGGAGGGGGGTTTTCGGAAGAAAGGGAGTTGAATGCGGTCAGGAAGTGAAGTTTAAGAGTGTCCATGAATGTTTTATAGTATCCCGTCGTCAAGCCGTCTGGTCCGGGGCTCTTCCCAGGTTTCAGTTGCTTAAGAACTGTGTTTAATTCTATGGGTGAAATTGGAAGCTCTAGGTCATTTGCTATCTCATCGGACAGGGGTTCTGGGCTATATTGTCCGAGAAAATTTCTGATTATTTGTAGTCTGTGGGGGTCGTCCATTTGTGGGCTAGTGGGGTGTAAGTTGTAGAGTCGGGTGTAATAATGAACAAACTGGTCTGCTATTTGGTCGTTTGACGTTATTTTATGACCCTTCGCGTCAGTGAGGGAATGGATGGTCATGGATGCTTTCTTTGCTCGGAGAGCTCTTGCCAGGAGCTTACCGGACTTGTTGCCATACTCGTAATACACTTTTTGGGACAGTATGTAGTTTCTCTTTCTTTGTTTGTTTAGTGTTTCTAGAAGATCATGTCTCGCTTGGGTCAAGTCAGGGAGTGTCCCTATTGCTTGGGATGTTTTTTGCGCACGTTCTAGTTCTTGTATACGTGCGGTCAGTTTTGCTATGTGAGCATGCTTTTCTTTTCTTCTAGTGCTCGATATCGCAATGAGTTCTCCACGTATAGTACTTTTATGTGCCTCCCATTTCATCATAGGAGATATGTCTGGTGAATCATTCTCTTGGAAGTATAGAGCAAGGCGTTCATGTATGCGATGTGTGATGACATTGTCCGTGAGAAGGGAGGGATCAAGGCACCAAATATGGGTTCTGGGGGGGCTGTTCGTAAGTTCCAGAGTCATGGATATAGGGTGGTGATCCGAAAGGTACATAGGGTCAATGGTGGCAGTGTTGAGAAATGGTAGGTCTGTCTGTGACAAGAAGAGGTAGTCAAGTCTGGAATGTCTGTTGTGTGGGGCCGAATAGAACATGTAATCCTTCACATTTGGGTGAAGTGTACGCCACGAGTCGTGTAGTGACAACTCTTGTATTTGTGTTTTAATTGCCCGGAGTGCTTTGTACTGCATGGAGGAGGTGCCTGACGATGTATCGTGTAGAGGGTTAAGAGGGACATTGAAGTCTCCTCCAAGAACAAGAAGGCCATCTTGGAATGTAGCGAGTTTTTGCAATGTGGATCTGAAAAATGAGACTTGTCCTGAATTGGGAGCATATATATTGGCAAGAGTGATTCGTTTGCCCTCTAAAGTGCCTTTTACAAATATGTATTGAGCTTCCCTGTCAATGCATGTGTCATTGATTTGAAAGTGACAATGTTTCGCAAAGAGGATAGATATCCCCTTGGTTTTTGCGGTGCGATTAGTTGCGTGAAGGAATGTTGGAAATCTTGGGTTAGAAAGTTTAGGGGTGGAGTCTGTTCTAAAGTGTGTCTCCTGAAGGAAGATTATGTCCGCTTTGTTTCTGTGCATGTCTAGTAGCAGCTGGGAGCGTTTTTCTGGGATATTAAGGCCCCGTGCGTTTAAAGAAACAATCTTGGTTGAGGATTTGTTCAGTTTATGTGTCTTTCGTGACATTGTAAGGAAAAGGGACAGGTCTCAATATTTGAAAGAATGAAAATAGTTGTTTGATGTGGTAAGATGGAGGTATTACCGAGGAGACGGATTATATCTAGGAGAAAGATAGGTGGAGTTTGTCTGTGTGAAGTGTGGTAAAATCTGGTAAGGGAAGGCTGCGTGGGGGAAGGGAGGAGGAAACGCTGTATGGAGTTCAGTAAGGGGGTATCCGTGTGAGAGTGGTGAAAGAGCCTTTGAGTATTTTTTTTTTATTTTTCTTTGTTTTTTTCCGGAAGGAAAGCAAGAACCTGCTCGCTAACCCAAGGATACTATATAACCGTATCCAGGTATGACCGGAGAGGTTCAGTGGTGGGCAGTGAAAACAGAAGTATAGCTCGGTATGAATGTTCTTAATAGCCACTGAATGGGGAGTAACCAGAGTCGGCAGAAGGTAGTGTGATCTAAGGAGGGGTTGGTACCCGCCGACAGAGAGGAAGGTAATCGTATATGTAAACAGGTTGACAGGGAGTTATAGAACTCGAGTTGTGGTGTATCATGGAGACCATATGATTGAACAATCATTTGATATGTTCTAGGATTGAGGGGAACTTATACAGTAGGAAAGGATGTTAGTCCCTGTAAGGGACAGGTTTTATTTCTGCGAGTGAGAAAGTATTCTACTGTCTTTGGCACTATATATGTATTGTTAGAGGATATAGTTTGGGTTCTCTAGGGAGAACAAAACCACGGAACATACCTTTACAGTAAACTCAATAGAAGTAACAACAGGTTATATCTTTTCGCCTTAAGAAACAATATAGGAATAAACTTGGAAAATTAACAATGAAATATCGAGTATACGTATGTCACATAGGAGTGACATGAGATTCTTTTGTCTATTCCTCCCAATTCGTTGTTGTTCCTACCTGGGAAAAGGATGGGAGGCGTAATGGTCTCACTTATGAAACTATGTTGGATCATGTAGCGTGTATACGTTCTAATGCTGGATGTGTTCACCGCTTACTGTAGCAGTGGATGAGAGGATTCGGTTGGAAGAGGCAATAGGTGGGTTCGATAGGAGGGCATTTAAACACGTCTGTCGGGAGGTTCTCCGGGTCCAAACCCCACAGCAGACGAGCGTCATGTGAATATTGTGATATATGATGTAACCATCTATTAGAATATGCCAGTATATCTGTGTATGGTCCAGCGAGGGGCACTAATGGGTGTTGGGAACCTCTGGGTTTGTTTCGTGATAGCAACATTCGGGTTGTAATATTGGTTATTGTCAGTGACCCTGCCTGTAAATATTAAACCACATTGTATACATGTGCATCCATGCACCCATACATACCCAAACACACTTATATATCTATGTACTCATACCCATAGATACATACGTACATCCATACATATAAACATGTTTATCCGCATATAGTTGCATAAATGTACAGTTATATACATACATACACACATATACACCTACATACATATGTATATTCCTAATAAAGGAGAGAGGGGAGGGGAGTAGGCAGGGGGGAATGTCTAGAAAAATCAGGAAAAGAAAAAACAAAGATGCAAATAACCAAGTGTTGTAGGTTAGTTGCTGGAGTGGAAGCCTTCTTCTGCAAATGGGAAGAAAGATATAAAGGATTGGTCCAACTATAGTCTATTTCAGTATTCAGCATTTGCAGTTTGAGAGAATAAAAAAAAAAAGAAAAAAAAATTTCTGGGCTGTGACGTTTACAGTAGTATTATACAATGTGATCCATGCGTGCAGGCAAAGTGACTGTGAGAGGCATAACTTTTTGTTTTACTATGGTAAGGTAGAGAGGTTAGAATCCCAGATAGGACCATGTAATACAGTTAAGATCAAGCAAGACAGTATAGAAGGAGGGAGACAGTAAAAGCAATGGGAGAACTAGAGAACATGTGGATTAACTTAGCTGAGCTTAGTGAGTTCTATCTACGTCTTTCAACGGTCACGGCGTGCTCTCCTAGGTTGCGGTGCTTTAGTTGGGCTGGATCCGTGGTTCGAGTCCGGAGCTGAGTGGTGATCCCGGGTGTCAGATGGCGAACGTCTTCTCCTGAAGTGTTGGTCCTGGGTCTCCATGGGTTCCATGTTGGTTAGGGCATTTCTCTTCGCAGGGGGACGAAACTCCGTGTACCAGTCGGGAACTTCTGTGTAGGGCATCTCCATTGTATCACAGAAGTGGCGTAGATCTTCCGGCACCCTAACAAGTACTGTTCGACCTTGGCGAGAAGCTGACAAGGCGAAGGGGAATTTCCATCTGTATGGAATCTCCTTGTTACGCTGGACTTCCAGGAGAGGGCGCAGTTCTCTCTGGCGTTGGAGTGTGATGTTCGACAGGTCTTGGAACAGTCGAATGTTTGTGCCTTTATGAGTCAGCGGGTTCACAGTGCGAGCTCTGCGTAAGATTTCCTCCTTCAGCTGAAAGTCAATGACACAACAGACCACATCACGAGGTGGATCTGAATCTCTGCCTCGTGGGCGCAGGGCGCGATGTATGCGTTCCATGCCTATTGGCATAGTGGGGGGTCTCTCCAATAAAGTGTTGAATAAGCTCGTCACTTCAGCTTGTAGGTGGGTTGCGTCAATCGATTCCGGCAAGTCACGTATGCGGAGGTTATGGCATCTGCCATGATTGTCCAAATCCTCCATGTGGCGATTAAGGTCCCTTAGCTGTAAAGTGTGGGTGTCAAGGACTTGACATGAGCGGCGCAGTACAGATGTATGAGACGCAGTGACTTTTTCTATGTCCTGTACCCTACCAGCGACCAATTGGATATCAATTTTGAGGTCTGTGATAGCAGCTGTTAGCGCTGCTGTGAGGGTCTTTTTGATATCCGTTGCCACCGAGTGAAGATCCTGTAAGCTGGGTTGTAGATGTGGAGTGAGAACAACCCCGCCATTGTCTGAGGAGATCTGCGGGCTGGATCCTGTCATTAGGCCTGCTGACTGAGACGAGCCGCGGCCGGGCGCCATATTGCTGGGCTGTGTCCTGTCAGTCTGGCCACGCGGAGACCTAGAGCGGGAGGCGGAGGAGCTGCGGGAGGAGGTCCCCATGATATACGGGATCGTGTGGTGTGGTAAACCTCGGTTTTCATCAAAAATCTCTCTCTGTCAGCGGGAGCTCACAGGTTATGCTGCCATCTTCCTCTGAAGCCAGGCCACGCCCCCCCATAAGTGTTCTTTAACCACTTAAGGACCAGCCTCGTTTTGGATTTTAGGTGTTTACATGTTTAAAACAGGTTTTTTTTGCTAGAAAATTACTTAGAACCCCCAAACATTATATATGTTTTTTCTTCTAACACCCTAGAGAATAAAATGGCGGTCGTTGAAATACTTTTTTTTGCACCGTATTTACGAAGCGGTCTTAAAAGCGCACTTTTTTTGGAAAAAATTCACTTTTTTGAATAAAAAAATAAGACAACAGTAAAGTTAGCCCAATTTTTTTTTTTATATTGTGAAATATAATGTTACGCCAAGTAAATTGATACACAACATGTCACGCTTGAAAATTGCGTCCGCTCGTGGAATGGCGTCAAACTTTTACCCTCAAAAATCTCCATAGGCGACGTTTAAAAAATTCTACAGGTTACATATTTTGTGGTACAGAGGAGGTCTAGGGCTAGAATTATTGCTCTTGCTCTACCGGTCGCTGCAATACCTCACATGTGTGGTTTGACCACCGTTTTCATATGCGGGCGTACTCACGTATGCGGTTGATTCTGCGCGCGAGCTCGTCGGGACGGGGGGGTTTAAAATTTTTTTTTTTTTTTTAATTATTTATTTTACAAGATTTTATTTATTTTTACATTGTTTTAAAAAAAAATGGTGTCACTTTTATTCCTATTACAAGGAATGTATACATCCCTTGTAATAGAAAAAAGCATGGCAGGACCTCTTGAATATGAGATCTGGGATCAAAAAGACCTCAGATCTCATATTTACACTAAAATGCAATAAAAAAAAGTCTTTTAAAAAAATGACATTTGAAAAAATGTGCCTTTAAGAGGCATGGACGGAAGTGACGTTTTGACGTCGCTTCCGCCCAGCAGTGTTATGGAGACGAGTGGGCGCCATCTTAGCCTCACTCATCTCCAGACACACCACAGAGGAGGACGCGATCGCCTCCGCCGCTACCGACGGCTCCGGTAAGCGGCGGAGGGCACCGGATCGCGGCGGGAGGGGCCCCTCTCCTGTCACCGATAAAAGTGATCTCGCAGGAATCCGCCGCAGGGACTACTTTTATCTGAAAGCCGGCCGCCGCAGGAAATCGGGGATACCGGGGTTATGGCAGCTAGCTGCTGCCATAACAGCGATATCCGCCACCAAAGTTTGGACGCACATTGTCGTGCGGCGGTCGGTAAGTGGTTAAGCACTAGAACACAGGAAACAGCATACAAATTGCTCACACGATGGAATGCTACTCCTGACAAAATTCACAAATAGTACCCTCAATCATCTGAACTCTGTTGGAGATGTCAGAAAGACAGGGGCACGCTTCTATATATATGGTGGACCTGCCCCATGATAGCCCAATACTGGTCAGGAGTGCATGCAATCATTAAACACATAACAGAAACCTCATTGAGGTTGGACGCGGCGTGTTGCCTGCTTCATGTCACGACCTTTCCGACTCAGCGGTACAGGAATTCACTATCTAAGCACCTATTGAACGCAGCCAAATCTCTGGTGCTGCTGTTCTGGAAATCCACTAACACACCGTCAATTGGTGACTGGCTCTTCAAAATGAAAGACATATGTTACATGGAGGAGTCCAATAACTCAATTGAAAAATACCACAAAACATGGTCTCCATGGTTCGCCTTCAGGTACTCACAAAAATACGAAGATCTGAGGGCAACTACATCTACCTGATATCTCATACTTTTCCATGCCCCCCCTTGGGACGACCGAACCTGCACCGAGAGCCGAACATCAAATAATGACAGTTATAGACCCTATATATGATATATATAACAAATAAGCTTTTTCATAATTCAGGTAATTTATTTAAGTTGTTACGTTATGACTACTTATTGTAAACAAAACATTATGGTATTGGAAACACAAAACAATTTATCTCATGTGAAGATGACCACTATATTCTACACCTCTCACTCTACTTCTTTATAATCCTTCTTTTCCTGTCTTCATCCCTCCTTCTACATTCTTCTAACAATTCCCCATATTCTTTACTATCGTTCATCAACTACACTCTGATCTATTATCTAAATTCATCCTGTTCTCCCTATGCTTTAATATCTAATTATTTATCAAATTGAGTATACAAGACCAGTTATTTACCATTAAAATATCATACCTTCTATGTTCTATATATGTGATAACAGACTTATATTATATACATTTATGCAAATCCTTTAAAGCATTGTATACTCTCTGTATGTTTTCTTATGCTTAACATTAATAAACTTCAAATGGAAAAAGAAAAGTAGATTACAGGGCCATTAACCGCTTACCGACTGGCTCACGCCGATATAAGTCTGCAAAATGGCACAGCTGGGCAAAACAGCGTATGGGTATGTTGTTCCCTTTAAGAGCTACTGGAGGCATGTGGCTGGCGGGTACAATCGCCGTCGGCCACGTGCCATTGTGGGCATGAAAGCCAGCACGGGGATTTGTGTGTGTAAAAACACAAGTCCCTGTTCTGCCAGGGGAGAGGAGACATATCATTTGTTCCTACTGAGTAGGAAAAATGATATGTCTCCTCCCTCAGTCAGTCCTATCCCCATACAGTTAGAGCACATCCAGGGAACACACATTTAACCCCTTGATCGCCCCCTAGTGTTAACCTCTTCCCTACCAGTGACATTTACACAGTAATTATTACATTTTTATAGCTCTGATTGCTGTATTAATGTTAATGGTCCCAAAAATGTGTCAAAAGTGTCCGATCTGTCCGCTGCAATGTCCCAGTACCGCTAAAAATCACAGATCACTGCCACTAGTAAAAAAAATAAAAATGCCATAAAAATGCCATAAAAATGCCATAAAAATGCCATAAAAATGCCATAAATCTTTCCCATAGTTTGTAGTCGCTAAAACTTTTGGGCAAACCAATTAATATGCGCTTATTGCGTTTTTTTTTACCAGAAACATGTAGAAGAATATATATTGGTCTAAACTGATGAAGAAATGTATTTTTTAAAAACATTTTTGGGGATATTTATTATAGCAAAATGTAAAAAATATAGTTTTTTTTCAAAATTGTCGCTCTTTTTTGTTTATAGCGCAAAAAATAAAAAACGCAGAGGTGATCAAATGCCACCAAAAGAAAAATCTATTTGTGGGGAAAAAAAAGCATAAAAACTTTTTTGGGTACAGTATTGCATGACCACGCAATGGTCAGTTAAAGCGACGCAGTGCCGAATTGTAAAAAGTGCTCTGGTCAGGAAGGAAGTAAAATCTTCCATGGCTGGAGTGGTTAAAATGGAGTTCCACCCAAAAATGGTACTTCCGCTTTTCGGATTCCTCCCCCCTTCCGGTGTCACATTTGGCACCTTTCAGGGGGGTGCAGATACCTGTATAATCCAGGTATTTGTTCCCACTTCTGGGCATAGATCGACGAAGTATCCACGTCTATCTACGCCAGGTCCGGCCCCTCCCCCACTTCCCCGCTGTCTTCTGGGAGACACACAGGTCCCAGAAGACAGCAGGGATCAGTGAGATCGCGCAGAGCGACTCGTGCATGCGCAGTAGGGAACCAGACTGTGAAGATGCCAACGCCTCCACCCAGGAGCCGAGGGACAGATCGGCTTTGGGTGAGAACATCGCAGGCACCCTGGGCAGGAAATTGTCCATGTATTAAAAGTCAGCAGCTGCAGTATTTGTAGCTGCTGACTTTTAATTTTTTTTTTTTTTTTTTTAATTCGGTGGAATTCTGCTTTAAACTGTGGAAGAATATGAATTTTTTGGGCGAGAAAAAGGATATTGTTTGGTGTCATTTCAAAATATCCAGCATAGTAAACACACACCCTCATATTCAGTAAATATAATATAAAGTAAAAAGTGTGAATTCCATCATACCTGACTGCTAAAACTTTATTTTACATTTCAATAACTCAGGGCAAGATGGGTTTAGCAAAAAGGTGTTTCTGGTATCAAACACTACCATTTACTGCACTTTTATTTGGAACCTTGCGAGCATGCCAACGCATATATGACATTTCCAATTATTCTTACTGTGAACTTTTCCAAATGTACTAATGAGTTAAATGTAACATCAAAAAAATATTTTAACTCAAGTTCTCTACATTGGTCTTCAGGGAATGGACATTGCACAAATAAAATGTGTAGGGATATTTTTACCGATTTATAGAAAGAAAAGATGACAATTATGGAAAGTTATGAATAGGGTTAGAAAACTGTATAGGAAATAATTGTGATTAGGGATGAGCCGAACAGCCCCGGTTTGGTTCGCACCAGAACCTGCGAACGGACCGAAAATTCGCACGAACGTTAGAACCCCATTGACGTTTATGGGACTCGAACGTTCGAAATCAAAAGTGCTAATTTTAAAGGCTAATTTGCATGGTATTGTCCTAAAAAGGGTTTGGGGACCCGGGTCCTGCCCCAGGGGACATGTATCAATGCAAAAAAAACTTTTAAAAACGGCCGTTTTTTTGGGAGCAGTGATTTTAATGATGCTTAAAGTTAAAAAAAAAAAGTGAAATATTCCTTTAAATATCGTACCTGGGGGGTGTCTATAGTATGCCTGTAAAGTGGCACGTGTTTCCAGTGCTTAGAACAGTCCCTGCACAAAATGTCATTTTTAAAGGAAAAAAAGTCATTCAAAACTGCTTGTGGCTTTAATGTAATGTCGGGTCCTGGCAATATGGATGAAAATCAGTGAGACAAACAGCATGGGTACCCCCCAGTCCATTACCAGGCCCTTTGGGTCTTCTATGGATATTAAGGGGAACCCCGCACCTAAATTAAAAAAAGGAAAGGCGTGGGGCCACCAGGCCCTATATACTCTGAACAGCAGTATACAGGCGGTGCAAACAAGACAGGGACTGTAGGTTTGTTGTTAAGTAGAATCGGTTTGTAATTTTGAACTGGTACATTTTTAACGTGTTTAGCTCCAGCCAAAAAATCTATTTTAAGCTTTTTGGAAAACATAGGGAAGGATTATCACCCCTGTGACATTTGTTTAGCTGTCTGTGCTCCTCTTCAGAAGATTTCACCTCATTTTTTGTCCCAATGACAAATGTTTTTTGAAAATTTGGGTTTTTTTGTGAAACAAGGATTGGTGATAAAGCATCAGTGGAAAGGAGAAAGGTTTTTCCCATATTAACTCTTACAGGAGAGAATTTCCCTTCCTAGGGGTAGATTTCATCTCACTTCCTGTTGTCTCCTTCCGTTTGCAAGTAGGAGTCGTTTGTAAGTTGGATGTTTGAAAGTAGGGGCCTGCCCTATATACTCAGCAGAAATTTGGGCCTTAGGTGTTGTTGTGGCCACAACACTGTAAGCCCTCACAGGGCCCTGCTGTGAAATATTAGATCAAGAATTGTAATTACATGCCCCTGTTGAACAGAGTCAGAAAAATTGGGCCTTTGGTGGTGCTAGTGTCACAACACTGTAAGTCCTCACTTGCTCTTGGTGGGCGCAAAAACGGGCCCTGCTGTGAAATATTAGATCAAGAATTGAAATTACATGCCCCTGTTGAACAGGGGCTGAAAAATTGGGCCTTAGGCACTGGTGCTGGTGCCACAACACTGCAACCCCTCACAGATACTCTAGTTGGAATGCAGAAACAAGCCCTGCTGCAAAGTATTGCATCAAAAATTGTAGTTACACGCCCCTGTTAAACAGGGGCTGAAAAATTGGGCCTTAGGCACTGGTGCTGGCGCCACAACACTGCAACCCCTCACAGACACTCTAGTTGGAATGCAGGAACAAGCCCTGCTGCAAAGTATTGCATCAAAAATTGTAATTACACGCCCCTGTTAAACAGGGGCTGAAAAATTGGGCCTTAGGCACTGGTGCTGGTGCCACAACACTGCAACCCCTCACAGATACTCTAGTTGGAACGCAGAAACGAGCCCTGCTGCAAAGTATTGCATCAAAAATTGTAATTACACGCCCCTGTTAAACAAGGGCTGAAAAATTGGGCCTTAGGCACTGGTGCTGGTGCCACAACACTGCAACCCCTCACAGATACTCTAGTTGGAATGCAGAAACGAGCCCTGCTGCAAAGTATTGCATCAAAAATTGTAATTACACGCCCCTGTCAAACAGGGGCTCAAAACCCAGTAACCCAGAGGATTTTCTGTGGGAAAGGTGTCCAAGTCAGATCTTGCCCCTAGGTATTCCTGCACCATGTAAAACAGACGCTGGCGATGGTTGCTGGAAACGATCATACCTTGGGGCTGCGGACAAAAAAAATTGTCTGAACGCATCAGTCAGACGGCCACCTTCTCCACCGCTCCTTCTTTGACTGACCGAAGCCTCAGCAATACGTTGTCCAGAAACAGGAGTTTGTAACCTCCCAGTCTCTGGGAATGCGTTGCACAGACCTTTCTGCAAGGCCTCCCAAAGATGTTTCATCCTCTGCTCCCTCTGCGATGGCAAGATAAAGTCCACAACCTTACCCTTGTAACGTGGATCAAGGAGGGTTGCCAGCCAGTATTGGTACTTCTCCTTGATACCACGAATACAAGGATCCTTATGCAGGCTTTGCAGGATCAGGGAGGCCATGCAGCGTAGGTTTGCTGAGGCATTCGGTCCGGAATCCTCCTCTGGGTCACTAAGGACGACATGGTCCGCAGCCACCTCCTCCCAGCCATGTACAAGTCCATGTGTTTCTTGGGACTGATCCCTTAAATACTGCTGCTGATGCTGAGTGCCAGGCTCCACCTCCATACTGACACAATCCTCCTCCACCTCTTCCTCCTCCTCGTCCTTGTCCTCTTCCTGTGTGATCGGCGGGCACGCAGGAACACTGTCTGGATAAAGGGGGCTTTGAGAGCTAAGGAAGTCCTCCTCTTCCTGCCTCTGTTCTGCCTCAAGTGCCCTGTCCATTATTCCACGCAGCGTGTGCTCCAACAGGTGGACAAGGGGGACAGTGTCACTGATGCATGCACTGTCACTGCTCACCATCCTCGTGGCCTCCTCAAATGGTGACAGGACAGTGCATACATCCCTGATCATGGCCCGCTGGCGTGGGGAAAAAAAAAACAAGCTCCCCTGACCCTGTCCTGGTGCCATAGTCGCACAGGTACTCATTGATGGCCCTCTGCTGCATGTGCAGCCGCTGCAGCATGGCCAACGTTGAGTTCCACCTGGTGGGCATGTCACAGATTAGGTGATTCTTGGGCAGGTTAAACTCCTTTTGGAGGTCTGCCAGCAGAGCACTGGCATTATATGACCAGCGGAAATGCACACAGACTTTCCTGGCCTGCCTCAGGACATCCTGTAAGCCCGGGTACCTGCCCAAGAACCACTGCACCACCAAGTTAAGGACGTGAGCCAAACAGGGCACATGGGTCATTTGTCCTTGTCGGAGGGCAGAGAGGAGGTTGGTGCCATTGTCGCAAACCACCATTCCTGCCTTAAGTTGGCGTGGCATCAACCACCTCTGAACCTGCCCCTGCAGAGCTGACAGAACCTCTGCCCCAGTGTGGCTCCTGTCCCCCAAGCACACCAGCTCAAGCACCGCATGGCATCTTTTGGCCTGCATACTTGCGTAGCCCCTTGAACGGCTACGGAGCACCGCTGGTTTCGAGGACAAAGCACAGGAAGAGGCCATGGAGGAAGAAGAAGAGGAGAGGGTGGAGGAGAGAGGTGTGTCACAATCATTAGTAGTGGCATTTTGGAGGCATGGTGGTGGAACAACCTCCAACACTACTGCACCTTGTCCTGCATCCTTCCCAGCTGCCAGCAGAGTCACCCAATGCACGGTGAAATTTAGGTAACGTCCCTGTCCATGCCTGCTGGACCATGAGTCAGCGGTAATATGTACCTTACCGTTGACCGCCCTGTCCAGCGAGGCCAAGACATTGCCTTCAACATGCCAGTAGAGAGCCGGAATCGCCTTCCGTGAGAAAAAGTGGCGTTTGGGTACCTGCCACTGAGGAACCGCACATTCCACAAACTCACGGAAGGGGACAGAGTCTACCAACTGAAAAGGCAGCAGTTGAAGTGCTAGCAATTTAGCCAAGCTAGCATTCAACTGCTGGGCATGTGGATGGCTGGGAGCGAACTTTTTTCGGCGGTGCAGCAGCTGGGGCAGGGAAATTTGCCTGGTACAATCTGACATCAGTGTACCAAAAGCAGATTGCCCACAAGTACTTGGCTGTGACACACCTAATTCTACACCTTCATTCCTCTCAGTGCAGGTCTCAGAGAGGACTGAAGCTATAGTGGGGTTGGAGATCTCAGCTGATGAGGAGCAAGGAGAGGTCCTCTTTGTTCTTTGGTGTGGGTCTTTTAAATACGCTTGCCAACGAACTGCATGGCAGGTCAACATATGTCTGGTCAAGCATGTGGTGCCCAAGCTGGAGATGTTTTGGCCACGCGAGATACGCTTGAGTCATATGTTGCAAATAGCAGCGGTGCGATCTGATGCACTCGTCTCAAAAAAGGCCCACACCAAAGAACTTTTTGAATAACGCGCAGAGACTGCAGCGCCCTGCACATGCGGAGCTTTGGGGTGTGATGCAGTCAGTGTGCTGCCCTTAGGCTGGCCCCTGGAGGGCATCCTGCCTCGTTGGTGATGTGCCGCCTCCTATCAGGCACCCACATTGAGTCAGTGACCTCATCATTCCCTCCCTCCTCATCACTGGAGCAAACCTGTCAGTATGCTGCAGCAGGGGGGCATGACTGCCAGATTGCTGTCCTTCTTGGGCACTCCCTCTGTCCGTGCTCATGTTACTGCCTTCATCGAGCTCAGTATCATCATCAGAGCCTTCCAAACGCTGGGCATCCTCCTGGAGCATGTACCCAACACTGTGGTCAAACATTTATAAAGAGGAAAGAAACAAATGAACATGCTTGAAGAGAAAAGACACTGTACACTGAGCAATCAAATTGGAACCATCGAAAAGGGTGTCATTCCATTTTATTACACATAACTTAATTTCTGAATGTATTTGTTTTGGTTTTTTTGTATGTATGGATTACATGAGTTTTTACCGACATGTGATGAAAATTTAATGTTAATAGCACCTTTAGAAATGTATTTATTTAAAAAAATGGTGACGTCTTCAATAACTATTTTACCCGCTGTATATACAGTATATCTTGATCGGGATGTTGGTACTATTTGCAGTCTCAAGTCAGACTTATATGCTGTAAAAATAGATGTAATAATGTATTACTGAATACAGAGTTGCAATATTTTGTGTCCTTTATATCAGCCTGGAGGTCAGCTTTAAAATGAATGAGAGAGAGAGACCAGGCTAAAAATCACAGTCATATCCAAATCACATCTGAACAGCATTAGAACCACACCTGAACCACATCAACTTGCTCTGCAGCTACTTGTTGAAATCACATTTCAAAGTGTATTCAACTTGCACTGCATCAGTTTGTTCCCCATATTTGCAACATAAAACAGTTAAAATAAGATGAATTATAGCCATACATTAATAATATAAACAATTAAAGGATCCTTCCATACAAAAAATTATATTTCAGTTTTTGGTAGGTGCCATCTACCAAAGAGCCATCTAAAAGTGTTCTTCTGAAAAATGTGAAGGTGGTGAGAACATCAAAAACTTCCAGATGAAGAGGAACAGTCAGAAATGATGGCAAGGAGATTTCATTATTTGAGTATAAAAGAACTGGACTCCACTTTTAAATAAAATATTGCTTTTCTGTCCCTTTATTCAATAGCAAATTTCATAAAATAGCCAAAATTGGCTCAGAATTGAGAAATCTTATTAAATCTCTAGAAAGGCCTTCATATGTCTACTAAGAAAAGTAACTGAGTTTATTGGTACAATAAAATGATATCTAAGAGCCCTAACAGCAGTTTATTGTGACAATGAGGAAAACACAATAATGGAATATCATTTACTATTGTCTGTTATTATGTAATATATAGTGCGGCATTCAACATGAAAAGGTTAACGTGTGATGATGCATGCTGTTGGTATTACCCTGTCTAAAGTTTGCAATCCGTGTTAGATATGTTTTGGGAAAGCACTCAGAGCAAATGCTCAAAACAGCTTACTGTATCCAGAGCTCCCGTTTAGAATTATTTCATTTTCAAGGTGAAATAAGACTTTAATGCTTTAATATAAGCTTTCTTCTCTGCCTTGGGTGTTTAGGGAATTCCTCAATTTAGCTGCTCCTGCTCTGTTCCTGCTAATAATTCAACACTCGTAGCATCTTAACACAATCAGTGCATGCATTCAGCAGAACAGACCAGGCAAAGCTTAAGGGCTGCAGGCCTACAATATGTTGATCCCTAGGTGATTATTTCAGATGAAAAACAAATTAATCAATATCTGATTGCATTTGCTGTGCTATATATATTATAGAATCAATGTATTGAATAGAGGCGCATACACTTATTAATGGTAGTTGCAATGTATGACTTCAGAAAGTGAGCATTAAAGGAGGAAACACTGCTATTATTACATTATTTTGCCCTAGATTGTTCATTTGGGATTATTTTCTGCTGTGTCTAAAGCTCCCCAGTGTTTACTGATAAATAATGTGCCAACGGTGTCTTCAGACTTTGAAAATAAATACTCATGAGTGTGAGGTTTAAGAGACTCAAAAATGACAGGGAAAGAAGAACCTCATTCTAGCCTTTGTTATTATGCTAACCTGAAACCTTGGGCCTAATTTCCCAATAGACCCACTAGGCATCATTGTTTTAGCCTAGTAACATACTGCCAACTACTGTGGCCTCTTTTCTATCCCCACACACACATTTGGATACATTCTTCTTAGGCTTGATGAAGATGTTGAATGGCAAGTCTAATACTTCCTTTTTTTTAAGTTTCATATTAGAATACCCCTAAAGTAGATGTAAACCCCAACTACACAGGGCTTTTTACATCAGTACCCCTTGCAGGGCCAATTTTGTGGGCCAGGGATGCACAGGTGTTGCATGCATCCCTTGCTGGCAGTCCCATAGCTGTCAGTTGGGACACAGTAGCTGCACAGACACAGCTGCAGCTCCCAATATGATATCCGTGTGGGTGTGTGTCCCCAAATGAGTGTGTTTCGGGCCATGAACCCGCCCCTGCACAGATGTTATATTGGGAGCAGTGGCTGTGTCTGTGCAGCTGATGCATCCCAATTGACAGCTTTGGGAGTGGGATTGCACGCAACACCTATACATCCCCTTGCTGGTAAGCACAGCCCTGTATGTGGCACAGACTTAATCGCCCCATGTGAACAAGGCCTAACATTTAGAGCTGTATTCCATGCTGGTAAAATTGAATGTTACTAGGCTGTTCTCTCGATGTTGAAGGTTCTTCATTCATAAGCCCATGAACTGCTTCAATATGATCATTAGATGGGACTGACCATCATAGTAAATTTATATCCTATGACCATCAGCTGAGAAGAAGGTTATTTATGGGAATTAAATGTGTAGGACTGCCAACATCCTTAAAATATGAGAAAAAAGGAGCATGCAACAAGTGCAACAGGGGCCGCCCCCTTGGACTTTTAAGGCAGAAATAAAAGTAATGGAGTAAATAAAAGGCAACCATGTGCCTCTTTTTTTGAGTACACAGTATCTGATAAATTTTGTAGTCATAAACAATCACATTAAAATATACAAAAAGTACACTAATGAACCAATTAATACATAGACATATATATCAAGCCCAAAGCTAATAATCCAGCCACTGCCAGAGTCAAGCTGAGGTCAGTCTATGAAGGTTTGTAGCATACATCCCGACATGTTTTGGAAATTTTATTGATACAGGGGAGATTTATACTTGGGTGACTTTATCTTTATCTGCAACATAGATATAGTTACATAGTATGTGTACAATAATACATAAAAAACAAGTGATTTCACATAATGAACTATATATAGTATTTAGGCTTAAAGGTACTTACACATAGGGTTCATTGAAAAGACATGGGGAAATTGGTAAAAACAAATGACCATCAGCTACATCTAGTGGCCACAATGGCTATAATGAAATTTTTTTTCTGATTCCCACTATTGTTATGAACAAAGAACTTACAACCCGGAGAAAGAATGGCCTAGTAATGTTTGATTTTGCTGCCATTCACACAGTATGAATGTACATGCAGTTTTGCAGGATGAATAACTCTGTTATGAATACATCCCTTAGTTTTTTAAGTCACTGTGTATAAACAACTGCCATGTTTTTTTTCCATATCCTTTGTTGTGTCTTAATGCTTCTGATCATCTGCAGCCTCTTTTAAACTACTTTCTGTCTACATACATGAGCACCAACATGATGCTGGCATGGCAACAGTTGCCCATGCCTCTGCAATGTGTGTTGCACAATGTGCATAGTGGTCTCCTTCAGAAGGAAGTGCCTGAACAAAGACCTTCGTGGCAGGATCACAAGGAATGATTTTAATGAAAGCTAAATACAGTATTTAACATTATTGAAAATTACTTGGTATTATATTAGCATACATGAGATTTTAGTATTTGGGTTTACATCTACTTTTATACAATGCCATCATATTCACAATACTTTACACTTTGATGAAACCACAAAATAAACAGCCAAGGATTAAAATAACATAAAAGATGGGATAAAAAGGTTAGCTGAGCATGACTTTACAGACTTTCAGTCTAATATGAGAAAAAAATTTTGTAAAGTGAATGAGCAAACTCTAATTATAAATTGTAATAGTCTTATTTTAATATGCACTCAGACACAGTCAACCAAAAACAAGCTTTGAAAGGACAGAAGTAAATTTTGGTTTGGAACAGATGTGAGGGAATTTGCAAAATAAAATTGTAACATGATTAAAAATGACAATGAAACAGTCTAGGAGAGGTGAATGATTTGGTTAGTAAGCATCCTTAAAGAAATGCAAACTTAATATTTATATATTTAGAGGTCAGTCAAGTTGTTAAGGAAAACAGATTCATAAAAGAGGCGCATTGTGATGGAAGTGTGTTCAGTTAGTGTAGGCATGCCAGGGGTTCTGACACATTTATAAAGGGCTGATGTCACCAACCGAGTTATTCCTATGGCTGGATTCTGGCCAGATCACCTGGACTGTGGTTTAGGACATACAGAGACATTAGGGAATGGGATGCCTACTGATATATGTGCTTTAAAGAGAGAGTTGTGCTCTTGCCAAGTTTCTGACTCTCCCTGTTCTCTAAATCTGCGATATGACTTGCCTGGGGATCTAACGTATATTCTCCTTGCTGAACCTGGCCTTTCTAGGAACACATATACATCAATTTTTGTTGTTTGCTTCTCTGTGACTAGGGGGATAACTGAGATAGGTAATGTCTCTTCCATATACAATGTATGGGTTAAGTGGCTGCCTGTCCATCAGGGATGCAGGGGCGCTGCCCCCCTAATCCATGCGCCTGGCCCTAATCTAATCTGCAGGGCACCGGACGCATGGATTTCAATAGGGTTTTTTTTAAGCACATGATTAGAGCCTGAGGCTCTAATTGGCTTCAAAAAGGGTGGGCTTAGGGGAACAGAGCACTGCGCCCTCAGTCCACCCAGTTGTGTGACAATAGCGAATTAATATTCACTCTTGTCTTTCTGATTCTCCTCCCAGCCAATCAGGAAGCGACTCCTGGCACCCGATTGGCCGTGGAGTCTTAGGACTCCCAGCCAATTGGGTCTCAGGAGAACCCATTTCCTATTCAGCCGCAAGGAGAAACCACTGATTGCCGCCGTCCATCTCCCCCTGGTAAAAATTTACCAGGAAGTAGGTATGGGCCGAACACCACCCGGTTCGGTTCGCACCAGAACACCTCGAAGAGGTAAAAAGTTCTAGCGAAAATGCAATTCCTATTAAAGTCTATGGGACACGAACATGAAAAATCAAAAGACCTCATTTTAAATGCTTATATGCAAGTTATTGCCATAAAAAGAGCATGGGGACACGGGTACTGCCCTAGGGGACATGTATCAATGCAAAAATACGTTTTTAAAATTTTCGTTTTTTTAGGAGCAGTGATTTTAACAATGCTTAACCACTTCCTGCCCAGCCTATAGCAGAATGACGGTTGGGCGATGGTTTAGTCATATGATGTCCAGCAGGGTAACATGTTGGCGCTCGCCCACGGGGGCACACAGCACGGCGATTAGTGGTGCTGTGTCACTCTGACACACTGCATCTCCAATCATGGTAAGGAGCCTCTGACGGAGGCTGCTTACCACGTGATCAGCTGTGACCAATCACAGCTGATCACAGCGTGAACCAGGAAGTGCCAGTAAATTTCTTATTATTATTATTATACAGGATTTATATAGCGCCGACAGTTTACGCAGCGCTTTACAACATTAGGGCAGACAGTACAAGTACAATACAATTCAATACAGGAGGAATCAGAGGGCCCTGCTCGTTAGAGCTTACAATCTAGGAGGGAGGGTCAAGTTATACAAAAGGGTAATAGCTGTAGGGGATGAGCTAATGGAGAAAATAGTGCAGTTGTTAGATGGAGGCAGGATAGGCTTCTTTGAAGAGGAAAGTTTTCAGGGATCGCCTAAAAGTGGATAAATTTGGGGACAGTCTGACAGATTGGGGTAGGGAATTCCAGGGGATAGGTAAATGGCTTTCCTGACAGGGAGAGCTGATCGGTGGTGCTCCCTGTCAGGGGGGGGGGGGTCTGTGCTGATGATCAGCACATTGATTATCAGCACAGCCCCATCAGATGTGCCACCAATAATGCCAATCAGTGCCCATCAGCTGCCAGTCAGTGCCCATCAGTTCCGCCTGTCAGTGCCCATCAGTGCAACCTGTCAGTACCCATCAATGCCACCTATCAGTGCCCATCAGTGCCGCCTATCAGCGCCCATCAGTGCTGCATATCAGTGCCGCCTATCAGTGCCCATCAATTCTACATATCAGTGGCTTATTATCAGTGCCTTATTATCAGTGCCAACTCATCCGTGCTCATCAGTGCCACCTCATCAGTGCCTGTAAGTGAAGAAGAAAACAAAATTTTATAACAGAAACAAAGAAAAACCTTTTTTTTTTCAAAAATTTCAGTCTTTTTTAGTTTGTTTAGCAAAAATAAAAACCCCAAGTGGTGATAAAATACCACCAAAAGAAAGCTCTATTTGTGGGAAGAAAATGATAAAAATTTAGTTTGGGTACAGTGTAGCATGACCGTGCAATTGTCATTCAAAATACTGAAAGCTGAAAATTGTCCTGGGCAGGAAGGGGCGAAAATGTCTAGTATTGAAGCGGTTAAAGTGAAACAATAAAAATTGAATATTCCTTTAAATATCGTGCCTGGGGGGTCCCCTTAGTCTGTCTGTAAAGTGGTGCATATGTGCGAAGTGTAGAACATGCCGCAGCAATAATTAAATTTCTAAAGGAAAAAATGTCATTTAAACTTGCTCGCGTCTGTAATGTATTGCCGACTCCCAGCAATATAGATGAAAAATCAATCAAAAAAATGGTGTGTGGTCCCCACTCAGTCCATACCAGGCCCTTCGGGTCCCCCCAAAATCCATACCAGACCCTTATCCGAGCATGCCTGGAGGTCAGGATAGGTCCCCCCCAAGCACCTTGTCCCCATATTGATGGGGACAAGGGCCTCTTCCCGACAACCTTAGGCTGGTTGTGGTTGTTGGGGGCTGTGGGTTTGGGGGCTTATCGGAATCTGGAAGCCCCCATTAACAAGGGGGTCCCCAGAACCCACCCCCCCTCTATGTGAAGGACATTTACCCAAAGAAATGTAAAAAACCATAAGAGACATATTTTGACAATTCCATTGTTAAAAAAGAAAAAATTGTCCCACGACGTATATTCATTGTCAATCATGCCGTCTGACGGACGCGAAAAATAGAAAAGCTAAAAAAGCTCCACCTCCATTGGAGGCATCCAGGCAACTGCTGTCTTTTCACTTTGACAGCTCTTATATGGGCAAGGGCGGGGCCACCTGCTGACATAACTGGATGACCCAGTCCCCTCTGATGTCACATGATGCCGCATGACGTCAGAAGAGGGCAGGGTCACTCGGGTACATCAAGGGCCCCGCCCTTGCCTATATAACAGCTGTCAAAGCCAAGAGACAGCAGTCATTGGGAGGTCTCCCATCGAGGCAGAGCTTTTTACATTTTTTTTTTACACTTTTTCTATTTTTCGGGTCCATCGGGCGACGGGATTGAAGATGGATGTACATCGCGGGACACTTTTTTTTTCTTTTTTAATAAAGGAATTGTCAAAAACTGTCTCTTGTGGTTTTACTTTTTGACAATTTTTTGATGAATGGGTAGGAGTTACAATGTACCCTTGTTAAAGGGGGCTTCCAGATTATGATAAACCAGCAGACTCCAACAACCCTGGTTTTCGGGAAGAGGCCCTTGTCCCTATCAACAAGGCATCCCAAAGCACCCTCCCCATGTTGAGGGCAAGCGGCCTGGTATGGTTCGGGGGGGGTGGCGCTCGCTTGTCCCCTCCCTTGCCTGGCCTGCCAGGCTGTATGCTAGGATAACGTTCTGGTATGGCTTTTACGGGGGACCTAAAAAAAAATTTTTTTTTTTCACATTTTGGCATGGAGTTCCACTTAAAAATCTATACCAGACCCAAAGGGACTGCTATGGGTTTTGATTTTTTCTTCTTAATTCTGAGTTCCCCTTAACCACTTCAATACACTGTATTGTATACACTGCACTACATACCCTGCACTGTATTATATATACTACACTGACTGCACTATATATTCTCTACTCTATTATATATATACTATACTGATGGCACTATATACTCTGCACTGTATTATATATACTACACAGACTGCACTATATACTCTGAACTGTATTATATATACTACACAGTATGCCCTATATACCCTGAATTGTATTATATATACTACACGGACTGCACTTTATACTCTGCACTGTATTATATATATTACACAGATTGCACTGTGTTATATGTACTACACGGACTGCACTATATACTCTGAACTGTGATAAAAGGAGCGGGGGGATTGGGACTTTATATGAAGTACGTGGTTGCAATTGAATAGATTGCTGAATATAACAAGATGTTTATTAGTTCATATACATGCATGTACAAACATAATCTCTGTGTCAAGTTCTGAAACAGTTAAACACAATAATAACATTGGTATCACAAGGTTAAAATTCCACAATTCACCAAAATTAATATATATAAATATACATGTAAAAGGGTGATGCCTGCATGACCTATGGCCTCACTAATCCCCATCATGGTTGGTAAGGGTTTGTAAAAAATAGTATGAAAATCTGATAAGCACATGATAAATGTAACACGGCATCTGTTAGCTCTACGCGTTTCGTGGCTTTAAGCCACTCTTCAGGAGAAAGCACTTGATGCATGAAAAATTAAAAATTGATTGTCTAAATGATCTAATATGTATCAACATATAAGGGGGTGGGATGAAAATTCCCCCCCTAGATGGTGACTTACAAAGGTCTGAGCATTGATGGTATAGTGCTGAAGTTCGTGAGCCCTCCGGGGACATCATGACCGGGAGCTGTGGTGGCAAGCTCAGCGATAGCAACTGACATAGACAGCATCCAAGGCGGATATGGGTCCATGGAACACTTCTAGTGTGAAATGGAAATGATAAATGAGCCAATCAAGTGGGACATCTGTGATGTGAAAGAAATTATATCATGGTTGACGAAAAACCAGTGCTCATAATGAGGCACATGGCCCTACCAGGTCATGGCTTCATACAAAGTCCCAAAACCCCTCTCCCCTTTTTAGTATTCAATTTAGGGATGGAAACAGGTGGTGGCGTTTAGCCCAATATAACCAAATATAACCAAATACAATTCCTGCTTATAGCTGACCCTATGCTAGCCTCCCCTAGTTTATCCTTAAATTATTTTTATCAGCGGTATTATGGTACAAAGTTATTTCTTTGCGCATTAATCCTTTATTTCTTTACCAGGCATACAACATTAGTCAATCTGTGTCTATTGGTGGTGTATTAGTTGGTATTGCTGAGCCATCTGTTTTCATCCAGTCTGTGAGCTGTGATGTGCACTGAGGGCTTCCTCCCTTCCCCCGCCTTTTTTAATGCCTCCCGGGGGGCGGGTGCACTGTCACTGGGCATCGACATCACCTTACACATGCCAGACGTGCGGTGTCCTTGAGGCAATGCCATGCTGGTGGGGTTTTTTCCCATCTCCGCGAGTGCCATGGGAGGTTGCAATGGCTTCATTTGCCGGGCGAATGGCCGTCTAAGGGATGGCACCTCGCTCTCACCCTGCGCGTGTGCATCATGTTGTAGGTTGCTCTGTGGTGGCGCCTATATAGGCTTCCTCCTTGAGTGGGCTGGGCACTCAGGGCTCTCTTGCACACACTGTGTATCACCATGAATCAGGGTCCTCCTTTTTCTTCCTAGTACCAGGTATTTATTGGAATCATACATGACACTTTCCCCATCTGTTTTCTTCATTCTATCCTTGTCCCCTTGGGTTTTGGTGGTCTAATTTTTCACTTCCTTTCACTCACCTTCTATTCTGTTTAGCCCCAATTACAATCAGCTTTCACTTTTTTACCTATCACTTACATTATGAGCACTGGTTTTTCATCAACCGTGATATAATTTCTTTCACACCACAGAGGTCACACTTGATTGGCTCATTTATCATTCCCATTTCACACTAGAAGTGCCCTGTGGACTCATATCTGCCTTGGATGCTGTCTGTGTTGGTTGCTATCACTGAGCTTGCCACCTGATGTCCCCAGATGACTCACGATCTTCAGCACTATACCATCAATGCACAGACTTTTGTAAGTTACCATCTAGGAGGGGGAATTTTCATCCCACCCCCTTATATGTTGATACATATTAGATCATTTAGACAATCAATTTTTTATTTCAGATACATCACATGCTTTCTCCTGAAGAGTTGCTCAAAGCCATGAAACGCGTAGAGCTAACAGATGCCGTGTTACATTTATCATGTGCTTATCAGATTTTTATGTTATTTTGTACAACCCTTACCTACCATGATGGGGATTACTGAGGCCAAAGGTCATGCAGGCATTACCATGTAACATGTACATATATGTATATATATTAAAAGAGAAGTAAAGGTTTTTTTTCCCCAATCATACTTACCTAGGTGGGTGCAGCATCGGTCCGAAGCTGCATCTGTCCCCCGCCGCCTCTGTACTAAGAACCAAGCAATCGAACATCGCCGATGGCTCAGTTCTCTCAGCTGCCCAAGCAGAGAGCTGCTGCCAGTCAGTCAGCAGCCCTCCGCTCTGCCCCCCCACACTCACTGGAGTGCTGAGCTGTGGAGGAGCGGGGAGCGGCCATTTCAGCCGCTCAGCGGTGCCTGGACTGATTAAAGTGACATCATGAGAGAGCAAACTCCAGACCGCTCTCTGCTGAAAACGGGTCACAGGAGTGCAAAACGAATTGCACTCCTGTGATCCATAGGAGAAGTCCAGCCAAACAAGTTCAGGCTGGACTTCTCCTTTAATTTTGGTGAATTGTGGAATTTTAACCTGGTGATACCAATTGATACCAATGTTATTATCGTGTTTAACTGTTTCAGAACTTGACACAGAGATTATGTTTGTACATACATGTATATGAACTAATAACCATCTTGTTATATTCACCAATCTATTCAATTGCAACCACGTGCTTAATATAAAGTCCAAACCCTCCTACTCCTTTTATTATATTGACAGAGATTGAGGCAGGCCATGGCTTCCATGGCTTACCAGGCCATGGCTTCATACAAAGTCCCAAACCCCCTCTCCCACTTTTAATATACTCCAAACTGTATTATATATACTACACTGACTACACTATATATTTCGAACTGTATTATATATTATACATGGACTGCACCATATACTCTGAACTGTATTATATATACTACACGGACTGCACTATATACTCTGAACTGTATTATATATACTAAACGGACTGCACTATATACTCCCCACTGTATTATATATACTACACTGACTGCACTATATAATCTCCACTGTATTATATATACTACACGGACTTCACTATATACTTTGCACTGTATTATGTATACTACACTGACTTCACTATATACTCTGAACTGTATTATATATATTACACAGACTGCACTATATACTTTGCACTGTATTATATCTACTACACGGACTGTACTATATACTCTCCACTATATTATTTATACTACACAGACTGCACTATATACTCTGAACTGTATTATATATAAAACACGGACTGCACTATATACTCTTCACTGTTTTATATATACTACAGGGACTGCACTATATACTCTCCACTGTATTATTTATAATACACTGACTGCACTATATACTCTGAACTGTATTATATATACTACACTGACTGCCCTATATACTCTCCACTGTATTATATATACTGTACTGCACAGACTGCACTCTATACTCTGAACTGTATTATATATACTACACAGATTGCACTATATACTCTGCACTGTATTACGTTTGACTCGAACATCAAGCACATCCCTACAGGAAGGATGTCTCTTTTCAGTAGAACTACATTGGCTCAAGAACTCTTTATTAAAAACCTCAGATTCCCTGTAAATCTGCCTCCTAGGGGGCTTCTCTAGCCACCAAACACCAGAGGGTCCAGTACCAACAAATGTGCCCTCTTTACCAGAAAAAAACTATTGGTTAAGCAGGTTTTGTTTTTACAATTGAGCTGCTCAAATGAAAAACAAAAAAAGGTGCGTGGGTTGTATGAACTTTTTAGCTCTGCTTAACTTCTAAAATGGCCATCCCTAGACTGACCTCTTACAGTAGACCCTTCCTATCTCAGCTGACTCCCCCCCTCACAAAAGGTAAGCTTCACCCAGTATTTTGCCCTTTCCCAAGTGTAATTCCTCCCTCTAGTCATGTAATCTCTTCATCCAACTTTTCTTTCTCAGGGACTAACCATTTAACAGACTGGTTGCATAGTTAAGGAAGGAAAGAACAAACACGCATTTAAGAAAGTATTTTTAAAGATTTACATGTTAAAATATTCAACCATTAATGTATAATTCCACAGTACCGTTGTCTGAATCTTTGTGCATGGGGTAATTCTTTGTTTCTGACCTTCTTTTGCATCCTTCATGATAGTCTTGTTATTTATATTTGTTCTGTGAAAACAGATGCATTGTACTGCTTATTGTGTCTGCTCAATATGATTCTGAAGATTTTTATACCTGTAATATGCTGCATTTGGAATGTGGCCTAATAAACAGCACAGTCTTCTTGTCCTAAGGGAGCCTACGGTATGAAACTGGTTAAGCTTCTACCACGAGTCAAAGGTTGAATATTGTCTCAGGTGGTACCTCGTAGAAGTAACTTGAAACATAAAGCCTTATTTATCAAAGTATATAATGAAAAGAACTATCAGTTTCTGATGCCTTTCTGCATATCATATTTAAACCTATACTAGAGAATGGACATTTTTTAATTGGTTGCTATGGGCAATACAGAGAGGTTTTATGTAAGAAACCTTGATAAATAAGGATCTTTGTTCTCCCTTCATTTACTGACATCAACTGACCCCTACTCAGTAATGTTAATGGTACAGGCATCAATATCTTATTCAACTCTTTTTTTAACTGATCTCAATGTATGGCTAAATCAACTTCACATATTTTTATTTTTCTAGTTTATGCTGTTGAAATGCCTATTTTATTATATTTATTCAAAATAATATACAATCAAAAGTGTTACCAAAAATTAGTTCAATGCGCCTCATGCGTTAGAACCCCATAGAAACCTGATTTGCAACATGTGGCCTGATCCTGCTCAGTTTGTGGTTTACTGCACTCCAGACCCCAGTTCGGAAAATGCTAGTGGTTCTGGTTGGCTTTAGATAATGAATTGGTCGAGTCTTGCACTTGCGTTCCTGCTACAGAGCACTCCATAATATTATCCTGGTGCAGGTGCAGGATATGATAGGTATACTGCTGTAGGAGTCTATTTTGTGTAATACATTGGGTTAAGGGTTAGGTTAAATAACTTTACTTTACTAGGGTCAGGGTAATTATTAATGTGAGGGAAAAAAAGGAAGGTACACACTATAGGTCTTTTTCCATTCATCCCAGCGGGTTGAACAAAAAAAACTGACAGCTCCTGTCAGCGCCACTCTACTCACTATGCAAAGTAAGTACAGTGATCTCCCCCACTGAGCTGTTGTGTTCTGACAGGGGGATACCCCATCCCCAGCCAGAACACTCCGATCAGTGCTCTCCATTGGCTGAGAGCGCTGATCGGGAGATGGTTGGCTGCTGGTTTCCAGCATGCTCCTCCGACAGACCGACATACACACAGGCCGATTGTCAGCCTTTTTTTTTTATCTGGCAAATGTCTGCCTACATTCGGCCCATGTGTACCCAGCTTTAGCCCAAGTGCTAAGGTAAAGGTAAGGGTTAGGTTTAGAGAGCTAAGTGTTAGGGTTAGGCTACATGTCAAGGGTTGAGGGTTAAAAGGAAGGTTCATTTTAGAGGGTTATATTTTATGTTTTTATTGCTAGGGGTGATGTTTATGGTTATGTTTAAGAGTTAGGTTAAGTGTTATGGTCAAGTAAAGGTTTAAAAGAGAAGTACTGACTTATTAAAAAAAACAAAAAACATTTATGCTCACCTGGGTGGATGTAGCTTCAATCTGATGTTGCATCTGTCCCCCTCTGGCTCTGCAGTGAGAACTGAATGATCGAAGACCAGTGATCACTCAGTTCTTCCCTCCGATCTGGGCAGAGAGCAATGATTGTCAGCAGCTCTCCGCTCTGCTCCTCCTGCTCTCACTGAAGCTCTGAGCTGTGGAGGGGGCGGGAGGGGCTGGCTCAGCCTTTCAGCGGATCGCTGAGAGGCTGAGCCAGGTGCCCATTCAGGCATCTGGGTGGATCCCAACCATATAGTCGGGATCTTTCCCGAGCCTGGACCGGCTGAGTGCCATTAGCCGACGGCAGGTTTTAGCCCCCTGTCGGCTGAAAAACGGTCACAGGAGTGCAGGATGTACTGCACTCCTGTGACCTACAAGAAAAGTATTGCCAAGATAGCTTTGGCTATACTTCTCCTTTAATACTTAGTTCAAGTCTCATATTAGGATGAGGGTAATTTAGGAATGTTAGGATGTCTCCTTATTTTCAGCTCCAAAGGCCCTGTGCTGAGAAGTAATGTACTGTTCCTATAATAGTTGATTTTCAAATTCACATGGCAGGTCCTCTTTGCAATACCTATTTAAAGGACAATAGCTTCATACTTTCTAATATATACTTTCTAATATTTATAAAAATATTACAGTAGATTGTAGATTAGCTTGAAAATAGTTTGTCCAATAGTACATTAGTATATATTTTTCAGTGTAACCACATTACTAGACACGAATTGCTACTCTTTGGATTTTTTAATTATGTTTATTATTGTTATTTAAAGAATATATTTTTTTCTTATTATTTTCCAGCAAATGCTGCCTATTCCCTTTGTGTTCCTCAAAGCCATCCCTGGTGATACATAGATTTTCCTCTCTCACGCTCACCCTTGTTTATTCTCTTTATCACAAAAGATAGTACTGGGGAAAAATAAGAAAATCAATACAAAGTCTATCCATGCTCCAAAAATTTGCCAAAAGCAAATCTTTCACTCCATCTCTCCCAGTATGAACCTCACTAGGGGGGCAGCGAGAAAGCAAAACAATTTTAGGGCTTTTGTTTTTGTAAGAAGAACTGTCCCGCCACATTCGAGAACCCATGCTGCTTCTCTTCTCCCAGAGGCCTGTGGGTCCTCTGAAGGTCACGTTCCTTTTTTTGCATGGGCTTCGGTACAGGCCATGTCTGACTTAAGCTGTTTGGCAGTGAGAGATAATGTTGTAAATGTTTCTATATGTGTTTAACCGAGCTGCACGCAGGAGGGGCAGAGGCAAGCAGGTTTTCTTCAAAAGACTTTACCACATGGGATTTGCTGCTTGTTGTCTGAGATTAAGTGAAACAACATTAGCAAAGTGTATAGCAAACACAATATAGCCAAGTGAGGAGTTGATGTGAACAGGGAGATTTAGAGCAGTATGGATAAAATCCTCATGGCATGGAATAGAGGGCAGGGGTCAGAATGTAAACACTTACACTTCCAAATCCGTAAGTCAAATAGGATCAAATGTAAAAGTGAAGGGAATTAACTGGTTTAGATTTTAAAGAGAACCTTTCTCTTGTATACAGTTGAGCTTCAGTATAACTGAATCAGAAACTAAAGAACTAAACATTTTAGAAAAAAACAAGGCCCTTTCAACTGAATGGAATGAAGTATTCCCAAAATATCTAAAGTCACAGATATATTTAAAGACATACTGTCAGCAAGCCCATTTACAGCAAGTATAAGACTCCTGCATCGGTTATACTCATTTTACTAAGGCGTCTACACGACCCTTAACTTTGCTGCAGCTGGCACTGAAATCCAAGTTGTCAGTTGATCTGGGGGGCTAAGGGGAGCAGTAATGTCACTTCCTCAATTATAATTAATTATCTAGCGAGTGCCTTGACCTGCTTGACCTGAGCACAGTATCATAGTGAAGAGGTCACATGTTTTCTCATACCAGCTATGTCATCAGCTATAGTGGAGACAGGAACTGAAAGATTATCCTCGTCTATATCCCCATTCTCCTTCCTAACTGATCTGTATTGGGGGAGCTGCACTAGGGGGAAGATCTGCACTTGGGGGAAACTGTACTAAAGGAGGGGGGTCTGTACTGGGGGAAGCAGTACCAAGAGGGATCTTCACTGGTAGGAAGCTATACTAGGGGTAAAGGGGGAGGGCTGTACTTGGAGGGAGCTGTACTAATGGGTTAGGGGGTCTGTACTGGGAGGAAGATTTGTATTTGAGGGGAGTTGTACTGGAGGGGGGGTAGGTTCTGTCCTGGGGAAGCTGTACTAAGAGGGGAGATCTGTACTGGGGAGGAGCTGTGCTGGTGGGGAGCTGTGCTTGGGGGGGGCTTTATTAAGGAGGAGGAGATCTGTACTGGGGCAATATGTACTAGGAGGCAGGTGTACTAAGGGGGTACCTGCACTGGGAGGAAGATCTATCCTGAAGACATTTTTGTGGGGTTGCTGTACTGGTTCTGCATGTGTGACCCTCGTGCTCTATGCGTTTCACACTACTGACCCCTGCACTCTGTGCATTATGCTGCCCTGACTCCTATGCTCTGTGCATTACACACTCCTGACCCCTCATCTATATACACGATCCTGTGTTTTTCATACTCCTGACCACTGCACTCCTAATGCTATATTACACAACAATTTATGATTGCTCAGTGTTAATGAAGTTCTTCTTTAAGGTAGGTCATGGGCAGAAAGCATATGTAATACAAGAGTTTCATGTTTTACAAAGTGCTGAGCTGTGTATATGTTGGTTGGACTTCTGGTCGTAGCACAGTAATTAAAGATTACTTTTGGGTATAAGGACTGTTGCAAATGTAGTTGTGTACACAGTATACAGTAGGCTCAAATTTTAAGCCCCTCCTATTGTTAGTGTTGGGCACACTGCCTAATTTCTTTCCTTTGGCTGCTAAGGACTGATCCACATCCTAGGCCCACATCTTAACTGTTAACCACACCCTAGTAAGATGTCTCATCTATCCACAAGGCGTTTTATATGTGATCTGATTGATGCTCATGGCTCTTTCTCTTACTCCCTTTCATTGAGAGCTTGCTACTAGGTAAAAAAACTGAGTGCTGGCAAAATACTATAAGGTAAAAGGCTGGCTATTTTTTTTTTTTTTTGTGAAAGCCTTGAGGGACACCCTGTTAGTCAGGAAATAACCTGAGCTTAGTTATTGGCTTAGCAAGCAGATGTTTTGTTTGCTTTATTCTATCAAATTGCTGCCCAAAGCCTTCTTACATCTACACGTGTTTGTTTACTACCTTGCCGAACAAACCTGCCTAGTCTGTTTCTGGGTGTCCCTGTCTCATGCATGGTTTACCACTGCAACTACCAGTTGAGTATATGTATATATATATATATATATATATATATATATATATATATATATATATATATAGCACTAACTCTCGGTGGAGCTGCTGGTTTAAAGCGGGCTGTTACCTTCACTCTCGACACCTCTATTTCACCGGCACCGGGTCTAGGGTCCCGTTGAGTTTACCTCTGGACGGTATAAGCACCAAACACTTGAGTATATTTTCCAATAATTTAATGAACAAGTAATAAAGGAAGTAGCAGGAAAGAGACAGAAGGAAAGTTGCAGGGAAGCTTAAATACCTTTCCTTAGTATTCTTTAGAACATTCTTTGGAATTGAACACTTGTAGTTGAATGCATTCCCCTTGTAGGATTCAATCTTTGCCCGTCTGGATAGGCCTCTCTCACTTGCCTAGCAGCCAGTATGTAGCACGAGCAAAAGTCTCTGCCACAGACTTGTTTGGAATAAAACCCGTACGATCCTCTGCCACAGGATGTATTGGTTTGCGATGAATGTCAGACACAGTGCTTGAACCTTTAAGCCAACCCGGCAGTACTATGCAATAAGATTACTTTGGGATACGTCCTCCAACCGAGTCACCAGGCCCCTCTCCAGACCAGCACTCTGCATGATCCTTCCAAGACGGGTCCTCCCCTAGGATCTCCTCGGTTGTCCAGCTTCTTCACTCAGGATAGACAGCTCAGGACCATTCCTCTGCTGCTGTGGTAGGCCCACCCACACGCCACAGCAATGTGGGCCTCTGGAACGGAGGACCACGAGGTGGTACTCTTAATGCATACCTGTCGGCCAGGAGGGCCAACAGGTGGCTGAAAAATTAACCCCTAAACATGGCGTCTGTCCCATAAATACCCTCTCCCAGAATGCAACTCGGAGGACGACCTCCACCGAGTTGTCTCTGGAACAGAGGAGCACTCATACGCTTCAACACGTTGCCTTTCCAACACCAGCCCATGGTGACAACGACACCCACCGGCACAGTGCGGAACTACACGCAACTCAGCCAAGCTGGAACAGAGGCAAATCTAACTTCACTTAACAAGTAACCCACAAGATTTACCTATCAGCGGTAGATTAAAAATCTACCAGCGCTACATACTCCCCCCACTACAATAGACGTTGTCCTCAACGTCTGTCAAAAAAATAATAATAACTCCCAAGCCTGAGAGCAGGTATTTGAGCTTAAAACTTGGATTAAAGTAAAGAAAAGAAGAAGACAGTAGAGAGATATTACAATTTCAACATTTTTTCTTTTAAACAATATGTTCACATCTGTAAACAAAACCACATTAATACTGTTGCGACCCCACTATCTATCTAGCTGAAAAGCCTAACAGCTTGATAGCAGGTCCACTTGCTCCTGAAAAAAAAACAAAGTTAAACACACACACAAGATATATACAATTTTAGGAGCAAAGTCTCATTTTTAAAAAATGAAACTCTCTTCCTATAATCTTTCCTATGTTTCCACTAAGGAACCAACTAGAATAACTTGAGGAGTCCATCCCTATATATATTTAGGTATGTCATATTTTTAAACGAAAGAAATCCAGCTAGCGAAAAAACGAGCCTTGGATTTAGAAACACAGAGATGAACACCAAATCTTGACCTCAAAGATCTCTGAACACTGACACTATCTATCTACATACCCCACAGTTCTTTATCCATAATCACCAGTAGAACCGAGGATCTGGCAATGTCAGTGATTTTCCTTGTTTATCGATTGTAGTGATAAAGTACACCACATCATCTTTTCCTGGTCTGCAAATGACCACTTTGTCAGCATAAATGTGCCGACCATAGTTCCAATGTAGGAAACATCCACTGAAGCATTCATCCATAGCGACAGAACATCCAGTCCTCCAGAAAGGCTTAGGCACAGACAAATAGTCCCAAACAGCTTCACTGTACCACAGCTCCTGGTTAGCTTTAATCTCTTGCATAATGTCCTGGGTAACATATGGGAACTCCAAACCATATTCCCTGGCCACACGCTTGTTAAGCATTCTCTGTAAACGTGCAAGTTTGGGCAACGATCTATTTTTCCCCAAACCAGGAGGCACACAAGAGTTCAATGACTTGCTCACCATAGACCCGATGGGTGTCGGCAACAAAGTAGTAACTTTAGGCAATGCCTCCCCGACAGTACTGTGTGGCTCCACACAAGGTGATGTTCTCCCAGAATTCAGTGCTGTCCATTCTGAGAAAGTTAAGGCAGAAGCAACATCTTCACCCTGGGCCCATAACAGTTCTTGTGACATTGTCTCAAATAAATCATCATCACCGGAGAGATCCGACATGGAATCTATCTCCGAATTTCTCAACTCTTCTGCCAGCAAATATTTACACAAAGTCCCAGATACATTCCCCTCTGATCTCTCACCCATTCCTGACGTGGACTTCTCCGGTTCGGGTAGTCTCTGGGGTAGACCACGGCCCCAGAAAGCCTTTACATATCCCACCTTCCTCTGGACAGGTACAACAGGGATAGGCGTAGTGGACACGGAAATCAAGGTAATGTCCGCTGATGAATCGGTTACCGCAGTATCTCTCTCAGGAACACTTTCGGTGACAACAGGCGAAATCATGGCCTGCCGTTCTTTTTCCGCAGTAGTAGCAGCTTCTACTGTGGCGATACCTGTAGCCCAGTCCATACAATAAGCACGGGGTGACATGGTAGGTTGCTCCACCACAAACAAATATTCTCCACATTGCGAGCAGCAAACAAATGGATGGAGATGTATGACCAGTCCTTCACACTTGTGGCAAAGCATGCCCAGTCCTTCAATATCGACAACTGTATAAAGAACAAACCTCCCCTGCAGTTTCAGGCGAATGCCGGTATCTGTAAGCAAGGTTCCGGTCAGCATAGCACCCGCAGCGGTGCTGGTAGTGAACATCTTAGGCCCCAGAGTTGGTTGCATCACCGAAAAAGACATGGCCACACTCTGATCTTCTCAGCACGATCACAAGGCCTCTCTTCTTCTCTGGCGCCAACACACACACACGCATCCCACGCGGTATCAAGTAGGCTAGGCTCCTCCCACTTGTTCCTCTGATCACATAGCTCCTGGGTTTTCACTGGCGCCTGCCACCTACGCAGTCAGAAATAAAGTTCTGCAACTTTTAACCTCTTCTTCTCCTGAGAAATTGACAAAGTCCAGCTCTCACCGTAAACTCCCGGTGAAACACTTCTCCAGGTTGCGAGAACTGATGGCCAACAAATCCCGGACGATGCCCCCACATGTAGCACTAACTCTCGGTGGAGCTGCTGGTTTAAAGCGAGCTGTTACCTTCACTCTCGACACCTCTGTTTTACCGGCACCGGGTCTAGGGTCCCGTTGAGTTTACCTCTGGACGGTATAAGCACCAAACACTTGAGTATATTTTCCAATGCTTTAATGAACAAGTAATAAAGGAAGTAGCAGGAAAGAGGCATAAGGAAAGTTGCAGGGAAGCTCAAATACCTTTCCTTGTTATTCTTTAGAACATTCTTTGGAATTGAAAACATGTAGTTGAATGCACTCCTCTTTGCCCGCCTGGATAGGCCTCTCTCACTTGCCTAGCAGCCAGTACGTAGCACAAAGAAAAGTCTCTGCCACAGACTTGTTTGGAATAAAACCCGTACGATCCTCTGCCACAGGATGTATTGGTTTGTGATGAATGTCAGACACAGTACTTGAACCTTTAAGCCAACCCGGCAGTACTATGCAGTAAGATTACTTTGGGATACGTCCTCCAACCGAGTCACCAGGCCCCTCTCCAGACCAGCACTCTGCATGATCCTTCCAAGACGGGTCCTCCCCTGGGATCTCCTCGGTTGTCCAGCTTCTTCACTCAGGATAGACAGCTCAGGACCATTCCTCTGCTGCTGTGGTAGGCCCCAGACAGGCTTCTGGGCCCACCCACACGCCGCAGTGACGTGGGCCTCTGGCGGTGGTGGTACTCTTAACGCATACCTGTCGGCCAGGAGGGCCAGCAGGTGGCTGAAAAACAAACCCCTAAACATGGCGTCTGTCCCATAAATATCCTCTCCCAGAATGCAACTTGGAGGACGACCTCCACTGAGTTGTCTCTGGGACAGAGGAGCACTCATACGCTTCAACACGTTGCCTTTCCAACACCAGCCCATGGTGACAACGACACCGTCACAGTGCGGAACTACACGCAACTCAGCCAAGCTGGAACAGAGGCAAATCTAACTTCACCTAACAAGTAACCCACAAGATTTACCTATCAGCGGTAGATTAAAAATCTACCAGCGCTACATTGACATTTTTGCCCATTCTTCTTTGCAAAATAGCTCAAGCTCTGTCAGATTGGATGAAGAGCATCTTTGAACAGCAATTTTCAAGTCTTGCCTCAGATTCTCAATTGGATTCAGGTCTGGATTTTGACTGGGCCATTCTAACATATGAATATGCTTTGATCTAAACCATTTCATTGTAGCTCTGGCTGTATGTATAGGGTTGTTGTCCTACTGGAAGGTGAACCTCAGCCCCAGTCTCAAGCTTTTTGCAGACTCTATCAGGTTTTCTTCTAAGATTAAAAATTATATGAATATAGGGGTGAGTGGCGCTGCCCACAATGGGTCACTCTTTCCAGGTGAATGTAAAATAGGTGAAAAGACACTGACGTCACCTGAAGGGTAATCCTCCACAGTGAATCACTCTTTAAAGAATAAGTAGTGAGTGCTAAATAGTGTGGTTAATCTCAAAATAAAAGAAATGTCATGATGGGTGTTCTCACCCTGTGTTTAACCACTTAACAACCGGCCCATAGCCAAATGACGGCTACAGGGCGGTTGTTTAACTCTGGGAGGACGTCCAGGGACGTCCTCCCAGAATTCTGCTCTCGCGCGCCCCCTAGGGCGCGCACTCGAGAGCATCCGTGATCGCCGGGTCCACAGGACCCGGCGCATCACAGATCCCGGTAAATGGCCGCTGATCGCGGCCGTTTACCATGTGATCGCTCCGTCAAATGACGGAGCGATCACATGTAAACAAACCGGCGTCATCTGATGACGCCGGTTCCTCTCCTCCCCCTCTCCTCTCCTCCTGTGTACCGATCGGTACACAGTGACCGAAGAGGCGGATGGATGGATGGCTGCAGCGTTGTGGGCTGCATCTGTAGTGCCCACAGCGCTGCACAGAGACATCCAGCCATCCATCCATCCATGCTCAGCCATCCCCACTACTCTGCATGCCCTGCAATGCTGTGCAATACTCTGCAATTCCCTCTGCAATACCCCGCAATACTCTGCCATACCCCGCAATACCCTGCAATACCCCGCAATACTCTGCCATACACTGCAATACCCCGCAATACTCTGCCATACCCTGGAATACCCCGCAATACTCTGCCATACCCTGCAATACCTCGCAATACTCTGCCATACCCTGCAATACCCCAAAATACTCTGCCATACCCTGGAATACCCCGCAATACTCTGCCATACCCTGCAATACCCCAAAATACTCTGCCATACCCTGGAATACCCCGCAATACTCTGCCATACCCTGCAATACCCCAAAATACTCTGCCATACCCTGGAATACCCCGCAATACTCTGCCATACCCTGGAATACCCCGCAATACTCTGCCATACCCTGGAATACCCCACAATACTCTGCCATACCCTGGAATACCCCACAATACTCTGCCATACCCTGGAATACCCCACAATACTCTGCCATACCCTGGAATACCCCACAATACTCTGCCATACCCTGCAATACCCCGAAATACTCTGCCATACCCTGCAATACCCCGAAATACTCTGCCATACCCTGCAATACTCTGCCATACCCCGCAATACTCTGCCATACCCCGCAATACTCTGCCATACCCCGCAATACTCTGCCATACCCCGCAATACTCTGCCATACCCCGCGATACTCTGCCATACCCCGCAATACTCTGCCATACCCTGCAATACCCCGCAATACTCTGCCATACCCTGGAATACCCCGCAATACTCTGCCATACCCTGCAATACCCCGCAATACTCTGCCGTACCCTGCAATACCCCGCAATACTCTGCCATACCCTGGAATACCCCGCAATACTCTGCCATACCCTGGAATACCCCGCAATACTCTGCCATACCCTGCAATACCCTGAAATACCCTGAAATATCCCGCAATACCCAGCCATACTCTGCAATACTCAGTGATACCCAGCCATACTCTGCCATACCCAGCCATGCTCTGCAATACCCCACAAAAATCTGCAATACTCTGCCATAACCCGCAATACTCTGCCATACCCAGCCATACTCTGCAATACTCGGTGATACCCAGCCATACTCTGCAATACCCAGCCATACTCTGCAATACTCGGTGATACCCAGCCATACTCTGCCATACCCAGTCATACTCGGCGATACTCTGCAATACCCAGCCATGCTCAGCCGTACCCAGCCTCTGTATGTGGCCAGGCTGTGGAAGTCTCACACATGTGGTATCGCCGTACTCAGGAGAAGAAGGAGAATCTATTTTGGGGTGTCATTTTTGGTATGTACATGTTATGTGTTAGAAATATTGTATAAATGGACAACTTTGTGTTAAAAAAAAAAAAAAGCGTTTTAACCACTTCCCGCCTTCCGTCATACGACGTCCTTGACTTTGTGCGGGGATATCTGAATGATGGGTGCAGCTACAGGCATCATTCAGATATCATCTTTTTCAGCCGGCGATTCCCTACACTAGGGATGAGCTTCGTGTTCGAGTCGAACCCATGTTCGACTCGAACATCGGCTGTTCGATCGTTCGCCGAATTGCGAACGTTATGGGCCGTTCGCGCTAAATTCGTGTGGCGCGTCACGGCCCATAATTCACTGCGGCATCGCAGTGCATTGCTGGCTGATGATTGGCCAAGCATGCACTATGACCCGCATGCTTGGCCAATCACAGCGCTGTCAGTAGAGAGAGCTGTAATTGGCCAAAGCCAGGGTGGCTTTGGCCAATTATGGCTCAGGGGATTTAGTACACACCCCACACTATATAAGGCCGCCTGCACGGCGGCCCTGTGTAGTGTGTGTTCCGGTGTGCTGAGAGATAGAGAGAGAGAGAGACAGTGTCATTTGATTTGAGTTAGATAGATTAGGCAGAACAGTCAGTCAGTTAGCTGCACTTACAGTGTATTGTGTATATATATGCATCCCAGGTGTTGCATATATATATATACACTGTATTCAGTTTAGCTAGATCCGTTCCTGTTATCTTCTATCTAGACTATTTACATTTAATGCAGTGCGTCCTGCTCACAGTGTTCAGCTAGATCCGTTCCTGCTATTTACATTTAGTGCAGTGCGTCCTGCTCACAGTGTTCAGCTAGATCCGTTCCTGTTATCTTCTAGACTATTTACATTTAGTGCAGTGCGTCCTGCTCACAGTGTTCAGCTAGATCCGTTCCTGCAATTTACATTTAGTGCAGTGCGTCCTGCTCACAGTGTTCAGCTAGATCCGTTCCTGCTATTTACATTTAGTGCAGTGCGTCCTGCTCACAGTGTTCAGCTAGATCCGTTCCTGCAATTTACATTTAGTGCAGTGCGTCCTGCTCACAGTGTTCAGCTAGATCCGTTCCTGCTATTTACATTTAGTGCAGTGCGTCCTGCTCACAGTGTTCAGCTAGATCCGTTCCTGCTATTTACATTTAGTGCAGTGCGTCCTGCTCACAGTGTTCAGCTAGATCCGTTCCTGCTATTTACATTTAGTGCAGTGCGTCCTGCTCACAGTGTTCAGCTAGATCCGTTCCTGCTATTTACATTTAGTGCAGTGCGTCCTGCTCACAGTGTTCAGCTAGATCCGTTCCTGCTATTTACATTTAGTGCAGTGCGTCCTGCTCACAGTGTTCAGCTAGATCCGTTCCTGTTATCTTCTAGACTATTTACATTTAGTGCAGTGCGTCCTGCTCACAGTGTTCAGCTAGATCCGTTCCTGCTATTTACATTTAGTGCAGTGCGTCCTGCTCACAGTGTTCAGCTAGATCCGTTCCTGTTATCTTCTAGACTATTTACATTTAGTGCAGTGCGTCCTGCTCACAGTGTTCAGCTAGATCCGTTCCTGTTATCTTCTAGACTATTTACATTTAGTGCAGTGCGTCCTGCTCACAGTGTTCAGCTAGATCCGTTCCTGCTATTTACATTTAGTGCAGTGCGTCCTGCTCACAGTGTTCAGCTAGATCCGTTCCTGTTAAATTCCTACTGACCGGCAGGCTTGTCTGGTTACAGTATATAAAGCTACCTGAAGAAAATTACAGGTGTTCTATTTGATCCTATTAGTACCACGGTCAGGCAGCTAGACTATTTACATTTAGTACAGTGCGTCCTGCTCACAGTGTTCAGCTAGATCCGTTCCTGTTATCTTCCTACTGACAGGCAGGCTTGTCTGGTTACAGTATATAAAGCTACCTGAAGAAAATTACAGGTGTTCTATTTGATCCTATTAGTACCACGGTCAGGCAGCTAGACTATTTACATTTAGTACAGTGCGTCCTGCTCACAGTGTACAGCTAGATCCGTTCCTGTTATCTTCCTACTGACAGGCAGGCTTGTCTGGTTACAGTATATTAAGCTACCTGAAGAAAATTACAGGTGTTCTATTTGATCCTATTAGTACCACGGTCAGGCAGCTAGACTATTTACATTTAGTACAGTGCGTCCTGCTCACAGTGTTCAGCTAGATCCGTTCCTGTTATCTTCCTACTGACAGGCAGGCTTGTCTGGTTACAGTATATAAAGCTACTTGAAGAAAATTACAGGTGTTCTATCCCAGCTTAGTGCAGCTACAGGCCATTAGTATGTCTGGAAGGCCAAGAAGGAGAGGCAGACAGTCACAAGCCAATAAGAGAGGGCAAGCAGGCTCTGTGTCTAGTGCTGGTCGTGGAGACGGTGCATCCTCATCAGCACGTGGCCATGGGACACGCTTGGCCTTTTTTTCGGCAGCTGGCCATGTTGAGCCGCAACATGCGGAAGACTTGGTCGAGTGGATGACCAAGCCGTCCTCATCCTCCTCATCCTCTCTCACCCATGCCCAGGGTGCTTTGTCTGGCAAAGCAGCGGCCTCTTCCCTCAGCTCAATGTCATCAGTGACTCCTTCCCTAGCTCCACCATGTCCTCATGAGGATTCCCTCGAACTGTTTGACCACAGTGTTGGGTACATGCTCCAGGAGGATGCCCAGCGTTTGGAAGGCTCTGATGACGATACTGAGCTCGATGAAGGCAGTAACATGAGCGCGGACAGAGGGGGTGCCCAAGAAGGACAGCAATCTGGCAGTCATGCTCCCCCTGCTGCAGCATACTGCCAGGTTTGCTCCAGTGATGAGGAGGGAGGGGATGATGAGGTCACTGACTCAACGTGGGTGCCTGATAGGAGAGAGGAGGAGGAGGAGGAGGAGGAGGAGGAGGCGGCAGCACATCACCAACGAGGCAGGATGCCCTCCAGGGGCCAGCCTAAGGGCAGCACATTGACTGCATCACACCCCAAAGCTCCACATGTGCAGGGCGCTGCAGTCTCTGCGCGTTATTCAAAAAGTTCTTTGGTGTGGGCCTTTTTTGAGACGAGTGCATCAGATCGCACCGCTGCTATTTGCAACATATGTCTCAAGCGTATCTCGCGTGGCCAAAATATCTCCCGCTTGGGTACCACATGCTTGACCAGACATATGTTGACCTGCCATGCAGTTCGTTGGCAAGCGTATCTAAAAGACCCACACCAAAGAACAAAGAGGATCTCTCCTTGCTCCTCATCAGCTGAGATTTCCAACCCCACTAGACCTTCAGTCCTCTCTGAGACCTGCAGTGAGAGGAATGAAGGTGTAGAATTAGGTGTGTCACAGCCAAGTACTTGTGGGCAATCTGCTTTTGGTACACCGACGTCAGATTGTACCAGGCAAATTTCCCTGCCCCAGCTGCTGCACCGCCGAAAGAAGTTTGCTCCCAGCCATCCACATGCCCAGCGGTTGAATGCTAGCTTGGCAAAATTGCTAGCACTTCAACTGCTGCCTTTTCAGTTGGTAGACTCTGCCCCCTTCCGTGAGTTTGTGGAATGTGCGGTTCCTCAGTGGCAGGTACCCAAACGCCACTTTTTCTCACGGAAGGCGATTCCGGCTCTCTACCGGCATGTGGAAGGCAATGTCCATGCCTCGCTGGACAGGGCGGTCAGCGGTAAGGTGCATATTACCGCTGACTCATGGTCCAGCAGGCATGGACAGGGACGTTACCTAAGTTTCACGGCGCATTGGGTGACTCTGCTGGCAGCTGGGAAGGATGCAGGACAAGGTGCAGTAGTGTTGGAGGTTGTTCCGCCACCACGCCTCCAAAATGCTGATTGTGACACACCTCTCTCCTCCACCCCCTCCTCTTCTTCTTCCTCCATGGCCTCTTCCTCGGAACCAGCGGTGCTCCGTAGGCGTTCAAGGGGCTACGCAAGTACGCAGGCCAAAAGATGCCATGCGGTGCTTGAGCTGGTGTGCTTGGGGGACAGGAGCCACACTGGGGCAGAGGTTCTGTCAGCTCTGCAGGGGCAGGTTCAGAGGTGGTTGACGCCACGCCAACTTAAGGCAGGAATGGTGGTTTGCGACAATGGCACCAACCTCCTCTCTGCCCTCCGACAGGGACAAATGACCCATGTGCCCTGTTTGGCTCACGTCCTTAACTTGGTGGTGCAGCGGTTCTTGGGCAGGTACCCGGGCTTACAGGATGTCCTGAGGCAGGCCAGGAAAGTCTGTGTGCATTTCCGCCGGTCATATAATGCCAGTGCTCGGCTGACGGACCTCCAAAAGGAGTTTAACCTGCCCAAGAACCGCCTAATCTGTGACATGCCCACCAGGTGGAACTCAACGTTGGCCATGCTGCAGCGGCTGCACACGCAGCAGAGGGCCATCAATGAGTACCTGTGCGACTATGGCACCAGGACAGGGTCAGGGGAGCTTGGTTTTTTTTCCCCACGCCAGTGGGCCATGATCAGGGATGCATGCACTGTCCTGTCACCATTCGAGGAGGCCACGAGGATGGTGAGCAGTGACAGTGCATGCATCAGTGACACTGTCCCCCTTGTCCACCTGTTGGAGCACACGCTGCGTGGAATAATGGACAGGGCACTTGAGGCAGAACAGAGGCAGGAAGAGGAGGACTTCCTTAGCTCTCAAGGCCCCCTTTATCCAGACAGTGTTCCTGCGTGCCCGCCGATCACACAGGAAGAGGACGAGGAGGAAGAGGAGGAGGAGGAAGATTGTGTCAGTATGGAGGTGGAGCCTGGCACTCAGCATCAGCAGCAGTCTTTAAGGGATCAGTCCCAAGAAACACATGGACTTGTACGTGGCTGGGAGGAGGTGGCTGCGGACCATGTCGTTCTTAGTGACCCAGAGGACTCCGGACCGAATGCCTCAGCAAACCTACGCTGCATGGCCTCCCTGATCCTGCAAAGCCTGCGTAAGGATCCTCGTATTCGTGGTATCAAGGAGAAGGACCAATACTGGCTGGCAACCCTCCTTGATCCACGTTACAAGGGTAAGGTTGCGGACCTTATCTTGCCATCGCAGAGGGAGCAGAGGATGAAACATCTTCGGGAGGCCTTGCAGAAAGGTCTGTGCAACGCGTTCCCAGAGACTGGGAGGTTACAAACTCCTGTTTCTGGACAACGTGTTGCTGAGGCTTCGGTCAGTCAAAGAAGGAGCGGTGGAGAAGGTGGCCGTCTGACCGATGCGTTCAGACAATTTTTTGGTCCGCAGCCCCAAGGTATGATCGGTTCCAGCAACCATCGCCAGCGTCTGTTTTACATGGTGCAGGAATACCTAGGGGCAAGATCAGACTTGGACACCTTTCCCACCGAAAATCCTCTGGGTTACTGGGTCTTGAGGATGGATCACTGGCCAGAGCTTGCACAGTATGCAATTGAGCTACTGGCCTGTCCTGCATCCAGCGTTCTTTCGGAACGCACATTCAGTGCTGCTGGAGGCGTGGTAACCGATCACAGGGTGCGTCTGTCCACCGACTCGGTCGATCGGCTGACCTTCATAAAAATGAATGAGTCTTGGATCACCACCAGCTACCAAGCACCTGATGCTGATGTAACCGAATAATTTTTTTTGAAATCTCAGATCCCTTCAAAGACTGCCTATGCTGATGCTGAGTGACTATCCCTGAGTAATTATCCTCTTCCTCCTCAATCATCACGCTGATAGCTTGTAAGAACATTTTTGGTTCTGGGCGCCACCACCAGTGCCTAAGGCACAATTTTTCAGCCCCTGTTTAACAGGGGCGTGTAATTACAATTTTTGATGTAATACTTTGCAGCAGGGCTCGTTCCTGCATTCCAACTAGAGTGTCTGTGAGGGGTTGCAGTGTTGTGGCACCAGCACCAGTGCCTAGGGCCCAATTTTTCTGCCCCTGTCTAACAGGGGCGTGTAATTACAATTTTTGATGCAATACTTTGCAGCAGGGCTCGTTCCTGCGTTCCAAATAGAGTGTCTGTGAGGGGTTGCAGTGTTGTGGCACCAGCACCAGTGCCTAAGGCCCAATTTTTCTGCCCCTGTCTAACAGGGGCGTGTAATTACAATTTTTGATGCAATACTTTGCAGCAGGGCTCGTTCCTGCGTTCCAACTAGAGTGTCTGTGAGGGGTTGCAGTGTTGTGGCACCAGCACCAGTGCCTAAGGCCCAATTTTTCTGCCCCTGTCTAACAGGGGCGTGTAATTACAATTTTTGAAGCAATAATTTGCAGCAGGGCTCGTTCCTGCGTTCCAACTAGAGTGTCTGTGAGGGGTTGCAGTGTTGTGGCACCAGCACCAGTGCCTAAGGCCTAATTTTTCAGCTCCAGTTCAACAGGGGCATGTAATTACAATTCTTGATCTAATATTTCACAGCAGGGCCCTGTGAGGGCTTACAGTGTTGTGGCCACAGCAACACCTAAGGCCCAAATTTCTGCTGAGTATATAGGGCAGGACCCTACTTTCAAACATCTAACTTACAAACGACTCCTACTTGCAAACGGAAGGAGACAACAGGAAGTGAGATGAAATCTACCCCTAGGAAGGGAAATTCTCTCCTGTAAGAGTTAATATGGGAAAACAAGTTCTCCTTTCCACTGATGCTTTCCAATCCTTGTTCCACAAAAAAACCCAAATTTTCAAAAAACATTTTTCATTGGGACAAAAAAGTGAGGTGAAATCTTCTGAAGAGGAGGAAAGACAGCAAAACAAATGTCACAGGGGTGATAACCCTTCCCTATGTTTTCCAAAAAGCTTAGAAAAGATTTTTTGGCTGGAGCTAAACACGTTAAAAATGTTCAAAATTACAAACAGATTCTACTTAACAACAAACCTACAGTCCCTGTCTTGTTTGCACCGCCTGTATACTGCTGTTCAGAGTATATAGGGCCTGGTGGCCCCACACCTTTCCTTATTTTAATTTGGGTGCGGGGTTCCCCTTAATATCCATACAAGACCCAAAGGGACTGGTAATGGACTGGGGGGTACCCATGCCGTTTGTCTCACTGATTTTCATCCATATTGCCATGACCCGACATGACATTAAACCCGCAAGCAGTTTTAAATGAGATTTTTTCCTTTAAAAATGACATTTGGTGCAGGGACTGTTCTAAACATGGGAAACACGCGTCACTTTACAGGCATACTATAGACACCCCCCAGGTACGATATTTAAAGGAATATTTCACTTTTTTTTTTTTTACTTTAAGCATCATTAAAATCACTGCTCCCGAAAAAACGGCCGTTTTTAAAAGTTTTTTTTGCATTGATACATGTCCCCTGGGGTAGGACCCGGGTCCCCAAACCCTTTTTAGGACAATACCATGCAAATTAGCCTTTAAAATGAGCACTTTTGATTTCGAACGTTCGAGTCCCATAGACGTCAATGGGGTTCTAACGTTCGTGCGAACTTTCGGTCCGTTCGCGGGTTCTGGTGCGAACCGAACCGGGGGGTGTTCGGCTCATCCCTACCCTACACCATAAGAATGATCGTAGCGGCTGTTACACTGCTTGATCGTTCTTACGGGAGGCGAGAGGGGACGCCCCCCCCTCCTGCCGCCCTCCGGTGCTTCTACCGACTCACCGCTACGATCGAAGCCAGGATCTTTTTTTTTTTTTTTTTTTTTTTTTATTTCAGGAACAGCCTAGAGGTGAGATGTGGGGTCTTATTGAACCCATATCTCACTGTAAAGAGGACCTGTCATGCCATATTCCTATTACAAGGGATGTTTACATTCCTTGTAATAGGAATAAAAGTGATCAAAACATTTTTTTTTTTGGAAAAAAGTGTCAAACTAAAATAAATAAAGTAAAATGAACAATAAAAAAAATAAAAATTTTTTAAAGCGCCCCTGTCCGTGTGCTCGCATGCAGAAGCGAACGCATACGTAAGTCCCGCCCACATATGAAAACGGTGTTCAAACCACACATGTGAGGTATCGCTGCGATCGGTAGAGCGAGAGCAATAATTTGGGCCCTAGACCTCCTCTGTAACTCAAAATTTGTAACCAGTAAAAAATTTTAAAGCGTCGCCTATGGGGATTTTTAAGTGGTGAAGTTTGGCGCCATTCCACAAGCGTGTGCAATTTTGAAAGGTGACATGTTAGGTATCTATTAACTCGGCGTAACTTCATCTTTCATATTATGCAAAAACATTGGGCTAACCTTACTGTTTTTTGTTTTTTTTTAAAGCAAAAAACTTTTTTTTTTCCAAAAAAAACGCGTTCCAAAAATTGCTGCGCAAATATCGTGCGAGATAAAAAGTTGCAATGACCGCTATTGTATTCTCTAGGGTCTTTGCTAAAAAAACATATATAATGTTTTGGGGTTCTATGTAATTTTCTAGCAAATAAATGATGATTTTTACATGTAGGAGAGAAATGTCAGAATTGGCCTGGGTGCTCCAGAACGCCTGAAGGTGCTCCCCTGCATGTTGGGCCTCTGTATGTGGCCACGCTGTGTAAAAGTCTCACACATGTGGTATCGCCATACTCGGGAGTAATAGCAGAATGTGTTTTGGGGTGTAATTTGTGGTATGCATATGCTGTGTGTGAGAAATAACCTGCTAATATGACAATTTTGTGAAAAAAAAAAAAAAGAAAAAAAAAAAACTTGATTTTGCAAAGAATTGTGGGAAAAAATGACAACTTCAAAAAACTCATCATGCATCTTTCTAAATACCTTGAAATGTCTTCTTTCCAAAAAGGGGTCATTTGGGGGGTATTTGTACTTTTCTGGCATGTTAGGGTCTCAAGAAATGAGATAGGCCGTCAGTACTTCAGGTGTGATCAATTTTCAGATATTGGTACCATAGCTTGTGGACGCTATAACTTTCACAAAGACCAAATAATATACACTAATTTGGGTTATTTTTACCAAAGATATGTAGCGGTATAAATTTTGGCCAAAATATATGAAGAAAAATTACTAATTTTCAAAATTTTATAACAGAAACGAAGAAAATTTTATTTTTTTACAGATTTTTCGGTCTTTTTTCTTTTATAGCGCAAAAAATAAAGAACCCAGCGGTGATTAAATACCACCAAAAGAAAGCTCTATTTGTGTGAAAAAAAGGACAAAAAATTCATATAGATACAGTGTTGCATGACTGAGTAATTGTCATTCAAAATGTGAGAGCACCAAAAGCTGAAAATTGGTCTGGTTATTAAGGGGGTTTAATTGCCCAGTGGTCAAGTGGTTAAGGCAAGTTTGTACAAATAAAGCCCTAATAGTGGCACTAATTGCAAACTGGTGCATCAGCCTGCAATGTGAAAGTGAATGTGCTTAGTGCGATAATGAGTGTTCTCACCCAATTAGTAATTATAACCAAATTTCATCCTAAACAATTAATCTCAACAGCTATATCATAAACGTGCAACATGCGTTAATTGTATCCAAATCTTTAATAAACAAAAATAAGTGCATTAACACATTATAATAAAAAAAATTTTCCGGTGAAAAAAAAATATATATGACAGGAAGATACCCCCCAATAAAATTGTATCAAAGATACATAGCCGATCTAATCATCTTATGGGAAGGAACAGTGGAGTCATTTGAGGAGTTCCTCAGGGGAATTAATCATAACAAGTGTGGGATCTCTTTCACTGGGAAATGAGACTACCAACAGATTAATTACCTAGATTTGCAGATTTTTAAGAAAGGGGATGAGCTGTATACAAATACATTTTTCAAAACAACAGATCACAATGGATATATATACCATCTTCAAGTTGCAACCACCCCAAGTGAAAGGGGATCATCCCCAAAGACCAACTGTTGAGACCTTGAAGGAACTGTCGGACAGTGGAAGACTTTGAAACACAAGCCAATAATCTCATTGAAAGATTTCGGGAAAAAGGCTATCAAGAAAAGAACCTAGTTAAGCTGAAAACAGAAATAAAGAAAGGGGACAGAAGTACACTACTGATCAAAAAAGACAAGTAGGAAACCATACCGATGTGGCTTACATTACTGGGTTTAATAAACAATACCAATCCATAGAACACATCATTCGAAAATACTGGCACATCTGGAAAGAAGATAGGGTTCTATCTAAAATTCTACCAAAGAAACCTAGGTTTGTGTATAGAAGAGCTCCCACACTTATGCCCCGTACACACGGTCGGACTTTGTTCGGACATTCCGACAACAAAATCCTAGGATTTTTTCCGACGGATGTTGGCTCAAACTTGTCTTGCATACACACGGTCACACAAAGTTGTCGGAAAATCCGATCGTTTTAAACGCGGTGACGTAAAACATGTACGTCGGGACTATAAACGAGGCAGTGGCCAATAGCTTTCATCTCTTTATTTATTCTGAGCATGCGTGGCACTTTGTCCGTCGGATTTGTGTACACACGATCGGAATTTCCGACGACGGATTTTGTTGTCGGAAAATTTTATCTCCTGCTCTCCAACTTTGTGTGTCGGAAAATCCGATGGAAAATGTCCGATGGAGCCCACACACGGTCGCAATTTCTGACAACACGCTCCGATCGGACATTTTCCATCGGAAAATCCGACCGTGTGTACGGGGCATTAGAAATCATCTAGTCTATAATGTGATTGACCCCCCAAAACCTGTCAAAATATTCTCAGAAAGGAAGGGATTCTACAGATGCCAAAAATGTCTTCCATGTAGAGTGAGCAAGAAGGTACCATGGAAAAGAGAGTCATTTAAATCTAGCATCATCAACAAGGAATACCAAATAAGCGAGCTGATTACATGCAACAGCACCCAAGTCACCCACGTCATCGAATGTCCACATTTCAAGGAAGTACATCACAGGGACCCCACAGGATTGATATTCAAATCAAGGACCACTGGAGAGGGAGCAATAAGAAAATCCTGGTTCCACAGAACGAGACTAAGTGGATATATAGATTGGGGTCTCTGGCGTCTGGGGGCTTCAACTTCAACATAGACTTCAATTGTTTTATATCCAACTTCTAAATATGAATCCTACAACAGTCCCTAACCATCACTCATTATTATGTATTATTATTATTTTCTCTTTAGAGGAAACAAATGGATATGACAGAGTCTATTTTATATAACTATGAATCATACTCTATAAATCATAAATAAATGTGTATGAGGAGATTGGAGGATTAGATTAGGTCATCTAATCACAACACAAGTAGGGGGACTGGTTGTTGGGTACTTATATGTGAAACACGCACCATTCTAATATCTATGAGGGATGCTGTATATATAATAATAATAATAATAATAGAGCCATCAATCAATGAGATATGTGTATATATATAGACACATGTCCTTTTTCCCTCTGAAGGAGTTGTAACTTTCCCTTTATGTAGGTCATTAGCATATTGCTGGCCTTGCCTGACAATGTCTGTGTGGTAATAATAAATGCAGGATATGTGCTACTCAGCTGTCTGGTAAGGCTAATGCATATAGAAATATAACAATATGACCATCAGTAATAACACTCTTTCCTTTTGATTTGGGTACATCGTGATTTTAGAATGATTTTGAATTTTTGGAAGTTTTTTGAGTTTTACTTGTTAATATCTGTATTGTAATAGAGAGCGCAATTGCAGGGCATAAATACCAAATCTGACCACCGGGGGCGTAAGACTCAAGCATACATTGATCTCTATGGAGAGTGGACTATTTGAGGAGATGTGGCAAAACGGTCTTCTCCGGGGCCACAAAGCTAATTGCCTGGTTAATGTATAGTAGGTGGTGGGCTGGCAATTTGAATCTGTGCAAAATCTGGATAAAGGGGAGAGGATTCCCTATAGATACATTATAGAGTCGTGCGAATCTGTTAAAATCTTTGGAAGCCCAAGTGAAAAAGCGGGGTATTGCTGCACTTGTGGGAACAGAGGATGCCCACATATAGGAAGTAGGAATGTCACGAATAGTACTTACCGAGGCTGAGATGCTGAGAGCGGCTCGCCCTTGCGACCACGCGCACCCTGTCCCCCGAAGGTGATACAGGGAACAGGTGGCACGCGGCGGCACAGGCCACCAGCAGGGGTGAGTCTCTTGGAAGGACTGAAGAGTAGTATTGAAGGTTGGCTGGCTGAGGGCCTGGTGCAGGACAGAGGAATCGGGTGCCAGAGGGAGTAGACAAGTCTGTGAAACAGGCCAGAGGTCAAATCCAGGTAAAGCAGGTAAGCAAGTCCGTTAGGCAGGCTGAGGGTCCAACACAGGTAGGCTGATCAGGCAAAGTCTGGTAGGCAGGCTGAGGGTCAAACACAGATAGGCAGATCAAGCAAAGTCTGTTAGGCATGCCGAGGGTCGGATCAAGGAGAGCAGCAGCGTAGTCAGGAACAGTCCGGGTCACAGCAGGTAGTCAGGTATAGCAATCTGGAAACAGGCACAAACAGGAAGCTGACGACAAACCAGCAACCCGTCTGGGCGCCAGAGCTGTCTGAAATAACCCCGCCATAGCGCGTCTTAGCGTGCGCCATTACGCACAATGCATCCGCTACCGTGCGCACTCACGAGCCAGTGCGCACACACGCGCGCTGTTGTGCACACGCACCACACCATTGGGCCGCGCACGTGTGTGTCCCCCGGAGCGCCAATCCGCTGTGCCTGCGTGCAGGAGCATGGCGAGTACAGGCAGAAGAAGTTCCTCTCTGACAAGGGATGGGCAAACAGTTCAGCCCGATTATAAGTTCGAGTCAAACTTTCATTGTTCGGCGAACATCCGAACAAACGGGCCACAATGCATTGCGATGCTGAACAGTGCATTGCAAGCCATTACTGGCTGAAGCAGTGAAAGCTTCAGCCAATCAGGTCACAGATCACTGTCAGAGTCATGATTGGACACTATCATCATGACTATATCCAATCATGGCTCATTCCCACCCTACAGTATAAAAGTATTCTTTCAATGGCAGTCATTTTCAGTGTGATTTCGGCGTAAAGAGAGATAGAACAGGGCTCTGTTCAGTGCTATTAGTTAGTCTGCTATACTGTGCTATTTTGCTTCAATTGTCAGTTTAGAATATTGGTTTAGTGTCAGTCTAGGGATAGGGTGGGTGTATACCAAAAAAGGGGGGAGAGAAAGTGAATTCATGGGTAGGGAACAGGCAGGAGTCAATGTGAATTTAAATACTGTTTAATGAAAAAAGACTCACAATATATACTAATCCAGAAAATATCCTGATAATTCAGGTACCATCACCATTAAAAGGACCTAACAGTCATGTGCAGACACAGACAACCACCGGTCACAAACAACCACTCATGATAGATTAAACAAGTCATTCACTATGAATAAATAAATAAACAACCATGATATCAAGGCATAAAACATATATGCAAAGCATTACTGGAAGTCCAAATAGCATGGAAGAAGGGATGACAAATAATTGAGTGGATGTATGGGTTGTAGTGACAACAGAACTTGATCAGCACTGAATAGTGGTGTGAGAGACACGATTAGCCGTTGGGAGGGGGGACAATGATGTCGGGGGGCCTTTGTGGAAAGGTCCGGGAGGGAATGGATGGATGAGACCAAAGCCGCTACTGGATGTAAGTATATGTGGGCTGACAGGTCGGAGCCTCTCTAGGCCAGGGATGGCTCACAAGGCTGCAGACCAGAAGGTATGGATAGGACTAACAGGCAGCTGGAGTTGGAAAGGTAGGATTAGTGGTGAGCTGACACTGTGGAACGAAAGTCAATTAACACATGCGGTGAGAAACTAAAGTGACAGTCCCGAATCAGGGATACAGTAAAGGAGGATCTCACCCGATGTTGTTTTTATTGCAGCTGTCACCATCTCCTGTATGAGGAATTCCTTTTCATAGATGGTCCAGTCCGATGGGGGGTGGGGGGGTCATCCAAAGGGTGCCTCAATCGTGAGTAGCGGATAGGCAGTAAGAGTGAGTAAACTCACGTAAATAATGCAGATAAAGTCCGAGCAGTTGAGGCAACAGTCCACCCCTCCTCCTCTCTTCCGGCCAGCCGCTGTGGCAGAATTCAAGCATTCGTTGGTCTCACGGGTCAGAGTAATCGGCGTGATCAAGGCTGGTAGGTGGGTCTGTTTATCAGCAGGTACGCTAAGAGCAGCGTGGTGGCGTCATGCTGACGCGTTTCATCCGTAGACCGGATTTCTTCAGAGCTTGCTCACTCTTACTGCCTATCCGCTACTCACGATTGAGGCACCCTTTGGATGACCCCCCCACCCCCCATCGGACTGGACCATCTATGAAAAGGAATTCCTCATACAGGAGATGGTGACAGCTGCAATAAAAACAACATCGGGTGAGATCCTCCTTTACTGTATCCCTGATTCGGGACTGTCACTTTAGTTTCTCACCGCATGTGTTAATTGACTTTCGTTCCACAGTGTCAGCTCACCACTAATCCTACCTTTCCAACTCCAGCTGCCTGTTAGTCCTATCCATACCTTCTGGTCTGCAGCCTTGTGAGCCATCCCTGGCCTAGAGAGGCTCCGACCTGTCAGCCCACATATACTTACATCCAGTAGCGGCTTTGGTCTCATCCATCCATTCCCTCCCGGACCTTTCCACAAAGGCCCCCCGACATCATTGTCCCCCCTCCCAACGGCTAATCGTGTCTCTCACACCACTATTCAGTGCTGATCAAGTTCTGTTGTCACTACAACCCATACATCCACTCAATTATTTGTCATCCCTTCTTCCATGCTATTTGGACTTCCAGTAATGCTTTGCATATATGTTTTATGCCTTGATATCATGGTTGTTTATTTATTTATTCATAGTGAATGACTTGTTTAATCTATCATGAGTGGTTGTTTGTGACCGGTGGTTGTCTGTGTCTGCACATGACTGTTAGGTCCTTTTAATGGTGATGGTACCTGAATTATCAGGATATTTTCTGGATTAGTATATATTGTGAGTCTTTTTTCATTAAACAGTATTTAAATTCACATTGACTCCTGCCTGTTCCCTACCCATGAATTCACTTTCTCTCCCCCCTTTTTTGGTATATGCTGTATTGAATTCTGGGGAACACACCTATTACTGATTGGTGCTAGCAGGTGTCTCAAATTATATGTAGACCTGTTTGGACCCAATCCTCAGTCTGCTAGTAGTTATACTGAAATCACAGAGTGTTGTAGTTCTTTTATCTTACCCCCTTTTTTGCATAGGGTGGGTGTAGTGAGGAGGACCATCATTCAGCTTTGCATAGTGTGCAGCTAGAGTAGGGACAGTTCAGATAGCGTCAGTGTAATGAAAGTTGAACAACGTCTTGATTGCGTTACTGCCAGTTTAACACCATTTACTTCTGTGTGCATTACTGCCAGTTTTGTGAGCGTTACTGCCAGTTTAACGCCATATAGTTCTGTGTGCATTACTGTCAGTTTAACGTCATATAGTTTTTTGTGCGTTACTGCCAGTTTCACGCATATAGTTCTGTGTGTGTTACTGCCAGTTTAACGCCATATAGTTGTGTGCATTACTGCAAGTTTAACACCATTTACTTCTGTGCGTGTTACTACCAGTTTAACGCCATATAGTTTTGTGTGTGTTATTGCCAGTTTAATGCCATATAGTTCTGTGTGCATTACTGCCAGTTTAACGCCATATAGTTTTTTGTGCATTACTGCCAGTTTCACGCATATAGTTCTGTGTGCGTTACTGCCAGTTTAACACCATATAGTTTTGTGTGTTACTGTTAGTTTAACGCCATTTACTTCTGTGTGCGTTACTGCCAGTTTAACGCCATATAGTTTTGTGTGCATTACTGCCAGTTTAACGCCATATAGTAACGCTCTGTGTGCGTTACTACCAGTTTAACACCATATAGTTTTGTGTGCGTTACTGACAGTTTAATGCCATATAGCTCTGTGTGCGTTACTGCCAGTTTAACGCCATATAGTTTTGTTTGCGTTACTGCCAGTTTAACTCCATATAGTTCTGTGTGCGTTACTGCCAGTTTAACACCATATAGTTTTGTGCCTTACTGCCAGTTTAATGGCATTTTCTTCTGTGTGCAATACTGCCAGTTTAACGCCATATACCTTTGTGCGTTACTGCAAGTTTAACGCCAAATAGTTTTGTGCGTTACTGCAAGTTTAACTCCATATAGTTTTGTGCATTACTGCCACTTTAATGCCATATAGTTTTGTGTGCGGTACTGCCAGTTTAACGCCATATAGTTCTGTGTGCATTACTGCCAGTTTAATGCCATATAGTTCTTTGTGCATTACTGCCAGTTTAACGCCATATAGTTTTTTGTGTGTTACTGCCATATAGTTTTGTGCATTACTGCCAGTTTAACGCCATATAGTTTTGTGAGCGTTACTGCCAGTTTAATGCCATATAGTTCTGTGTGCGTTACTGCCAGTTTAACGCCATATATTTTTTTGTGCGTTACTGCCAGTTTAACACCATTTTCTTCTGTGTGCGTTACTGCAAGTTTAACGCCATTTACTTCTGTGTGCATTACTGCAAGTTTAATGCCATATAGTTCTGTGCATCACTGTATTTTTGGCTCATTATATTGCAGTATATTATAGTGTATCCGTGGAGTGTGTCTGTGTAGTGTAAGTACTCAAATTAATGTGCACCAAACACCACTTTACATTGATTAAAGTGCATCTACGTACAAATTTCGACTTCTTCTTTACATTTGCTTATAAGCACCGTCTCCTCCCTCCCAATATTGTCTGGGAGGACAGCAAGGAGAGGAAAACGTTCCCTTGGCACTGTAAAGGGGCCAGCAACAAATGTGTCCACAGGCAAAGGTGGACGTGGTGGTCAGTCCTCAGGCAGGGCATAATTTCCTTAGTGAGTTTGCCCATGCTATTCAGCCACAGCATGCAGAGGAGGTGGTGGACTGGCTTGCTAAACCTTCCTCATCCTCCTCATCCTTTGTCACGCAAGCAGAGACAAGTGTGCAGTCCCCTGCAGTTGCCAGAGTGGATAAACCTGCCTCCTTGTCCACATCTATTTCTGCCATAGCCCCAACATCAGCCATGGAGGAGTCAGCTGAGTTATTTGACCACAGCGTCAGCGACTTGCTCCTTGATGATGCCCAGTCATTACTGAATTCAGATGTTGGTTCTGAGGTTGAGTATGACAGGAACATGAGCCTAGAGAGAGGGGAGAACACTGGTAGACAAATTGGCATTCATGTTCCCACAGCCACAGCGTATTGCCAAGTTGTCTCCAGTGGCAATGATGATGATGAAGATGGAGGAGATGGAGATGATGATGAGGTCACTGGTGTGACTTGGGTGCCAGATAGAGCAGAGGAGGATACTGAAGGTGAGGTGGCACAACCCCAAGGAGGCTGACATCAAGAAAGAGTAGTGAGCTGCCTCCCTATTCCATCACATTCTGCAGCTGTTATCTCCCGGCCCACTCCCCAAAGCTCAGCTGTCTGGGCCTTTTTCAGCACATCTGCAGCAGATCGCACAGTTGCTATCTGCAAACTGTGTCTCAGGTACATCAAATGTGGCAAAAACACCAGCCATTTTGGTACCACATGCTTAACAAGGCATTTAACGTCCAACCACTCAGCCCATTAGCAAGAACACCTAAAAGTGGAAGGGAGGGGAAAATACTGCGCTAAACCCAAAATACAAACAATGAAGAGCAGCTGACACTCAAACAAACAAAGTTAAAAGCAATATGTGGAAATTATGTGTAGCGCTCAAACATGTGACCCTATAAGTGGAAACATGTGGTGTAATGACCCAAAAATTATGTGGGTTACATATAACAAATATTAATGATACTCATACAATTATGGTGAATGAAAAACAAGCAATACACAAAAGTGAAATAATGTGAAATGAAAAAATGGAAACACAAACTGTGCTGATGAAACACAATGGGATGTAAAACATAGTACATAAGGCGAGTGCATGAGAAGTGGAGAAAGTTCTAATTGCCCCGTTTCCAGATAGGCTGAATATAATGCCGATGAACAAGTTGGTATGCCTATGGACACTCCAAAGGATAGAAAATAAGAGATAGGGTACTCTTACCAGCTATGGTGGACACACATACCATGCGGCAGTGGGTCAAACGAACTTGTAATCCTCCTGGGGATATCGCGTCAGATGCGGTAATCAGGGAGCGGCTCCAAATCCCAAGGCCGAACGGCGACCAACAACTTGCAGCCAAGTAGGTCCAAGGCCCATACACGTAATGATGGTGGATGGATAATCAACAGTGTCCAAATGTAAAATGAAAAGAAAAAGGGGGCTCCAAATGGTGCAGGTCAACCAGGTATGGTTTATTTGAGCATAAAAGAACCTAACAATGACTTGCAAGATAAGCAATAAAAGTGATCACAGGTTCAATAAAAAGTAATAAAAGCAATGTGAGAGGCAAAAAGGTGCAAGTCCAAATGCACTTTGACTCAAAAGGTCTTCAACTGGGGCATCATTTTGCCTCTCCACATTGCTACTGAATTTATAATAATACAAGAGGAAGTGAGCCCGCCCCCATCATGGCGGGACCAGAAGTGGCGAGGACGGCATGCACCTCAAGGCTTGATTACAATACTTAATAGAAAAGCATCTAACAAAACCTTGGACCTACTTGGCTGTGATCACTTTTATTGCTTATCTTGCAAGTCATTGTTAGGTTCTTTTATGCTCAAATAAACCATACCTGGTTGACCTGCACCATTTGGAGCCCCCTTTTTCTTTTCATTTTACATTTGGACACTGTTGATTATCCATCCACCATCATTACGTGTATGGGCCTTGGACCTACTTGGCTGCAAGTTGTCGGTCGCTGTTCGGCCTTGGGATTTGGAGACGCTCCCTTATTACCGCATCTGGCGCGATATCCCCAGGAGGATTACAAGCTCGTTTGACCCACTGCCATATGGTATGTGTGTCCACCATAGCTGGTAAGAGTACCCTATCTCTTATTTTCTATCCTTTGGAGTGTCCTTAGGCACACCAACTTGTTCATCGGATCATATTCAGCCTATCTGGAAACGGGGCAATTAGAACTTTCTCCACTTCTCATGCACTCGCCTTATGGACTATGTTCTACATCCCATTGTGTTTCATCAGCACAATTTGTGTTTCCATTTTTTTCATTTCACATTATTTCACTTTTGTGTATTGCTTGTTTATCATTCACCATAATTGTATGAGTATCATTAGTATTTGTTATATGTATACCAAATAATTTTTGGGTCATTATATCATATGTTTCCACTTATAGGGTTACATGTTTGAGCGCTACACATAATTTCCACAAGAGCACCTAAAAGCCACACAAAAGGGGCACACATCTGTACCTCCTCCTCCTTATCCACTTCAGTCTGCCCTTGCTATACCGAGTCATTTCCTCTCAGCAAAGAGAATGTAAGTGATTCCGCGCAAGGAATAAGTACTAGCAGAAACAATTGGGTTTAAATAACTGGTTTAAGAGAACTGTTGCCTCTACTGGTTACTACCACTAGGTGGAGTAAAATAGATTAAAGGAAAGTGAAGTAGATGTGGCGCTGGATGATCCCCGATGTATTGGCGGTCCTCCAATCTTATTCCTCACTCTAGTAGGCTCAGGCGCTCTCATAATCAGTCCTTAGATATGGTGGCTAAATTAGATTTACTTGTTCAAAGTCACGAATTTTGTATAATTAATCCTATCAAAATCACTAATTTTGTATTTTTTATGCACAAATTATACATCATCTATTATCCATTTTTGTATTAATTACGTATGGAATTATGTTAAGGTTTAGGCATCACGTTCAATACAAGGGATTTAGTGCATGTCTAATGCATCAGCGAACGTTCGCTAGAATAACATTTACCTTGTATATTTATGTTTATTAGTATGTGATCAAGTGCACAACACAATAGAACAGCGCCACATCTACTTCACTTTCTTTTTATTACCTCTCAGCAGCCTCCACTGACAGGGATGATGATATAGCACAGGGTGTCCCAGGTCCTAGCAGCACATCTGCCAGCAGCCCACCACCAGCTGTAGATTGTAGCTGGCAAATTTCTCTGCCCCATCTGCTGCAGTGAAAAAAAAATACAGTCCCTGCCACTCACATGCCCAGCGTCTAAATGCAAGCTTGTCAAAGCTGTTAGCTCTTCATCTTCTGCCTTTCAGCCTGGTGGATTCTGCCCCTTCCGTGAATTCACACAATGTGCTGTACCACAATGACAGGTTCCCAGTTGCTACTACTTTTCACGTAAGGCCGTTCCAACTTGCTACTACTTTTCACGTAAGGCCGTTCCAACTCTCTACCATCACATGGAAGGGATTGTTCTGGCATCGTTGGGCAAGGCAGTCAGCCATAAAATCCACCTTACTGCTGACACGTGGTCCAGCAAGCATGGGCAGGGCCGATACATTTCGTTCACAGCACACAGGCAACACTGCTTGCAACTCGAAAGGATGCAGGACAGGGCTAGGTGCTGCAGCTTGTTGTGCCCCACGTCTCCATACAGCTGGTGGTGATGATGTCAGACCTGTGAGCTCTACTCCCTCCTCCTCTTCCTCCGCCACCTCCATGCCCTCCTCTGCAAAATTGTCCTATGAACATCAGGTACCCCCTAAGCGTTCAACGGGCTATTCCATGAGTCTGGCTAAAAGGTGCCATGCAGTGCTTCAGCTGGTGTGTTTTGGGGACAGAAACCACACCGGAGCAGAGATTCTTGCAGCTCTGCAGGGACAGACCCAGAGGTGGTTCACACCATGCCAGCTGGAGCCAGGAATGGTGGTGTGTGATAAAGGCTCAAATCTCCTGTCCGCCCTTAGACAGGGAAAGTTGACACATGTGCCATGGCTGGTACATGTCCTCAATTTGGTGGTGCAGCGTTTATTAAATACGTACCCAGGGTTGCAAGATGTGCTAAAGCTGGCCAGAAGAGTCTGTAGCCATTTCAGGTGGTCATACACAGCCAGTGCTCAGTTGGCCGAAATTCAGCGGGAATTCAACCTGCCCGTAAATGGCCTGATTTGTGACATGTCCACTAGGTGGAACTCGACTTTGGCAATGCTGCAGCGGCTATACATGCAGCAGAGGGCCGTCAACTAGTACCTGAGCGAGTACGGCATGACAACAGGCTCAGGTTGCCTCTGCTTTTTTTCCCCACACCAATGGCTGATCATTAAGGATGCATGCACTGTATTGTCACCATTTGAGGAGGCCACAAGGATGGTGAGCCGTGACAGTGCATGCATCAGTATCACAATCCCTGTTGTGTTCCTGCTGGAGCAGACTCTGTGTGGCATTATGGATAGGGCAATGGAGGCAGAGCAGCAGGAGCAAGAGGAGGACTTCCTTTCCTTTCAAGGCCCACTTTATTCAGACACCATCATTCCTATGTCACAGAACACACAGGAGAAGAGAGGGGAGGAGGATGAGGAGGAGGATGAGGAGGAGGATGAGGAGGAGGATTCTAGCACTTTCATAGGCTTTGAAAAAGAGGAAGACATGCGTCAATCTGTAAGCAATGGCTTTCCAACCCCAGGACCCCTGGGAGTAGTACGTGGCTGGGAGGATGAAGTTTCAGATGCTGTCATCCTGAGTGACCCCGAGGAGTCTGCTTCTCAAGCCTCTGCAAATTTGAGGCTCATGGGCAACCTCATGTTTCAAAGCCTGCGAAAGGACCCAAGAATACGTGGTATAAAGGAAAAGGATGATTACTGCTTGGTAACCCTCCTTGACCACCGTTATAAGGGAAAGGTCTCAGAACTCATTCCGTCCCCACAGAGAGTACAGAAGATAAAATCTCTTGAGGACACTTTGAAGAGTTTTTTATTGAACGTTTTTTTATTGACTCTAGTAGGTTACAGTGTTGTGGAAAACATAGTTTTGAGTCTTCTGTTGGTCAAGAGAGGAGCGTTGGAGAAGGCGTCAGCCTAAGTCAGCCTAAGAGGGATGTGGAAGCTAGCAGCCAGGGCTGCTAGCTTCCACATCCCATTGGCAGCGTCTGCATCACATGGTGGACGATTACCTCGGGCCAAAATAGAGATGGCGAGCTTTCCAGCTGACATACCACTGACTTACTGGGTCATTAAAAAATAGACCACTGGCCAGAACTTGCCCAGTATGCTATTGAGTTGTTGGGCTGCCCTGCATCCAGCATGTTTTCAGAACGGGCATTCAGTGCTGCAGGAGGTTTCGTTACTGATTATAGAACGTGTCTGTCCACAGACTCCATGGACCGTTTGACTTTTTAAAAAATGAATGAGTCCTCGATAACCAGCTTTGAAGCCCCTGATGCTGATGTCACTGATTAAGTCTTTTTGGGATGTGGAATCTCTGCAGGACTTTGAGGCTGCCTAGCTTTGAGGGTGTTCAATCATTTCATCTGGAAGAACGTTTTGGTATATGTTTCATGGGTACAATTAACACCCAAAGACCAATTTTTCAGCACCTGTTTGACAGGTGCATATCATTGCAAGTTTTTTACAGCAAGACCAATTCTTGCTTTCATCAAGAGTACCTCTATAGGGTTATGGTGGGATGGCGCCACCGACATCCAAAGACCAATTTATCTGCACCTGTTCGACAGGTGCATATCATTGGAAATTTTTACAGCAAGGCCGATTCTTGCTTTCATCAAGATTACCTCTATAAGTGGGAAGGTGCCACGGCAGTCAATGACCAATTTTTACGCACCCATTACTTCTATCCAAAGTCAAAGTGACACCAGAATGTATCTCTAATCTTGTTCCCAGTGCACTACATTGTGGCCTCATCATACACACTGGCTCCCCAGCTGTTGTTGAGAAAAATAAAGGCAGCTTGCAGGGAAAATGCCATTTTTTTTTTGGCTTTATAAATGTAATTATTGCTACAGCAGATTCTAGACATGGTACAGATCTGCCACTTTACATGTAGACTAAGAGGCACTGTATTGGAAGGAATTTTTCCTTTTTTTTTTGCTTTCACTTTAAAAATCAAAAAATCATTTAAAAATTATGTTTTTCACAAACTTTTTTTTTTATTGATACTTGTATATAATCATATTATAACCATCGCATGCCCAATTACTTACATATAAGCCTTCAAAATGGGCACTTTTAATGTTTGGGTCCCATTGACTTTAATTGGGTTCGTTATTCAGGTCCGAACTTTTGCGGTGTTCGAAAGTTCTGGTGCGAATCGAATAGGGGCCCTTTCAGCCCAAACCTAACAGGAAGATGGAAAATGGGGGTATGGCTGGGAAATACTCAACAGATACGGCATCTCATCCCAGTAGGTAAAAAATGGTAGAAAGAGGTACAGAGGGACTATAGCAGTGCCAATAGAAGGAAAGCAACAAAGAGTACTAAAAAAGAAAATTAAATTTTATTATGTTTTCATATATAGAAAAAAGACAAGCACATAAAATTTACAAACATGCAAAAATATATGATACAATACATGTAGTGTAAAGTACAGCAGGTCAGGCCTAGGTATTGTAGGCCAGTAGTACAGGTTATCAATTCCTACATGTTTCGCCAAAGCATTGGCTTCCTCAGAGAAATGATATATGCCTGTGCCAAATTTAGAAGGTTCTAAATAAAAAATAAAATAAAGAAAACATAAGTTAACAGTACAGTTTTGTTTACGTAAGATACAATAAAATAAACATTTAGTCTTGGAAGCATAACTTGGTGACAGGGGGGAGACCCAGATCGGCCACCCACGTACATACCTGACCACTCACAAGGGGAGGCACCCTAGAAGGGGTCACCAAGGCTACACCGCATCTATGGCTGTAGGGGATAGACAGGGTCCTAGCAATCAGAGGAAACATAAAAATAATTGGTATAGAACACATGGCAAAGTTTGGGATAGACGTTATCCCAAAACAAGAAAATTAGGGCTAGCATAGCCTCAGTAGACTTACAAATCTGTGATAAAACCATGTAAACGCAGGGGCGCCTGTAGCTATATATTTACACAATAGATTGAGGTAGATCAGTTCAAGTAAGAATCGTTGCAGTGTATGGCTCTATGGAAAGGAGTGTAAAAGGATAGCTAAGGTAATGATGTGGAGAAAAAACTTACCTAAGTTAATTAGTGAAGACAGCAAAGCTGCCAGTATGCCCCTAAGGGGCATATTGAGTTACAAGAACTTGAATAAGGTGATAGCGATCGGCAACAATGTTCACAAAGCCTGTGTTAAAAAAGAGAAAAACACAGGGGGTATACAACCAAAGATAAACAACTAAAAATGGAAGAATTAAGCTGACCATATAGAAGGCAATGGTTAACATACCCAAATAGCATGCAGCAATGGTATAGGCACCCCTGAAGTCCAACAGAGTGGTGAGTGGACTGACTGGCTCTTATATACCCCCCACACCTGATCAGCATTGGCCGATCAGTGAGTGGACGAAAAGGCTCCCGTACATGTGCACCGCAGTATGCACATAGAGCCTACAAAGCTCATAGTGCAGTGCGGGATGGTTCCGAGTCACATGACGTGATACTCAGAGAGTTCAATCTGTAGCCTGTCAGTCAGCACAAAGCTGATATGACAGCTAGCCAGAACGGATGGTACAACAAGTGATAAAGATGGAAGATCACTGCACTGCAGGGATGGGAGCAAGGGTGGGCAAGCACTGTCAAAATAGTGCTGCCCTTGGGTGTCCATACAGCCATTAGCAGAGCAGGACAGGTAATCCAGGCAGGGGAACCAAACCACCACCAAGCCCGCAAGGAGCAGGGGATTAGACGAGGGGGCACACGGGGGAACCCCCCCACAGGGGAAGGGACATAACTGTGAGAGGCCAGCCCAAAAGACCCACCCCAAAAGCATCATACCCCAACACCTAGGGAAGATGGGAGTGGGTCTCGAGTATACCCCACCGCTGGTGACCAAGTCATGCATCCATGAACAGAATACAACATGTAAGTCAAAAGACATACAAAATACAATTGAAAAAACAAAAATACATACACATAATATTACAAAATAGTTGTAGAAACAAAGTTATAAAAAGTGACAAGGGACGAAGAAAAATGGGACATGGTAAGGATAACGATAAAGGAGTGTGGAAATATAATATAATAACAACTTTGCCATGTGGTCTATACCAATTATTTTTATGTTTCCTCTGATTGCTAGGTCTCTGTCTACCCCCTACAGCCATAGATGCAGTGTAGCCTTGGTGACCCTTTCTAGGGTGCCTCCCCCTGCTCGGCTCCCCTTGTGAGTGGTCAGGTATGTACGTGGGTGGCCGGTCTGGGTTTCCCCCTTGTCACCAAGTTATGCTTCCAAGACTAAATGTTTATTTTTTTGTATCTTATGTAAACAAAACTGTACTGTTAACTTATGTTTTCTTTATTTTATTTTTTATTTAGAACCTTCTAAATTTGGCACAGGCATATATCATTTTCCTGAGGAAGCCAATGCTTTGGCGAAACATGTAGGAATTGATAACCCGTACTACTGGCCTACAACACCTAGGCCTGACCTGCTGTACTTTACACTACATGTATTGTATCAATTATATTTTTGCATGTGTGTAAATTTTATGTGCTTGTCTTTTTTCTATATATGTAAACATAATAAAATGTAATTGTCTTTTTTAGTACTCTTCCTTGCTTTCCTTCTATTGTCACAGCTATAGTCCCTCTCTACCTCTTTCTACCTAATAGGAAGATGGTTGGACATATGGGGAGAAATTCCCAATTTTTTCCCTATCTCTCTCCAGGCCACCACTGTGTCCCAGATGAGGAGGTTATGTTTCAGATGGGGGAATTGCTCTGGTCCCACAATGCAGCAATGAGGTGAGTTTATATGGACTAGTCATTTGTGAGTCTAGTGCATGGTTGGAGCACCTGGAGGCAAGTGTTGTCCAATCTAACCCCACTCTCAGGAGACAGTAGAGATTGTAAAATCTTATGTTGGGGAGATTGACACCCCCTTCAAGTTTGGGCAAGAACAATTTTTGTAAAGCTATGCAAGGTTTGCAGCCTTTCCATAAAAAGATGGATAGAGCTTTGTATTGTTTTGGAGGTCCTTGTGTTTTATCAGTAGGGGGATTGTTTGAAGGGGTATAGTAATTTGGGGAAACTGACCATCTTGTCAAGATGGCATCTGCCAAACAGTGAGAGAGGCAGGCTTGACCAGTTTTCCAATTCCATAATGAGTTTGTGGAGGGCGGGAGAATATTAATTTGGTAGAGTGAGGAGGGTGACTTCCCTACTTTTATCCCATAGGTAGGTGATTTGATCTTTTGCTATGGGGAAGATTGAAGACAGCCCGGGGGGGGGGCAATCGGGCTCGGAAGAGGGGAAGGATTTCACTTTTGGAGGAATTTAGTAGGAGGAGCAGACTCGCGGTAAGGTTGTGTGTGTCTAAAATAGAATATAATAACAGAAAACATTAGAAAGAAACTTCATAATATTGCTATAAGAGAGACGATGACATTATGAGGTTAGAGGCCTAGCCCACAGATCAGCGCATCCTGTTAAGGCCAGATGACTCAGTGAGGCGCAATTTTTTTGGCCGGATATTTCCTCTGGTTATGTTGTTCCCTTGGGTTGACAAAACGGGAGGAGGTAGGGGGCGCCGTTGTATCCATTGGGATATGGTCATAGGCTTGAAGGTATTGCATAGCTTCTTCCGGGTGGGAGAACATTTTGGGATCGCCTGATGGGTCTGATAACCGGAGTATTGCCGGGTAAGCCAGAGTAAATTTTATTCCCTTTTGGAAGAGAGCAGCACAAAGGTGGTTGGAATGCCTTGCATCTCCTGGAGACCTCTTGGGAATAGTCTACAAACAATAGTAGTTTGTAGCCATCCAGCTGTAGAGATTTTGAATTCCTGAATGATTTCAGGAGATTAACCCTGTCAGCATAGTTCAAAAAATGAGCATTGACAGGTCTCTGTGTGCACCTGTCATTAGAAGGTGCCCCTAGTCGGCCACTATGCTCTCTCCACTATGCAGAGGGATGTGATTCCCAAGGCGCGTGGTGCAAATGTCGGCCAGTGTATCAGCATTGAAGGATTCAGGGAGGCCAATAACTCGCAGGTTATTCCGTCTGGAGCAGTTCTCCAGGTCATCCAGCTTATCAAAAATAAACTGCTGGGCCTGTTTATTTTACTGCTCTGTAGTGAAGGAGTTCTGTACCTCATCTTCAAGATCAGGGATGCGGTGTTCTCAGAGAGCCTTTTGGCGTGGTCGCCTAGCTCATTCCTTAGCTGAGCTATCCCTGCGGCTATGGCCCTATCAACCACAGAAGTTATCGTGGGGGACAGCAGTGCTGCAACTGCCTGGGCTATGCCCGCATACTGTTCCTCAGATGTGGAGGGCGCCGTAGCCGAGTATTGGGCAGGGCCTGTAGGAGGTGCTGTATTGCATGAGGCATCAGCAACGTACACCATGTTGGCTGTGAATAGGCTCTGCTGGGAGAGCTCCAATTCGGAGGTTGCGGTGGCGCGGGGGGGCCGTGGACCGGGTACTTGTCCATCTAATACCGTCTCCATACAGGGGAGGTGTGGACCAATATAAAAAGCAGTACAGCGCTAAAAAATATTAAAATATTAATACCACACTAAGAATAAAAACAAAATAAAGCTAATATGAAATACAGAAACAGTCCATATTCTTCATGATAAGATCGGCATAAAGTCAGTATATATCCAGTGACATATTATTATAAAGGTGGCTGATGTGACAACTTCCACCACTGAGAGTATTGGCCGCTCACCTCAACAGTTGGACCCCTGAGTAAATCAGTCAGGTCAAAACAGCAGTTCCCTCTTGGGATATTGTCAACAGGATCACACACACTGGTAACGGAAGTAATGCTGATAGCTTGCTAACTCACAAGATGTTCACCATCAACACCAGGTACGATAGATACATATAACAAAAGCAAAAGAGATCTAGTGCTCTCTGTATACTAAAAATAGATTTATTTGAAAATATAAAATGTGCACTTACAGACAACGCACTGTGCCCCAGTGCGAAGGATGAATAGCTAAAATACTGAGTGTCCACGAGGATCAGCATGTAAGACGCAGGTGACGTCATGATCAAGGTCACGTGGTTTCCATACGCGTTACGTTCCAGTGGGCGGGACTTCATCAGCGGCGACAGCATGACGCAAGCCACCCGCTTTGTAGACCCTATCAGCTGACCTGTCTAGCCAATGGATGTGGGTGTGTGCCGATCACCCTGACAACCAAAGGACAACAGAACACGGCAGCTACTAGTGAGAGGAATGCCTTAATTTCCAAAATAGCAATACATTAAAAGGCCAACAAAACCAGCGCGTTTACATAGAGACACGACTGTGGCTATACCAGAACATTGCTTAGACATAATGATGAAAAAAATATATAAAAAAAATGTGTAAGTCATCCTGCGTAAATGCTGACTCTCGTAGATCACCCATACTTAAAAAACAGCCATAACAGAAAAAGAATTTCCAACAACAACAGATTGGATATTATGAAATAGAAATGAAATTAAAAGTTAGAAACATATCTACCGATCAGAAATAAAGCAATTCATATTGAACAAAAACGTTCAGGCCTCCCGGCACAAGAACCTTGGTCTCATGAATCCAATGAGATTCCCTACGACTAAGCTGGCGCAAGAAATTGCCACCTCTCCAATGTTTTGTGACCCTTTCAATGCCCCAGAATTTAAGACCTCTGGGGTTTTGATCATGGAGGTGTGGACCAAGACTCACTCGCTGTTCGCGCGTGAGTTTAACAGGTTTTGCATGTGAGAAGTGCCGGAGCCGCTGTTCCTCGCTCCCTCACATGTGGAGCCGGAACCGGAAGTTGTGTTGAGTTATTTTAAGGGGACAGCCAATTTACACTGTAATACAAGCTGTACACTCACTACTTTACATTGTAGCAAAGTGTCATTTCTTCAGTGTTGTCACATGAAAAGATATAATAAAATATTTACAAAAATGTGAGGGGTGTACTCACATTTGTGAGATACTGTTTGTGTATATATATATATATATATATATATATATATATATATATATATATATATATATATGTAGCGCTGGTAGATTTTAAATCTACTGCTTATAGGTAAATTTAGTGGGTCATCTGTTCTGTACATGGTTCAGATTTAATCTATAGCTAAATTCGCTTCTGTTCCAACCTTGGTTGTGTTGCGTGCAGTTCCACTCCTTCACCTGTAGATGTCGGTGTCACTACAGACCGGAGCTGGAAAGCAGCAGACTGAGGTGTATTGAGTGCTCTTCTTTCTCAGAAGTAACTCAGCAGAGGTTGTCCCCTGCGGTGCATTCTGGGAGGGGGTATTTAAGGGACAGACGCCATATTTCTTGGTCTGTTTCGTTCCACTTGCTGGCCCTCCTGGCTGACAGGTATGTGCTAGGAGTCCTACCTCGAGGACTGCGATGCTGCAGCGTGTGGGTGGGCCCAGAAGTCTGTCTGGGGCCTAATACAACTGCTGCGGAGATGGTCCTGTGCTGTTTGTCCTACAGGAAGAAGATGGACAATTGAGAAGAATCCAGGGGAGGACCCGTCATGGAAGGATCATGCGGAGCGCTGGTCTGGAGAGGGGCCTGGTGACTCAATTAGAGGATGCATCTTAAGTTAACCTACCACATAGTACTGACGGGTCGGCTTAAAGGTTCTGGTGCTGTGTTGCTGTTCATCGAAAACTACTATATCCCCCGGCAGAGGATTGTATAGTTTTGTTTCACTCAAGTCTGTGGCAGAGACTTTCTGTTCGTGCTGCGTACCGGCTGCTAGGTTAGTGAGAGAGGCCTATCCGGGCGAGCAAAGATTTAATCCTGAACTGAAGATATATTCATCCCTGAGATTTCAATTCCTTAGTGCTACACCAAGAAAAGGTATTTGAACTTCCCTGCAACTCTTCTTCTACCTCTTTCCTGCTACTTCTCCCAGTTATCTCCCATTAAAGCATTGGAAAAGTACTCAAGTGACTGGTGCCTACATTGTTAGATGATAAGTTCAACGTGGACTCTAAATCTGGTATTGGTGAAACTATGGGATCCAAGATGTTTCCTACAAGCACCGATGCGGGTGCTATGCTAACCGGAACCCTGCTGATGGATACCGGCATTCGTTTGAAGCCGCGGGGGCGGTTTGTACTATACACTGTTGGAGATATTGAAGGGCTGGGCATGCTTTGCCACAAGTGTGAAGGACTGGCCATACATCTCCGTCCATTTGTTCGATGTTTGCAGTGCGGAGAATATTTGTTCACAGTGGAGCAACCTACAATATCGCCCTGTGCTTATCGTGTGGACTGGGCTACAGGTACCGCTACAGTGGAAACTACTGCCATCACTGCTGGAGAGCAGCAGGCCGTGGTCTCGTCTGCCACCTTGAGTGTTCTCGAGGGAGATGTTGCTGTTACTGCTTCATCAGCGGACATCACTCTTATTGCTACTTCTACTACACCTATCCCTGCTGCACCTGTCCCAAGGAAGGTGAGATATGTAAAGGCTTCCCGCGGCCGTGGTCGAGGTCTACCCCAGAGACTGTCCAAACCGGAGCCGGAGGAATATATGGATCCAGAGAAATCTACGTCAGAAACGGGTGAGAGATCAAAGGGGAACATATCTGGGACTCTTTGTAAATATTTGCCAGCGGAAGAGTTGAGAGACTCGGTGTCAGACTTTACTTACCAGACCGATGAGTCCGCTTGGGCAGAGGGTGGTCTCCCGTACGTATCCTACTTGCGGCCCCTGGTAGAATGGACAGGAGGCACGGGAGTAAGGAATGGTAAGAGATCCTGATGAGGGATCCAGGTGCTGGGTGGAAGAGGGTCTTCAAGCAGCAGATGGAGAGCTGGAACACAGGCAAACAGGTGCTAAGCAGGAGCAAGCAGGCAGGTCAGGACACAGGCAGAGTTCGGCAACAGACGGGCAGCACGGTACAAGGGAGCAGGCAGAAGAATGGTCAAACAAGCCAAGGTCAGGTACGGGCAGCAATCAGCGGGATGTCAGAGGCAAGCCGGGTCATCAGGAGATCTGGAACACAGGAACAGGTAGTGGGAACTAAGGAACTGGAAGCTGTTGATCAGGCAGCACCGAGCAGAGTGCATGGCAAACCTAAATAGGCCGGTTGGTGCCAAACGGCGCGCGCATGTGCACGTCGACGCTCACAGGCGCACGCACACGCACACGCGCCCGCACGCCAGTACACAGACCAGCACCTGCAGGGACATGCACAGCAGAACGCGCCCGCCAACGCGCAACGGCGCCCACCAGGGCGGTCAGCACCACGACCAGCAAGGTGAGCTCTCTGACAGTGCCCCCTCCTCAAGGGCAGCCTCCGGATGCCCAGTTGGGCCAGCTTGGAGGCATGAACGTTCTTGAAAGACCGTAAAAGTTCCGGGGCATGCAAATTGCTCTCTGGCTCCCTGGAGTTGTCTTCCGGGCCCATACCCCTTCCACTTGATGAGATATTGAATTCTGTTGTTCCTCTTTCTACAATTCAAGATTACTTCAACTTTGAATTCCTCTTCATTATTAATTATGACAGGTTTAGGTGGGCCGGTCCAATGGCCAGTAAAGGGATTTGGAATAGCAGGCTTCAATAGAGACACATGAAATACCGGATGTATTTTTAGAGAATCAGGCAGATCAAGTTCATATGCAACATCATTTATCTTCCTCTTTACTGAGAAGGGACCCATAAATTTGGGACCCAATTTCCTTGAGGGACAGGCCATTTTTAGGTTAATAGTGGACAATCACACTTGGTTGCCGGTTTCCAGGATCCGTTCTCCACGCCTTTTCCTATCATACATCCTTTTACTGTACTCCTGAGACTTGGCCATAGTTTCCTGCAAAAGTTTAGTTAGTGGAGAAAAAAATTCATGGTTTCAGCAACTGCAGGAATGGTACACTTGGGTAATGAGCTAGGCAAGAAGGAAGGATGGAAACAGTAGTTGGCAAAGAATGGCGTTTGGTTGATAGCGGAATGCAATGAGTTATTGTAGCTAAACTCTGCAACGGGTAGTAGAGAGACCCAGTCGTCTTGAGAGAAAGCAGAGAAGCAGCAGAGGTATTGCTCTAGGGTTTGATTGGTTCTCTCTGTTTGCCCATTTGTTTGGGGATGGTAGGCTGATGAGAATGCCAACTCTATTTCCAGGGAACCACAGAGAGCCTTCCAGAACCTCGAGGTGAATAGGACTCCACAATCGGACACAATATTTGCCGGGACCCCATGCAGCCTTACCACTTCTTTAATAAAGATCTTTGCAGTGTCCATGGCCGAGGGTGTGCCCTTCATGGGCAGAAAATGTGCCATCTTGGATAGCCTATCTATGACAATGAAAATGGTGGAAAATCCTTCCGACGGAGGGAGTTCTACGATGAAATCCATCTATATCATTTTCCATGGTCTCTCTGGAATGGGTAAAGAGAAGGGGGGGGTTTGGGACTTTAAATGAGGCACATGTGTGGTGTGCCTCCATCCCTGGTTCAGAAAAGAGATAATGGGAGTGGTGGGACTATAAATGAGGTCCATGTACAACGTAGAGGTGGATGAAATAAAAGTGCATATTTATTTGTCATAAAACTGCATCAGACATATCAATGAAAAACCACATAAGAAAAAAACATTGTAGTAAATGTCATTCCATAAATATTCATATGCACATATGTATGTGCACATGCAATAAGGCATCCAGAGTACATCAAATATGTTAGCTAGATGTCATATGCGGTCTCAGATGATAGCTTAATACATACAATGAATACATATATATACACATAACAGCAGCACTTAGCGATGAAACATATAAATAGTATAAAACAGTGAAATCACAATTGATTGACAGAAGATAGTCTCAGTTAATGGTATGATGTGAGCATGTATCTGTGTGACCAGTGCCAGACGCGTTTCGTGTAAACCACTCATCAGGGGCAAGGTGCTCAAGAGAATCTATAAGAAGTGATAGAGTATAAGTTAATCTGTTTGTAACTAGTTGTCACTAGGAGAGGTAAATATACCCTTCCCCTAGGGTACTTACATGGAATCAGTGCAGAAAGGTGTAGTGATTGTGGAGCCAGGGCCAGAATAGTAGTCTCCTCTGGGAGCTGAGGTGGTAGAGCCGCGCGCTAGCGCGGTGCGTGCACAGAGCCCCCTACACACACAGGACTTTGACTGAGTTGTTGAAATGGATGCAAAGTACTGAGCCAGTGATGACTACCAGGAAAAATCTAGAGAAAGAGTGGGGGGATATATAATCAGTATGTAATAAAATACTGATAAAAATGGGTATAAAGTAATATATAACTAGTGAGAAAAAAATGAGGGTCAAAAAGGTCTAAACAAGGGAATAAGACAGGATGAGACAAATGAACCACATCCAAATTCCCCTAGAATATGATATAGAAAAACAGGCAACAAAAATTTAAATAAAAAACACAATCCCAGCTCATCATGCTCATTGATCAAAAAAGGTGACTGGCTATAAAGAATGAAAAAGGTAACCTAAAAGTAACTTACATGCATCCTAAAAAAACAATGGAGTGCTGTGATGGAGTGTAAGGTCAACAGTTTAAGACACCCAGACTGTGTGAGGAGAGGCCATATATACCCACCCCAACCACATGCATGCTGGCTCCCACCAGCGTCACGCAAGCACGGCAAATGCGGGGAGGGGCTCTCGCCCGGACGATGAACACCGCCCATGGGAGACGCCCACATAACCCAGCTGACCGGCTGTGATGGAAAACCTCATATCCCACGTGATGGCGCCGGGTATGATGTCACACGTGCGGCAGGGTGCATGGTGCGGATGCGCTGTGGGCACCCGCCCACCCCCCGGCACGAGCACACCCCCCCTCGCCCTGGGCGGGATGGAGGGGAGAAGGGAGGGGATACGCAGAGCGCATCGCAGCTCCCGGAAGTCGGACAACAGGCCGGCCCCAGTACTCCAGAAGCCGCAACTCAGTCCCAGAGTACTGATTTGACATGGCTGTGCTACATGATCTCATGGACACAAAGTGATTGCGTCCATTGAATTTGCAAAACCCGGACAAGAGAATCGTATAGATTCTCTTGAGCACCTTGCCCCTGATGAGTGGTTTACACGAAACGCGTCGGCCACTGGTCACACAGATACATGCTCACATCATACCATCAACTGAGACTATCTTCTGTCAATCAATTGTGATTTCACTGTTTTATACTATTTATATGTTTCATCGCTAAGTGCTGCTGTTATGTGTATATATATATGTATTCATTGTATGTATTAAGCTATCATCTGAGACCGCATATGACATCTAGCTAACATATTTGATGTACTCTGGATGCCTTATTGCATGTGCACATACATATGTGCATATGAATATTTATGGAATGACATTTACTACAATGTTTTTTTCTTATGTGGTTTTTCATTGATATGTCTGATGCAGTTTTATGACAAATAAATATGCACTTTTATTTCATCCACCTCTACGTTGTACATGGACCTCATTTAAAGTCCCACCACTCCCATTATCTCTTCTCTGGAATGGGTAAAGGTTTTAGTAGACCCCAAGCCTTTGTCCAGCTGTTTTTTGCTTCGGGCACAAGTGTTGCATGAATCCACATAACTTTTACAATCGTTAGGCAGTTGGGGCCACCAGAAGGTGCGCTGCACCAACTCCGTAGTTTTCAACACACCAAAATGTCCGGCTAATTTGTGATCGTGGCAAAGTTCCATTACCGCCACCTGTAAAGGTTCAGGAACTACGATTTTATCTTTATGCCAAAACAGACCCTCACTCAGATTGGTTCCAGGGTACGGGGACATTCCCACAGAGGCCTGCTTTATCTGGGTTATAAGGTCCACTTGAAGGAGTAAAAAGTTCCCAGAGGGAAGGATCGTGTCAGGAGGCAGGATCTTCTCAGAATCATGAAACATGCGCGAAAGCGCGTCTGGCTTAATGTTCTTAGAACCCGGTCTATAGGTCATATGGAATTGGAATTGGGAAAAGAAAAGTGCCCATCTAGCCTGTCGTGGTCTCAATCTTTTGGCTGTCCTCAAATATTCCAAATTCTTGTGATCTGTATACACCAAGATGGGATGAGCAGCACCCTCCAGAAGGTAACGCCACTCCTCCAGAGCCGACTTGATAGCAAAAAGTTCCCGATCTCCCGCATCATAATTCCTTTCCGATATTGAGAGCTTGCGTGAAAAGAATGCCACTGGGTAAAGAAGAGCTTTGGCACCTTGCCGCTGAGAAAGAACCACTCCATCTGCTATTTCTGAGGTGTCAACTTCCAGGACAAACTGTAAAGCAGGGTTAGGGTGTTTCAGGATGGTAGCTGATGTGAAGAGCTCTTTAAGTTTCTCAAAAGCTGCCTGGGCCTTAGGAGTCCATGAGAATTGGATTCCCTGCCTGGTCAGTTTGGTTATTGGGGCGATTATTGCTGAAAACCCCTTAATGAATTTTCGATAAAAATTAGAAAAGCCGATGAAGCGTTGCACACCTTTTTTATCCACAGGCGCAGGCCAATCCAGGATGGCGGACACCTTTTGAGGGTCCATCTTGATGCCATCCGCCGAGATGATTAGGCCTAGGAATTGGATGCACTGGAGTTCAAACTCACACTTCTCGAGTTTTGCATAGAGACCGTGCTGTCTGAGCCGGGTTAGGACATTCCGAACATGTCTTTGGTGGTCGGCTAGTGAGGGGGAGAAGATCAGAATATCGTCAAGATACACTATCACGTACAAATCCAGGTAGTCACGGAAAATGTCATTGACAAAGTGCTGGAATGTTGCAGGGGCGTTGCAAAGACCAAAGGGTATGACAAGGTACTCAAAGTGCCCAAATCAAGTGCAGAATGCCGTTTTCCACTCGTCCCCTTCCCGGATTCGAATTAAATTATAAGCTCCGTGAAGATCCAGCTTCGTGAACATGACTGCGGTTCCCAACCTTTGGAAAAGTTCCGGCACTAGGGGCAGGGGATAGCGGTTCTTGATAGTTATCCTATTCAATTCCCGATAATCTATGCAGGGACGTAGGGAACGGTCCTTCTTTTTGACGAAAAAGATGCCTACACCGGCTGGAGAGGTGGAAGGGCGGATGAATCCTTTCTCCAGATTTTCGTCAATGTAGGTTTTTAGTGTGCTTAACTCCTGCTCAGTTAGCGGAAAGATTCTTCCGAAGGGAACCTCAGTTCCCGGTAGGAGTTCTATAGGACAGTCATAAGGCCTGTGCACAGGCAATGTTTCTGCTCCTTTCTTGCTGAATATGTCCACAAAGTCTCGGTAAGGTTCAGGGATGGACTGTCATAGTTCCAGATCTGAGTCCATACAAAATAGTTGGGAGGTTTCAGTAGAGGACCTGTACAGGCAGTGCTGTTGGCAGTACTCAGAAGGAAAAGTAACTTCCCCTGTGGTCCAGTTAATGCTGGGGTTATGGGCTTGGGGTTAAGAGGGGAGAGGAGATGGCGTCTAGACGAAGGAATTCCTGGTGATAGGTGCCAATGATGGCCAGCAAAGGGACGGTCTCTTGGGTGACCGGGCCGGAACGAAGGGTGGAGCCATCTGCCAGGTGTATTGTAAGTCCCTAACTTGGGTTGAAGTGGGATGCGGTGATTAGCAGCGAAAGTCAGGTCGACAAAGCAGCTGCAGGCACCGGAGTCAATGCTGACCGTCACTGGGGTAATCCCTCCTGGAAGCTGCAAAGTGATGGAGAGAGCAAGGTGAGAACCGGACTTAGGTACAATAGATGCACACATCGAAGAAGCAGGAAGACACTTACGCATCTTGTTGGGGCAAGCCCTCACGTAGTGCCCGGGTTCACCACAATACAGGCAAAGGTTGCGGGCTCGTCTACGCAGCTTTTCCTCAGAAGTCAGTGTGGGGCGGAGCAAGCCAAGCTGCATAGGCTCCGGGGCGTCTTGAGCGGGTGCAGTAGAGATGGGAGGAAGTTGACTGACCGAACTGGGGACCTTAGGTAGCATCCAAGTAGGGCAGAACTGGTGAGAAGACCTCTATGACTGGTGCTCCCTCAAACGACGGTCAATCTGAATGGACAGTTTGATGAGTTCATCCAAGGACGGGGGTATTCCAACACACGCCAGCTCATCTTTTAGGGGGTCCGAAAGTCCCATTCTAAACTGGTGACGCAAGGCGGCATCGTTCCAGTTGGTGTCAGAGCTCCAGCGTCTGAACTCCACCGCATAATCTTCCGCTGCCCTGCGACCCTGCTGTAGTGAATGCAGAGCAGCTTCCGCAGTCGCAGTCAACTGCGGATCCTCATACAGTTGGGACATGGCCAAGAAGAAGGCTTCTAAACTATCTGGAACTCAGGAATGCAGGAACAGGTAGTGGGAACTAAGGAACCGGAAGCTGTTGATCAGGCAGCGCCAAGCAGAGTGCATGGCAAACCTAAATAGGCCGGATAGCACCAAACCGCGCGCACACGCACGCGCCCACACGCCAGTACACAGGCCAGCGCCTGCAGGGACATGCACAGCAGCACGCACGGGAACACGCACCGCAGCGCGCACCGGAGCGCACCAGGGCGGCCAGCACCGCGACCAGCAAGGTGAGCTTTCTGACACTCGGAGATAGATTCTATGTCAAATCTCTCCGGTGATGATGATTTGTTTGAAACAATGTCACAGGAACTATTGTGGGCCCAGTGTAAAGATGTTGCTTCTGCCCTTACTTTCTCAGAGTGGATAGCCATGGATTCTGGGAAGACATCACCTTGTGTGGAGCCGCACAGTACTACCAAAGAGACATTGTCTAAAGTTGCTAGTTTGCTTGAGTTTGAGCCAATGCCCATCGGATCTATGGTGCGTAAATCACCAAATTCTTGTGTGCCTCCTGGTTTGGGGAAAAATAGAGCTTTACCTAGACTTGCCCGTTTACAGAGAGTGCTCACCAAACGTGTTGCCACAGAATATGGTCTGGAATTTCCCTACGTTACTCAGGAAATTGTGCAGGAAATTGAAGCCAACCGGGAACAGTGGTACCGTGAATTTGTCTGTACCAAAACCTTTTCGGAGAGCTGGATATTCTGATACTATGGATGAACGTTTCAATGGATGTTTGCTGCATTGGAACTATGGTCGGCACATCTATGCTGTTAAGGTGGTCATTTGCAGACTCGGAAAAGATGACATTGTTTATTTTATCACCACCGTGGATAAACAAGGGAAGAAACTGACATTACCAGATCCCCAATTTTATTGGTGATTATGCAGAGAGACTGTTGTCTTTTGTTCTACTAAAAGGAAAGAGAACTTTGGGGTATATAGCCAGATAGTGTCAGGGCTTAGAGAACTTCGTGGTCAAGAGACTTTATTCACCTAAGCGCTTCTATATCCAAAGACTTTTTGCTAGCTGGATTTTTCTTTTACTGGAAAGATATAATACGCCCAGAGATAGGGATGGACTTTTTTCAAGTTTATCTTAGTTCATCTTCTTTAGAAGGAAAATATGTGGGGAAGAAAGTGTCATTCTCCAGGGAATGAGGCTTTGCTCCTAAATTGTTTAGTGATGCTACTGTATATTTTTGTGTGTGTTTAACTTTGTTTTTTTTTAGGAACAACCAGATCTCCTATCAAGCTGTAAGGCTTTCCAGCTAGGTAGATAGTGGGGTTTGTAACATGACTAATGTGACTTCTTTTTGTTGAAATGATATGTCGTTGTATAAATGTTTGAAGCTGTAACATTTCTTACTGCCTTTCTTCTTTCTCATCCAAGTTTATTAAGTTCAAATACCTACTCTCAGGCTTAAGAGTTATATTTTGGCAGACGTTGAGGACAACGTCTATTGTAGTGGGGGGAGTATGTAGCGCTGGTAGATTTTTAATCTACCGCTTATAGGTAAATTTAGTGGGTCATCTGTTCTGTACATGGTTCAGATTTAATCTATAGCTAAATTAGCTTCTGTTCCAACCTTGGTTGTGTTGCGTGCAGTTTCACTCCGTTGCCTGTAGATGTCGGTGTCACTACAGACCGAAGCTGGAAAGCAGCAGGCTGAGGTGTATTGAGTGCTCTTCTTTCTCAGAAGTAACTCGGCAGAGGTTGTCCCCTGCAGTGCATTCTGGGAGGGGGTATTTAAGGGACAGACGCCATATTTCTTGGTCTCTTTCGTTCCACCTGCTGGCCTTCCTGGCCTACAGGTATGTGCTAGGAGTCCTACCTCGTGGTCCTCAGCCCGGAGGACTGCGATGCTGCAGCATGTGGGTGGGCCCAGAAGTCTGTCTGGGGCCTACCACAACTGCTGCGGAGATGGTCCTGTGCTGTCTGTCCTATGGGAAGAAGCTGGACAATTGAGAAGAATCCAGGGGAGGACCCGTCATGGAAGGATCATGCGGAGAGCTGGTCTGGAGAGGGGCCTGGTGACTCAATTAGAGGACGCATCTTAAGTTAACCTACCACTTAGTACTGCCGGGTCGGCTTAAAGGTTCTGGTACTGTGTTGCTGTTCATCGAAAACTACTATATCCTGTGGCAGAGGATTGTACAGTTTTGTTTCACTCAAGTCTGTGACAGAGACTTTCTGTTCATGCTGCGTACCGGCTGCTAGGTTAGTGAGAGAGGCCTATCCGGGTGAGCAAAGATTTAATCCTGAACCAAAGATATATTCATCCCTGAGATTTAAATTCCTTAGTGCTACACCAAGAAAAGGTATTTGAACTTCCCTGCAACTCTTCTTCTACCTCTTTCCTGCTACTTCTTCCAGTTATCTCCCATTAAAGCATTGGAAAAGTACTACTAAGTGACTGGTGCTTACATTGTTAGATGATAAGTTCAACGTGGACTCTTATGCCCCGTACACACGGTCGGACTTTGTTCGGACATTCCGACAACTAAATCCTAGGATTTTTTCCGACGGATGTTGGCTCAAACTTGTCTTGCATACACACGGTCACACAAAGTTGTTGGAAAATCTGATCGTTCTAAACGCAGTGACGTAAAACACGTACGTCGGGACTATAAACGGGGCAGTAGCCAATAGCTTTCATCTCTTTATTTATTCTGAGCATGCGTGGCACTTTGTCCGTCGGATTTGTGTACACACGATCGGAATTTCCGACAATGGATTTTGGTGTCGGAAAATTTTATATCCTGCTCTCAAAATTTGTGTGTCGGAAAATCCGATGGAAAATGTGTGATGGAGCCTACACATGGTCAGAATTTCCGACAACAAGGTCCTATCACACATTTTCCATTGGAAAATCCGACCGTGTGTACAGAGCATACATCTGGTATTGGTGAAACTACAGGTAAAAAGGTGACGGAAACAGCCCGCTTTAAATCAGCAGCTCCACCGTGAGTTATTGCTACATATATATATATTTATTTATTTCAGGGATGCCTGAGCACCTTCTTGACTCTTAATGTCCACAACCATAACCACTAATGTATTTCCATCATGTATATAGCATGAGATGTATCTTTAAATATAGAGCTTGTAATAAGCAAGTCCATATGTGTTTTAGGGCTTCCTGCACATGTTTATTTAACAACTGGTGTAGCAAAGCACACCACATTTTCCCTTAGGCTGGGTTCACATTTATGCGAATTGGATGCGGATTTCCCTGCATCCAATTTGCATGACAGGAGACTGTGTCCGGCTTTCAATGGAGCCAGTTCTCACAGCTCCGGGGCAGCCGCAATCTGCACTGGAAAAGGGTCCTGTGCATCTTTGGCTCCGTTTCAGGTCCAAATTCAGGCAAAAATTCTGACCTGATTCACACCTGAAACAGAGAACAGGGACGCACCAGACCCCTGCTGCGAGCCACACCTGGCCTTACAGAGGTTCCAGTTAATACAGAAACAAAATCACGCTCTTCGACCTTGCCTTGAAGACAGTTTCTCCCCCCTCTCAGATTCCACATACAACCTGAACTAGGGGCCTGTCTGCTTAGGCCAGCAGACCTAAATGCACATCCTCTGTGTGTCATGCCCACAAACTCTTCTTCTTCATCTTGTGTCCTTAGCAGCAAGGCCAGACAGCACAGCCCTGGCCTGGGTACAACAGGCCTGCCTTCAACACCCACCCATAGGATCCATAGATGTCGAATTCACTCCCCAAGCAGCACTGGCTCCTCACAGGTGCCCTGACTGACTGTAGTCTCTCTTTGTGAAGTTAACATACCTGTCCTAAATTTGAATCTTCTCCTGAGCTAGCTGTTCTGGAGACTCAGGCACCAGTTCACTGCCAAAACAATGCCACACTAGGAGTATTCCTATCAGGAACAAGGCAAGGATTTGGTATTAGGTGGTGATATTGCTGCCTGGCTGCTACAGACATTAAAAAAACAGTGCATCAAAGCACAGTTGGGTACGTTTGGTGTGACAGGTGAAAGGCTTGCTACACATTATTTTTAGTGAGTTATCCACTTATGTGTGGCCACAGTGACGTAAGACTGGCTGCTGTGGGCATCAGCCTTTCTTTTTTTCCTTTGCTCCAGTTTTCATAAAACAGCCTCAGTGGACAACAATTTATCAACTGGATTATGGAAGTGGGTCATAAACGTAAAACAACTTTGCTAAGCTTAGACAGAATCACTTCTCATTATGATGATTTATAAAAATGAAGATCATCTAATAGCAAGGAATACATTTTTCAGAGAGATTATTCAGACTTTGCAATGTTGCTCGTAAACATTTATATCACACTTCAGCAAACACTAACTGCAGAATGGCCAACAAACATGCAACATTAATCACATGAAGACAAACGCGCGTGCAATTTTATCCTTTCATTGTAAAAACATGCCTAATCAATACAAAATAGTATATGTTGGGTTACAGTTGAGCAGATGATGAGCTGGAGGAGCTATTGATTTCAATGCAAATTTTGCATCTGGGCCCTTCCTTAAAGGGCCACAATGCCCCTTAATCCCCCTACAATGAAACATACAGTATAGTGCACAGCACCAATGTTCTGTCAGATAATCCTTTATGATCTCTCAATGTAAAAATGTGCATGCATTTATATACATATATATATTTTTTTAACCAGACATTTCTGTAGAGCACCAGCCTCCCCAAATACTTTAGGACACTCTATAATCGAGTGATCCTGGAACACACCTGCTGCTGCTGTTGGTGGAACCCCCTCCTTGCTGCCCCTACATGCAGAAAGATAGGTCTAAAGCAACAAATTAAAAAAAAAAGGCGGACAGACATAACTAGGTAAACAATGGAGGCAATAAGATATAGGGTTAACATCTGGAATCAAGAGATATGAGGTTACTTACTGGGATTGGGATTGAATGTTTAGGAGGGGCTTCAATGAGGTCAAGGGGTGATGTAGTAAACTTCAAGCAGTGTGAAAACAGCAGACAAAGAAGAAACTTCCCAGCCTCCCACCCAGTGGTCTGGATTGATAATACTTCTTGATGGTCATAGCGGCCAGGCTAATGAGATCTTTGGAGTTATTCAAAATTAACAGTGATATCACATATTAGGGACTCATCTTTGGTATGGTGTCCTCTGTAAAATTTCCAGTTAACGGTGGGTTAACTGAGTAGTTGAGACATGGACATATCTGCGGAGAGTGTGGATTGTCCCTGAGCCAATGTGTTTTGGCTGGGGACCCAAACTAAGTTTTGGTTCTTTAGTGATGCCAAAGATCAGTAAATTGGTTATTATTATTATTATTATTATTATTATGTTTATGTCTGAAGCATTGTTTTACATTGGTTATTTCTTAATAAATGACCACTATAGCCAATTTTAACTCCAAAATGGTGTTGATCTGATTATTTAGGTTGATTTGGTAAGGGGGGTATGGGGGCATAGCAGTATTTAGAATTTGTTGTTGATGGCATCTATTTTTCCCTATTCATGTCTGGTATAAAAAAAGATAGTATTTTTTTCTCTTAGACGGGCAGACCACTCTGCTGACACGGACCAGCCATCCACCTGCTCAGCAGAGATTAGCAGGCAGATTCCCCACTGAGCAGTTGGATGGTTTTTCCGACGGAATTCCGCTCAAGCTTGGCTTGCATACACACGGTCACACAAAAGTTTGCGGAACTTTCGACCGTCAAGAACGCGGTGACGTACAACACTACGACGAGCCGAGAAAAAAAAGTTCAATGCTTCCGAGCATGCGTCGAATTGTTTCCGAGCATGCGTAGAAATTTTGCGCTTCGGAATTGGTAGAGACAATCAGAATTTCAGATCGGAACTTTTTCCAACCGAAAAATTGAGAACATGCTCTCAATCTTTTGCTGGCTGGAATTCCGCCAGCAAAAGTCAGATGGAGCATACACACGGTCGCATTTTCGGACCAGAAGCTTTCATCTGACTTTTGCTGGCGGAATTTCCGCTCATGTATTAGGGGCATTAGAAGTTTTTTAATTTCAATTAACAATTTACTAGGAAGTTTAGTGACGTGAAACAGAGGCAGCGTGGAAAATACTTGTGTTTCAGTAATTCCACTCATATTGCACTCCTAATAATCCCTGTGTAGAGGAGTGTGTCTTCATTCAAGTAAAGATTACACAGAACGAAGATTACAGTAAAACAAATGGGCCTCCTGGATTTAACACAATTTAAGTATTTATTTACTGGAAACTGGAAAGCATAAGTAACTCACTGCTTTCCTTTAATGCCTGCAATGACGTTTTAATAATTTCAGCTGTGGACCGATCTTTGCAGTTGCACCTGAAATGTAAATACATATAGACCACATGTAAAATATTAGATTTTCTCCATAAAGGTTTACGTAAAAAGGACACAGGGTGAAAAAAAGAGGAAAAAAGAAAAAGGGACCACCATCCTAAAAGACAAAGTTGAAGACATGTAGATTAGTTAGTTTGGTTAAAAGCAATTTTTTTTTTTTTTAAATATGTTATTTTGGTTAAAAGCTATTTTTTTCTCTAGCTTTGGATAGATTGGAGAAGGATTAGAGCATGTGTCAGGTATTGATCCCCAGTAGCAAGATACACTCACTCTATTTGTCTTGATTATCATTTTTACCATGGCAGATCGTTCCCGACAGAGGCAGAACCATGGTCTGCCTATGAAAACATAGCAGATCGCCGTTCTGTGAGGGGGAAAATGGAGATCTTGTGTTTCTGCTAAGCAGGAATACGGATCTCTGTCTTCCCCCAGTCAAAGCATCCCCCACACAGTCAGCAAGCACTCCCAGGAACAAATTGAACCCTTTGCTCGCCCCTGATGTTAAACCATTCCTTTGCCTATGTCATTAGTACAATGACAGTGCATATTTTTTTAATGCTGATCATGCTATTAGTGTCACTGGTCCCCAAAAAAGTGTCAACAATGTCAGGTACTGTCCGATTTGTCCACCCCAATGTGACAGTCCCGCTATAAGTCACTGAGTGACACCTTTACTAGTAAAAAAAATAAATAAATAAGAATTCCATAAAAATATTCCATAGTTTGTAGATGCCATAACTTTTGCGCAAACCAATCAATATACGTTTATTGGGATTTTTTTCACCAAAAACATGTAGAAGAATTTTTTTTGGATATGTTTTATAGCAGAAAGTAAAAAATATTGTTTTCTTTTCAAAATTGTCTGTCTTTTTTTGTTTATAGTGCAAAAAAAAAAAACACAGGTGATCAAATACCACCAAAAGAAAGCTCTATGTGTGGGGAAAAAAAAGGACTACATTTTATTTAGGCACAGCGTCTCACGCCAGCACAATTATCAGTTAAAGTAATGCAGTGCCATATTGCAAACAATGGCCTGGTCATGAAGGGGGGTAAACCTTCCAGAGCCAAAGTGGTTAAGGTACAGCCCACTAATCTGGTCATCCTTGCTGGATACCTCCATGTGGTATCCCTGACAAGGGGTTTTCTCAGCTAAGTACACTCTCCTGTATGCATGCTTAAGCTAGGGGCAGATGGATTCCAGGCAGTAAATGCTACATGAATCATTTGCCTTACTCAAGATGGCCATGGCCAAATATGCTAGTGGGTTGTTTTTCAAAGTGATTTCTCCACAACATAAGACATAGATGGATAAAGAGTTTGGCTTGAATATTAAAAATGAATTAAATAATGTTTTTGGTTTGTGGGACTCTTCATAACAAGGTGAAATTTCTTTCCTGCAACCACAGATAGTGACAGGGGAATTTCTCCCATCGAGTCATTGTGTTCTCTCAGTGGGGGAGCAAGGGAAGCGATCTCCCCACTGGGAGTAGACAGCGATTATTGCTAGCAGCTATAAAAAATATTATTTAATAATAATAATAATTGCATGTAAATATAGCAGGCTGGCTGGACCCAAGTTGATCAATCGATCAACTTGGATACATTCAGCCTGCCCATATATGGTTCAAATCGATGGCCGAATTAAGACTGTCAAACAGCAACTATTACCCATTGAAATCTGCTTCAAAATCAAATTTATACAATGACAATTTTAATCCAATATTTTATTCATTTGGACAAAATGTATCTGCTTAAAAAGCAGAAGAGAAATGTGCTCTCCAGAGGAAGCTAATGTATCTTTGTCAATGACTACAGTGTCTGTGTCACAAGTAAAGTGGCCAATCAGTCAGGAGACGGGTGACACGGCAAAGGTGACAGCCACTCTGGTAGTAGTGAAGGGGATTGAGTTTAACACTTCATTATTGGCCGGTTCCCCTTTTTTTGGCACTGGATCTGCGGCACAGAGTGCTTAGGGAACCAGTCTTGAGTCACTGGAAAGAGAGATGCAGAGGGGCCCCAGGAAATACATACCAGACCCTTATCCGAGCATACAGCCCGACAGGTCAGGAAACAGAGGGGACGAGTGAGCGCCCCCCCGCTGATGATGGGGGCATAGCCATCGGATGACATCATTCAGAGGCCCAGCCCCCTTGTGACGTCACCATCCAGGGTATGATAGGTATGTGACATCACAAGGGGTGGGGCATCTGGCTGACATCATCTGATGGCCACACCCCCATCATTATCTAAGACATGCTTGACATCAGCGCAGACAGATCAGTGGGACGCAGCATCAGAGGAGGGTCGTCGGCGGGAGCGGGACTCAGCATCGGAGGAGGGTCGTTGGTGGCAGAGGTAGAAGAACACCGGACGAAGAAGACAGGAGAAAGAAGAGGAGCGGAAGAAGAAGCAACGGGAGAAGGAGAAGCATGAAGGAAGAAGATGCGGGAAAAGATGGAGGAAGACCGAAGGAAGAAGCTGGGAAGGAGAAGATATTTTTATTAAAAGACTTGTCAAAAACTGTCTACTGTATTTTTTCACACTACACTACTTTTTTGGTGAATGGGTAGAGATACATTGTACCCCATACTCATTAATCTAGGGGAGGGGGGGCTAGGATCTGGGGGCCACCTTGTTAAAGGGGGCTTCCAAATTCCGATAAGCCCCCCGCTGACTTCCCAACAACCACCGGACAAGGGTTGTCGGGAAGGGGCCCTTGTCTCCATTAACATGGAGGCAAGGTGCTTTGGGGTGGGGGGGAGCAGAGCCCCTCCTGCCCCAAAGCACCCACCCCTACATGTTGAGGGCATGCGGCCTGGTATGGTTCGGGGGGGCGCTCACTTGCCCCCTCCCTTGCCTGACCTGCTGGGCTGCATGCTCAGATAAGGGTCTGGTATGGATATTGGGGGGGCCAGCACCATTTTTTTTAAATTTTGGTGTGGGGGTTCCCTCCGAATCTATACTAGACCCAAGGGCCTGGTATGAGCCGGGGGGGGACCCCACGCAGTTTTTTTTTCATAATTTTTTTTTTAGCTGGCAATTCTTTTTTTACATTTAGCAGGGTAGCCCACTGACAGTTGATGACTCATCGGTTGTTAAGGACGCGGTGGCCGGCTTCCCGGCCCCCTCCTTAGCAACCAGTTATATACAATGAATGTACAGCTAAAAAAAATCTCAAAATGCAAATTGCAGCAAAATCGCTTCAAAATCGCGGTAAAAAATTTGGTACTGGCATTTTGGATGCAGGTCCACTGAAGTGTATTACATGCAAAATGCTGCATTTTGCGGGAAAAAAGTCCCCGACCCTTTCCAAAGACGCAGAGGTACAAAAATGCATCGATGTGAACATGTTCCATACGAACACATGTTAAAAAATGTAATTGCATTCCTGCAAAATACAAAATGCATCAAAAAACGCATTAGTGTGAATCGAGCCCTGTAACCACAACCTGAGGTTGTTAGTTAGGTATTTGCATATTTTTGTCTCTCCAAGTAGACCTTTAGGCCTGGTTCACACCTATGCATTTTTTTGTGTGTTTTCAGTTTTGTAGAAACACACTACATTCCATTTAATATGGTTTCTTATGGGTCACGTTCATATCTGTGCATTTTATGGAAAAGACCAGGGACCAGCAGGTTGTGTTTTTGTTTCCATAGACTTAAATGGATCAAAAAAGGTGTATTGAGAAACGTAAAATGTTAATGCACCTGGAATATGCAAACTGCAACCTGCATAGGTGTGAACCAGGCCATATAATGAAGAGGTCAGACTTGATACTGGTTGGGAATTACCATACACTGGGTGAATTGTTCGGTACAAATTGATCCAGAGATTTTACGCCTTAAAGGAATGTGAATAAAGGCAGAAGCACTTATGCAGCCAAGGATTCATCAGATCAACTATCATTAAGGTATTTTATTTAAAAAGCCATCAATGAATTCTGTTGCATTGGGATGACCACCTAATCAGATTAAGTGTACAAGAAATTGGATGTAAAAAAAAATCACATAACTATATATACTGTACATACAATGTAAATACATACAGTGAGGATGGAAAGTATTTCAGACCCCCTTACATTTTTCACTCTTTGTTATATTGCAGCCATTTGCTAAAATCATTTAGCATTTCAAGTTCATTTTTTTCCTCATTAATGTACACACAGCACCACATATTGACAGAAAAAACACAGAATTGTTGACATTTTTGCAGATTTATTAAAAAAGAAAAACTGAAATATCACATGGTCCTAAGTATTCAGACCCTTTGCTCAGTATTTAGTAGAAGCACCCTTTTGATCTAATACAGCCATGAGTCTTTTTGGGAAAGATGCAACAAGTTTTTCACACCTGGATTTGGGGATCCTCTGCCATTCCTCCTTGTAGATCCTCTCCAGTTCTGTCAGGTTGGATGGTAAACGTTGGTGGACAGCCATTTTTAGGTCTCTCCAGAGATGCTCAATTGGGTTTAAGTCAGGGCTCTGGCTGGGCCATTCAAGAACAGTCACAGAGTTGTTGTGAAGCCACTACTTCGTTATTTTAGCTGTGTGCTTAGGGTCATTGTCTTGTTGGAAGGTAAACCTTCGGCCCAGTCTGAGGTCCTGAGCACTCTGGAAAAGGTTTTCATCCAGGATATCCCTGTACTTGGCCGCATTCATCTTTCCCTCAATTGCAACCAGTCGTCTTGTCCCTGCAGCTGAAAACACCCCCACAGCATGATGCTGCCACCACCATGCTTCACTGTTGGGACTGTAGGTGATGAGCAGTGCCTGGTTTTCTCCACATATACCGCTTAGAATTAAGGTAAAAAAGTTTTATCTTGGTCTCATCAGATCAAAGAATCCTATTTATCACCATCTTGGAGTCCTTCGGGTTTTTTTTTAGCAAACTCCATGCGGGTTTTCATGTGTCTTGCACTGAGGAGAGGCTTCTGTCGGGCCACTCTGCCATACAGCCCCGACTGGTGGAGGGCTGCAGTGATAGTTGACTTTCTACAACTTTCTCCCATCTCCCGACTGCATCTCTGGAGCTCAGCCACAGTGATGTTTGGGTTCTTCTTTACCTCTCTCACCAAGGCTCTTCTCCCCTGATAGCTCAGTTTGGCCAGACAGCCAGCTCTAGGAAGGGTTCTGGTCGTCCCAAACATCTTCCATTTAAGGATTATGGAGGCCACTGTGCTCTTAGGAACCTTGAGTGCAGCAGAAATTTTTTTGTAACCTTGGCCAGATCTGTGCCTTGCCACAATTCTGTCTCTGAGCTCTTCAGGCAGTTCCTTTGACCTCATGATTCTCATTTGCTCTGACATGCACTGTGAGCTGTAAGGTCTTATATAGACAGGTGTGTGGCTTTCCTAATCAAGTCCAATCAGTATAATCAACCACAGCTGGACTCAAATGAAGGTGTAGAACCATCTCAAGGATGATCAGAAGAAATGGACAGCACCTGAGTTAAATATATGAGTCACAGCAAAGGGTCTGAATACTTAGGACCATGTGATATTTCAGTTTTTCTTTTTTAATAAATCTGCAAAAATGTCAACAATTCTGTGTTTTTCTGTCAATATGGGGTGCTGTGTGTACATTAATGAGGAACAAAAAATGAATTTAAATGATTTTAGCAAATGGCTGCAATATAACAAAGAGTAAAAAATGTAAGGGGGTCTGAATACTTTCTGTCCCCACTGTACAGACAGTATAAAAAGTGTGTGAAGAAGTGGACACTTACAGTTTTCAGAGTCAAAGAAAAGTGCATAGCCCCAACCTTTCAAACACTACTTTCATTTGCTGGAATCAGGTGCTGACTTTGAGTCCATCATGCCTCCACATATAGCTTGGCATAATACAGAGAAAAAGTCACACATGTTACCTATGATTAAAGTGACACTAAATTCTGGTTTATAAAAAGAAATTCCATTAAATGATGTACTCTTAAAACAAAACATACCTACTGTTGCTCTCAGCCTCCTCTAACTCTACAAATGCCTTTTATTTTGATGCTGTGATCTGACTCCCTGTAGGGTGGCTACATTTGTTCTCCACATTCCCAATGAATGTAGGAATGTAGCCACCCTCTCTTGCTCGCTCCCGAGATGGACTAGAAACTATGGACTATGAGATTTGTAGTGTGCATAGAGCAGTTCACAAGACCATACTTAACATGCACTGCTCGTTCCAAACAGGTGAGGAAGAAAAGGAGAAGTTTGGGAGCTCATGGAGGATGTTTCAAGGAGACAGAAAAACATAGTAAGGAACTATTTCATGAGCTATAGATTACAGTGCTGTTAAGCAGTGGATGTGTATAGCTTTTATTTGGAGAATAAAGATATAATTTCAAATGCTGGGTGAAATATCGAGTGAAACATGTTGGAGGGGTGGTCCTGGGGGCAGGACCATGAAGCTTGGCAGCTGATTAAAGTCTTGTCTGTGAAACATCATTGGTGTATAGCTTTTCATGTGTATCCTGCTGAGCTAAAGTAGAGTGCACTTTTAAGATAAGATTACCTAATAGATTCAGTGATGAGATTACTGGTAAAGAGTATTTGATTTTAATGGTAAATTTGATTTTAATTTATAAGTAATATTTTTGCAGATTATTTAAATTCTTTGTGTTATAATAATATGATTATTATGTGCATTCAGGTTTGTGTTTTTATACTGTAGTTCTATGTTTATCAGGAAAAAGCCAGAGTATCTAGTAATCAATGTTAGAATTTAAATGATAACTGTGTAGAACATAAATAATATGTGTCTCCCTGTTCTCTATGGTAGCCCCTCTCCCCCAGGTGCATTTCCAGGCTCCTCGTAACTCCATTGACTGCTGTTGTTATAGGAACCTATTGACCTCTTATGCACAGGTTGCATGGGTCAAACAATATGAATGGTATGAAAGGTCTCATTTTTCTTTATCCCTGCCATTAACTGATTAGGACCATAAAGCAGACTAATAAAAGTTGCATAATAAGAAATTAAGAAGTATTTATTTTCCTAACATTCTACAGCTTACATTCCACTCTTTGCTAATTTCTACATTTCAATTTTCTTTTTTTCCCATATTTTCAAAGAAGAAGACTTCAAAGCATTCAGTAACTGCTGGCTTAAGCATTTTCCCTTTAAAAAAGTTCAATCAACCTCATCTGCCAGAACATAACATTTTCCTTTTAAGTTTCACAGAACAGAGTTTTAAGAATCCTACATTTTTTTTATTTGCTTTAAATACTAAAGCGCCTGTCTAGCAAATCCTCCCATTGCTCCTGTCAATCCAGTTGTTTTTTCTTATGATGTTCCTCTGTTCGGGACTTCATAAATTACGTAGTATATGCTTAACTACTTAGCACATTATCTTTTAAAACCAGTGGTAATGAGGAACAAATATAACACGTATACTTCTAGTAGCCACATTTTCATTTATACAGAGATGGGAGATATTTACACTATCCATAATTCTTTAGAAACATTTACAACATGGAGTGTTTTTCACCCCTGTACAAGTAATGTACCCACGGTGGACTCATCTATCAAAGCAATAAAAAAGATCTGACTGTTTGGTCATGCCAACTATTCTGCTTCTCCTATTTTCTTCAAATCTTTTCAGGAAAGATGACAGCTGGAATCTGACTTATGGATACATTTTTGCAGACACTTCAGGTTTAATTCCGGGAGCATTTAAGTCATCTGACTGATGGCTGATTTTTGCAGACATATCAAGTCGAATTCCAGGAGCATTTAAAGTGGTTGTAACCCTGAGATATGAAATATGAACAAAGCATATCCTTCTATAGTGTGTACTTGTCTCAGTTAAGAATAGGGATGGGCCGAACACCCCCCACCTCACCCCCGTTTGGTTTGCACCAGAACATGTGAACAGGCAAAAAATGTGTTCAAACACGCGAACACCGTTAAAGTCTATGGGACATGAACATTCAAAATCAAAAGTGCTAATTTTAAAGGCTTATATGCATGGTATTGTCTTTAAAAGTGTTTTTTTCGGGAGCAGTGATTTTAATAATGCTTAAAGTGAAACAATAAAAGTGTAATATGCCTTTAAATTTCATTCCTGGGGGGTGTCTATAGCATGCATGTAAAGTGGCACATGTTTCCCGTGTTTAGAACAGTCTGACAGCAAAATTACATTTCTAAAGGAAAAAAAGTAATTTAAAACTACTCGCGGCTATAGTTAATTATCGGTCCGGCAATACACATAAAAGTTCATTGATAAAAATGGCATGGGATTCCCCCACAGGGGAACCCCGAACCAAAATTTAAAAAAAAAATGCGTGGGGGTCCCCCTAAATTCCATACCAGGCCCTTCAGGTCTGGTATGGATATTAAGGGGAACCCCGCGCCAAATTTTTTTTAAAAATGGTGTGGGAGTCCCCCTCAAAATCCATACCAGACCCTTCAGGTCTGGTATGGATTTTAAGGGGAACCCTGCACCAATTTTTTTTTTTAAAATGGCGTGGGGTCCCCGCAAAAATCCATACCAGACCCTTATCTGAGCACGCAACCTGGCAGGCCACGAGAGAGCGCCCCCCCCCTCCTGAACCATACCATGCCACATGCCCTCAACATTGGGAGGGTGCTTTGGGGTAGCCCCCCAAAGCACCTTGTCCCCATGTTGATTTGGAGAAGGGCCTCATCCCCACAACCCTTGCCCGGTGGTTGTGGTGGTCTGCGGGCAGGGGGCTTATCGGAATCTGGAAGCCCCCTTTAACAAGGGGACCCCCAGATCCTGGTCCCCCATTTGAAATGGTAACGGGTACATTGTACCCGTACAATTTCACAAAAAAAAGTGTAAATATGGTAAAAAAAAAAACAATACACACTCTGGGAGAAGTCCTTTATTAAAAAATAAAAAAATAAAACTGTCCCATGTAGTCCATTCACCTCCGCCGACGGACCGAAAAAAAAATAAAGAAGATCTGCCTCCATGGGAGGCACATACCATATGACGCATCCTCGCCCGTTATGTACCCGTTACCATTTCAAATGGGGGGGCGGGATCTGGGGGTTCCCTTGTTAAAGGGGGCTTCCAGATTCCGATAAGAGGCAGACCCCCACAACCACCGGGCAAGGGTTGTGGGGATGAGGTCCTTCTCCCCATTAATATGGGGACAAGGTGCTTTGGGGGGGCTACCCAAAAGCACCCTCCCAATGTTGAGGGCATGTGGCCTGGTATGGTTCAGGAGGGGGGTGCACTCTCTCGTCCCCCCTCTTTTCCTGTGGCCTGCCAGGTTGCGTGCTCAGATAAGGATCTGGTATGGATTTTTGGGGGGACCCCACGCCATTTTTTTAAAATTTTGGGGCGGGGTTCCCCTTAAAATCCATACCAGACCTGAAGGGTCTGGTATGGATATTGAGGGGGACCCTCACGCCTTTTTTTTAAAAAAATTTGGCGTGGGGTTCCCCTTAATATCCATACCAGACCTGAAGGGCCTGGTATGGAATTTAGGGGGAACCCCATGCATTTTTTTTCAAATTTTGGTTCGGGGTTCCTCTGTGGGGGAATCCCATGCCATTTTTATTAATGAACTTTTATGTATATTGCCGGACCGACAATTCATTATAGCCGCGAGTAGTTTTAAATGACTTTTTTTCCTTTAGAAATGTCATTTTGCTGTCAGACTGTTCTAAACACGGGAAACATGCGCCACTTTACAGGTATACTATAGACACCCCCCAGGTACGAAATTTAAAGGAATATTACACTTTTATTGTTTCACTTTAAATATTATTAAAATCACTGCTCCGGAAAAAACGCCCGTTTTTAAAACTTTTTTTGCATTGATACATGTCCCCTGGGGCAGGACCCAGGTCCCCAAACACTTTTTATGACAATAACTTGCATATTAACCTTTAAAATTAGCACTTTTGATTTCTCCCATAGACTTTTAAAAGGGTGTTCCGTGGCTTTCAAATTTGCCGCGAACACCCCAAATTGTTCACTATTCGGCAAACGGGCGAACAGCCAATGTTCGAGTCGAACTCATGTTCGACCCGAACATAAAGCCCATCCCTAGTTAAGACCACTAATGTAATTTCTGTCTGCTATTATAAACTTCTGACAAGTTTTCTTGACACCAAGAAAAAAATGGTGACAAGGGAGGAATTTCCAGCTGATTGACAGCGTCAGCTCTGTTGCTGTGTGCTGTGTGAAGGGGGTGTGTCACTTCTCTCCAATCAGCTCTCAGAGATTTCCTCACTGAGCTCTGGAGAGTGTAACTTCATCTCTCCGCCCCTTTTCTTTTTTCTGACAGCTCAGACAAGCTTTATAAATGATGTACTTTGACCAAATGTAGAGAAGAGACAACTGCAGATAAACAGGTACAAATTATGTACCACTTTGAAAAGTTACAGTTTATAGAAACATAGCAGAGTTCCATGCCATAAACAACTATTGTGGTTAGCAGGTACCAAGACCAATTACTCTTTGTGGCCTTGCCAATGATAATGAAAAATTCCACTAAACTCTTTTATGGCTCTGCTAGTGACAGAGGACATCCTTGAGCAGATATCATAAGCAAATGTAAAGTTTTTCTTCTATTCCATGTTTATTTAAAAGAGAAGTAAGGATTTATTTTAATTTTTTTTAAGAATCTTACTTTCCTAGGTGGTTGCAGCATTGGTCTGATGCTGCATCTTTCCACCGCTGGCTCTACGACTGAGAACTGAGTGCTCAAACACTGCTGATCGCTCAGTTCTCAGAGCTCTGTGAGCAGAGAGCTGGTGACTGTCAGTCACCTCTGTCTGCTATGCCCCCACCTCGCGCACGTATGGGGCGCTGGGCTGTGGAGGGGCCGGCTCAGGCTCTAAGCGGAGCTTCGGCTATACTTCTCCTTTAAAATAGTTTTACAATTTACAATAAAGCATATCCCATAAAACACAGCTTTCTCACAAGACATGGGAGGTATGGGGAGTCTAGGCACAAAACAGCCATCAGCTCCTCACCTGGATGCATTTTTGCATGGCTAAAATAGGCCAAGGTAGTGGGGCTGCCAGAGGTAGCACACATCATGTTGCTGATTGTTACTAACACATATGCATATTTAAAGCCTTAGTTCACCTACAAAAAAAAAAAATGCACAATATGTTGCTTACCCTCAGTATGATGATGTAAAATTGAGAATGGGAGAATGTTTGAAAGGTTTAGATAGATAGATAGATAGATAGATAGATAGATAGATAGATAGATAGATAGATAGATAGATAGATAGATAGATAGATAGATAGATAGATAGATAGATAGATAGATAGATAGATAGATGCTGAACTCCAGGCAGATATATAAAACACCCATTAATATAGTTCTGTAATAATTTACACATGATTACATTTCAGACTTGAAGAGGGATGGGTAGCCCAAAGAGTGTTGTGTTATAATGCAAGAAGCATGCTGGCAGGAGCAGAGAACTGAGTGACAGAAGGATGAACTTATCAGTGTGCTGCTGCTTCTTCTTTCTCTATCTAGTCACAGTGTAGAGGTGGGGAAGAGACCTGTAAGTAAAAGTATAAATGAAGCAGTGAAAGATCAGATCCCCTCCCTTGCCAGAAAGGGCTGTGTTGTGTAGCACATCTGTGTAAATCTTGGGACTGAATGAGCAGAAATACAAATCCTAAAACAGCTCTTTTATATGTATTTAATCTGTGTATTAGCCATTTGCTTGAAGCTCAGTTTTAAAGGAGACCCAGCATTATTTATGTTGTTGGTGCAGTTTCTGAATCAGCACCATGGACAAGGCCCTGAGGCATGAAAAATGCTGCAAGTAGCTATGAAGTGAATTAAAGCATATATCCGGGCAATACTTTTTCTTTTAGCTTTGGATATAGTTAAAAAAAATTTGAGCCCCTGTCAAGTTTTACTGCTCTGTTAATTTACTTTCTGTTCCAGGGACAAACTAGAGTAGGTGATGGCTAGGAAAAATAAAAAAAAAACTTTTTTTTTCTGTCTGTGTTTTTGTTTGAGATTTTCTCTCACTTCCTGTCGGGGAAAACCTTGGTCACTTTAACAGTAAGTGAGAGGGATCTTCTCAAAACATACAGAGATTCTAGTCCTTTTCCACTATTCCAAAAACAAAAAAAAAATAAAATCTGACTGGACTTACCCTTTAACACATTGGGGTTGATTTATGAAAACTGAAGAGTGCAAGATCTGGTGCAGCTGTGCATGGTAGCCAAACAGCTTCTAACTTCAGCTTGTTCAAATAAGCTTTGATAAAAAAAACAAAAAAAAAAAACTGGAAGCTGATTGGTTTCTATGTAGAGCTGCCCCAGATTTTGCATTCTCCAGTTTTAGTAAATAGACCCCACTGAGTTCTACATGTTGATTGAAAGCACCACTGGTGGCAGCGGATATATGTCTTGACATCATTTTAAAATGGCACTCAGACTTAGAGGCTCACAAAATTCCCAACCAGTGTCAGGACTGGAATAATCAGTTGTCAGTATCAGCAAATGATCAGCTCCTGGGCTTCAGATCTGTCAGGGCTGGGCTCAGCCCTTCCTTCTCTGAGCTGGCCTCTCAGCTGTCGGCTAATTGCTAGCTCTTATCTCTCCACAGGTACTCAGCATTGATGATATCCTGCTCGTCAGTCCTGCCTACTTAATCCGTCCAGCCCAGAGGATCTCTGCCTTCGCCTTAGTCAACATCACAGAGATGCTCTCCTGCATTTCTGTTTAAAGACTTGCTTAGCTGACATCCCTTCTGGCTCCAGATTCTGCTTGCTGTTTTACTACGCTCAGCTCCCTGACGTTTGGCTTGTCTGACTATCTGTTCCGGTTCCTGAACTCTGGCTATGTTTTGACTACGTTTGTTCTATTTACTTTTACTATTAAACAAGTGGGATTTAACTGTACTTCTGCCTCGGTCTGATTTAATGGTTTCTGACAGTAGGCAAAGGCCATGAATTCAGAAGTTACAGTCAATCCACTTGTTGGTAATATTTTTTCCAGATTGGATGAGCAAGATCACCGCATGGATCAGTTTGCCATGGCGTTACAAAAGCTCCTGGAATCTCCCACTGTGGCTGCTCTGGTACAACCTGAGTTGCAGGTCGTCCCTGCTGCTGCTGCGCCAGTCTCTGTGCAGGCACCCACCTCGAGTATTACCTCTATAAGAGGTATGTCTGGTTCCGCTCCACTTCTCCAGCGATTTGGGGGCGATCCAGTTCAATGCAGAGGGTTTCTCAACCAAGTTGAGATATACTTTGAGATGCTGCCCCAGGCGATTCCCAAGGACAGAAGCAAAGTAGGTTTCGTGATATCTTTGCTTTCTGAGAGAGCCTTGGCCTGGGCAAACCCTCTCTGGAGACACAAAAACCTGTTGTCTTGAGTTACTCTGAGTTTGTGGCCTCCTTTAAAAAGGTATATGATGTTCCCGCACACTCCGCTTCTGCTGCCAAGTGCCTCATGTCCATCAAACAGAGTACGAGAACTGTTGCCGACTAAGCCATTGAATTACGTACTCTGGCAGCAGAGGTTGCTTGAAACAATGAAGCTCTCGTGGCTGATTTTTCTCATGGTCTCTCGGATTCCATCAAAAATGAGATAGCAGCCCGAGAAGTTGATCACATTTGCTATCCTCATTGACTCCAGACTCAGAGAAAGACTCTCTTTTAAGGAGCGCTTGTGGAAGCCTCCTGTATGTTTGCTTTCAAGCTTTGCAGTCCCACCCGTGCCTCCCTCATCTCCCATGCCTCCTGGTACCGAGTGGGTCAGTGAAGATGAACCCATGCACTTTGGCTTCATACGTCTCTCTGCGGATGAGAGAACCTTTAGGAGGAGGGAGAGATTGTGCTTTTATTGTGGCCAGGCAAGTCACTTTTTGAAGTTTTGTCCTACCCGTCCAGGGAACGCCCAAACCTTGAGGTCCCGTCATGGACAGACCTTAGGTGGCGTTGTTTCATCCCCTATTATCCAGAAGGATAAGCTCCTGGTTTTGGTCACCCTTTCTTGGGCTGAGTCGTCCATCAAGATACTAGCTCTAATCGACTCTGGGGCTGCAGGCCTGTTCATTGATGCTGCCTTTGTATCAAAGCACTCGATTTCGTTGGAGCTGCGTGACACTCCACTTGCCATTGAGCCTCTTGACGGGAGACTCCTACAGCCTGCCCATGTGACTCATGAGACAGTTCCGTTGTCCATGGCCGTAGGGGCTCTTCACCATGAGATAATCCAATTCCAAGTTATTTCCTCACCTAAGTTTCCGTTATTGGTTATCCTTGGTTACAGAGGCACAACCCCTCTTTTGATTGGCTCTATGCTGAGGTTCTCTCCTGGTTGCCACAATGCAGTAAGACATGCTTCCAGAAGGTAGCCAAGGTCCTGTGCACCTCTTCACTTTCTTCCCTGCCGGAGGAGTACTGTGATTTTAGCGATGTCTTTGACAAAGGTCAAGCAGTTAGTTTGCCTCCACACCGGCCGTATGATTGTGCAATTGACATTCAACCTGGTGCCATACCTCCTCGTGGCCAGGTTTACCCTTTGTCAGTCTTGGAGGATAAGGCCATGGAGGAGTAAGTTGCAGACGCAAATCCTCATCCCATGCTGGTGCTGATTTCTTCTTTGTGAAGAAGCAGAGTGGTGAAGAAGAAGAATGGTGAACTGAGACCTTGCATTGATTATAGGGGTCTCAAAGGTTTCACGACTAAGAATGCCTATCCAATTCCGTTAATTACAGAGTTATTTGACCGCCTCAAGGGAGCAACGGTTTTCACAAAGCTTGATTTGAGTGGGGCATACAATCTCATGAGGAATAACGAGGGAGACAAGTGTAAAACTGCATTTAATACCATAACAGACCATTATGAGTACTTCGTAATGCCTTTTGGCCTTTGTAACGCCCTGGCAGTTTTCCAGGAATTCATTAAAGATGTCCTCCGAGATTTGTTGTAGTTATGTGTGGTGGTTCATCTCAATGATATTCTCATATTTTCCAACTCCCTGGAGAGCCACCACACAGATGTCTGTCATGTGCTTCAGAAACTAAGAGAGAACAATCTCTATTGTAAATTGGAGAAGTGCGAGTTCCATCGTGAACAGGTTAAATTCCTGGGGTATGTAATTTCCACTGTTGGTTTTTTGATGGACCCAAAGAAACTTTCTGCAGTCCTAAAGTGGCCTCGACCCATGGGTTTACCTGCAACGTTTCAAGGGCTTTTCCAACTATTTTCGGAAGTTTATTCGTAACTTCTCATCTCTGGTCAAGCCAGATATGACCAGAAAGGACAGTAACCCACAGAGTTGGTCTCCGGAGTCCATTAAGGCCTTTGAGAGTCTCAGGGCTGCCTTTGTTTCTGCTCCTGTGTTGGCACATCCTGATCCTTATCCTTGAGCTTGATGCTTCTGAGACTGGAGTAGGCACCCTTCTGTCTCAACATCCTACCACTGAGAGCACTTTGCATCCTTTTGGCTACTTTTCCAAGAAATTTTCACCTGTGGAGTGCAATTACGAGATTGGTGACAGAGAGCTGTTGGCGATCATTTTAGCCCTAAAAGAATGGAGATAACCTCGAAGATACCACTGTGCTGGTTCTCATTCTTACTGACCATAAGAATCTCACATTCTTGTCTGAGGCTAAACTCCTCTCTCCCAGAAGGGTGCGATAGGCTCTTTTCTTGTCAAGTTTCAATTACATTGTCTCATTCTTACCCGGTACTAAGAATGTAAGGGCTGACGCCATGTCACAACAATTTTCTTCCACTTCCAAGTTGGAGTCGGTTCCGGTTCCTGTGATTCCTCCTGATCGTATTCTGGCTACGGTTCGCACCAGTCTCACTTCTCCTTTGGGTGACAAAATCTTGTGACTGATGCTTTGTCCCAGAGAGTCTCTGTACTGCCGTGCTCCAGACTTACTATTCTCCCAAGGCTGCTGGCCACCCTGGGAAGAATCAACTCTTTTGGGCCCTTTCCCAGCAATTCAGGTGGCCTACGTGCTGATGTGACCGCCTTCCTAGCAGCCTGTTCAATGTGTGATCAGAGTAAGACTCCACGACATCTTCCAGTGGGCCTCCTACAACCCATTCCCAATGGAGGCCCTGGACCCACCTGTCTATGGATTTCTTTGTGGAGTTGCCCAACTCTCAGGGCAACACAGTAAACCTTATGGTAGTTGACCTGTTCCCAAAAATGTCTCATTGTATTCCACTTAAGAAGTTGCCCACTTCTAAGGAACTGGCTTCCATTTTTGCTCGGGAGATCTTTCGCTTACATGGGCTACCCAAGGGGATTGTCTCAGACAGGGGTAGTCAGTTTGTGTCCCGATTCTGGTGAGCCTTTTGTGCACAGTTAGGAATTCAGCTTGCTTTTTCCTCTGCGTATCACCCACAGTCTAATAGGGCCACAGAACGAGCCAATCAGTCTTTGGAGCAATTTCTACATTGCTATATTTCTGACCATCATAACAACTGGTCAGACCTATTACCGTGGGCAGAATTTGCTCACAATAGTGCCTTGAATTATGCTTCCTGATTGTCCCCGTTTATAGCAAACTATGGTTTCCAACCTTCCATGTTGCCTGACTCATTTGATCCGCAGAGTATTCCTGCATTAGAGAAGCATCTCCGTGCTCTTCATTCCACTTGGGCACAAGTCCAGGAGGCTTTGCGACATGCTAATGATAGGTACAGACTCCATGCTGACCGCTGACGTCTGCCCGTGCCTTCCTACCAGGTTGGGGACAGAGTCTGGCTGTCATCTCGCAACCTCCGACTTCGTGTTCCCTCACTGAAGTTCGCACCTTAGTTTATTGGGCCTTTCCGTATTCTTCACAGAATTAACCTAGTGGCTCACGCATTAGACCTTCCTTCTAATATGCGTATTTCAAATGTATTTCATGACTCCTTATTAAAACCTTTGGTCTGCAACCGCTTTACCACCTCGGTGCCATGTCCTCACCCTGTACAGGTTGAAAACCATGAGGAGTATGAAGTACAGTAAATTGCTGACTCCTGTTGGTTCCGTGGGTACATACAGTACCTGGTGCATTGGAAGGGGTACGGTCCGGAGGAATGCTCTTGGGTCTCATCCTCGGATGTACATGCCCCTGTCCTCCTCTGTGATTTCCATAGATGTTTTCCCCTCAAGCCTGGTGGTCCTCTGTGGGGGAGGGGTCATTGAGGAGGGGGTAGTGTCAGGGCTGGGCTCAGCCCTTCCTTCTCTGAGCTGGCTGCTCAGCTGTTGGCTAATTGGCAGCTCCTATCTCTCCACAGGTACTCAGCTGTTGCTGATATCCTGCTCGTCAGTACTGCCTACTTAAGCCATCCAGCCCAGGGGATCTCTGCCTTCGCCTTAGTCAACATCACAGAGACGCTCTCCTGCATTCATGTTTAAAGACTTGCTTGGCTGACATCCCTTCTGGCTCCAGATCCTGCTTGCTGTTTTACTATGCTCATCTCCGGCTTCCTGATGTTTGGCTTGTCTGACTATCCATTCTGGTTCCTGAACTCTGGCTATGTTTTGACTACGTTTGTTCTATTTACTTTTATTAGTAAAGAAGTGTGATTTAACTGTACTTCTGTCTCAGTCTGATTTCATGGTTTCTGACAAGATCCTGCTGCAGAATGCTAATATGGGGTGCTCTAAAGCATGAACTGAAAACACCAGGCTTATTCCCCTTGTGGCATTTCCTCTCGGTTTCAAGGCCAGCAATAAATCACTATTGAAAGTAGGGTTTGTCTCCTAAAACGCGTTAGCTTTCCCAACACAGCGAACCTGGATACACCATGTTGGAGCTGTGTATTTAATGCTTGTCATTTCCTCAAGTTTGTGAGTATGTTTTTGGCCTTTTAATAAATTATATAGTGATTAAGGTATTGCACTAGACATTTGTGCCCTCCTTTATTTTTCTTTTAGTGCTTTGGAGTTTCAAGGAGTGCAGCATCACCTGAGACACTCTTTTACAGTTGGATGTTTGACAGAGTAAGCGCTGAAGTTTGACTGCTTAATAAGTCCTGGCCTGGATTCTGGGGCCCGAAGGCTTTTTTGAGCTTTGGGTGGGATAAAGCCTCAATTTCTTGGTCTACATGTTAGCTGGTTTACAGATCACCCCATAGGGGTCACTGGGAAAACTACAGCCATTAACATCTTTGCAGTTACATTAATTTTATGTGAGTTAGCAACACTTTTAGACTGAAGGCCATATAACACTTCAGAGCCCCACATACAGAATGGCCACTTCTTCTTCTTCAGCTGGCACCACAGTCTGTTCCAATCTGTCTTGCCAATAGACTGGTAATTCTGAGAAAGTAGCACAGAACACTGACTTATCTCCACCAGCTTATTATAACACATCACCCTGTACCGTTAAGCTTGTTCAGCCCGAAGGGACATAGGAAAGCCAATGTACTTAGTTCCACAAGGCCTTGCAGAGACTTGATTGAGGGTTTAGTACCTAAGAGGCTTTTGTCCTGCAGTGGGTACTAGTATGGAAACTCCAGTCACTCAGTGGAGTGTCAAATACCAGGCAACTCCACCTAATGATCCTACGTCACTAGCCACCACTGGTTCCTCTCCTCAGCTAGCTGCTTCTCCTTCTTTTTACACTCCAGTCAATACTCTCAAGGGTTATCTCTGTTGGCGACTCTTTATTGTAGAACCCAGAGGGTTAACCATGGCTGTTACTAACTATTTCCCTGTTCTTCAGATAAACTATGAATACACTTTGTTATTCACAAACTCGTTTCTTCTTACAAGCAGCCAAAAGCAGGAAATCTGCTCTAACAGGAACTGTGCTTACTTAGTAAAAGAATAGTTACATTTTGAGGTAGTACAGTGTAGGTGAGAAGGCAAACTTGCATATAACTGTCCTTTCACATATAGTACAGCATTCTGGATTTGGCCGTGTTGCTGCTGTCCATACTTGATATTGCGAAAAGTCTATCTCTCACTAAATTGTGCTCAAGTTCCATCTTTGTGGGAGTCTACAACCAAGTCCTATTAAATGCTTATGCCACCACTCTGACAGGTAACATAGTACAGAGGGTCCCGACTGCATCACTCCCATTACCAAACTGCACCACAAGGCTATTCCTTTGCCATATACAACACCTCACAAAGGGAAGTGAGCCACACACACAGAGGAAGACATGAGCACAAAACCCTCAGCACAAAACCCTTAACTCCTGCAGCACCAGTCAACATTTAACAGGACAGGCTTAATAATAACCTTAGTTAGGCCTTACCTGGTATCCAGACCTCATTATTAGTCTGTGCTGCCCACAGGCCATTTTATGTGTGATCTGACAGATTTTCACCTTATTCTCTCTGCTTTGAGAGCTGGATGAAAAGGTTGAGTTTTGACAGAACACTAAAAAGGTAAATGAGCTTGTGTTTGTGTTTGTTTTGTGGAAGACATTAGAAGGTACCCTATTAGTCAGGATCTGACCGGGGGTTAATTAGTTGCTTTAGTTGTTTTGCTTTGGACTTGCTGTGCAAAGCTCTCCTGCATTGAAACTGTGTTTGTTGGCTACCTTGCTGAACAAAAGTACAGGACAAACTGTCCCCTGCATGGTTTTCTTAAATTAAAGCAAAGTTTACAAACATGGATTTTCCATGCACAGGTCTTCTCCAACAAACAACAATGAAAAATGCTAGCCCATCTGGGTACATTTCAGCAGCAATGCCATTGTTAGCATTGGTTTTCCTGACCACAAGCTCCTCAGGCTCCCTTAGCCTTGGTTGCATGCAGGGTTGTTCAGTCCCTTGAACTTGCTCCCTCTGGAGACTTACAGATTCCCTCTAGCCCCCTGGACCCGCTATCCACCTCAACTTTCTCAGCCTCCAAGAATTGCATAGCTGTCCCAACTTTCCCAGTCCTTGGGCAAGGAATCCCCCACATAAGGGATGCAGTCTCCAACAGTAACTCCCAGCTCTCCTGAATGGGCTCTATCTCCACATGGCAACAACTGCACAGAGTTATGCTCGGATTTGGCTTTTAATGATCCTGCCCAGCTGTGCACTCACACAGGCTGTAGGCATCTATCAAAACCTGGATACAGGACTGAAAGCTCCATCCCACCCAAGACTCCTTGGAATCTTCAAGCTCCAGGCCCCCGATCTGGAATCCACTACCAAATCCAGAGAAAACTTAAGACACAGTTTTCTCTGCTCACAAACCACCTACCGGAGCTCCTGAAATTGGACCTTGAAGTCCTATGTTATCTCTATACCAATTTACACATTGTTACAATATATATGTGTGTGTGCGTGTGTGTGTGTGTGTGTGTATATATATATATATATATATATATATATATATATATATATATATATAGCAAATATATAATTCAGTTCAAGATAAAAATCCCTCCCAGATTAATACCAGGGCACCAGCAATTTTGTTTACTGATATGGATGACATTTGCATTTACTGCATGCATGTCAAGCTCACACGTAAGCAAACCTAATGTCATTCAGGATTTGGGTGATTGGAAACACGTGAAAATGTCATTGTCGTGCTAATTTGTGTTAATGCCAACCTGAATCGATCTTATCTTAATGTTTCATGCTAACATTTTATGCGAAAAAAATATTTTCCAGCATGTGTTGCAATGAAGCATTAAAAACTGTAAAGTTTTCTTAACGTAACACATTAACATTCACTTTGACCTTTACCATTCCCTAACAAACATAAAAATTGCACATATGTGATATCTTCTTAATCACTAGACTTTGGCAGATATAATATAGAGGTAAATAGCCGGGGTTGCACAAATTCCTTAAAATGACATAACTGTGCATGTACATGTTAGGTGGAAAGCGAATTATTTGAAATTCTTATCTTTTGATTTTATCGCTTCAGATACCCACAATTGTATGGAATTTTTTTTTTAACTTGAATATTTAAGCATGCAAAGATGCTCCTTTTTAATGTTATAATTGCATTCTTTTGTAACTAGCACTGGCATGTGAAGGGTTACACAGCCATGTGTTAGTACTGTAGTCTATGTAGCATATAGGGTTAGTAGCCAGGTTTCATGAGCCAGTGCATTTGTAATCAGACAGTGAAAATGGTAATGTAAATGCTTATTTGTGTCACTAACATCTTCGATCGCTCAACCATTAAAAGGTCACAGAGCTTCTTTATTAATCTCAAAACTGGAGCCAGCCTGTACGTGACATTTCACTGGGCTGGCACACTTGAACCCCAGTTCCTAACATGAGCCAAGGGCAGGTGGCCGGAGATGGACAACTGTTAGGATATGTGTTGTTCTTGGACACATCAAGCAGAGCTGTTGACTGGCTGTCTTCTTAAGCGTATGAATCATGTTGCCAGTAGGCCAATGTTTTATTGGCACAGATGGCATGTTTAGCTGCAGGCTAATTCCTGGGTATTTTTAACATTGACTTTGAATTGTTGCTTTATGTCTCGGAATCCACAAGGGCTGCTGCTTCCGACTTTGAAGAAACCCTGCAACCAAATGACTTTAGCAGGAAAAATGAATGACACATTTGCAGTTTCTTGTTCTATAACGCCAGTAGGAGACAGGAATTTGTGTAATGTGAAATAGCTTTCAACATAATTCTATTTTTATTTTGCTTTGCAGCAATCCTGAAGAATTTGCAGATTGCATTACCTTCACTAAATAATGGAACTTGTAACTATTAAGAGCAATTCTCCTGATTAGCACATTTGAAATAAGCCTTGGGGATAATATCAGATAAATACAGTATCTCACAAAAGTGAGTACAACCCTCACAATTTTGTAAATATTTTATTACTTCTTTTCATGTAACAACACTGAAGAGATTACACTTTGTTACAATGTAAAATAGTGAGTGAGTTGCCAACATACCAGTTTGAAATTTACTGACACGGCACCCAAAATTCACTAGCACAGCCAAGTTTTTACTGGCATTTCCAAATGTTGCAAAATTACAGTTTTAAGTGCAAATTTCAGTATTTAGGCTACAAACTAGTATAATATGCAATTAGCAATGTGATTTAAGGTAGATATTAAAGCAAAAAATATATTTCTTATTTTATTTTTGATATAGTAAGCTCAGGGACAGGACTCAGGAGGGCAAGAAATTAGAATGGGCAGGCACAAACACATGAAATTGACTCTCACAGTGACCATGACAGCAGTGTGCAGCAGCACAGATGATGATGACACCTCAGCGACAGGACACGTCCCCTCCTGAGTCACAGCGACAATCGCTTTCCATGCCAGGTGGTCGCTTCAGTCCACTCCAATTCAAACAGCACTGACAGTCCAGCTCCCGGCTTGCCTTGTTCCTGTCCCGCAGACCCACACACAAGGCTCTGGCCGACCAGCTCAGCTTCTTTGCACCATACCATCACACGACATGCTCAGGCACCACCTCCACCAGACCCGCCCAAACACACTGTAGCAGGCACTTGGATGGTCTCTGCCAACTCCAAACTGGAGCTGTGCATGCGCAGTTCCGTGCCTAGCGTCACAGCCATATTTTTTACTGGCAACCTTTTCCTGTCACTGTCATTTACTGGCAGGAGAAAGGTGCCTGTTTTTTACTGGATGCCAGTAAAAATACTGGCGGTTGGCAACACTGGTGTACAGCTTGTATAACAATGTAAATTTGCTGTCCCCTCAAAATAACTCAACACACAGCCATTAATGTCTAGACTGCTGGCAACAAAAGTGAGTACATCCTTAAGTGAAAATGTCCAAATTGGGCCGAAAGTGTCAATATTTTGTGTGGCCACCATCATTTTCCAGCACTGCCTTAACCCTCTTTGGCATGGAGTTCACCAGAACTTCACAGGTTGCCACTGGAGTCCTCTTCCAATCCTCCATGATGACATCACAGAGCTAGTGGATGTTAGAGACCTTGTGCTCCTCCACCTTTTGCTTGAGGATGCCCCACAGATGCTCAATAGGGTTTAGGTCTGGAGACATGCTTGGCCAGTACATCACCTTTACACTCAGCTTCTTTAGCAAGGCAGTGGTTGTCTTGGAGGTGTGTTTGGGGTTGTTATCATGTTGGAATACTGCCCTGTGGCCCAGTCTCCGAAGGGAGGGGATCATGCTCTGCTTCAGTATGTCACAGTACATGTTGGTATTCAAGGTTACCTCAATGAACTTTAGCTCCCCAGTGCTGGCAGCTCTCATGCAGCTTCAGACCATGACCCTCCCACCACCATGCTTGACTGTAGGCAAGACACACTTGTCTTTGTACTCATCCCCTGGTTGCTGCCACACACGCTTGACACCATCTGAACCAAAAAAGTTTGTCTTGTTCTCATCAGACCACAGGACATGGTTCCAGTAATCCATGTCCTTAGTCTGTTTGTAATCAGCAAACTGTTTGCGGGCTTTCTTGTACATCATCTTTAGAAGAGGCTTCCTTCTGGGATGACAGCCATGCAGACCATTTTGATGCAGTGTGCGGCGTATGGTCTAAGCACTGACAGGCTGACCCTCCACCCCTTCAACCTCTGCAACAATGCTGACAGCACTCATACATCTATTTCCCAAAGACAACCTCTGGATATGATGCTGAGCATGTAAACTCAACTTCTTTGGTTGACCATGGCGAGGGCTGTTCTGAGTGCAAACTGTCCTGTTAAACTGCTGTATGGTCTTGACCACCATGCTGCAGCTCAGTTTCAGGGTCTTGGCAATCTTCTTATAGCCTAGGCCATCTTTATGTAGAGCAAAAAATTTTTTTTTCAGATCCACAGAGAGTTCATTGCCATGAGGTGCCATGTTGAACTTTCAGTGACCAGTATGAGAGAGTGAGAGCGATAACACCAAATTTAACACACCTGCTCCCCATTCACACCTGAGACCTTGTAACACTAACGAGTCACATGATACCGGGGAGTGAAAATGGCTAATTGGGCCCAATTTGGACATTTTCACTTAGGGGTGTACTCTTTTGTTGTCAGCGGTTTAGACATTAATGGCTGCGTGTTGAGTTATTTTGAGGGGAAAGCAATTTACACTGTTATACAAGCTGTGCACTCACTACTTTACATTGTAGCAAAGTGTCATTTCTTCAGTGTTGTCACATGAAAAGATATAATAAAATATTTACAAAAATGTGAGGGGTGTACTCACTTTTGTGAGATACTGTACATCAGTTTTCTAGTTTAACTAAATTAATGCTGGTCACACACGTTATGTTTTGATTTGAAGAAAATATCTCCATAGCAAAATATTTTCATACTCAGATGATTAGACATATAAGGAACAATCTAATGCTGGTTGTAAGACAAAGACTCTTACCTTACCCCCAAAGATATCCTAATACTCAACATGGGCAATATACAGCCATACCACACACACATTAGAGTCTTCTAAGATCAAATAGAATAATTATACCTCCCCTACACACTGTTTCCTGCAGCCTCATTCAATTTTTATGATTTACTTGGATCTTATCTGAATGCATGTGTCACAATATCGTACAATTCAAGCCAAATTTTTTAGAAAATACAACCCAGCTATAATTGGTGTGGTTATGTTTAAAGTGACTCTGTCATAAAAAATGTAATCGTCATGTACTTGTATGATGAGCCTGAAATGATGAAGGTGGTCTCTTGCACAGCTTCCATCTGAGCACCCCTGGAATTTGAGACAGGGTCTGCAGAGGTGATGGAAAAGCATAAGTGCCAGCGTGCCAACACTGTGGACTGGAAGTTGAGAGTACTGGTATCGGGTCAACAGAAGTACAGCTGGTAGTACCCTGAGGATGTGCCAAGTTCAGTTAAAGGTGGAGTTGGGTCCCAAGCAAGGCCGTCTTTAATACTGACTGGACCCTGGGCAAACATTTTCTTGGGCAAAAAGGTAAGTCATTTTCTATGCCACATCCCTAATCATGGTGCATCAAAACTATAGTTATAGTAAAAAATGTGGGACTTTTGAGGCACAGCATTTTAGTAAAAAATATAACATTTTATTTAATTTCCTTAAAAGTGAACATATAATAACAGACTTATAATAGAAATCTAATTATAAAACAGTCAATTCCAACCACTGCAGTGATTTATACAACATAGTCTTTCCGCTCCACGCATTTCTTGGACGTGGTCCTCTTCATCAGGAATAACAAACTTTTATTGCTGCCACCTAAATAGAGTGACAAGATTTGTTTTAAATGAATAATCATATCAATAGAACATAATTTCACATATCATGCCATAACCCTTCCCCGGGGACAGTGACATGCACTCAGGTATTTCCCTCATGGTTCAACTGTATACAGCATAGGGGTCCCAAAGGGGAGCCCTCTCCTCCTTCTCCTCCTCCTCCAACCTCCAACCTCCAGTATGGTTTATCTATTTACTAATTTCATTAGTTTCATTAATTTTTGTGTACTTTAAATAACATCTAGAAGTTTTAGCATTATTTATTAATTGATATTGGCTTGACTCTTGACTGGCAGATTTTATCAGGCTAATTGACATTAAAGGGTACTATTTCCTATGTGTAAAAGTAAATTACTGCTCACTGATTGGTTGCCAAAGGTTACAGCACATTATCTCCTCACTGCCTGCACACCATGGTCTTGGGAGGTGAGGGGACCCATTAATAAACAGAAAACTCCTAGGAATCCTAGAAATCCTGGGATTAGTGGCAATGCTGGGGGAGCGGGGGTGTGATCAGTGGTAATGCTGGGGGGTTGATGGGATCAGTAATAGTGGTGGGGGGATTGGATTAGTTAGGAGGCAGTACAGTACCCTGTGGCAAATTCTGAATCATGTAGAGCAGGGGTCTTCAAAGTACGGCCCGCGTGCCACATTTGGCCCACTAGAATGTTTCTTTTGTCCCACAGTCATCAGACTCACTGCAGGGATGGTCTCTGCTTGGGTTGTGGAGCTTGCTCTGCATACTGACAGGCAGTGGGGGCTGTGCAGCACAAGTCCGGCTACTTGAGAAACCCGAGAAAGTTCAGATTCATTCAGTGGAGACAGGCAGCACCTCCCACCCGCAGTTAAATTCAGTGCCCTTAATGCTGTCATGTCACATACAGCGTGCCCATGCAACAGCCGGGCGGGAGCCGGGAAGTGCAGTAGATCTGCAATACAGCCAGCCCTTCAGAGGAGTACCACAGCGGTAACATACACAGATCTACAGGGGAAATATAGGATGGTACAGGGAGACTGATGGAGAAAGAAATGTGCTCTGGTGGGGACGCAAGAGAAGGGGGGACTCTGATGGGGTACAAAAGTGTGGAGGGAGGAGGCTGTAATGGAGGACACAAGTGTGAAAGGGGGGCTCTGATGGGGACACATATTCAGGGGGGATTATGATGGGGACATGATTGTTCAGGGGGTCTCTGATGGGGGCACAAGTGTGGGGGGGCTCTGATGGGGACATATATTAATGGGGGATTATGATAGGGACACAATTGTTCATGGGGTCTCTAATGGGGGCACAAGTGTGGGGGGGCTCTGATGGGGACACATATTCAGGGGGGATTATGATGGGGACACAATTGTTCAGGGGGTCTCTGATGTGGACACAAATGTGGGAGGGGGACTCTAATAGGGGACACAAGTGTTTGGGGGGCTCTGATGGGGACACATATTCAGGGGGATTATGATGGAGACACAGTTGTTCAGAGAGTCTCTGGTGGGGACACAAATGTGAGAGGGGGACTCTGATAGAGGACACAAGGATGGGGGGGCTCTGCTGGGGACAGAAATGGGCAGGGAGTCTCTGATGGGAACACAGATGTACTGTATGGGGAAAGCCTCATGCTGCGTGCACACGATCGGTCATTCCGACAACAAATGTTCGATAGGAGCTTGTTGACGGAAATTCTGACTGTGTGTAGGCTCCTTTGGACATTTTTTATCAAAATTTCCGACAACAAAATCCGTTGTCAGAAATTCAGATCGTGTGTACACAATTTAAACGCACAAAATTCCACGCATGCTCGGAATCAAGCAGAAGAGCCACACTGGCTATTGAACTTCATTTTTCTCGGCTCGTCGTATGTGTTGTACGTCACTGTGTTCTTGACGTTCGGAATTTCCGACAACATTTGTGCGACCGTGTGTATGCAAGACAAGTTTGAGCCAACATCCATCGGAAATAAATCACAGGATTTCATTGTCGGAATGTCCGATCGTGTGTACGCGGCATTAGTGTTTAGCCCTGGGGCACGAGGCTCCGGTCTCTGATGGCAGCCTTTCAAATGCTATTTTATTTCATGGCTGAGGATTCATTTCTAAATAACTTTTTTTTTTTTGGCCCGCGAATATCTGGGAAATACATGATGTGGCCCTTGAAGTAAAAAGTTTAGAGAGCCCTGATGTAGAGCAAAGCTGGAAATCCTTGGCAAGTATATAGTGTGGGATTCTACCAATGTAATGGGGAATTTACAAATCTACACCCACCACTAATTTAAGGGGGGCTTCTACATGGACCACCAATGTAAGGGAGGATTTGAAACTGACCACAAATGTAAGTTTTGATTTTTTTTTAACGATTACCAATATAAAGAGGAGTTTCTACACTGGCTACCAATGTAATGGGGATTTACACTGACCACTAAGGATGAGCCGAACACCCCCCGGTTCGCACCAGAACCGGTTCGCACCAGAACTTGCGAATGGACCAAAACTTTGCACGAACTTTAGAACCCCATTGAAGTCTATGGGACTTCAAAAGTGCTAATTTTAAAAGCTAATTTGCATGGTATAGTCCTAAAAAGGGTTTGGGGACCCGGGTCCTACCCCAGGGGACATGTATCAATGCAAAAAAAACTGCTGTTTTTTCGGGAGCAGTGATTTTAATGATGTTTAAAGTGAACAAAAAAAGTGAAATATTCCTTTAAATATCGTACCTGGGGGGTGTCTATAGTATGCCTGTAAAGTGGCGCGTGTTTCCCGTGCTTAGAACAGTCCCTGCACAAAATAAATAATAAAAGTCATTTAAAACTGCTTGCGGCTTTAATGTAATGTCGGGTCCTGGCAATATGGATGAAAATCAGTGAGACAAACAGCAGGGGTACCCCCCACCCCCCAGTCCATTACCAGGCCCTTTGGGTCTTGTATGGATGGATATTAACCACTTCCAGACCGCCGCACGACGATGTACGTCCAAACTTTGAAGGGGTATATTGTTGTTATGGCAGCAGCTAGCTGCCATAACCCCGGTATCCCTGTTTTCGTGCAGCGGCCGGCTTTCTGATAAAAGTGGTCCCTTCGGTGCAAGATCTCTTTTATCGGTGGGCGGGAGAGGGCCCCCCTCCCGCCGCGATCCGGTGCCCTCCGATGGCTCCGATAAGCGGCGGAGGCGATCGCATCCATCTCCGTCCTGTGCCTGGAGATGAGTGAGGCTAAGATGGCGCCCACTCATCTCCATGACACTGCTGGGCGGAAGCGAAGTCAAAACGTCACTTCCGCCCACGCCTCTTAAAGGCATATTTTTTTAAATGTCATTTTTTTAAATGACTTTTTTTTTTTTTTGCATTTTAGTGTAAATATGAGATCTGAGGTCTTTTTGACCCCAGATCTCATATTTAAGAGGTCCTGTCATGCTTTTTTCTATTACAAGGGATGTTTACATTCCTTGTAATAGGAATAAAAGTGACACAATTTATTTATTTTTTTAAAAAGTGTAAAAAAAATAAAATAATGTAAAATAAATAATAAAAATAAAATTAAAAAAAAAAAACCCTGTCCCAACGAGCTCGCGCGCAGATGTGAACGCATATGAAAACGATGGTCAAACCAAACATGTGAGATATCGCCACGACTGGTAGAGCGAGAGCAATAATTCTAGCCCTAGACCTCATCTGTAACGCAAAACATGCAACCTGTAGAATTTTTTCAAACGTCGCCTATGGAGATTTTTGAATCCTCTTAATCTCGGGCATTCCCACCATATATGGAGCATGGAGCCCTGGGCTTGACAATCTCTGAAGCACAATGGGGAGACAGAAGAAAACATAGTTGCCAATCGGGAGGGTACAAGATACCATCTCATCAACACTTTTAAATTAGCTTCTATCAAAGAAATATTTATGCACCGTACACACGGTCGGATTTTCCTATGGACAATGTCCGATCGGAGCGTGTTGTCGGAAATTCCGACCATGTGTGGGCTCCATCGGACATTTTCCATCGGATTTTCCGACACACAAAGTTGGAGAGCAGGAGATAAAATTTTCCGACAACAAAATCCGATCGCGTCAATTCCGACCGTGTGTGGCCTGTTCCGACGCACAAAGTGCCACGCATGCTCAGAAGAAATTCCGACACGGGACAGCTCGTTCTGGTAAACTTAGCGTTCGCAATGGATACAGCATTTTTGTCACGCTGCAATGTTAAAAATGGTTTAATACAGCGCACTCTCTTCTTCTTTATAATGTGACAAGAATTAAGTAGTTTTGCTGCTCATATTCACACACACTTCTCACAAACTTTTCTTTGTGTTTTTTTATTGGGATTCCCTCAATATATTGTTATTAGTTGTCACATCTGACAGTTTTTTTTTTTTATATATTTTTTTGTTTTTTATTTGACGCCTTTTTTTTTTCTGTAATGTTTGGATTTTTTCCAAGGCTGATCTTTGTTCAATGTTATTTTTATTTTTACTCCAGAATATTTTTGTGTGTGTTTTGTGTGTCAAGTTACCCCAACACCATTGATATCTTTTATTATTTAATCTCAAGGAGATTGTTTGGTGTTGGTGTCCCTTGTTCATTTCACATTGTATATTTGAAATGTACCTGAATCCTCACAAACAAACCATCATTTTTGAAGTAAAACACATAGGAGAGTATAATTCAAAACCAAAATCCTTTATTAAGGGATCAGAACCAAACAAAGAGGAAGGCAACACTGGATCAACAGGAGAAATTAGTGAAGCCTGTGACCCCAAGGGCAGACATCAATTCTTGAACATCAAAATTGGTGGCCTGAGGAGTCCATATGTAAGGGAGGGCAGTCTGGTCCAGAATTCGCAGAGATCCAGATAGCAGCAGATGACATGTGTGTCCCCAGGCTGTGGTACCACAAGAGGCTGCATTTTTTGGCTGACCAGACTGAACCCAGGGCAATCACTGTCTGGTCTTCCTTTCACGCTTCCTTCCCGGCTGTGGCTGTGCAGTTGGAGATGTGGCAGGAGGAGGAGTAGGACCTGGAGGAGGAGGAGGACTGGGAGGACCTGGAGGAGAGGGAGGACGAGGAGGAGGACCTGCAGGAGGAGGAGGAGGACCATCACAAAGGTGTGTATGAGGTGTAATTTGCCCACTCATACCTTTCTCCAGAGCCTCCGATATGAGGGCCTCACACATTACTTGTTGTCCCTCCTCCATCCTCTGCATTTTATATGCAATGACGGCAGCAATGTTCTCCTCCATGGTGTGGGGTGCTCCCAGGACCTCTGTAGCCCTCCAAAAGACTCCTCCGGTAGCCTCCTCTAGGGCACTCCTCCTCCTGCCACTTTCTTTTTTCAGGGGGGGTGGAGGAACCTGCAGATCAGGCAGCCGGCTCGGCCCAGCCACCTCCTGGCTGAGACTTCCCTGTGTATGAAAAAGGGACATGGTTTTAGTTTTTGCTTCATCAGTCACAATCATAAATTAGTACTCCCAACTAACATCTAGTTAACATCATTGATTGGACAAGCAGAAATATTTAGAAGAATGCTATACCTGGCTCAATCTGGGCTCCTCCACATGCGGCCTGGAAGGCCCAGGTTGGGCGTCAGAAGCCTCAGCCGGGGGGGGGAAGGAAGCGTGGAAGGAAGACTGGAGAGGGATGGCCTGGGTTCAGTCTGACCTGCCAGAAAATGCAGCCTGTCGTAGTACAACATCCTGGGGACATACATGTCATCTGCTGCTCCTGATCTCTGTGAATCCAGGACCTTCTTGCGCTCCCTCAGATATGTGCTCCTCAGGCCACCAATTAAGATCTTTAAATAAGTGATGTCTGCCGTGGGGATCACCTGCTTCACAATTACCAACAATTGCACCAGTGCTGCCTTCCTCTTTGCTTGGTTCTTGAAATGGGGGTGTTTAACATCCCACAGACATGGCAGATCCCTTAGCATATCTATGAATACTGACATGAAGTCATTATCTTTGAGTACCATATCCATGTTCACTGCAAGACACAACACAAGACAAAGCCTAATGTCAGGCAAAACTCTCCTAATCTTGTTACAATATAGGCCTCAATCTAGAAGCAGTATAGGCACAAGTTTGTCTCTTAGGAAAAGGGAAGGGGGAGAAATTGCGCTCGGTGTTCAATTTAAAGACTGAAAAAACGTGAAGTGAGTCCTGCAGCTAAAACACAATAACCCCAATACAAGGGCACACAAAATAAACAATAGATAAAATAGTGTAGCGCTGGACTAAAAATACGCATATAATGATATATGCGAGTGGACGGGACCCATAAATGTGTAAATAAAGTGACTAGTAGATAAAGACCATATAACATTTAATCTAAAATAATCAAATGTCCATGTGCATGTATAGTGACACTAGAAATTAATCAAGTGCACCTGCATATATTTAAAAAACAAAAAGTGATAAAAGAGTGAGTGTAAAAATGGCGAACTTCAGGTGAAAAAATTGAATCAATGTGACAGCAAAATGAATAAAAAATAAATTATATCAACACAAAACATCTAATCACTAATAGTGCTGATTAATCCTAATGCTTAGTGATCGCAAATGAAGGAAATTAAAATAAATAAATAAACAGTCCCAAAAAAATTATGAAGAACAGGTCCCAAGGCGTGGTGACACTCCAACACAGAATCTGATTCAATGTTCCACCGCAGCTGTTGCCCACCACCAAGGGATAAAAGTTAGAGGCTTACCGGACAGCCTGCGACCACCCTTATTCAGGGGGGTCAAAACAGGCTCAGTAGAAATATGTGAGTCCAGATGATATCCTCACCAATAGTCTCCAGGTGTTCTCCAGGTATCTTTTATGGCAAGCCAAGAGGGGCTTCCAAACGGGGTGCAGCTAGGACTTGACCACAGAATGCAGCAAAGAATTGGCCACAAATACCCCCCAAAAAAAAGAAAAAGATACTCCAATAGTGCAGAATGATCTGGCCAATTTATTAAAAGTTTATACAAACAACTAGATTTAAAAAGCAAAGCTTCTGACGGGGAGAAATAAAACACAAGCTCCACCGCCGTTTAAAATCCAACCGCGCATGCGCGATACGTGCTCACGTTGTGACCCTACAGCCGTTTCGTCACAACTGACGTCATCAGGGGTACGTGGCCACGCTCGCGCATGCGCTTTAAATACAAAAGCGGCAAAGCGCCCTAGCTCATTCATTGGCTGAGGGGGAACGGGGGCGGATAGTAATGCTGTATTACTCATCAACCCAATGAAAGCCACCCATGCATAAATCCTTCCTTGTTGTGAACCTGGGGATAAATAAATTGGCTTGCCATAAAAGATAACTGGAGAACACCTGGAGACTATTGGTGAGGATATCATCTGGACTCACATATTTCTACTGAGCCTGTTTTGACCCCCCTGAATAAGGGTGGTCGCAGGCTGTCCGGTAAGCCTCCAACTTTTATCCCTTGGTGGTGGGCAACAGCTGCGGTGGAACATTGAATCAGATTCTGTGTTGGAGTGTCACCACGCCTTGGGACCTGTTCTTCATAATTTTTTTGGGACTGTTTATTTATTTTAATTTCCTTTTCATTTGCGATCACTAAGCATTAGGATTAATCAGCACTATTAGTGATTAGATGTTTTGTGTTGATATAATTTATTTTTTATTCATTTTGCTGTCACATTGATTCAATTTTTTCACCTGAAGTTCGCCATTTTTACACTCACTCTTTTATCACCTTTTGTTTTTTAAATATATGCAGGTGCACTTGATTAATTTCTAGTGTCACTATACATGCACATGGACATTTGATTATTTTAGATTAAATGTTATATGGTCTTTATCTACTAGTCACTTTATTTACACATTTATGGGTCCCGTCCACTCGCATATATCATTATATGCGTATTTTTAGTCCAGCACTACACTATTTTATCTACAAGTTTGTCTCTTACCTTCGTTCTTACGATCGGCGCCTCCAATGCTCCTTCCTCTGCTCACAGATCGTACGTAATACGCACGCGTGTTACGCTTTATATACACTGCGCATGCGTGTAACTCCGCCCGCCCCTGACGTTCTTTCTAGTCTATTCCCCGCCCCTTTTCGTTCGGCGCAGTGGGGGAAGAACACATGGCGGAGTCACAGCAGGTGCATGCTAATTGCAGGAACAAGGAGGAGGAAGAGGAAAGCCCGGATCCGGACACGTCCCGATTCAGAAGGAGACGTTTTAAGGCCACAAATATGTCCTTTGGGGAGATGTTGGAGATGGTCGACATCATGAAGAAGTCCGACTATGACGGGAAGTATGGGCCTTACCCCAACCCGAACATCCGAAAGGCCAAGATCATGGCGAAAGTGGTCAGGAGTCTTGAGAGGAATTTCGGGGTCTGAAGATCTAAAGATCAGCTCAGGAAGCGGTGGTCGGACCTGAAGTTGAGAGAGCCAGAGCAGTACCGAAAGATCCGGAGAGTGCTGCAAAAAAGTAAGTAGTTGTGCTGTGTTCCTATTCTTTATGTCTTTATTCCGTTCGTTCTGCTCCATATGCTTTTAGTAATTGTAACGTTTAAAAGGGCAACTTTAATGTTCATGGGCCCATTATTCGTTCGTATCAAACATTTTTCTTTGGGCCTCTAAAACACCGTTGTTTAGGCCATATGCATTTTCACACATTTTTTTTGGGCCTACTTGGATGCCAAATATTTGTTTGTGTAGATAGGTTTGTTACTAGAATGAAATGCCAACTAGATTGTGTGTAAGGAGAGGACACTGAGCAGCTGTTTTCACATCTGGACACTGGAGCACTAGTGTGGGACACAAGAACACCATTTTTATCAGGGGGGCCACACAGGTGCTCCAATGTATACTATAGGGGGGTCTCCATCTGTGAAGCTTGTACTAAACCGGTAAAGTATTGCAGCTTGACAAAGGGCAATAAGAAAATTACATCTTGGAACTCGGCTAAAATAGACAATTGTACCCCACTTCCAAGCAATGTTTCCTATTTCTAGTTCTGCCATCAAATATCTGTGTGCTAATTATACCATTTTTGTTTTACAGGGGAGAAAAGACTCGGAGGACACCCCTCATCCGAGGAGACCACAGACCCCCCACCTATGGAAGAAGGTGAAATACCCCCAACCCAAGAAGAAGAGCAGGAGGAAGAAGAAGATGTGATGGAGATTGGCACCACAACAGGTGAGTGTCAGCGACCACAGCCTCAGGTAAAAGAGATGGATGGTGGCAGATTTTTGATACGTGTTTTTGTTTTCTTTATCTCTTTTTAGGTGATCATGATGTGAGGGAGAGAGAACGCTTTACTTCTGAAAGTGCCCTGATCCTGATCGGGGAGATCATGGGGTGTAATCTCGAATTGCACAACATACAGCAAAAAATCAGTGATGTTATTAAAAAAAATAATAACATCATTGATGTTTTGGGGCGAATTTAAAAGCCCACAAAATCACTTTTTGGATTGTGGTCCAATCTTTTAAATATTTTTGCAATGTTTTGAAAAGCCAAATTTGGAGGATGCACACAGTGTGCCAACATGTGCTATCTGACATCACGGGAGATCAATGGACGCGTTTTGGGGGTGCAACACCTTCCTCAATTATAAAGTAGCGGTGAGGAAGGGCTTGCTCCCCCAAAACACGTCCCTTGATCCCCCCTGATGGCAGATAGCACATGTTGACATTCTGAAGTTGGTGTGCATCTTCCAAATTTGGCTTTTCCAGGGGTGATTTCCCCCCATCTGAACGCTATATCAAACACAGTTCCTAAATACTCATGTCTGATATAGCCTTCAGGTTTTACCTAATGTGAACTTTGTAAGTTCAAGTTTTTTGGCTTTCTTGTTGGTTTTACACAGGCCTGTTTTATCAGAAAAGGACATTTCGATTTTTGATTATGCTACAGCAAAAATTGTTATACAACAAACATGTTGGTTTGTTTTAAAAACCTTTGGTAAATGCACATGTGATTGTGCAGCTATAAAAAAGTTGCTTACTCAAGAATGTGTGGATTATTGTCTCAACACTACAACACTTTTGGGGTGATGTAATTGCTGTTTTAGGCAAACATGGGGGTTATTTCCTAAGGGCAAATCCACTTTGCACTACAAGTGCAGTTTCAGTGCAGTTGCAAGTGCACTTGTAGTGAAATGTGTTTTTGCATTTAGGAAGTACCAGCCAACAGTGTTTTTTATAAGGTTACCCAATCACGACATTTTCTGCACTCAACACATTTCTGTCAGGGTCAACTAAAACAAACACAAGCAGTAAATGTCCACAAAGAATTTCTTTTGGTTGTTTTTTATTTGAAAAAGGTTTCACAGATTGTCTGGCATATTGATAGCCCCCCTACCCGCAAAGAACTCCAGGTATCGTAACCGGACATCACGGGCATTCAGGGAGGGCAAGCCAGGACGGCCACTATCAAGCGCCGTCAGTGTTGATGGATTTTGGATTTCGGCCTCAGGCCCAACTGAGCCAGCATAGTTGGCTGAATGTTTTCTTAAAAAATTATGGAGAACACAGCAGGCAAGTATTATATGGTTCAGTTTATACTCCGCCATATGGATGGGTGTCAGAAATAGTCGGAACCAGCTGGCCAGGATTCCAAATGTGTTCTCCACCACTCTTCGGGCTCTGGCCAGCCGGTAATTAAAAACCCTCTGTTCCGGGGTGAGGGTCCTCATCGGGAATGGCCGCATCAGGTGGTCCCCCAGCGCAAACGCTTCATCAGCAACAAACACAAATGGGAGACCTTCAACATTGTCCTCTGGAGGTGGCAAGTCCAAGCTGCCATTCTGGAGACGCCTGCAGAACTCCGTCTGGGCGATGACTCCACCATCGGACATCCGGCCATTCTTCCCCACGTCCACATACAGGAACTCGTAATTAGCCGACACCACCGCCAACATCACTATACTATTAAACCCCTTGTAATTATAATAGTACGACCCCGAGTTGGGTGGTGGGACGATGTGGACGTGTTTCCCATCAATTGTCCCTCCGCAGTTAGGAAAGTCCCACTGCTGGGCAAAGTGGGAGGCCACAGTCTGCCATTCCTGTGGCGTTGAAGGAAACTGTTGAGGAAAAAACAATAAACATTACTATTTTTTCACAGAAACATGGCAAGCAGATTAGACACAAACATTCTGGGGCAACCTCCAGATAGCATTTATTAAGGGGAATTTAACAACACCAAAGTATAAGGTACACCTATAATATTCCCCCTCCCCCCCTCTCATGGGCCATTTCTAACATTATAGGGGGGGGACTCTTGGACAGGTAACCCTCTTCACTTCATTGAGAGATGAATGCCTAAATAATGGGTATTACTTGGAACAGCCCCTCCTTAGTTACACTATTGGCAGACCACTGGACAGGTAAGAAGTGTCTGAATACAAAGATATAAATACACACTGTACACATTTGAGCACATTTGAACATTCTGCTATTACCTATCAAGATAATAATAGGATACAAAAACTTTAAACAGTACCATTGGAAATTATACAGGCAGGCCCTTGCACTACATGCTTTGTTGAATTCATCCATAAATCTGACCAGTAAAGAGGTGGGTATAGTGTGTATGGGTTTGGCAAAGTCAGCAGATAGATGATTGAGGATAGAGAATTGGGATCAGCTGACTTAGCAGTTGGGGGAGGGAGGGTAACAAAAAATTTGGGGACACCACAAAAAAAAGCCTCTGGCACTCTGCCTGAATTTAAATCAAAAATAACATTACCAAACATTTTAGGGGGTGCTTGGGGTAAAGCACTACTATGGAGCAGATAAAATACATTGTTAAGTGACTACATGAGGTGAATATAGGGCAGGAGACACCATGCTGGGGAGGTTAGTGAAGGGCAAATATGTATGAAGGACCTAAAATAATAATTACATAAAAATCCAGCATGCATGAGAACAAAGGGGACATTCACAGCATATTACAATCATGGTCATTAGGGAATGAGGAAAGAAATACAATATATTAGCAAACATTCAATACAATAAAATGTGATATTAAAGGATAAAAATCTTACCTTCATATACTCCTTCTGCAGGACCTGGATGATGGCAGAACAGGTCTCTGGGATGATGATACCCAGAGCCTGGGGGGAGATGCCTGTCGAGAACTTGAGGTCCTGCAGGCTTCTCCCTGTGGCCAAATACCGCAAGGTAGCGACCTGCCTCTACTCCGGAGTGATGGCTTGCCTCATGCAGGTATCCTGCCTGCTGATATAGGGGGTCAGCGAAGCCAACAAACGGTGAAACACGGGGTCCGTCATCCGGAGAAAGTTCCTGAAATCATCAGGATTATTCTCACGGAGCAAAGGCATATGACAGAACTGGTCACGCTGAAGCAACCAATTCTTGGTCCATGAACTCCTTCCCACCCTGTTCATGGACTGGACTTGTGTCAAGGTCAGGACCCCAACACCAAGCCCCCGCACAGCACGAACTCTACGAGGAGTACGCATACGAAACATGGCTAGAAAATGGTCGGCTGCTCAGAACGAAGTAACAGAACGCACTGAAGAACAGCAAGGCCTGTGAAGAGCGACCTGAAAAACAGTAACGAACGAACAAGAATACAATGATTACTTAAAGTCACGCGGAACTTGCTGCACGCACTGAAGAGCAGATACAAACCCACAAGCACAAACTGAACAGCAGAAAACGATCTGAAAACCACGAGTCTGAAAAAGCGCGAATCGTCTCTCACCAAACTTTTACTAACACGAGATTAGCAAAAGGAGCCCAAAGGGTGCCGCGCTTGGTTCTGAACCGGCCTTTTGTAGTCTCGTCGTACGTGGTGTACGTGACCGCGTGGTTGGCGATCGGAAATTCCGACAACTTTGTACGACCGTGTGTAGGCAAAACAAGTTTGAGCCAACATCTGTCGGAAAAAATCCTAGAATTTTGTTGTCGGAATGTCCGAACAAAGTCCGACCGTGTGTACGCCCTATTAGAATACCTTTGAAGGCTCTAGTTCCCCTCCCGTGCCACTCCTCCAGGTTTCCTGCAGGTCCCTCTCCCACGCCTCCATGTAGGAAAATTTGGTGGTGGGTTCCAACAGTGATGCGTATATGAGAGATATACCCCCCTTTATGTCTAAAGCTTGGCCGCACCAGCGCTCATATTGTGTGAATTCTAGAGGGTTAGCATACCCCTTCGTTAGTGAGGAGAGGAAGTGAGAGATCTGGAGAAATCTAAATCTCTCTGAGCCTGGAAGCTCAAGTTTATCAATGCAGTGTTTCAATGTGATCGGACCAGAGGGAGTATAAAAGTGGCCAATATGGTACATCCCCTTGTCCAGCCACCATTGGAAGGACTTGATGGCCATTCCCGGTCCAAAGCGGGGATTATGGAAAATGTGGTCTAGAGGGCGGATGACTGAGGTCAGTGTTGGTAAGTGTTTCAGTGTGTCCCATAATTTAATGGACTGGGATAATGCCGGTGACATGATAGAGGGCCTAGATTTCATGGGGCACCAGAGGAGGAAGTCTATGTAGTGGGACGGGACTGCTTGTCTCTCTATATTTATCCAATTGGGTTTCTCAACTCTGAAGTAAACCATTGAGAGTTGGGCTAGTCTGGCTGCTTGGTAATAGCTAAATAGGTCAGGCAGACCTAGCCCCCCCTTTGTTTTGGGACTATAGAGAATATTGCGGGTTAGCCTGTAACCCTTTTTTCCCCATATAAATTTGATAATCTTCCCTTGGAACGCCGTGAGATGATGCTTTTTAATTTCTATCGGGAGTGACCTAAATAAATAGAGGAGCCTGGGCAATAGGGTCATTTTAGTAGAATGTATTCTACCTAGCCATGAAATATTGTATCGGGACCAAGATAAGAGATCAGATTCTAGTTTGCGGAACATGGGAGGAAAATTAGCCTGATAAAGCTGCTCAAACTTGGGGGTTAGGTTTATCCCAAGATACTAGATTGATGAGTCGCTCCATTTAAATTTAAATGAAGGTTTGAGCCTGTCTACTTCTGCCGGTTTGATGGAAATATTTAGAGCTTGGGATTTGTCCATGTTGACCCGAAGACCCGACAAGGACCCAAAGGTTTCTAAGAGCTTGCATAAATTAGGAAGGGAGGTAGTTGGGGCTGTAACAAATAAAAGGATGTCATCAGCGAAAAGAGCGCACTTGTGGGTGTTCGGTCCACATTGTACACCCTTAATGTTTTGGTTAGACCTGATTGCAATGGCAAGCACCTCTATTGCCAACGCAAATATCAGAGGGGAAAGGGGGCATCCCTGTCTGGTTCCTCTGGCTATTTGAATGGAATCTGAATAGTATCCCTGTAATTTGACCTTGGCATTAGGATCAGAGTATAGAGCTTTCAAAGTTCCTATGAACTTTTCCCCGAATCCCCAGTGTCTCAGGACTACAAAAAGGTAAGACCAAGAGAGGGAGTCGAAGGCCTTTTGTAGATCCAACGACAATAGCAAGCCTTCCTGGCGTGAGCCTCCATCCCATCCTGATTGTAGTAGTGAGACAATGTCTACTGCCCTTCTAACTTGATCTGGACCTTGCCTTCCTGGGATAAAACCCACTTGGTCTTTGTGTATATATTGGTTGATGAATGAATTTATTCTGTTAGCTTGGATTTTAGTCAGTATTTTTAAGTCATTGTTAATAAGGGATATCGGTCTGTAGTTTTCTACTAAAGTTGGGTCCTTGTCGGGTTTGGGACTGAGATGAAAGCCATATTTAGTTGGGACTCCACCGGGACTCCATCCCGTTTGGAGTTGAAAAATTTAGTCATACGAGGTGCTAAGGTGTCTGCGAAGGTTTTGTAATATAGATTGGAGAAGCCATCTGGGCCTGGAGCTGAACCCCCTTTTAATTTTTTAATCACATCTAATGTTTCTTCTGTGGAGAAGGGTGTTTCCATGATTTCTACATTATCCTTACTTAGAGTGGGTATTTTAAGATCCTCTAGGAAGGATTTTATGGTAGATTCTTCTATAGTGTTGTTTTTATGATAGAGTTTAGAGTAGAAAGACTGAAAGGCTTGTAGGGTTTTTTGGGGATTAAGTGTTGTGGAACCATTCTGGAGTCTGAATTTTGGCAGTATAGAGGCACTATATTTGGGGGAGAGCTTTCTTGCCAATAGCGTACTCATCTTGTCCCTCTGAAAGTAAAATTTCGCACTGTTCCAGTTTAGAGATCTCTCGGCCCTTACTGTGTGAGCTAAGTTTAAAGCTAATCTGGCTGCGTCTATCTGCGCTATTTGGACTGTAGAAGGGTCCCTTTTGTGTTGTTTGCATAAGGCCGAGAAGTCCCTCTCAAGTTTCTCAATATCCGCTATTTTTTCTTTCTTTCGTTGAGAAGACATTTGAATGAGCTTTCCCCGGATGGTAGCTTTATGAGCTGCCCAGAGAGTCTCCGCCGAGATTCCCTCCACATCATTCCGCAAAAAATAATCTTTCAACTCCCTCTCAATCTCTGTCACCGTGATAGGGTCATTAGGTAGAATTTCATTGAGTCTCCAATGGGGAGTGGGAGGTCTGTGGAATCTGCCTTGTAAAGAGATAACCACCATGGAATGGTCTGATAGGGCCTTGAGCACACAAGGAATATGGATTGCTGAAATAAGGATGTGCTCAATCCTGGAATAGGTTCTATGTCGGTTTGAATAATGGGTAAAATCCCTCTTCGTGGGATTATGTTCTCTCCAGATGTCGGCCAAGCCTTGTTGATAAATGAGTTTAGCTATCTTGGAACTTGTTTTCGTGGGGCGGACTGGTTGTGCGGCGAGAGGTTTAGCTTTATCCAGTCCTGGATCGAAAGCAACATTAGAGTCACCTCTGAATATTACTGTTCCTTCCACAAGAGGGCTTAGGGTTTGAAACATTGCTTGAAAAAATTTTGTCTGGCTCTTGTTGGAAGAGTAATATGATATGAATGAGTACAAGCACTCATCTATCATGCCCTTGACTAATATAAATCTACCCTCTGGGTCCCTGTGCACAAGTAGGGGCTTAAATTTACAAGTTTTTGCAAATAGTATTGCTACACCTTTGGTTTTATCCTCTGCGTTAGCTAGAAAGAATAGGGGGTAGTGAGCATGCAAAAAGGACGGGTTATATCTCGAGGGAAAATGGGTTTCTTGAAGCAGAACTACTGCCATTTTTTGGCTTGATAGCACTGAAATATTTTTTGTCTTTTTATAGCTGAATTAAGACCTTGAGCATTATATGATACTAACCTAATGGACGGTGGGGGCATGGTGTTACTTGACATGGTGGCGGAAGGGGGGAAGCATATTAAGATCAATATTTCTTACCTCCTCTGGGATGCTGTGGAGTGTTATTTCTCGAGGTATGGAGCGGAACCTGGAACCCGGAGGAGAGGAGCAGAGCAACATCCTCTGAGGACTGTCATAAAAAAAGACAAAGTTTGAGGAAAAGAAAAGAAGAAAAGAAAAATAAAAAGAAAGAGAGAGCGGATGATATAGTGCAAAGCAGGCCAAAAAGGACCTGCGACATCGGGAGGACAAAAGGTGCCTCCCAATGACGCCAAACCATAAACTATAGTAGCCCTCAAAAGGGGCTAACTGTCCATCTCCCGAAAATGGAGAAACCATTATCGTGGGATGGATGGAGGTGCATGACTGCTACCCCAGTCAGCGCCATCCCTATTGGTCAACCAATAATATACACTTTCATTAACCTTATTGTGAAAACCAAATAAGAACTATAACATTATAAAACGTATGAATCAAAGCCAGCCGGCTGATATAGTCAAACAAGTGGCATAATAAGCCAGGGAGGGGTATGGGGGGAAGGGAGCAATGGGTAAAGGTGGGGTGGAAAAAGGAGGGGGTTGGGGGAAGAGAGGAAGGAGTGTGGGGGATGGGGGAGAGTTGTGGGTAGGGATACACCCAAGGCTACTAAGAGATTAATTTTCCAAGTCCTGGGCTGTTAGGGGTATGAGCTAGTATCCCTCTGGTATGCCCTCAATAAGACCCATTAGAGTCTTTGGAGTATCCTTCGTAGGGAGCTTTCTTGTCCGTCTCCTTATCTTCAATTCCAGTAGCTGGCGTGAAATAAATCGAAGAAGGAGGGAGTCAAAAAGGCTAGTTTTCTGGGACATGTTGAAGTGTGGATAGAGGGAGAACAGGGTAGTCCTCAAGAAGATAGGGAAGGGCCTATGACAGTCCGGTCTGCTTGTGCAGAACCCGAGGAGTGAGCATAAATGCGTGCTTTGAGTAGTATACCAAACTCTTGGATGGGTAGAACCTTTCAGACCTGAGGTCTCAGGGTCGTTAGGTGGACTGGTTTTTGGGGGGACTCCGTTATCCCTTAGAGAACCTTAGCAACCTTAGCATGGTCACACAAACCATGGGGGGGGAGTCTGGGGGAGTCCCCAAATCAGAGAGGAGAGTTTTTAGGGAGAAAAGTTCCGTGGACCTGTCCCTGAGGAGTTGAATGTATGATGTAGAGTTACTTCCAGAATCAGGTGGGCAGAGGTTCCCTTAAGCGTCTGCTTTTGTTTGTTTTCCATAAGGGGGATACTGGACTGGTAGGTGTCGGTCTTTTGTAGGGTCCCGTTTGTACATTTGACGTGTCCATTTCTGAGTCCTGTGATATGAGCTTCAGGGAAAGGAGGACCCGTTCCCCTTCCTGCATATTGGTGAAGGAGTGGGTTTTACCTTTGTAGGTAAATTTTAAAGCAAAAGGAAAAGCCCACCAGTATCTGATTTCCTTCTGCGCCAGGATCCCTAAAAGTGGTTTGAGGGTCCTGCGCTTTTGTATCATCAGTGGAGAAATGTCCGCAAATATTTGAACATCGTGTCCTTGGAAGGAGATGTGTGATTGCTGACAAGAAAGCTTCATAATGTCCTCTTTTACTCCATAATAGTTGGTTTTACCACCACATCCCTGGGGGACCCATCCTTCCTGGGGGGTCCCAGTGATCTGTGGGCTCTGTCTAACTCTAACTTATGCGGAGAAATAGCAGGTATGAGAGTTTTGATTAGATCTTGGACCGCTGAGGGGACAGATGCCTCTGACCCTGAAGTTCTCCCTTCTCGATCGGTTTTCCAGATCGTCGATCCTATTTAAGGCCACATCCAACTGCTCTTGTATGAACTGAATATGATCAGTGTTTTGATTGGCCCTCGAGACTGTAAAATCGAGTTTCTGTTCAATTGCTTCTATTCTGGTGCCCAGAGTCTGAAAATCAGAGCGAATGTAATTTGTTATTTTGTTATTTTGTGGGCCGTGTGGGCTAATCCCTGCTCCAAAAGCTCCGATAGTTTTATGAAGAGATCACCTGCATTCTGTGGCATGTCAGGGTCCGGGCCTCCCATAGCATTGCTAGTGTGCTGGTGGGTGGAGATATTCCCCATAGGAGATAGCATGAGGGTGGCCAGGGAATGATCTTCCAGCGAGTCTGTGCTATGAATTGAGGGGGGTGCGTTGAGGGGGCTGTGGAGATTGCTGGAGGAGTGAAGGCTAGTGTAGCAGGGGCGATCACTTGCCTGTTCTCTGTCATTCCCCCTGAGACTGTGTCTCGTGGCCGAGGTGCGGCCGCCATCTTGGTTTCAGCCTGCACTCCTTCGGCTGCGAATCGGGGTCCCAGATCCCTTTTTACTGTGCCACCAGGCATAGGGGGATGCTGCAGTGCTCCCCGATCAGATCCCGCTATGTGCGGGTTAGGGGCTGGCTCCAATTCGGCTCTAGGGCGGCTGACTGGCTGGGGTAGTGAGGAGCTCCCGGCTTACGCGGCCATCTTGGAGAACCTTGCGCATGTGCCCTCTTCCATACGATCTTTAAGAGCTCTTATAGTGCAGCCAACATACAATAAATTGCAGGGGCATTTGACCACATATACAACTCCCACAGTATCACATGATATAAAATCCCTAATGCTATAAGTTTGACTAGTCAGTGCAGAATTCCTTTACTTTCCTTATATTAGTCTGAACTCTTATGCAGCTATAGCATCTACCACATCCATAAAAGCCTTTTAAATCCCAAAACATCATGGGTTTTGGAGGGGGTGGTTCTACAACATTATGCACCAACCTATCTCGTAGATTGGATGCTCGTTTGTAAACAATCTTTGTTTTTTCTGATAGACAACCTTTAAGATGGATACCTTGTTTCAACACGTTCCAGTATTCATGTATAATCCTTTCCACCTCCTTATATTGTAGGTTGTAATCCAGCACTATGCACAAACCCGTATCATCATTAGTATCTCTATTAGCAGCTTTTTCCTTTAGCAAGTCTTCCCTGTTCAGATGCCTGACCTAAGTTCTTTCCTTGGTGAGAAATTCTTTATGATATCCTTTATTTGTAAACATCTCGTTCAACATGTCGGATTGAGTTTCAAAATCTTCATCCAGTGTGCAATTTTTTTTTATTCTTTTAAATTGACCTCGAGGTATGTTATCTAGCCATGGCCTAAAATGGCAACTTGTAGTCGGAATCTACGAGTTGCGGTCAGTGGCCTTAAAGAAGGTTTTAGTTACAATTCCTTGGGACATCAGCAAAAACAAAGTACACTTCCTAGATTTGGAAATATGTAACACCACACAAGGAATTGTAACTAAAACCTTCTTTAAGGCCACTGACTGCAACTCGTACATTCCGATTACGAGTTGCCATTTTAGGCCATGGCTGGATAATATACCTTGAGGTCAATTTATAAGAATAAAGAACAATTGCGTACTGGATGAAGATTTTGAAACTCAATCCGACATGTTGAACGAGATGTTTACAAATACAGGATATCATAAAGAATTTCTCACCAAGGAAAGAACTAAGGTCAGGCATCTGAACAGGGAAGACTTGCTAAAGGAAAAAGCTGCTAATAGAGATACTAATGATGATACGGGTTTGTGCATAGTGCTGGATTACAACCTACAAAATAAGGAGGTGGAAAGGATTACACATAAATACTGGAACGTGTTGAAACAAGATATTCATCTTAAAGGTTGTCTATCAGAAAAAACAAAGATTGTTTACAAACGAGCACACAATCTACCAGATAGGTTGGATAATGTTGTAGAACCTCCCCTTCCGAAACTCATGATGTTTTGGGATTTAAAAGGCTTTCATGGATGTGGTAGATGCTATAGATGCATAAGAGTTCAGACTAATATAAAGAAAGTAAAGGAATTCTGCAATCCTCTGACTAGTCAAACTTATAGCATAAGTATGGTATGGAAGAACATGTTAGAAACATACATAAAGGTTTCCACAAGCATTATTTATCCATACATTTTAGAGATGTTAATAATCAGAGCACGATTGGGATGCTATTCTGGGGTATAGAGGCGCCCAAGCGTCACTGGAGGGGTTCTAGCTATACCAGAGAAATAAGTAAGGGAGAATCTTGGTGGATACACCAGCTTGGCTCATTATCACCTGGTGGTTTGAACAAAGAGCTCGACCTGGGATGTTTTTTAAGCAGTCACTAATAGTCAGTCAGTATACCATTGTTATTTAGTTCTTTGATTTCTACTTGCGATCTATTCATGTTTTAGGGGTGTTCCATAGATCTCATAATATAGCAGCACACGCGATAAAGGCGCTACATACATATATATTTTTTATGACTAGCGCCCATGGTCTATGTTTACCACCCATATACACCTTATGAGCATGTTGGTTGGCTCTACGTGTATTATGTACCCATGTCTTTTTTACCATATATGCTGTATGGGTGTGATACAGTTTAGCATGTGTGTATATATATGTGTATATATGCTTAACTGTATTATTTACATTTATTTTAATTAAATTTGGTTTTATATGATTTTATGTGGGTTGTTTAGTTAGTTATTTGTGAAGATGGCTATAACCCCCCTTTTTTAACATTATTTAGCACACATATCTTAATGTGAATAAAGATTGAGCAATTTTAAACGTGCCCCTGGGCGGTGCGTTATGGGGCATCGCATGACGTTTAGGTAGTGAATAATTATAATCACATATTGTTTTTTACTCATGTATTTTGGAATACTATTCTAGATTTATATTTATTTATTTATTTATTTATTTAACAACTTATTTCAGTATATTCTCCGTGATATTATACATCTAGTTTATTGGTTTTGTATCTGATATGAGTTGGTATTGTGTGATGTCTGTCAACCTCCGACCTGGACAATAGCATTGCAACTTTATTTAATATTAGATGATCTTTTTCTCTAAGGAATACTGGTGATTAGCGCTCATTACCTTGTGCTTACTGATTAATACATTGAGACCAGTTGGTTATCAGCTGTGCCTGAGTTTCACTTGGCTCATATATCTTGTAGCCTAACACTAGAATGTCTGCAGACCACAGCAAAATGGCCGCAGGGATTGTATTTAAAACGATAGATCGGCCGTCCAATCAGTATCCCCCTGATGATGACACGTGATCCCTGTGTCGAACGCGCTTAGGGGAGTGGCCAGGATGGAGCAAGAGACAGCTGAGCTGCCTATTGAGGAGACGCACACCATACCCTCACGAAAAGTATCATACTTGCCATGTTTAGAGCGGTGCACTGACACACCTAAATATTGTGAGTACCCCTTTTGGGGAGAGTATCTATATCTTTTAATACATTTTAAAACGGTATTATAGTATGTAGTTTTTTCTTCCCATCTATATACTCTTTACTGCATTGGAGCCTGGGTTCCTGTGATCTACTTAGAACCCTGGGTGGTTCACAAGCGTGGTTTGAATTTGTCTAGTGACTTGGTCACATACTCTGATACTCTGAGGTGAGCGCATTACCTTTGGGGTCACCGAATCGCACCATTGCATGGTCTGTGGCACTTTGAGAGTTGAGAGTTTGAGTAGCAAGTTTGATTGTATCACCAGTGGACATCACGTTTAGGCACCTTTAAACCTTTTGTAGGACTTCATAGTGAACTATATTTTTTGGTTTCATTGAGGACTTTTTTACACATGAACTGTGTGACACCAAATTACTTTTTGTTTTGTTTTTTGCACTTAGCACTTTTCACATGCTCATATATATATTTATATTGTAATAAGTATGTTTATTTGCACATTTGCACTTTATGCATTTATATTTTGCACATTTGAGTAATATTGTTATTTAGTTATGCATATTGGCACATTTGCACTTTGATGCGCTTATATTCATTTATTCATTGCACTAGTAATGCTGTGATTCAGTTATGCTTATTGGTACTTGTGCACTTTGATGCGTTTATCTGTCATATTTCACATTTGAATTTGCATTTATTACTTTGATGCATTTATATGTATTTGTCATATTTCACATTTGTATTCATATTTATTAGTATTCATCTATTATTAGGTCCGCTTACCTTGTAGAGGTATTTTGTTTCCCTCATCCACATGCGTTTATTTAGACGCAGTTGTTCTATCATGCTATAATTTAGTAGCATGTCTAAAACACTCTAGCGCAGAGTAATCTTTTTTACATTTGTCATTTGCACGTGCATGAGACGTGTTTAACGCACGCAGCTGAGTAGTGTATTACTAAGTTTTGTGTGGCTCGCAGGATCTTTCCCATCGATGTCTCTCCCAGAGCTTCTCACTGTGCCTCTCACTCACTGACCCCGGCATGAATTCCTCCTGAATGACTTTCCTGGCCATGCTCCCCGCTGTCTTCCTCCTGCTCCTGTTCCAGGACACCTCTCAGTGTAAAAAGAGGCTCCCTCCCAGCTCCCGAGCTCCAGGCCTGAGGTCATCCCCCCCGAAAGGGGGTCCCTCAAGGGCCACCACAGCCTAACATGCCATCATCTCAGTTCAGTTCATCTCCTCCCACAACAGACTGACCATGGATATATATAGGAGGCCTGCCCCCTACCAATCCTAGTTGGGAATTAGTCAGGGCTCCCAAATACACCCCATGTCATTCCAGCAATCTACCCTGCCTCTTTTCCATAACCTTCTCACAGGAAACAAAGGAGGCACCAGAGAGCTGAAGCACATGTCAGGCACCTGCTACTACACTAAACCACTCCCCTGCCCCCAGATCAAAAACAAATAGGTCTAGCTCACAGCTAGGCCTGCCTAAATTTATCTGCACTAGCAGTAAAACCACAAACACTACTCTAGCACCTACCTACCTAAGGTAGAGGGTGCTATACATGTTCAACTTATCACTAATTACAGCTTTTGATTCTTCGATGCCCATGAATAGCAAGCAGAGATTGGTCTTTTCACATAAAGCCAACAGGAGCTGAAAGCCTCTCCACTTGTTGGTAAAATCCCTTGATTAATTTAACATTCTTTAGAAGTACCAATTCCACCTTCTGAAGGTGTCCTTGGTGGGAATAATTTCATTAAGCAGCTTAATGCTGTCTTTTTCTTGCTGAAGGACAATTTGGAAACACTAAGCTGCATTGTTCCTCCTGATCAAATCATTTAGGCAATATCACTGCTCTATGTTGCTTAATAGGGAAAATAAATATAGGTAATACGCAGCACACACATTATTGTAATTAGACAGTTAGACAGGGCACGCCGCTCAGGTTTCTGTGTTAAAGCACTTCCATATTGTCTCTGTCTTTTACAGTCCACCTAATTACCCAAACCTTCTCTCAGATTGGGTCTCATTTACATAGTGGGGAATGAGCACAGGAAGATGCTGAAGACTCCTGCACAATATAGGTCACCTCATTAAACATTGGTACCTGGAATTATTTATGAGATTTTATAGTTATGTAAATTTGCATTACTCTGAGGCCTTTCATAAGTATTTATGAGTAGCCTAAAGGCTTGTGCATCATTATGTGAGGTACCAACGGAAAACGGCAAACTGCATTGATGCTGAGTATGGATTTCCTCCCCTTTTCCTGCGTTTCCTGATTGTTTTCACTCGTTTCATACTCTTCTCTAATAAAAGATCTAATAAAAGACAGACCGATACATTCTCAAATAAGCTTTATATAGCCAAAAAATCTAATGTGAATGTGAATTTTCAGCATCCAGCAAATAACGGATAGAAGGAGTACACACTAGAGTCATGGTTAGGGATGAGCTTCGAGTTCGAGTCGAACTCATGTTCGACTCGAACATTGGCTGTTCGCAAGTTCACCGAACAGCGAACAATTTGGGGTGTTCGCGGCAAATTCGAATGCCGCGGAACACCCTTTAAAAGTCTATGGGAGAAATCAAAAGTGCTAATTTTAAAGGCTAATATGCAAGTTATTGTCATAAAAAGTGTTTGGGGACCTGGGTCCTGCCCCAGGGGACATGGATCAATGCAAAAAAAAGTTTTAAAAACGGCCGTTTTTTCAGGAGCAGTGATTTTAATAATGCTTAAAGTCAATCAATAAAAGTGTAATATCCCTTTAAATTTCGTACCTGGGGGGTGTCTATGGTGTGCCTGTAAAGGGGCGCATGTTTCCTGTGTTTAGAACAGTCTGACAGCAAAATGACATTTTGAAGGAAAAAACTCATTTAAAACTACTCGCGGCTATTGCATTGCCGACAATACACATAGAAGTTCATTGATAAAAACGGCATGGGAATTCCCCAAAGGGGAACCCCGAACCAAAATTAAAAAAAAAAAATGACGTGGGAGTCCCCCTAAATTCCATACCAGGCCCTTCAGGTCTGGTATGGATATTAAGGGGAACCCCGGCCAAAATTAAAAAAAAAAAAATGACGTGGGGTTCCCCCTAAATTCCATACCAGACCCTTTAGGTCTGGTATGGATTTTAAGGGGAACCCCGCGCCAAAAAAAAAAAAAAAACGGCGTGGGGTCCCCCCAAAAATCCATACCAGACCCTTATCCGAGCACGCAACCTGGCAGGCCGCAGGAAAAGAGGGGGGGACGAGAGTGCGGCCCCCCTCCCTCCTGAACTGTACCAGGCCACATGCCCTCAACATTGGGAGGGTGCTTTGGGGTAGCCCCCCAAAACACCTTGTCCCCATGTTGATGAGGACAAGGGCCTCATCCCCACAACCCTGGCCGGTGGTTGTGGGGGTCTGCGGGCGGAGGGCTTATCGGAATCTGGAAGCCCCCTTTAACAAGGTGACCCCCAGATCCCGGCCCCCCCCCTGTGTGAAATGGTAAGGGGGTACATAAGTACCCCTACCATTTCACGAAAAAAGTGTCAAAAATGTTAAAAATGACAAGAGACAGTTTTTGACAATTCCTTTATTTAAATGCTTCTTCTTTCTTCTATCTTCCTTCATCTTCTGGTTCTTCTGGTTCTTCTGGCTCTTCTGGTTCTTCCTCCGGCGTTCTCGTCCAGCATCTCCTCCGCGGCGTCTTCTATCTTCTTCTCCTCGGGCCGCTCCGCACCCATGGCATGGGGGGGAGGCTCCCGCTCTTCTCTTCTTCTTTTCTTCTCTTCTTCTCTTCTTTTCTTCTTTTCTTCTCCGGGCCGCTCCGCAATCCATGATGGCATGGAGGGAGGCTCCCGCTGTGTGACGGCGCTCCTCGTCTGACAGTTCTTAAATAACGGGGGGTGACCCCGCCCCCCTCTGACGCACGGTGACTTGACGGGACTTCCCTGTGACGTCACAGGGAATGCCACAGGGAACTCCCGTCAAGTCACCGTGCGTCAGAGGGGGGCGGGGTCACCGGGTGGCCCCGCCCCCCGTTATTTAAGAACTGTCAGACAAGGAGCGCCGTCACACAGCGGGAGCCTCCCTCCATGCCAGCATGGATTGCGGAGCGGCCCGGAGAAGAAAATGAAGAAGAGAAGAAGAGAAGAAAAGAAGAAGAGAAGAGCGGGAGCCTCCCCCCCATGCCATGGGTGCGGAGCGGCCCGAGGAGAAGAAGACAGAAGACGCCGCGGAGGAGATGCTGGACGAGAACGCCGGAGGAAGAACCAGAAGAGCCAGAAGAACCAGAAGAACCAGAAGATGAAGGAAGATAGAAGAAAGAAGAAGCATTTAAATAAAGGAATTGTCAAAAACTGTCTCTTGTCATTTTTAACATTTTTGACACTTTCTTCGTGAAATGGTAGGGGTACTTATGTACCCCCTTACCATTTCACACAGGGGGGGGGCCGGGATCTGGGGGTCACCTTGTTAAAGGGGGCTTCCAGATTCCGATAAGCCCCCCGCCCGCAGACCCCCACAACCACCGGCCAGGGTTGTGGGGATGAGGCCCTTGTCCTCATCAACATGGGGACAAGGTGTTTTGGGGGGCTACCCCAAAGCACCCTCCCAATGTTGAGGGCATGTGGCCTGGTACGGTTCAGGAGGGAGGGGGGGCCGCACTCTCGTCCCCCCCTCTTTTCCTGCGGCCTGCCAGGTTGCGTGCTCGGATAAGGGTCTGGTATGGATTTTTGGGGGGACCCCACGTCATTTTTTTTTTTTAATTTTGGCCGGGGTTCCCCTTAATATCCATACCAGACCTGAAGGGCCTGGTATGGAATTTAGGGGGAACCCCACGTCATTTTTTTTTTTTAATTTTGGCCGGGGTTCCCCTTAATATCCATACCAGACCTGAAGGGCCTGGTATGGAATTTAGGAGGACTCCCACGTCATTTTTTTTTTTTAATTTTGGTTCGGGGTTCCCCTTTGGGGAATTCCCATGCCGTTTTTATCAATGAACTTCTATGTGTATTGTCGGCAATGCAATAGCCGCGAGTAGTTTTAAATGAGTTTTTTCCTTCAAAATGTCATTTTGCTGTCAGACTGTTCTAAACACAGGAAACATGCGCCCCTTTACAGGCATACTATAGACACCCCCCAGGTACGAAATTTAAAGGGATATTACACTTTTATTGTTTGACTTTAAGCATTATTAAAATCACTGCTCCTGAAAAAACGGCCGTTTTTAAAACTTTTTTTTGCATTGATCCATGTCCCCTGGGGCAGGACCCAGGTCCCCAAACACTTTTTATGACAATAACTTTCATATAAGCCTTTAAAATTAGCACTTTTGATTATTCATGTTCGTGTCCCATAGACTTTAACGGTGTTCGCATGTTCGAACGAACTTTTTTCCTGTTCGCATGTTCTGGTGCGAACCGAACAGGGGGGTGTTCGGCTCATCCCTAGTCATGGTATTTTTGCATGTCACATGGATACATAGGATTCTGCTTGTATCATAGTAACTCAAGTTTCCAAAGGCAGCCTAACTATGTTATGACAAAACAAGAATGGACAGGAGGTTTGTTTTTTACTATTACAAAGACTTACATATGGTGTGGGCTTAGTTAAAAATCAGCAAAATGCTAAGTGCAAAGTACACTAGCTGTAGAAAACAGCCGGAACAATTTTGTACAAAAGAATCCTGGTTGGCGGTTATTACGAGTTACTGTGAATTGAGCTTATTGAATAAATACAAGTGTTCTGTCTGTTTTACAAAAATCACATGTACAGGTAGGATTTTGGCCTGTGCTGTGTTGTCACACCTCCCCACTATTCAAAGTGGAATTTCCAATAGGATTTTTCTTAGTCTATGAACCATATGAAAAACCAGTGCCTGCCTCATGTGTCACATGCAATATATGGGCAGTCACTAGTTATATTAGGACTGAGTTCGCCAGCAGGTGGCACTGTGGTACTCTAGGCTGATTGCTGCAGTTCCAGCGTCCGCCAGCAGATGTCTCCTAGACTGTGCTTTTTTCCTCGGAGAATAGGTGCAGGAACTCCCCCCTTCTAAGTCACTTCATGTCTCCACCCCCTACCTATCTCCGAGCACTGACCCTTGGTTCCACCCCTACCCACCTCTGAGCACTGACCCTTGGTTCCACCCCATACCCAGCTCCCAGTACAGGCCCTTTTAGAGAATATACAGCCAAGTATCATTTTGTAGTGCTAAGTAATTAGTATGGAATTTGGTAATGATAACAAGAAAAGCAATAAAATAGATCCCTGCAGTCAACAGCAATAACCCCCCCCCCCCAGCAGATCTCCCAGCAGCCAGCATCAATAGACTCCCTCCCTCAACAATAGATCCCTTCCAGCAACAATTGACCCCCCAGAAACAAAATATCCTCCACCAGCAATAATAGATTGTCATGCAAAAATAGATCCACTCCAGCAACAATAGATATCCCAGCATCCAACATCAGTAGACCCTCCATCACACCCCAGCAGTGCACCCCTTGTTTGTATACATTCAGTGCTGGTGGTGCCGGCACTATGCTCCCCCACATTCCCACTGAAAAAACAGCCCTGCCCTTAGAGGCCAGCAGGCCCAAGTAATCAGTTCTAAATGGTCTCAGCTGCTAGCAGGACATATAATGCTTCTCCCAGGGCCGGCGCCAGCATAAGGCAGCCAAGGCAGCCGCCTGAGAGTACCAGGAGAGGGGGGAGCCAAAGCCAGGGGTTCCCCACTCGGTCCTTATCATAGCGCCGGTGGCCGGCCCTGCTCACACCTGTACACAGTTTAGTAGATACTGACACTCAGGCGGCGCAGCATAGCCCTGGCCAGGCGCTGTTAAAGTGACAATAAAGGTTCGATTTTTATTTTTTAAAAATAACAAACATGTCATTATTACCTCCACTGTGCAGCTTGTTTTGCACAAAGTGGCTCCGAATGGCATTTTCTGGGGTCCCCAGCTTTCCTAGCTCCTCCCCATCTCAGATAACCCCCCTGCGAGAAGCGCTCTCCCGGGGGGGTTACCTTGTGGGTGCGTCCATAGCCGCCGAGTGCAGGACTCGGCCCGTCCCCCCAGAGCCAATGGCTACGCTGCTGTCAATCTATCCAATGAAGAGCCAAGAAGAGTCGAGAAGCCCGGGCAACGATCGAGCGCAGGATCGAGCGTGGGATTTCATAGGATGCATTAAGGTGAAAAAAGATGAACTTTTACAACCCCTTTAACTTTAGCTGTTCACCTCTCCTGACTCTAGTCCCGGTGCTACTACCGCACTCCTCCTCCTCTGCAGAGAAAGACACTCTTGGCTCAAAGACCACAGTCTCTGATAGTCTCTTGCGCTATGTCCGCAGTCTCTGACCATCTCTTGTGCCATGTCCGCAGCCTCTGACAGTCTCTTGAGCCATGTCCACAGTCTCTGATAGTCTCTTGTGCCATGTCTGGAGTCTCTGATAGTCTCTTGTGCCATGTCCACAGTCTCTGATAGTCTCTTGTGCCATGTATGGTATGCATTCTCTGATGGTTTTGGAGGGCACCAAAATGCACCCTTGCCTAAGTAGACAAAAATCCTTGCACTGGCCCTGGCTTCTTCTCCCACTAGCACACAGCGCCTCAGTGTTTTGGCTGCTCCTTCCCTGTATTCTGGTTGCCGCGCTGCTCGACCTTGTTCCTGCCCTGCACCCAGTACCCTGCTGCCTTGCTCACTGCTTCTCCAATTGTCCCCTACCTTGTCTGTATCTCACTTGTGTATATAGTGTATATTATTTGTTTTGTTTTTGGTTGCTGGTTAGGCATTTTGTAATTTAGTTTTGATTCTCATGTTTGTTTTTTGCTAGTATGTAATAGCCTTTTGTTTCACTGTAAATAAATCTCACTTTAAAGATATATACATATGGGCTGGTCCCAATTTCTTGGTGTAGCTTTGTTAAGAAGCAGGTCATGTTTTAACAGGAAGCCTATACTGAGAGACATATGTAGACTGCCTTTGCTGACCTCTCCTTCTGAAGATCTGAGGTCACTGCTTGTCATTCTGATCTATTGGCTTTGTGAGCTATTGGCCTGGATCAGGTGACTTCACTCTGATTTACCTGAAAGGCATACTTGTTCCAGTAAACGACACCGCTAAAGCTAGAAACAGCCAGCTAAATAGTTTCAGATGCAGGTCAGCAATGATGGTCTATGCATTTGTCTTTTAGCATGCTTCCTTTTAAATAAAGACCTGTAATTGAATGTTTCACCCGCTTCACCAGCTGCTTTTACTTCATTCTAACTAAAAATGCAGTTGCTCTCTATAGAAAAACATGTATTTTAGCACCCCAAATAAGAGCAAGACAGCAGCCCTGACATCACTTTCTACAGGGCTCTAAAGAAGTGGGTATACCTTTATATTATTATTCTGCCCCAATCATTTAGGATTTTTTTTCAGTCTTATTAGGAAAGCCTCATATATAGAGGGCTTACAATAAAGAATGATGCGATTTACACAGCAGAAAACAAAAATAAATAAATAAAACAGATAGACATGACTGTAGATATACATTTGCGCCAATCACTCCTGATTTAATGCTCCTCTCATTTTTAAAGCCCAACTCCAGGCAAATAAAAAAGAATCCCTTGCAATGGGTCTGTGCCTGCACTGCAAGTGTTCATAGCTCATTTTGTCTAGGGGAAAGAGAAACTGTATTTACCTGATTCTCCACTCCCTAAGCAGGTGGCGCTCCCCCACAATACAGGAATGGACTGTCCATTGGTGTCATCATGTACAGTGTAGGGCTTTGGACTCTACTCTGGTCTTGATGATGTCAGGACTCTAGACCGGTGGAGCATGGGGTTGCAGACCCTGTGGTGACCAGTCTAGCTAGGTAGGGGGAGCAAGGTGGGAGCAGAGGGTCAGGTAAGCAAATCTCTCTTTATTGTTTCCCTAGACCAGTGTTTCTCAGCCTTTTTTCAGTCAAGGCACTCTTTAGAATTCTGCTCAATGTCGGAGCACCCCATTATAAAACGTGAAAAACTAAACTAATAGTTTTATATATTGCAGCAACATCCACACACGTAGGGCACCAAACGTTAGAGGTGATTTTTGCACACAGGTACTGACTAGTATTCCAATGTTTCTCTTCCTCACCCAGCTAATGTGACCCAAGTGCTGACAGTGAGGGACAGGGGAGGAGCAAACAAGGATGCTATGCAGGCTCCTGATGTCCTCCTTATCAACCAATGATGTCATTGGTTGTTAGGAGGCCAGCAAATAGAAGGTTGTAATGGTGCACAATGAAAACATGTGGCTTTCTCTAACTAAAAGGCAGGCTTGATCTACCCTCTGGTTTGTATACAATTTGTGGGCAATTTTTAGGAATTTTGAGAAATGAACCCTTGAACAGCCCCACTGAAAGAGGTTGCTTTTTATTTGGCCAGAATTGTACGTTAAATGGTCAGTACAGTGACAACAGCTTTGAGCCTAATTTAAAATTAATCTCAGCATCCTTGGGTCAATGGAAATTCAATATAAAGCAGGATTACAATACAAGTTTAAAAATTACCTTGACAATCTGCAATGTGCTTTTTTTCTAGAAAAAAACAATGAAATTGTGCTCTTTCTCTTTCTCAGGGGGGTTTTGAAATAACTCAGACCTGAAGTGTCATTCTACATAAACTTCCAGAAACAAGTAAATGCTTGCACCTTTAGCTGCTCCCTTCCACAGGTTGTAATTGCGTATTTTTATTTTATACCATCTTTTTTTCAGAACCTCATGACTGAAATGTTCTTACAATGGAATAAAAAAAAAATGATCATGGCTAAGAAAAAAATTGAATCAGCTTCATGATAAAATTAAAACTGACTTAAAAATGTCATAATAAAACCTTTCATTAGTTTCTATGCACACAGCATAACAAACAGTCAACAGATAAAGTAATGTATCTGAGCTGGAATTATTTATGGAGTATGCATCATTACTGCATGCTGCTAGTAACTGATCTTGGCTTATGTGCTCTTATTGAAAAATCCCTCCAAGTACAAGGAAGCCTGGGAAAGTCATGCCCAGTGAACTATACTATTTGGACTTTCAACTTTCTCCGCTTCCCCCTAGGGAGATGATATACTTGGCTGAACCAGCAAAGCTATCTATCCACCCTAATTACTAGCTTGTCTGACAGCTCAAGAGTTAAACATATTCCTCTCGTTATGCCAGGCCAAAAATCCCTAAGAATTTTAACGCTCAAAGTAAAATGGATAAAATATATAGATATTAATGTAGCAAGGTCATAGGAGTGATAAATAATAATGAGTTTAGCTTTCCTTAAAATTCTACTTGGCTCGCTAACACTCTATGCTATTCCCTTTCATCTCAGGAGGGTGGGAGAAAATCCTAATCTTTTTAAGCCTCGGAGTCCTGTAGGCAAAAAAGTTTGTGATTAGAGTACTGAGGTGGAGAGTAACTTTAGTACAAAGGAAACCAATTAAAGGTGCAAGAAGTGTTGATTTGAGCGACTTATATAAAAAAAAAAAAAAAAAACTGGATTGTTTGTTGGTATGTAATAAAGAAGATAAAAAGGAAAAAAAAAGAAAAACTAAGACTGGTTATATGCACAGGCAGATTTCTCATAGTGAGAGATTTATCTATCTCTTAACATGAATCTTTGCAGTACCGTGACCCAGCGCTCTACTGACATTGCATTGCAGCACAAAGCTAAAGGGATTTTCATTTTTCTGCGGAGGAAAGGTAACATTCAGATCCCTGTTGGAAAGAATTTCCAACATGTAGGAAATCTCTGCATGCAATAAAGAGCGTTATTTCACTGAGAAGTGCTCATGTTCATTCTCAAATTAACCCATACATGGCCCGATTGTTGCAAGCGCCCAAGGGTGAAGGAATTGAAGGGATTCCCTGGTTCGCCCTAACTCTCAGAAAATAATAGCAATTGTGGTTTTCATGACTCACTGGAGAGTTGGTGCCAAGAAAACAATACAGTAGCAATTGGCTAGAAAAATCAAAGCCATCCAACATATTTTTCTCTTTTTTTGTTTTCATTTGAATAGCTGATTTGGCAGGGCTCCAGGCAGAGACAATTTTTATTTTTTTTTATTCATATTGTTAGGTCTTTCACTGAACTGTTACTTTAGTACAGTTATGATCAACCCATGGGTTCATCCCATTGACACCATCTGAAATTTCAGAGAGAAATTTTAGAGTTCCTATGGAAAGACCTAGTGAAACCTCAGATTAGACAGCCCTGACCTTCAGCTGTAAGCAATTTGTTAAAAGTATGCTGTGGAAGATGGCCATTATAACTGAGTAAAAATACTGTCATTGATGACTGCAATTCTTTTAAAAAAATATGTGGGAAATGTCTCCTCAGTGTAACTTCTGAAAATATAATGAACAAAAAGAAGATGAAGAGAAGAGGTTTAACGCTGCCATGGTAATGTGTGAACTATAAATTTAAATGTTGAGGATTTATATTTTCTTTTCAAAGTCAGGGTCTTTAAATTAAATTCCTTGCTAGTTTCAACTGAACTGGAGGGTTACAGTTTAGTTTTCTCCATTATTCTGAAAAGTTGTTAAAGTGTATATCAAGGTAAAATAAACATAAAAAGAAGTACATCTCTGCAATACATATACAATACAATACAATACATATACAATACAATACAATATATTTCCCATGTTTTATCCCCGCACGTATAAAAAAAAAAAACTGTTCATCTGGTGTCAGCCCTCCCAGTTGTCTTTGCTAAACTACGCAACCACTTCCACTCTCGGATCTCTACAACATAAATGCTAATCATTCTGTAGTCCACAATAAAACTTAGGAGGACTACAGGAAGTATACAAAGGACACAGGACAGTTCTTAAAGCTGAACTCTAGGATCCCTTTTGACTTTTGACCTTGCACATTTCAACACATTTTACATTTTCTTAAGGCCTTACTTTTTGTTTAATTGATCCTTTTGTTTTGTGTGATGTCATCAGCTTCATTTTAAACAATCTACATTTCCCAGCCCTTGCGGGAGGATCTGTGCAGGTGCTGAATCATAGGAGTGCTTTTTAGTTTGCTCAGTTTCAAGCTATTTCGAAGACAATTGTGGGTTCTCTTTTTTTTTGTGGAAGGGTACCAACAAATCAGATCTGTGGAAATATTGCAGTTGTGACCACTGTCCTTTCTTCCTGCACTGTCAGACAGTTTTAAGGAAACCCAGTAGGAATTTGGGATTTGCTGGAGGTTGCCGCTTTGTTGAAGCAGTCACTTCCTTATTGGAAATTTGCCTTTTCTCCTTAACTGCTTGCCGACCACCGCGCACAGATGTACGTCGGCACAATGGCACAGGCAAGCAAATGGATCGTACAGGTACGTCCCTTTAAATTTGCCGCCTTTTGGGAGTGCGTGCCCGCTGGTCCCGGGAATATGATGCGGTGTGGAGAGGTAGAATGGGGAAGTGCCTATGTCAACAAGGCATTTCCCCATTCTGCCTTGTGTCATGACAGAGATCCACTGCTTCCTGTGATCGGGAGCAGTGATCGCTGTCATGTCCTAGGTAGCCCCCCCACAGTTAGAATCACTCCCTAGGACACACTTAACCCCTTCATCGCCCCCTTGTGGTTAACCCCTTCCCTGCCAGTGTCATTTACACAGTAATCAGTGCATTTTTATAGCACTGATCGCTGTAGAAATGACAAAATAGTGTCAAAAGAGTCCAATGTGTCCGCCATAATGTTGTAATGTCGCAGTCATGATAAAAATCGCAGATCCCTGCCATTACTAATAAAAAAAAATTAATAATAAAAATGCCATAAAACTATCCCCTATTTTGTAGATGCTTTTGTGCAAACCAAAAAAATATACGCTTATTGCTATTTTTTTTTACCAAAAATATGTAGAAGAATACATATTGGACTAAACTGAGGAAAAAAATTTTTTTTTATATATTTTTGGGGGATATTTATTATAGCAAAAAGTTTTAAAAAATTGCGTTTTCTTCAAAATTGTTGCATTTTTTTGTTTATAGCGCAAAAAATAAAAAACGCAGAGGTGATAAAATACCACCAAACGAAAGCTCTATTTGTGAAGAAAAAGGGACGTCCATTTTGTTTTGGTACAACGTCGCACGACTGCGCAATTGTCAGTTAAATCGACGCAGTGCTGAATCGCAAAAAAGTGCTCTGGTCAGGAAAGGGGTAAAATCTTCCGGGGCTGAAGTGATTAAAAACTATATGTCACTTTCTGTAATTAAACTATGTGCATTCCCAGCCTTGATTAGATGTCTTGGTTCAGCTAATGAGGAAGGCTGACAGAAGCTTTACAATGCTGATGTTCACAGGCTGTTGCTGTGAGGGAGAAAGGAGAGAATATCATGTAGAGAAGATAAGACTATCATTGTAAGTGTAGCACTACCACCGTAAGAGTCACTAATATACCGGGTCCCCACTGCTGCACAGCCAGTTACATAGCATTTCCTTCACACATTCCAATGCAGAAAACAGTCTTTGGCTTATTTTTGATGTTTTATTAGGGGTTGATAACTTGGATGGGGTAGGGAATTAAGGGATGCCTAACTTGAAAATGTCCAAAACTCTGAAATAGGAACAACTTTCTCCCTATTTACAAAAATTCTTCTTCCTTCCACCTACACAAACTTGGTTTTCAATGCACAGCACCTGCTGCTTACTCCTGTGGGAACTAGCAGAGTATTGCTAGTTCAGGAAAGGCCCATTACAGGCAGGAACTCTCAGTTCCTTGCAAAAATAGTTCAATGTGAGTCAACAGCATGACATCCTTCCTTATGTTTCCCTGTGGCTGCTGATCCCAGCCCACTTGCTTGCATAGAAATGCTAGCCCACCTGGCTGCCACCAGCCACAGCTGGCTGATCTTCCTCCTAGTCCTCCTGACTGACTTTCTGCCAAGTCCTGCCCGACTGACAAACACATGGAGACCTCTGCAAGGTTAGATGAAGACTTGACACTACGCGGTCTTCAAGAGAAACCTCCTACAGATGGCAGTCTCTCCCCCTGTCTATCCCTGCACCGTGCTGATCTACTCCCTGTCTCTCCTTGCTCTTTCCTGCTGCCTCTCTGGCATGAATCCTTCCAGGCCAGACTTCCTGAGTACCTGTCCTGAGGCAAACCCTCCTCCCCCAGTAAGGGGTCCCTCAAGGGCCACGACAGCCTCTTCTCAGCACTGCTTCTCCATCTTTCACCCGACTCCCCTGCTGGAATGGCCCATGTCTGTTTATGGGGTTGTCTTAGTCCCCTGCCAGCCCACATATGGAGATTGGCTGAGGCCCCATAGAAATTCATGGCAGCTCCTCCTAGCCTCTGACCTCTAGAAGGTTGCCCAATCTTCCAGACACCAGGGGGAGGCACCAGAGAGCTGCCAGGATGAGTCATTCAGCCCTGGCCTCTAGTAACCCTGACCCAATTCAGTAACTCAGGTTATTCCTGGCCAGAAGTATGTTTTACCTACTCTAAACTCTAGTAGCACCCACTAGAGCAGGGATCCTCAAACTACGGCCCTCCAGCTGTTGTGGAACTACACATCCCATGAGGCATTGTAAAACTCGGACATTCACAAACATGACTAGGCATGATGGGAATTGTAGTTCCTGAACAACTGGAGGGCCGTAGTTTGAAGAACCTTGCACTAGAGGGTGCTACACCAGTTTAACTCTTTTGTGTCTCACTGGCAAAAGAGTTTGCCTTGTCACCTCTCCTTGTCTCCTTTGTATTGTCACTCCTCCTTTGTTTTTCTTTTCTCTCTCCCTAATCTCTCCTTCCTCAGCACATTCTGTGTCATACTTGTTTTACGTCATTCACTTGCAAAGTACTAAAGCAGTGGTTCTCAGCTCCTGTCCTCAGGACCCACTAACAGGCCAGGTTTCAAATATTACCTGGGGAGATACAAACTAGAATACTGCAATCACTGAGCAGCAAATTATATCACCTGTGATGTATTTCAGTTATCATGCAAACTTGGCCTGTTATTGGGTCCTGAGGACAGGAGTTGAGAACCACTGTACTAAAGGGTCAGTATGATAGCCAGACAGTTAGTATTTTCAGGAGAGGTAATTGACCTCCCTTACTACTGCTTACCTTTACATAACTCTCAATACCTGTTCTTTCAGAATACGTGTTATAATAAACATGTTTCTTGTTCAAGTGCAGTGTGGGTTCGCTGACAACTTCTCTTGTAGGAGGTACATTTCCTTCAACACGCCTGGCATCATTGCCAATAGCTCATCGCTATCCTCAAATGAACATTGCCATTTTATGAGTATGAAACTTCTGTTCTCATGCTGTGTCCTTTATTAAACAGATAGGCATATAAGAAATAAAACCTTATTTGCTTTAATTTGCTTTAATTTTAGAGTTAGCTTTGCAGTACATGTAACTACACATTTGTTTTAATGTATGTGAATATTGCATACAACAGAGGTGCTGTTACATTTAACGATACAGATAATTAAGGTGGTTAAATAAAAACGTGAGTCTTTTTATTCTTTATCTTATATTCTGCAACAACAATTTTAAATGTAAATCTACAGAAAATGTTGTTGTTGGTCAGTATGGAAACCAGAGGATCACGCTACGAATATTTTCAGGAAGAAGTTAGCAATGGCAGCCACATCTCACTCATGACAGATTTGCTTGACAAGTACATCTAAAGCCAAAACTTTTTTCTTTTGCTTTGGATAGAGTAGGCGATGGTTAAAATCCCAGTCATTTTTTTGTCTGATCCTGTAACTCTGGATCAGGGATCGCTCGACAGTGGCTGGGAATTCCGGGGTCGTGACGGCACTCTTGGGCTCCCATGGTCCAGCCATTGTCGGTCTTTATTCCTCAACACTGTAGCAAAACCATTTTTTTAAAAGGTAAGATCTTTTTTTTATATAGGGTAGATGGGAAGGGGGGCATTTTTAAGAATAGTTAGAATGAACTTCAGGAATTATTTGTATTGCATACTCACATTGATCCAGCTTGGATGCATATCTCATACCTGATGGGCAGCTGGGGAAGCTGAAAATTACTGTAGTAATCAACACTACTACATTGATAGATTTTCAAGCTTCCCCTCTGCACACTGACCACAAGGGGTCGCTATTTCAGCACTGCAGACATTCATAGAACGCCTTGTACTTTTTGCAAAGAATATAAGGTGATCTCTAATTAGACGAGGTAAAGAGGAGAGGTGGTGACATCACAATCTCTACCTTGCCCACCCAGAGAATGCCTTGTATTCACTAACAAAAATACAAGGTGTTCTATGAACGACGGCAGTGCCGAATGATCCTGTAGTCAGTGTGCAGAGGGGAAGCCACAGGACTTGTGTAGGACTTTGAATATTGCTGTTGTTACTGTAATAGCGCCGACTACTTCACTGATTGTTAGCTTCCCCAGCGGCTCATCGGGTATGCATACGTTCAGTGCCAAGCTTGATCAATATAAGTATGCAACAACAACAATACCTGGAGTTCTGCTTTAAATATATATCTGATACTAGGCTCACTTTAATAAGTGTATGGTATTGGTGTCTGGACAGGCATGCATATGCAATTACTGTAGGCACTACAAATAAACTGAATACAACAAAAAAAGCAGAGTGGTCATAAAACAACACCCATACCTGATTACTTCAATGTTGGTACAAAAACAAAGCTAACATCTGTACTGGTATTTGTAAACCTAATGTGTTCATTCAGTGAATATACAAATGAACAGATGACAGCTGACACTCAGCCCAGCAAATCCTAAGAATTCTGCATTAAATACATATTACAGTATTTTATTTGTGGTAGTCAATTGACCTCAGTGAGACGCCAACAGCAAAAACATCAGTGATACCTCTTGTGATGTGACAGCTTTATAAAGAAAATTCACACCAGGGATTTCTTTCCAATCTATCCTGCATATAATTAAATAGCTGCACAATGATGGTCCTCCACTTGGCAGGTGTGGGGGGAGGGGGCTGGGTGTCATTTCTGTACATAAATTACCTTTAGAATGTCATTTTCCCTGATGGGCTAAACGTGATTAAATTAATTGGATTATGATATGGGAAAAGCGAGCCTTGCTTTCATTCTGATGGTAATCCAAGGATTTGATACAGAAAAACAGTTTGGGAAAGTCGCTGGGGGAAGAAAATCGAATGGATTTACGGTAGATGGAGTTACATTTCATTGCTACAAATACAGTAACTGGTGAGTAGTCTATAAGCCTTAGTTTTCTGGTTCGCCTGTGGTTTGAGAACAGAGAAATGTACCTTGGCTGATCCCATTTAGAATTAATCAGAACTGTGTCATCAGCATGGATTTAGCTGGAATGCAATTACACCAGTGCGTCAGTATTCGTTCTTTGTAGCTTGGTGGAGTGTAATATATCTAGGCTGTGTTCCTGTACAGTTATATTACAGTGAACATTGTGTGGAATAAGGAGCCTAGCAGGTTGCCAGTGTAACTAATGGGGTTCGTAACCCCAACCAACAAAGACTAAATACATTTTGTGTTGGTGAAAAATTCTAAAGGACAATTGTACCAGAAAAGTTGCATTAAGGACTTACTTTAAAGAACCTCCGAATACAACTCACATCATTCCTACTTGGACATCACCTAACATGTTTTAATATTGGTATAACAAAAATATGTAGCCTAATGCTTTACAAAGATGCCATTGTAAGGAAAAGACAAACAAAAGGACAAAAAAATTAAAGAACAGTAGGCAATTCTCAATTTTGTGATTAAAGAGATAGTAAAAGGAGGCATGGAGTGAAAAAAAATCCAGTTGGTGGTCAACGGACAGAGAAGGAACTTTCCAACCACCCTCCCTGTTCTCAGATCGGTTAAAATTTTAAAAGTCAAAGCTGCTTGGTGGCTGTGGTCTTTGGAGACAGTAAAAATCAGGACATTGACCCAAACTAAAATGACAGGTGCTGCTCAAGGCTCCACCTGGTCCTCTTATGTAGCAACCGCTTGGAGTGCAGACAAGGACAGAGCTTATCCCAGCTCTAGACATCTAATGGAATAGGGAGAAGTCCTGGAAGTCACACATCTCTGCAAAACCCTGTAAGAAGGTGTTTGACAGCCTCAGCTCTGGCTCCAACCAGGCCACGCTCCCAACAAGTTTCACTCCGCCCATGGAGCTAGGTCATGGGGAACCGTTGGTGATATGCTGTCCTCATGCACTGCCCCTAACGGTGGGTTAACTGGGAATTTGAGACATGGAGGTCTCTGTGGATAGTTGAGATATTGTCTCCAAGCCGATGTGTTGCATCGGGGGGCCTATTATAATTACGTAAAGTAGTTCTGCAGATACAATATTGGAGATGTGTTTATTACCTTCAAAGATCAGCAACCTATTTGACTGTTTCTGTTTTAAAGGATTGTTGTGATGTTCTTGTTATATGTTAATAAAAAGCTTCAATAACAATTTGACTCTAAATTTTGGTGTGGTGTGTTTATTGATGGGTATATTAGGAGAGTTTTGATGTAGGATGGCCTAGCAGGTAATTGTTACAGGTTGGGGACATCTAGTCTAACTTTGTCATGTCACCCACTAATAGCAAATCCCACTGTACACCTCTTTAAGTTGTTTTATATCAACTAGTTTATCAACTCTAATATATTTGTCTTATATGTACTAGGCCAATTCTTTGGGCAGCAAAATAAGGGAAGAAAGCAGCAGAGGACCGCATTCACATTTTTTGTTGATTATTTTGGTAAATGGTTCCTTATCTGGCCAGCTAAAAATAGTCCTCGTCAAAATCCGTTAAGGAATTAAAGTGGTAATGTGGCACAGGAAATGGTGAGAGAAGTCACAGGATTCTGTGGTACTCAGTCAGTATTCAGCCTTCTTTTTTCATCATGGATGTGTAGCGCAAACCTTCAACTTGGTCCCACTGTTTAACCCAGGTTCTGTTCCCAATTTGGTGCAAATCAAACAGTCACAATGTATTTCAGCCAGGAGCACAGAATTTCCAGACTTTTGTGTCTTATATGTGGTTTTTATTTTTTGTAGAAGATACCCAAAACTAGCAAAAGGAAAATGCAAACAATTTAACACAGAGGGAATCCCACAGTGGAAAAAACCCTGAGGTCTGGAACAGTTCCTTCATCAAAAAGGGAGCTCAATGGCAACAGTTTATCTTCCAGGATTTCTCTCAGGCCTACTCACTGTGTCACTGGCTACTTCGATGCCTCCTTCCAGTATCTGCTGACGTTGCATCATGAGTCTACCGACCAAATCCTCCCTGGACATTGCCCCAGCTGTTCCTGTGACTTGTGGATGATCTTTAAGGTCCCTCCTGAGCCAGAATCACCTGAGTCTCTTGCAGACTCTCAAAGGCCTGGGAAGGTTTAACAGCACTTCCAGGCTATTTCACTCTCCAGTAGGCAAAGGACCAGGCTGTTTCATGTTCCAGACTCTCCCAACCAAGGATTGGTTGTCCATATACATGATCAGCCCAGGCTCTCCCTCCACCCATTATGTTCCAGTACTTTTTGCAAAGACAGGGGGAGACAAGCAAGCCTGCAGCTGCAGAGCCCAGATCAGACCAAAGCAATCAAACCCAGCTCCACTGATGATAGCAAAGCCCAAATATAACTAAATTTACCTATAACCTACCTGCCTCTTAGCACCTAACTAGAAGGGTGCTACAGATACAAGTGTCACCAGCAGACAGCCAGGAAGTTCTCACCGAGGCACAGACTAAGATGAAACATAGCACGGTCTTCAACAGGGACATTAGTGATACAGATGTTGTACCCCATCGGCGTGTTTAGTATCAGGGCTTCTTCCACACTGCAGGGGTTAAAGTGGTTGTAAAGGCACAAGGTCTTTTGCCTTCATGCATTCAATGCATGAAGGTAAAAAACCTTCTGTGCGCAGCACCCCCCATACTCACCTGAGCCCCCTCTCAATCAAGCGATGTCCACAAGAACCTTGCCTCTCTTGGGACTTGCACTCTTGATGGGCTTTTTGCAGCTGCTGTCAATCATAGCCAGTGAGCACATCAGGAGATGGAGGGGGCAGGGCTGATCTGTGGCTCTGTGTGTGAATGGACACACAGAGCCACGGCTTTGGGACACCCCAGAACAAGCTGCTTGCGTTGGGGGCACTCGGCAGGATGGAGGAGCCAGGAGCGATGGCGTGGGACCCGAGATCAGGAGGATCCAAGCTGGTCTCTGCAAAACCATTGCACAGCAAAGGTAAGTATAAGAGCCCTTTCACACTCACAGCGTGGCCGCATTAGTGGTAAAGCGCCGTTAGTTTTAGGGGCGCTTTACCGTCGTTTTAGCAGCACTTTTTGGCCACTAGCAGGCTGCTTTTAACCCCCGCTAGCGGCTAACATATTTGTTATTTAAAAAAACAAGGGTTTAATATCGCTTTAAATGCTTGTTTTTGTCAAGGGCATCTTAAAAAAAACACTTTTAGTTACCTTATCCCTTGTTCCTTTGGCAGTCAATACTTTTCTCTTCCCTCCAATGCTCCAGTTTGTGGGCAGGCCTTCAGCATCCTCACTTACAGTGCAGGATTGTATACCTCCCAACAGTCCCGGATTGGGTGGAACCTTCCCGCATTCACACTTCTATCCCACAGTCCTGCAGTCTTGCTTGCAGGGGTTTTGTCCCGCATAACTCCAGTTGTTGATTACATTGTAACTTCCAGCCCAATAGTACCCTACAGTAAACCATTGCTACTGAACATCCAGTACAGTCAGGGATTGGCGAGCAAGCCAGCTGGGTGTGCACTGTACAACCACCATGAGAGACTGCACCTGTCATATCTGAGCTGTGATGTTGGGTATGGGCGGGACTGCTACCCAAACCCACCCCCTTTGTCAAGTAAAGAGGTGGCGTTCAAGTCGGGGAAAAGTTGCCAAGAGTCCATTCACATACTAAGGATTTTTTTTCCTGTGTTCACAGCTCGCCACTTTCACTTTAAAACACAGAAGCCTGTGCATAACATACTCTAGAACCCTGCACCCTATAAGTAACACACTCCAGAACCCTACCTTCCTGTACATAACACACTCCAGAACATATCTTCCTGTATATAATGCACTCCAGAACCCTGCACTTTGTGCATAACGCACTCCAGAACCCTGCACTTTGTGCATAATATACTCCAGAACCCTGAACTCTGTAGATAACACACTCCAGAACCTACCATTCTGTGCATAACGCACTCCAGAACCCTGCACTTTGTGCATATTATACTCCAGAACCCTGAACTCTGTAGATAACACACTCCAGAACCTACTATTCTGTGCATAACGCACTCCAGAACCCTGCACTCTGTATGTAACTCCAGAACCCTGCACCCTGTGCATAACCTACTCTAGAACCCTGCACTCTGTACATAACGCACTCCAGAACCTACCTTCCTGTACATAACGCACTCCAGAACCCTGCACTCTGTACATAACTCAAGAACCCTGCACCTTGTACATAACGCACTCCAGAACCTTGCACTCTGTACTTAACACTCTCCTGAACCCTGCAACCTGTGTATAATGCACTCTAGGACCCTGTACTCTGTATCTAGCACTCTCCTGAACCCTGTACTCTGTACATAGCGCACTCCTGAACCCTGCACTCTGTACATAGAGCATTCCTGAACCCTGCACTTTGTACATAGAGTATTCCTGAACCCTGCACTCTGTGTGTAATGCACACCTGAATCCTTCTACAGTTTGTATAATGTTAATTTCCAAAGTTTTGTTTAACCATGCACATTAAGCTACTCCTACTGTTAAGAGTTTGACCACACCCACTTTTGCCGCAATGCACATAGCATGCCCTTGATTGCTTCCTCCCTCAAGTGTCCCTCATTCTGAAGTTGGGAGGTATGGGGTTGTAACATTTTTTTTTTAATCAGCACAAAGGAAGGTACTTAAATTTATTGTGAAGCGTCCCTTGTCCTGCTGGATGGTCTTTTAGTTGAAATCCAAAGTCCTCTGCCCCCTCATACCCCTGCAGTACTGGAAGAATATGGCTGCATGAGGGACAGAAGACTGGATTTCAACTAAAATAATAGCCAGCAGGACAAGGGACACTCAACATTGATTTTAAATACTGTCCTTTGTGCTGATTTATAAAAAAAGGTTACTATGAGCACTTGACCAGTGACAGGCAGTGACAGCAATCTATGAATGGAGAACAGGTAGATGAATGAAAGGTCCGCCTCCTCCATTCATAGATTGCGTTTCATTCATGCAGTTATAGTACATCTTCTATGAATGGGGGTGGGGAAAGGGTAGACATAGTGTGGGCATAGTCAGCGCACTTGATAAGTGCTTGTCACAAGTCCAGCACTCACATTAACATTTAAAAAAAGAAAATCAGCACAAGAGGCGGTACATAAATCCCATGCAATAGGCCCATTGTGCTGCTGGTTGGTCTTTTAGTTGAAATCCGAAGTCTTCTGCCCCCCACCACCACCACCCTCAGCCATAATCTTCTGGTGCTGTGGGGGTATGAGGGGGTAGGGGACTTTTGATTTCAACTAAAAGACCAGTCAGCAGCACAGAGGGCATTTCAAACTGTCCCTTGTGCTGAGTTTGAAAATGTCCTTCCCCATTTTAGGCAAGATTTAAAACATGAAAAAATAAAACTTTGAACCTCGAAGTTTGGTTAGTTTGGTAAAATGAAGCAGCCGCAAAAAAAAATCTCTTTTAATTATCTAATAATAATAGGAAATTTTGTTAAGAATGGCAGCATGAGACAATATTACACTGGGATGCACCAGTTCAGCCATAGGGTTTACCTGGGAATTATTTTCAAACTTCTACAACTAGGTCTGCCTTCAATTCCCTCTTCTTAACGCGATCACTACGGGACAAAATGAATGTGAATATCAGTTACAGATGTTGGCCTCTCAATGTTTCAAAAAATGAAGCCAGAAGTAGCATCTCATTTATTAGCGCAGAAATGTAAATGTACTTTTTTCGAGAGATTTAGAGAAGTCTTTCTGTTACTGATTTTAATCTGAGAAGGAGACCTTGTCCTTTTAGAATAAATATATGATGGTTTTGCTTCAAACAGGTGGTATTAATAAAATACTATTTTTCTTGGCCTGAATTTTGTCCTTCATCTGAAATCAATATTTTGTGAATCCTAAACTACACCTAATGGAGCTGAACCCTTCTGCTCAGGAGAATAGATTTAACATTCCAGCACAGTCCCTGCCTTAAATGGGATTTCCACTAGAGGGCACTCTGCAACTTTCCTTTGTAGCATTCACACGTGGAGATCACAATGTCATCAGTGGCATGAGATCCTGAAGCTTATGTTTATCACACTATCATCATTTGTTGGAAAGGACTGATATTTGTTATCATCTGCACGGTGAACAAGCCCCCAAACTCTGCCACATGCCCACCTCATGTATTCTGCCCTCTTAGTAATGTCACATTATTCTGATTTCACAGATAACCTTTAGTCATGAATAGAAAAAAGAATCAGTTTTTTTAATACAGTTAACTGTTGAGCTGCTTGTAATAAAGCATGCCTGTATAACATTATGCCTGTTAAAATACATGTATTGTTATTAAAAGGTAGGTCCCCTTAAAAGTGATATGTCATGTATAGGGGTTTTTTAATGGCCTGTCATTTGTAGGCTTGTTGTACCTCTTGGGGGTAGGAGTTTCCTGGGCTACTTCTGTCACCTTGTCCTCTTGTCACCTCTAGGGTGCTCCAGCCGGGGAAGTAGAAGTACTTTATTTGCTGCACCAGATGCAACCTTTTCTTCCAGTCAAACTCGAACACCTTAGTCGCACACACCAAAATTGTATTTTTAAGGGAGAACGCTGTGGTGTAAAGGGGAACTCTGATGTAAGGGGGTTTCTTCTCGCCAAAGCTCCCACTTACATCAGAGGTCCCAGCATTCCCCCTTAAATTAGGGTTCCTGAAACCCCCCTTACGTCAGAGTCCACAGGGCACCCCTTAAATCTGGGTCCCCCTTAGTGTACTCACTCGCTTCGAGGCATGAGAGAGAAGGGAGGGAGTAGGGAGACTTCAGTCACAGACATTGGATGGTGAGCTTACTTACCCGAGGATGGAGGCTCAGGCATCGACACCTTTCATCCATGATGTATCTGCCGGTTTCTGAGCTTCAAACTTTCAGCCCACACATCCCTTTCCTGAGGCACAGAACGCCGGGGATTGGAGTGGGCAGACAGAGGAGTAAGGGTAGGAGAAGGAGGAGCAGATCAAGCCCTTTCTCCCCTCCTGTCTGAGTATGGGGCCCATGTGCACACCTATGTGCACTCAGCGGTTAAGGTACTTGGTTACTTGGGGAGCCACAGTCCATTCTGAATATTGTGTCCGGGTTTCAGGTGGTCCACGATTTAAAACCCGGACTGTACAGGTGAATCCCCGACCGGTGGCAACCCTATTTAGACCCCTTTCACACTGAGGCTCTTTTCAAGCTCTTTCACACTAAAAAAAAGCGCTTGAAAAGCGCACGAAAACCTATTTCCATTAAAATCAATGAATGCTTTCACACGCTGTACCCAAATAAATGCTAGAGCATGCGTCGAATTGTTTCCGAACATGCATGATTTTTTTGCGCGTCCGAATTGCATACAGACGAATGTATTTTTGAAAAGGAACTTTTTCCGACCGAAAAATTGAGAACATGCTCTCAATCGTTTGCTGGAGTCCGATGGAGCATACACACGGTCGCATTTTCCGACCAAAAGCTCTCATCGGTCTTTTTCTGGCTGAATTTCCGATCGTGTGTACGCGGCATTACTGGCACTTGTCATGTCGTGCGTTGGGCCAATTTTGCTGCACCATTTTTTTTAGATGGTTTTATTTCATCCACTCCCAAGCTACCCCATCATGTTGCTTTTCAAGTGATTCTTTACTATGGACAATTGTCCGATACCTCAATATGCCATCTCCAAGTTGCTATGATTGTCTTTATGAGTATCTGGTCAATAATATGTGATTGTTATGCTTATTTACTATGTATGTGCTCATATTGCCATGCCATGTTTTTTAATGAATAAAACATGTCTTGTTACATTGACTGATCTTTTAGCCATGCTAGATCTACCTCATTTAAAGTCTCAAACCCTCTTTTTCTTGCATATAGATAGGGATGGAACTGTGTGATCCCACACACCTCATTTAAAGTCCCAAACCCCCATCTTTTTGTTTCATATGATTAGGGATGGAGGTATACTAGCGGCTATCATGGAGTCTGTGATCCTATATTCCCTTCCTATGCAGTTCAAGGCAAACTTTTGTGTCCATCATGTGTTTTTTGTGATATAATACTCGTATCACAAGTGGCAACTTTTTATATATGGTCATTTCTGTCTGACCTTTGTGGTCCCTTTCTGGTGGTCTAGTCTGTGTTCATTACCCGGGAGCTGCGAGGTGCATTGTGGGCCCTCCCTCTTCCCTCCCATCCACCTTTGGTTAATGAGGGGGATTCGGCAGTCCAGCCCACTGCACATCGGAGCCACGCCTCCCCGCTCCATGCACATGGAGCCCTCTCTGGGCATCCAGTTGCTGGCGTAAGTGAGATTTCAGTCGTGGCCAGCACATGGAGAGATGTGTCTAACTGTTATAGGTGGCTTTGGTCGCTCCGGCAGGAGGGCCTCCCCCCTTTTTTTGCTGTGCCAGCGTGATCCTGGGAGAAGCCCATTTGGTCATGCTGAGCACATAAGGCTCCTCATTTCACTCCACTAGCTCTCTTGGTAGCACCTCCAGCAGCATACTGCACAGATCTGTGGATCATGGTTCTCTGTCACAGCTTTTTTTTTTTACAAGTAACATAGTCTTTTATTGTGAAGAGTAAACATTTACAGAGCAATAACATTGACATCAAATTTATAAAGATACAGATTTGTGGCACAAGATTCCAAGTAAATAGCATATTCAACCAGGATGATACATACAAGTTCGTATGACATTTGAGTCTATATCACATATACACACTGGTTAATAGTCTAATCATAAGGAGACCAACTGCTGAGTGTAAATTTGAAAGGTAATAACTAGCCATCAGATTGGAAATTCAACATTTAGGAGGTCATTCGGATACCTCGCTACACGTGGCTGCATTTCCCAACCAGGAGTCCCAAATTTTCCCATATTTGGCCGGGCAGCCCCTATGGGCATAAATCTCTTTCTTGTATGGCAGAGCAATATTAACTGCAACTATCCATTCCTGGATTGTTGGCGGTATGACACTTAGCCATTTTCTCGCTATAAGTAATCTAGCTATAAATGATTCTTGCAAGAATATTTTATGAAATTTGTCTGGGTCGGGGAAAACACCCAGCAAACATTGTTTGGAGCATAAGGTCAGAGGGGATCCCATCCCATCATGGATAAATTTTACTATATGGGACCAGTAGTCTTGTATTGCTGGACATGACCATATAAGATGAAAGAAAGTGCTGGACGGATTGTCGCATCTGGGATACAGTGGATTGTAGTCAGGTCTATACTTGGCCAGGCGAAGGGGAGTCAAATAAGATCTATGCAGGATGTATAAATGCGTAAGGCGGTCTGATAACCTAGTGGAGACCTTTTTACCGGCATCCAGTGCTTCCTCCCATTCATCATCCTCCAACTCCCCCAAGTCACCAACCCAACGGTCCTTCAGTTTATTTGCCAGAATCACCGCAGTGGGGCGGAGAAGCGAATTATAGAACACTGAGATAAGTTTAAGGGAATCCTGCCCCATTATTATGTTAAGGACATCCATTTGCTCTAGATTAGGAGGAGTATCATGAAAGTGAGCCTGGAGAGCGTGACGGAGCTGGAGGTAGTGAAAGTGCATCGAATTTTGTAGGCCAAACTCCTCCCTAAGTTGTTGAAACGATTTCAGGGTAGCACCACAGTAAACGTCAGACAATGTCATCACCCCCTGATTGAGCCATAGGACATGGTCTGGTATAGTTAATAATTCTTTTAGGCCTGGATTGTCCCAGAGAGGTGCATGAAAGTGTGTAGGTGATGCACTTAATCTTAATCTTAATCTTAATCACCACCTCCCAAATTTTGCAGTTCATTATATAGTAGTCCCTTTCGATCACCGAACACCCAGGGGTCCGTAGGGTCTCTAAAGAGAATTTGGAAAGGATGAGTGTATCCACGGGTGTAAGAGGAACATATTAGGGCCATATAGTGTTCCCTGTCGTGTTTATCTAAGTAATAAAAGTGGGACAGTTGTGCCGTTAAATAATATAGGTTGAAGTCAGGTAATGCCGCGCCCCCTAAGTCAGAAGGATTTTTCAGCACTCGCCATGACAATTTGTGTCTGGATTTGCCCCACACAAAGGAATTGAGGAAAGCTTCGATTGATTTGAAAATTCTGAGGGGTAGATAAACCAGAGAATGCCACAATATATATAAAAACTTAGGGAGTAGGACCATTGTTATCAAGTTTACCCGACCCATGACCCCCAGGGGTAGTTTGGCCCATGTCTGTGTTTTGGATTTCAAAGTCACGATCAGGGGCTCGAGATTAGGTTTAACGAAATCCTCCGGAGAATGAAAAATGATAATTCCAAGGTATTTCATGGAACTAACCCTGACAAGAGGAGAGGAGGCTTGGATTTCTGTGGGGATGCCTATATCAATGGGGAGAATCTGGGATTTATTCCAATTTATTTTCAGACCCGAGTAACCACCAAAAGTTTGTATCACCTCTAGAGCTGTCTGTAGGAATGAACCTGTATCCGCCAAATACAGTAGCATGTCGTCAGCATATAAACTGATTACTTCCACCAGCCCTCCACACCGTATGCCCTGAATATCCGAGTGCATCCTGAGGGTAGATGCAAGGGGTCCACTGCCAAGGCATACAGCAAAGGGGAGAGGCGGCATCCCTGATGCGTGCCTCTGGAAAGGGGAAAGGAGGCAGAGACCCTCCCGTTGACCAACACCCTGGCACTAGGGTTATGATAAAGGAGTCGGATCCATTTGATAAAATTGGGTCCGAACCCAAATCAAGTCAAACATTCCCACAAGTAGACCCACTCAACTGAATCGAACGCCACGACTCTAGAGCCCAGTTGATCATGTTCAGCTTGTAGGTTCATATGGAGTCTGTGCAGGTTATACACTGTATTTTTAGCTGGCATGAAACCAGTCTGGTCCGAATGGATCAATGAAAGAATCACCTTATTCAAACATAGCGCCAGGACCTTGGCCAAAATTTTGATATCTAATTGGAGAAATTGGTCAATACGATTCAGGTATTTCTGGGTTTTTGTCAGGTTTAGGTATGAGCACGATATAGGCTTCACACATAGAAGAGGGTAGAGACCCGGATCGAAATATATGGGAAAATAACATTTAGCCTAGGGACTAGGGTTTTCGCGTATGTGGTATAAAATTCTAGAGGGAGACCATCAGAACCAGGTGCCTTTGAGGGGTTAAGGTGGGATATAGCATCCTCTATATCGTCTCTGGTGATGGGGGCCTCTAGCATCTCATTCTGGGATTGGGAAAGCATGGGCAACTCTATATCAGCCAACATTTCCGCCATTTCCTCCCCAGATTTGCTAGCCGCAGAAGAATATAAGGATGCAAAGAAGGAGCGGAACTCCCCAGCCACCATGTATCATTGGGATAAAATCATACGTGCATGGGATTTGAAAGAATCCCAAACCATATCAAATGACGCTGTGTCCCTATTGGTTTGAAAAAAAACCTCCCACTCAGCGCCAGCCACTCCTATGTCGGGAACAACCGACAGCCAAAAAGGGTTAAGTTTCCATGTATAGAATGCAGGGGGAGAGTCCAGCCAGAGCTCAGCCCAGTAGGGAGCATGATCAGAAAGGATACGGGGGTTGAAACCTACGTCCCCTAAGATAGGAAGAAGAGAGCGGGATATTAATATGAGGTCTATTCTTGACATGGAGTTATACGTTGCTGAGAAGCATGAAAACACCCTACCGTGGGGATATCGGTGTTTCCATGTGTCTACCAGGGCAAGGTCAGTTAGGAGTTTGCCAAATCTAGTATGAGAGTGGATGGGATTGTCAGGGGGTGTTAGTGATAGTCTATCCATTTCCCTATTTATAACATTTTTGAAATCTCCTAGCCATATTGCAGGAACAGTAGTGGGTTGGGGCATGAAAGACACCCCTTCCATTAATACATTGAATTGGAAGGGAGGGGGTATATAAATTGCCATTATCGGGAGCTCCAGGCCATTTATTCTAGCATGTAAAAATAAAAACCTACCCTGAGGGTCTGATCTGAGCATCAGTAGTGTGCAATGTGCCATTTTAGCCACCAATACTGCAACCCCTCTAGAGTTGGCAGCATGGGGGGCCTGATACAACCATCCCACCCAAGGTTTTTTGAGTGTCAGCATAAGCTGGCCCATAAGGTGAGTTTCTACCAGTACCATAATATCTGCACATTGTGCCTTAAGGTATAAGACTGCATTTCTCTTTGGCTTGGCTCTAATACCACGTACGTTCCATGTAATACATTTCAATTTGGACATATTAAGGATAAACACCTATCAGCCTCCCCGACACCCGGAGCCAGCGCGCCGGGCCCGCACCCCCCCCACGCAATTAAGAAGGCGCGTGACCCCGCACGCAGGGCCCAGGGCAGCAGGGACAGGACAAGCCATTGGAGATTTAGCATCATATTAATAAGCAGGTCCACATTGCGACTTTTGGGAAACAAGTCATCATTCAAACACCAGTAAGCAATACTCTTCTGTACAGTAATGAAAAACAAAAACTTAAAACAACAATAAAACTTTAGTAAACTGAGAACCAATACACCAATGCGTCCGGCCAGGCAACGCGCCAAATAATCAGCAGGCGCTATTTGCTGGGACTGGACAGGTCGGGGAAACTTTATTTGTGCTATATAGCAAACGTTACAGTTAGTGTTGAAAATAGCGGGGCCCGCAGGGGCTCCCCTATCTAGGGGGATGGTTATCTGTTGTAGCGCAAGCAGTAGCACGAGGAGTGAGACCCCCGGTTCTGGAACTGCAGGTTAATACCCATGGGGGGAACTGAAGGATATAGCTACTCGAGTCCATGTCCCGGGCGCCATATTGGGTGGTAGCTTGCCATGCATGTCTAGAGTTCAGTGCTATTAGTAATGCATGTCACCGAGAAACCTAAGAAGACTGAAAGGAAATGAAGTTGTGAAGGAAAAAGAAGGTGAAACTGGAGGGGGTATTGGAGAAGTCCAGGATCGGTGTGGAGGGGAAAGTCATAGTAATAAATGCCAACATAGAAAATCACAGGCATCTCTGGGCAAAGGATGCTAGATACAGTACCTTTCAAGAAGAGCAAATCACCATGCCCAGAGAAACCAACATCAACTCAGGTCTTTCTCCACGGCGCAATCCGGACATGTTCCGGGGTCAGGCTGTAACATCATTAGGTGGGAGCCCGATCCGGTGCCGCTTCCGGTGCCATTCTCCAGCCAAGCAAAGACAGCTTCCGGTGTATCAAAGAAATATGCCCTATCCTCGCCGACGACACAAAGCCTGGCTGGAAAAAGCATTGCATAGGAGTAATGGTGGATCCTCAATTGCCGCTTGGCTTCGTTGAAGTGAGCCCTCCTCTTTTGGACTTCTGCTGAGAAGTCTGGGAAAACTTTAATCTCGCCTTTTTTTAATGGTATGTTTCCCTTCTGCCTGGCAAGGCGGAGAAAAGCATCCCAGTCATGGAAATTAAGCATTTTTGCTATGAAAGTCCGGGGGGGTGCACCTTGAGGAGGGGGCTTGGCAGCCAGCCTGTGGGCCCTCTCCACAACAAAGGATGTGGAAAATTCAGCACGGCCGAATGATGCTACAAGCAGGTTCTCCAGAAAAGAGGGGGGGTCGGAACCCTCGGCGCCCTCAGGCAGACCCACAAACTGGAGGTTACACCTTCGAAGCCCGTTTTCCATGTCATCCTGCTTAGCCAAAACCGTGTTGAGCTGGTGTTGTAGCCGTTCGGTAGTAACCTGCGACAACTCATCCTCCATGCGACTGATACGAGTCTCCGTCTCCTTGACCCAGTCCCTAAGCTTCTGCAGGTCCTGATGGATTAGTGAGACATCAATCTTTACCTCCTCGATCTTGCAGGTCAGGGTATTTTTACAATCCGAAATAGCTTCCAGCACTCTTGTAGTGTCCTCCGCAGCCGGGTCCACTGGGGAAGTGGAGCCGGCGGCATTTTCCTCCAAGGCCTCTTTCTCCGAGTGGCGGTATTTAGCAAGTTGCGGCTGTTTCTGTAGCTTTTTTTGGCGGTGACATGATCTCTGTGGGAAAGGGTAATGGTGTACCCGTTTAAAAGTGGTAGTGAGTAAAATTAGCCCCAGGATTTGCAATATCGGAGATCGGGCAAGCAGAGCTCCCATTTAGCACTCCTCACACCATGCCAGTCCAGGCCACGCCCACCTCTCTGTCACAGCTTTAGGTAATCACCTGGCTGGGCTTTCTGCCTATGCTTTTCAGTGTTTGATTGAAGACAGCATTGGCTGTCCTTCATATTTTTTCCTAAATCCTCTGCACTCTTCCTTTCCTTCTGAGCAGGTATGCCCCTTTTTTTCACTATTTCCAGACTTCATTTGTATTTTTATCTTGGTGTTGGGCTCCATTTACTGTTCAATACTTTTCAATGATATAATACACCTTCATATACTCATAGTCAACCTGATTTATTTACTTTTACAGCATTGGAGCCCAAATGATTTTCTTTTTGACCACTTGTTTCTTTTTCTCTGTGGATCATTGTGGGCGTCCGGCTTTTCTGCGGGCCCCTTCCTCTGCTCCCGGGATGAATATTTCTAGCAGCCACCAGTTTTTATGTTCATATGGTCTAGACTTAATTGACATGTGAGTACTTAGAGGGATGAGTTCATTTCTCCACTCCTTTACATATATAGTCTCCCTTGTGTTTGGGTGTAACTTTGGACCATATTGTTTATTTATGCGTTTTTACAGACATTGGTGCACTCGCCCCTGATGATGTGGTAGGAAACCACGAAACGTGCCAATTTTGATGCACCATTTTCTTTTTAGATGGTTTTAGTTCATTCACTCCCAAGCTATCCCACCATGTTGCTTTTCAAGGGATTCTTTACTATGGACAATTGTCCGATACCTCAATTTGCCATCTCCAAGTTGCTATGATTGTTTTTTTGAATATCTGGTCAATAATATGTTATTGTTATGCTTATTTACCATGTATGTACTCATATTGCCATGTCATGTTTTTTAATGAATAAAACATGTCTTGTTACATTGACTCATCTTTTAGCCATGCTAGATCCACCTCATTTAAAATCCCAAACCCTCTTTTTCTTGTTAACTGACATGTTTGACACTTTGCAGGAACCACTGAAACTAATACAGTGAACAGTGCTAAAAATATGCTCTGTCACTGTACTAATGACACTGGCTGGGAAGGGGTTAAACATCTAGGACAATCTAAGGGTTAAATGTGTGCCTAGCCAGTGTTTATGTGTACTGTATGTGCTGCTTTTACTAGGGGAAAAGATGGATTCTTTTTTTTTTTTTTTACAGAAAAGTTTTTATTAACAAATCAGCATTAGAGTAGGTTCATCATTTGACATTCAAGTGATTCTCAGTACATCGGCAGTCTAGAATATTCATTTCAGATATAACCTCTTGCAAGTCCATTATGGCCTCTTCCCACCACTGCTCAGTCGGTGGAGTTTAAGCATGCTCGCCTCCCATACCCACCCTCAAAATACAAAAGGGTGTTCCACCACTTCCCCATAAGAGACTGTCTGGCGCTTAGCCAGTGTATCAGTTGCATATAACCAAATTAACTCACTCTTCCTTCTGTGCGATCAAGCGGAGTCTAGCGCGGAGGGAGGGGGCAGTAGCCCTCAGGCCGAGCAGGGGGGGAATCCGTCACTTGGTCCCCCTCTTTCCTGGCACCTCATCCGCGCACGTCCACCCATGCCGACCATTCTCGTAGGTGAGTTTATATAAGGGTAGCACTGAGTCCACTGCTTTTTTCCAGGATGCAAGGGTGGGAGGTTCAGCTGACTTCCAGTGCAGCATTATTTCCCTCCTGGAATAAAACAGTGAGAATGTAATGCAAAGCTTGGTATATCTATCCCCTTCCACCTCCCCTAAGTAACTCAGTAGGAGCACCAAGGGGTCTACTGGGACCCTGGTTCCCCCCATGTCACCAAACACCTCTGCCACCCCTTCCCAGTATGGTCTGAGTCTGGGGCAGGCTCAGACCATATGCCAGAATGTTCCCACCTCAGTTCCACACCTGTGACAACTTGGGTCTAAATGTGGATACATTCTGGCCAGTCTGTGCGGGGTAAAATAGGCCCTATGTATGAATTTGAGTTGGATGAACCTGTCCTTGGCTGCTATCATGGCTGGGATGTAGGTGGAGATGCATTCCTCCCATTCTTCCTCCCCCAGAGCTGGGATGTCCTCCCTCCATTTTTCCATTGAGCAGGTGGGTTTGATGTGGTGGGCTACCATCAGGTATAAGTATAGAGTGGAGAGGGGTTTCCCCATCGCGCTTGAGGTCAGCAGTCGTTCAATTGAGTCAGGTTCCAGAGTCAACTTGTCCGGAAATTGAGCCCTCATTGCATGTCTCAGCTGCCTGTAGTTAAATTCAAAGGACCTGGGCAAAGAATACAGTTGTTTCATATCGCAAAGGGGCATAATCGTACCGTTTGCTATTACATGTTTAAGGGTGGTGATCCCCCGTTTGGCCCATTGTGAGGGGTCCGGTATACGCCAGAGGTGGGGCAGGGTGGGATTACAACAACGTGTGTGGAGATACCTGATTCGGTGTGGTGTAAATGGCCCTAGCCTCCCGCCACACTTTGATGGTTGTCTTCATAAGGGCTGTCAAGGGAGGGGGTGCTTTAGGTCCCCTATACACCAGGTTAGTCAGGGCCACATATGACCCCAGGATGGCCGCCTCGAGTCTCACCGATGGGTTCTGTCTGGGCTGTGAGAACCACCAGCGTACCATAACCAGGACTGCTGCCCAGTAGTACAGTAAGAAGTTTGGAAGAGCCAAACCTCCTCCTGATAGGGGAAGATATAATATCTTTGTTGCCACCCTGGTTGGCCTCCAAGCCCAGATAAATGTGGTTAGTACCCTCTCTAAAAGCCTAAAGAAGGATCTAGCTATGTGGGAGGGGGTGTTGTGAAAGAAGTAGAGAAATTTAGGAAGGAATACCATTTTTAGAAGATTGACTCTTCCCACCGGTGTGAGCGGGAGGGAATGCCATACTGTACACTTGACTACGAGGTGGGAGAGAAGGGGTTGCAGGTTCTTTTCTATGTATTCGTGTGTGGTGTTACTGATTTTAATGCCCAGATAGGTGAATTCCCCCACCCACTGGTTCAAGTGTCTGTTCTGGGGAGTGAGGGATGTAGCGGAAACAGGACTGACTTGCTCCAGTTTATGTGGATGCCAGAGAATCTGCCAAAGTCTTCAAATAGTTATAGTGTTTTTTGCAATGATTGTGAGGCATCCGCAAGGTAGTAGAGTGTCGTAGGCATATAGGGATACTTTCTCTTCTATCTCCCCGACCATTATGCCCCTCACCCCTATCTCAGCCCTCAAAGCAATGGCAAGAGGTTCCACAGCCAGGGCGAATAGTCCCAGCAATAGAGGGTAGCCCTGATGGGTGCCCCTAGCGAACGGAAAGTTGTTGGAGAGAGTGCCGTTTGTGCGGACCCTCGCTGTTGGTCTGGCATAGAGCATCCTCAGTCATGACATGAATTTCGGCCCAAATCTGAACTTCGAAAGTACTCCCCACAAGAACTCCCACTCCACTGAGTCAAAGGCCTTTTCGGCGTCAAGTGACACCACTACCCCCGCTGACTCCAGCTGTGCCCTGTCCAAGTGCGTGAAAAGCCTTCTTGATGTCTATTTCCCTCCCCGACATAAATCCCGTTTGGTCTGGATGTACCAGAGCAGTTATGACCGTGTTAAGTCACTTGGCTAGCACTTTAGCTAAGAGTTTTGCATCGACATTAATCAATGAAATGGGATGATATGAGGAGCACAGAGACGGATCCCTGCCGGGCTTGGGGATCACCACCACCACCGTCTCACTCAGGGAGTTTGGGAGCTCCTCCCACTTCTGTGCTTCAGATAACATGGCATGCAGTTTGCCCGTCAGTTCTTCAGCATATTGTTTATAAAATTCCACTGGTATGCTGTCGGGGCCCGGGGACTTACCCGATTGGAGAGTTTTAAGGGCTTTTAATATTTTGTCTGTGGTTATAGGGGCATCAAGCGTCTCTGTATTTTGCTGTCAGGACCGGAATGTCGATTGGGTCTAGGGAAGAGGTTAGTTCGTCAGGGGTGAATGCAGTCCTGGAGCTGTATAGGTTACTATAGAAGGAGGCAAAGCAGTCGTTTATTTCATCAGGGGCGTACAGTAGGTCTCCATTTGGGCCCTGTATATAGGGCACACACATCCCTCCAGCTTGCTCCCGTGCCAGCCAGGCCAACAGCTTCCCTGACCTTTTCCCTTGCTCAAATATACGTTGTGTTTGGGCTAATAGTCTTTTCTGAGTGAGGGAGGTGTGAATTCGCATAACCTCTCCAGTCAGAGACTGAACTGCGTTGTAATCTCTGGGGTCCCTGGATCTGACAAATTGTGCTTCCTGGAGGTCAGCCTCCCTCTCTGCTCTAACCAAGTCAGCTCTTCTCTCCCTACGTACCTTCGCTATAATAGACTGGTATCTTCCCCTAGTATAGGCTTTAACCACTTCCCTACCAGGCCAATTCTGACATTTCTCTCCTACATGTAAAAATCATCATTTTTTTGCTAGAAAATTACATAGAACCCCCAACATTATATATGTTTTTGTAGCAAAGATCCTAGAGAATACAATGGCGGTTGTTGCAATTTTTTATCTCACACAGTATTTGCGCGGGAATTTTTTGAACGCGTTTTTTTGGGGAAAAAAACAGTTTTGTGTTTTAAAAAAAAACAAAACAGTAAAGTTAGCCCAATGTTTTTACATATTGTGAAACATGAAGTTACGCCGAGTAAATAGATACCTAACATGTCACACTTCAAAATTGCACACGCTCGTGGAATGGCGCCAATGTTCGGTACTTAAAAATCCCCATAGGCGACGCTTGAAATTTTTTTACTGGTTACATGTTTTGAGTTACAGAGGAGGTATAGGGACAAAATTATTGCTCTCGCTCCAACCTTTGCGGCGATACCTCACATGTATGGTTTGAACACCGTTTTCATATGTGGGCGGGACTTAGGTATGCGTTCACTTCTGCGTGCGAGCACACAGGGACAGCGGCGCTTTACATTTTTTTTTTTTTATTGTTAATTTTATTTTATTTTTTTATTTTGACACTTTTTTGGAAAAAAAAATTTGATCACTTTTATTCCTATTACAAGGAATGTAAACATCCCTTGTAATAGGAATATGACATGACAGGTCCTCTTAATAGTGAGATATGGGGTCAATAAGACCCCATATCTCACTATTAAGAGGACCTGTCTCCGGCGACCATCGGGTCCACCGGAAATCTCTATGATCTACATCTGGCGCCGGCGGATCTGCTCTCCGCCTCACCGATCGCAACGGTGAGTCGGAACAAGCACCGGAGGGCGGCGGGAGGGGGGGACGTCCCCTCTTGCCTCCCATAGGAATGATCAAGCGGCGGAACGGCCGCTATGATCATTCCTATGGTGTAGAGATTCGCCGGCTGAAACTGGCAATATCTAAACGATGTCTGTAACAACAGGCATCATTCAGATATACCCGCTCAAACCCCAGGACGTCATATGACGTGGGCGGGAAGTGGTTAAAAGCATCCCATACCGTCAGTACATTAGCCGTTCCAGTGCTGACTCACCAGTACTCCTGCAGTGGTCCTTGGAAATGTCCATCTACTGCCTCCTCAGACACCCAGAACGAGTGGGAATATCCGCTTGCGGACATCCTGTCTACATTCAGGTCGGGGACCATATTGAAGTCTCCCAATATGGCCATATTATCATTGGCCAGTGCCGCTATTTTAGAGGTGATCTGGTGTAAAAGGGATAGTGATGCTGGAGGGGGCAGATAAACACCCGCTATTACCCACTTCATGGAACGAATCTGTGCATGAATTATTACATACCGGCCCTCTGAGTCCAGCAACAAGTCTAGTAGTCTGAAGGGGAAGGATTTGTGCACCAGGATACTAACACACCGTGTGAAGTTCGAGTAAGTGGAATGATAGTGACACCTGATCCATGGTTTTTTAAGGGCTAATGTTTTGCTACCCACCAGGTGGGTTTCCTAGATAATGCAGATGTGTGGATTGTGTGCTTTGATGAATTGGAACACCAGTGAACTCTTAACCATGGCGTTCAGGCCCCTGGTGTTCCATGACAGTACGTTAAGGAACGCGATCCGTGCGTCTTGTAAATGTAATAAGTGGATTGGAGGGAAGTCCTCCCCCTAAGACCACCAGACTGACCTGTATAGGGCTATAAGAGCAAATGCATAGTACTGAGATTTGTAATGCTATTACAGAACATGTTAACAACTTCATTTTTTTAAACCAAAAACTACAAACCAGCCCCTCTGGGGCAACCCCTCATCCCTCCACCCACCCCACACAACCCCTTAGAACTGAGGCAGGTTTCCATCCCAAAAAGAAAAATCAGCTCGCCGGCTGAAAAGGGGGGGTCCTGTGCAAGAGGCGCTCCCAACCCATCGAAAGTTCTGCGGGGTCAAGGAGTGAGCCGAGCTGCCTCCTCGCGGCTGAGGCATCCGCTGGAATATGACTTGAACTGATGGGGACAAGGTTCAGGGGGGAAATAGGACGTTTAAATGGATCTGTCTCTTCAGTGGAAAGGAAGGAGAACAGTTCAACCGTTGATAGGAATATGTAGCAATTAGGTTCCCTTAAGATTCCCAGGAGAGGGAGTATACAGCCATTTGGCCTTGAGGGTCTCCTGGTTCTCCTGTCCAGGGGCACTATCTTATCAAACCTTCATGGAGTATTCCTGGGTCCCCTGTGCTGGCAGTCTTTGCGTGAACAGGCACAACGGGTGCAACATACGCCATCAGACATCAAGAATTTAACTAGTCAGTGTAAAGTTCACCGTGATAAGTGACCTCCCAGGGCCCCGTGTGTTACAGTCATAAACAGAGAGTAGTCACTTATCAGGCTCTCGGTTGTCATTCATGGGGCAGCGAGTCCAGCCATGCAGATGCCTCCCTAGGGGAGGTGAAGAAGCGAACTGCCTCTCCATCTTGGACTCTTAGGCGAGCTGGAAACAGAAAACTATATCGGATGTTGCATGCCCTCATTGCAGCCTTCACATGATCAAACGATTTCCTCAGTTTTTGCGTTTCTACCGAGTAATCGGGAAATATCATTAATTTGTTGTTTTGGTGTCTCAATTACCCCACTGATCTGGAAGCACAGAGGATCTCATCCCTGTCCCGAAAGTTAAGGACCCTTAGAATGAGTGTGCAGGGGGGCACCCGGGGTGCCAGGCTTAGGCGGAATCCTATGTGCCCGTTCCACCGCATAGTGAGGAGACAGGCGGGCATCAGGTAGAAGCTTGTGCAGCATGTCCCCCACGTAGCCTGTGGGATTGTTGCCCTCTATGCCCTCCGCCATGCTGACTATGTGCAGGTTGTTGCGTCTGTTTCTATTCTCGGCATCTTTTGCTCTATACTACAGGGCTTTACCCTTTGTCTGAAGTGTGTGAAGAGCTGCACTGTGTTCAGCAACCGTGTTCTCTGTGTTACTGACCCTCTGCTCTGTTTCTGCTACCCTGGATCTGAGTTTGTCCATATCCTGTCTCAGGAGGCCTACGTCCATCTGCACAGCTTCTATCTTAGCAGTGAGTGTGGATTGACACGTGGCTATGGCTGCCATGACCTCTGCTTGCCAGACGGGCCTTGCTTCCTTGGCTGACATTGGGCCTGCCTGTGATGCACTGTGCGTGAACGGAACTGGGCTCTGGTACAGACCAGAGTATTATGGTTCAGCAGCGCAGGAGGTGGGTCTGGTTCTAGTGTGGCGTTAATCAAGGGGGAGGCCATTCTGAAAACTTTAGCCCAAAATTGTTGTACAACAGGGCAGGTCCACCTGATATGGGCATGAGTGCCTTCTTGGCCACAGGCACAAAAACATACAGGAGGGTATCCTGGTAGAACTTTAGAGAGCTTTACTGGGACCAAATACCACCGCATCATAACTTTATGATTGGTCTCAAGTTCAACAATGTTCTGAGAGATTTAGTATTCGCCTATATATCTTCCCAATCCTCCGCCTCCTGGTCAATCTCTAGGTCTCCAGACCATCAAAAATGCCTTTTTTTTCTCTTTTAATGTCCTGGTATCTGAAATTCTGTCTATTAGATTATAAATTTGAAAGGAATAGGTGGAACAAAATGGCCTCCAAAATGGATGATGACTGTAATGGAAGGTATCAGAAGCCAGGAACACATGGACTTCTAGGATTGGACCTTGTTTTCCCTTTATGGAAATTATCATAGAGTAAGTACCATGTCATAAAATAAAGTGTGTTATGTACAGTAATTAGGAAACATGAATTAATAATGTGTCATAAAGTGGTGTATTACATAGCGTCACACAAAGCGTGTATACTAATTAAAAAGTCAGCCAGCAAACAACAGGATGCCAAGACCAGTAACATCTGGACTATTTATAAGAGGCATCTCCGAATCCTAAATGATGACTATCTATCCATCAACACGGTTTTAACTTTGCAAAGTGGAAAGCTGCTGTGTACAGTACATAGCCGATCCGAATTTGTGGCAATTGTCAGTATATTTATGGATGAAAATACAGTGGCTGTGATTGGGATTACTGCACCTGGAAAGCTTTAGGAAGTCATCATCATAAGCCTGGCATACATTCTGGGAAACAGTTACTGTTACAGAAAGTTACTCAGTGACACAGTGAGCACGCTTTTATAATATTTATATGTGCCCGTAAGGTTGCTGCTTTATGAAGACATGAACAAATGCAGGAACATGAAAGAATTAACGTAGCTGTAAAACACAGTCTGGGCAACACAGACCTAATTATATGCTAGAACAGCAGGGAAAGAAGTGACAGTCATTCTGGGAATTTTTTATATTATATACAGGTGTCCACTTCAACATCATTCCACCCAAAATTAATATTTCAGAACTCTAACGAAATATACCTTTTATTTGTTATATTCTTTAATGTTCTGCATTGTATTTAGGCTTCCTGTATAGCCTAGTGTAGTGATTCTCAACCTTATTGAGACCAAATTCTGGTAAATTCTTTCAAATCCTTCCACATACCCCTGTATTAAAAAAGAAAAGTTTATACTCACACAATAAAAGTGGGAATGCAAAATATGTATTGAAATGCTGGATGATTCTGGATGGGGCTGACTGTATGTCACTGTAGCGGAATGGGATTTATGAAGAAAGTTAGAGGACTCTGCAGCACACTTGGTGGCCCTGTAGGTGATGAGATTGCGGGAGGGAGCTTGAGGCAACTGTGGGGGGTGGGGTCTCTCTGGGAGCCTGGGGGGGGGGGTTTGCAGGAGCAATGTGGGAGACTGTAGGGCAGTGGCAGTGCGTCCATAAGGACGCACGGGCACCACCCCCTCTCTCCTGCCACCCCCCTCTAGCACCGATAGATAGACTCATGCATTGCATGAATCTATCTATGGCCGCCGCTGCCACCCCCTTTTCAGGCGCAGGGTGCCTGAATTACAGCGGCGGGGAGTGGTTTTGAAGCACCTGATTAGAGCCATAGGCTCTAATAGGCGTCAAAAAAAGGTGACCTGCGAGCGCCATGCAGATCACTCAGCTGTGTTAGAAAAGCGAATGAATATTCACTTTCCTAACACTAAACTGCCTCTCTGCCAATCAAGTGCTCGGATCTGTTATCCGTCACCTGATTGGCTGAAATGACAGGCGCTGTGATTGGATGCCAGGCATCCAATCATAGCAGAGGACGGGAAGAGAGGACGGGAGAAGACATCGAGGAGCTACCCCATCGAGACAGGCAAGTGCAGACGGTGGGCCGGGGGGGGGGGGGGGGGGCACACTGGCAGCATTTGATATGGCACAGTGGCTGCGTTTGATGGGGCACAGTGGGAGCAATTGATGGGCACAGTGGGAGCAATTGATAGGCACAGTGGCGGCAATTGATGGGCATAATGGGAGCAATTGATGGGCACAGTGGCAGCAATTGATGGGCACAGTTCCGGCAATTGTTGGGCACAGTGGCTGCATTTGATGGCACAGTGGCGGCAATTGATGGGCACAGTGGCTGCATTTTATGGGGCACAGTGGCTGCCTTTTATGGGGCACAGTGGCTGCATTTGATGGCACAGTGGCTGCATTTAATGGCACAGTGGCGGCAATTGATGAGCAAAGTGGCTGCGTTTAATGGCACAGTGGCTGCATTTAATAGCACAGTGGCGGCAATTGATGGGCAAAGTGGCTGCGTTTAATGGCACAGTGGCTGAGTTTGATGGGCACAGTGGCGGCAATTGATGGGCACAGTGGCTGCATTTAATGGCACAGTGGCTGCATTTGATGGCATAGTGGCTGCGTTTGATGGCACAGTGGCGGCAATTGATGGGCACAGTGGCTGCGATTGATAGCACAGTGGCTGCAATTGATGGTACAGTGAGGCTGCAATTAATAGGGTTTTTTTCAGAATTTTTCAGTTTGTTTGCGCCCCCCCAAAAATTTTGAGCACCAGCTGCCAATGTTGTAGGGCCTTGCAGAGTCTGAGGGTCCCTGCTGGAGATTGGAGGCACTATGGGAGCTGGAAGACATTGTGGGAAGTTAGGAGATCTGCAGCTGTCTGGAGGTCCAGTAGGAGCCTGACAGCGGGCCATGGACCAGTGGTTGAGAACCACTGGTCTAGTGTAAATCACTCTGGAATTTGGTTGTACTATGACCACCATACCTGACATTTTCTACTTCCAGAAACAGACTGCTAAGATCTGACAAAGAGGAGTTTTGCTGAATTCTAAAGTTGTACTCACAGGGTTGGTTCAGTTTGTTTGTTTAGTGTGAGCACTGCTTGGGAACAGTTAAGTGTACTGTGCCTTGAACTGCTTGGTGTGGGCGGAGCTGTCTCGCCCAGTGCATATGGGGCCTTTTACTCTCTCTGCTGTGTAAAGGTGCCTCCCGGTCCAACAATACCTACACCTGCTGGGGACATTTTAAAGGAGACACCAAATTGCAGTATTCCATTCCACCAGTCCTGCTGGACTCCACCACCCATCTCCTAGTGACAGAGCGGGCCCCGCCGGGCAACATGTGGACCCCATGCATGTACATAATTAACTCTTCCATACTATACAGTTAGGTCCCTAGGGTCTCCGCCATGTGGGTTCGGTCCTGGCTGCTAGGGCACCGACCGTTCGGGAGGTAGGTCATGAAACGCTCCCCTCACTATACTTGAGACCCGTCACCTCTGCCAGTGCCACTCTCCCTCTCTCTGTCATATCATTCTCTTCTTGTGCTTGTTGCCCCTAGCAAAGGCTTTATACCACTTCACCCCTTGTGTGCATTGTAGCCCTGTTCTTCTATACACTATTACCACCATGCACCCCTTTAAGCAACTTCAGACCAGGCATGGACAAAGTTTCAAACATTTTACTTGAATAATGCAAGAAAATAGTTAATCGAGTGCAGTCTAATATCAAGTGCAGTGTTTCCCTAACATCTCTGGTCCTTAAAAACTGGCCTGTGTGCTGCCCCAGCATACCTGCTTAGGAAATAATTCATGGCTGGTCTCCTCTGAGAGGACTGGAAGTCCCAGCAATCTCCCTACATGTGGAAGGCTCCAGGAAACGGGAACAGAAGCACTTTCCCATCTTGCTGGCTGACTGTGTCTTTCCTTCTTATGTGGAAGGCTGTGTGTTGTGTGACTACAGGTCTCAGCAGCCCCAGGCATATTGGCAGGCTCCTCAGGCAGACAACCTGCCTGAGGTAGATGAAGTCAGAGAGGAACAGAGCCCTCAGGTGGTTGCTGGAGGATCTGCTTACATCTTATCTGTCAGCCTGTCTTCTCCCCTGTGGTTGGACTCAGACTCGTCTGGGCAGCGCTCCCTCCTGATTTTATATACAGGGAGGGGAGGGTCAGAGCCCAGCAGCAGCCCACCTAAAGCAGAGACCCAGGAAATAAGTTAACCCTTTCCCTCCCCACTTAGCAGCAGCTCACTACTGTAGCGATTTTCCAAACTGCTTACAAGTGTTCCCTGGCACAGTTCGGTTTGTGGTCCGACACAGTTCACATCAGTGAGATCATAATACATCCACAGTACTATCCACAGATCACTGAGCATGGAAGCGGGGATCACTGTGGTCTGGTTCGCCAAGTTGATGATGTACTGGAATGCCCCGTACACACGGTCGGATTATCCAACGGAAAATGTTCGATGGTAGCTTGTTGTCGGAAATTCCGACCCTGTGTAGGCTCCATCGGACATTTTTAATCGGAATTTCTGACACACAAATTTTGAGATCTGGATCTCAAATTTTCCGACAACAAAATCCGTTGTCGGAAATTCCGTTCGTGTGTACACAATTCCGATGCACAAAATTCCACGCATGCTCGGAATCAAGCAGAAGAGCTGAACTGGCTATTTAACTTAATTTTTCTTGGCTCGTTGTACGTGTTGTACGTCACCGCGGTCTTGGCGAATTTCCAACAAGATTTGTGTGACCGTGTGTATGCAAGACAAGTTTGAGCCAACATCCGTCGGAAAAAAAACATGGATTTTGTTGTACATGGATTATCGTGTGTACAGGGCATAAGCATGCCAAGGAATGCACAGCTTGAACACAGACCAATGGGACAGGGAGGACAGTTGAACTCAAAACTTGTTTGGTTCAATGGTGCCCAATGTGAGTGCTCCCTAAGTTACCGTATTTATCGGCGTATAACACGCACTTTTTTCCCCTTAAAATCAGGGGAAAATCGCGGGTGCGTGTTATACGCCGATCCCCTGCGATCCTGAGCTGTCAGAATTTAAAAATCGCTGACCGCGATTTGAAAATGGCGCCGCCGGCGCCGAAATACACAGTGCCGGTCCTCGGCTCTTCTCGGCGGCTTTCGGTTTCACTCGAGCACCGCCCGAACCTAGCCGAGTATACTCGGCTAGTTTCGGATAGCTCCGCTCACCGTCCGAGTGGAACCGAAAGTAAACGAGAGCCGCCGAGAAGAGCCAAGGACCGGCTCTGTGTATTTCGGCGCCGGCGGCGCCATTTTCAAATCGCGGTCGGCGATTTTGAAGCTCACAGGCTTCAGCAAGGCTGGACTGGGGCAAGGCTGGACTGGGGCAAGGCTGGACTGGACACTGGGGAAGGCTGCACTGACATGGCTGCACTGACATGGCTGCACTAGCAAGGCTGCACTGACATGGCTGCACTGACATGGCTGCACTAGCAAGGCTGCACTGACATGGCTGCACTGACATGGCTGCACTAGCAAGGCTGCACTGACATGGCTGCACTGGCAAGGCTGCACTGGCAAGGCTGCACTGACATGGCTGCACTGGCAAGGCTGCACTGACATGGCTGCACTGACAAGGCTGCACTGACAAGGCTGCACTGGGCAAGGCTGGACTGGGGCAAGGCTGCACTGGGCAAGGCTGGACTGGGGCAAGGCTGCACTGAGAAGGCTGCAATGATGGGCATTTAAATGTAAGTTTTTTTCCCTTCAACTTCCCTCCTAAAAGTTTTTTTTCCTTAAAATTCCCTCCTAAATTGAGGTGCGTGTTATACGCCGGTGCGTGTTATACGCCGATAAATACGGTAATTGCTTAGAAATCGCATTTCTGATGTTTATGTTGTATATTGTTCTTTCACACATGAACTTTAGTAATCCACTGGAGTTCATATTTGGTTTCCTGTGTCATCATTAGCACCCACTATGTAACACCTTTCTTTACCGTTCTAGCAGGTGCTAGACATAGCGATTTATGCAGTTGGGGGGGGGCATTAAATGACTAACCAAGTAGTTGGTGAAAAGGATCAAATCGGCACACAAACTAATGTTTACAAGGCTCCAGCACACACCAAGAACTGTTGGAAGACATGATGGTAAATCTAGTCTTATCGCTATTTCTACCACCCCACCCCTCCCCCCCAATAAACTGACACTGGGGACGTCTGCAGTGCACATTCCCTGCCCCTCTCCATACCCTAAACCTGTCGTTCCAAACTTTTTTTTACAAGTAACCCTTGAAATACCTTTCCAGTCTCAGGGAAATACCTGCTAACAATTTCTAGATCTACAGTGCCTTGAAAAAGTATTCATACCCCTTGAAATTTTCCACATTTTGTCATGTTACAACCAAAAACTTACATGTATTTTATTGGGATTGTATGTGATAGACAAAGTGGCACATAATTGTGAAGTGGTAGGAAAATTATTAATGGTTTTCAAAATTTTTCACAAATAAATATGTGAAAAGTGTGTCATGCATTTGTATTCAGCCCCCTTTACTCGAATACCCCTAACTATAATCTAGTGGAACCAATTGCCTTCAGAAGTCACCTAATTAGTAAATAGAGTCCATCTGTGTGTAATTTAGTCTCAGTATAAATACATCTGTTCTGTGAAGTCCTCAGAGATTTGTTAGAAAACCTTAGTGAACAAATAGCATCACAAAGGCAAAGGAACACACCAGACAGGTGAGGGATAAAGTTGTGGAGAAGTTTAAAGCAGGGTTAGGTTATAAAAAAATATCCCAAGCTTTGAACATCTCATGGAGGCCTGTTCAAGCCATCATCTGAAAATGGAAAGAGTATGGCACAACTGCAAACCTACCAAGACATGGTCAGCCACCTAAACTGACAGGCCGGGCAAGGAGAGAATTAATCCGAGAAGCAGACAAGTGGCCCATGGTAACTCTGCAGGAGCTGCAGAGATCCACAGCTCAGGTGGGAGAATCTGTTCACAGGACAACTTAGTACTTATTAGTCATGCACTCCACAAATCTGGCCTTCATGGAAGAGTGGCAAGAAGAAAACCATTGTTGAAAGAAAGTCATTGTTGAAAGAAAGACATAAGAAGTCCTGTTTGCAGTTTGCGAGAAGCCATGTGGGGGGCACAGCAAACATGTGGTGCTCTGGTCAGATGAGACCAAAATTGAACCTTTTTGGCCTAAAAGCAAAACGCTATGTGTGGCAGAAAACTAACACTGCACATCATCTTGAACACACCATCCCCACCATGAAACAATGCTTTTCTTCAGCAGGGACAGGGAAGCTGGTCAGAGTTGATGGGAAGATGGGTGGAGCCAAATATAGGGCAATCTTAGAAGAAAACCTGTTCGAGTCTGCAAAATACTTGAGGCTGGGGTGGAGATTCACCTTCCAGCAGGACAACGACTCTAAACATACAGCCAGAGCTACAATGGAATGGTTTAGATCAACGCATATTCATGTGTTAGAATGACTAAGTCCAGACTGAAATCCAATTGAGAATCTGTGGCAAGACTTGAAAATTGCTGTTCACAGATGCTCTCCATCCAATCTGACAGAGCTTGAGCTATTTTACAAAGAAGAAAGGACAAAAAGTTCTAGGTGTGCAAAGCTGGTAGAGACGCACTCAAAAAAACTTGCAGCTGTAATTGCAGTTAAAGGTGGTTCTCCAAAGTATTGACTCAGGGGGGCTGAATACAAATGCACACCACACTTTTCACATATTTATTTATTTATTTGTAAAAAAAAAATGAAAACTATTTAACATTTTCCTTCCACTTCACAATTATGTGCCACTTTGTGTTGGTCTATCACATAAAATCCAAATAAAATACACTTATGTTTTTGGTTGTAACATGGCAAAATGTGGAAACTTTCAAGGGGTATGAATACTTTTTCAAGGCACTGTACATTAACATGATGGCAAGCGGGAAGAATCCTCCTGATATTTGTGGTCAGTGGCAGGAATCCATGCCCCCTGCTTACTTATAACTAAAAGATCATTGGTGTCAATGGTTCCTTATCTGAGAGGCAAAAGTGGCTTGTTGCTTAATGAACCCCTGGCAGCCTCTGGATCAACCCTGGTTGAAAAAGGCTGACCTAAACAATCAAATGTTGTGACCATTTTGTGTTTAGGAATCTTAAGCAAACACATTACATCTGTTGCACCTTGGCAATGGGGCTGATCTATAACTCTGAATTGTGGGATGTTTCTCTGTGACAAATAAAAGGCTCGTTATGATCAAAAAGACGTGCTGGTGGCACTTTTGGTTTTTGGATGTATTGACAACGGCACCACACGTTGTGAGGCACCTCAACAATCACCTATAACAGGGATGTCCAAACTTTTTTAAAAGAGGGCCATATTTGATGAAGAGAACATGCTTGAGGGCCAACCATTTTGCCTGACATTCTTAACCCATTAAAATTTGGTCTAAGTGTGTCAGTCCGAGCGCTAATACACGGCCCAACAAGAATTCTCTTGCCTTTGTGCTGTGTGTGGTGAATAGATGAGCTCGGGCGTGTTATTTGGATATACCGTATTTAATCGGCTTATAACACACACCTTCACTTTAAAAGTTTCAGGAAAAAAATCTTCAATTTTAAATAAAGAACTGTGAAGCAAAATAAGGGTCAGTGCCCATCAATGCAGCCTAATCAGTGCCTATCTGCAGCCCCCACTCCATTACCATGAATGCAGCCCCCACCATATTGCCATGAATGCAGCCCCCACAGTATTGCCAAGAATGCAGCCCCCACCGTATTGCCATGAATGCAGCCCCCACTGTATTGCCATGAATGCAGCCCCCACTGTATTGCCATGAATGCAGCCCCCACCGTATTGACATGAATGCAGCCCCCACCGTATTGACATGAATGCAGCCCCCACCGTATTGCCATGAATGCAGCCCCCACCGTATTGCCATGAATGCAGCCCCCACCGTATTGCCATGAATGCAGCCCCCACATTGACATGAATGCAGCCACCACCGTATTGACATGAATGCAGCCCCTACCATATTGCCATGAATGCAGCCCCCACCCTATTGCCACGAATGCAGCCCCCACCATATTGCCATGAATGCAGCCCCACAGTATTGCCATGAATGCAGCCCCCACCGTTTTGCCATGAATGCAGCCCCCACCGTATTGCCATGAATGCAGCCCCCACATTGACATGAATGCAGCTCCCACATTGACACGAATGCAGCCCCCACCGTATTGACATGAATGCAGTACCTACATTGAAATGAATGCAGCCCCCACTCCATTGCCATGAATGCAGCCCCCACCGTATTGACATGAATGCAGCCCCCACCATATTGACATGAATGCAGCCCCCACCATATTGAGATGAATGCAGCCCCCACCGTATTGACATGAATGCAGCCCTCACATTGACATGAATGCAGCCCCCACCGTATTGACATGAATGCAGCCCCCACCGTATTGACATGAATGCAGCCCCCACCGTATTGACATGAATGCAGCGCCCACCGTATTGACATGAATGCAGCCCCCACATTGACATGAATGCAACCCCCACTGTATTGACATGAATGCAGCCCCCACTGTATTGACATTAATGCAGCCCCCACGTTGACATGAATGCAGACTCACCATTGCCATCAGTGCAGGCTGATTCATGTCCATCTGTAGCCTTGGAGGAGACAGGGAGGGGGCGGGACGAGCGCCAACAGACATACAGGAGAAACTCCTGTTTTTATCGGCAGCCTCTTTAATTGAAAGTCCCGCCTCCTATGATGGACAAAACAATTGTCCAATGGCAGCGCAGGAGACGGGACTTCCTTTTACACAGGACGCTGTGTAAACAGGAAATTCCCTGTATCTTGTACGGCGCTCGTCCCGCCCCCTCCAAGGCAGCCAGCATATCTATGTTTTGTGGCCCCCGGCGCTTGAGGATTCGTTGGGGACCACAAAAGATATATATGTCAAAATTATCAGGCGGGCCGTTCGAAACCGGATTGCGGGCCGTGATTGGCCTGCGGGACGGACTTTGGACATGCCTGACCTATAAGAATGTCATGAAACTGGAGTGCATGATGTTTCCTGCATAGCATTTGTAATTAGTAACCCATCATTCACTAAATGCTAATAAAAGTCAATTGAGGTGAAGTGACCCTTTAAAGCTTTTAGGATTCTGGATCATGTCTATAAAATAAATAAAAAAGAGTTTTGGCAGTATTACATCAGTCAGCCATGAAAAAGTGTGATCATTAATGTTACATCATTGAAATGCATTTCTGCAGCACCTACATATCTGGCACTGATCTCCAGGGTTGTGATTACTATTACTGTAATCTTGCCATCATCAGAAAAAAGAGTGACTCCTGAGGAGATGATCTCAGTGTGATCTCATACAGAGGATGCCACCAGTGAGTGGGAAGCCCACATTCAGCGAATGCTCAAACAAATATGATGTTATTTTGTTTTCATCATACTGTAAGATCACTCAGAAATCTTCAATTGTGAGCAAGATTAAAAAAAAATATGTTAGGACAGACTTTAAAAAAATGCCCCTGACACTGATAATCAGTGGAAAGAATGCCCCTTACATTGGTGGTCAGTGCAAAAAATGCCCCTTACATGGGTGGTCTGGTCAGTGGGGAGCATTATTCTTACGTTGGTGGTTAATGGGAATAAAGCCCCTTGCATTGGTGATCAGTGGGAAGAATGTCTCTTACAATGGGTGTCAGTTGGAAAAATGCCCCTTATATAGATTGTCAGTTGGAAAAATGTTCCTTACATAGACAGTCAGTGGGAATAATGCCCCATACATTGGTGGTCAGTGGGAAGAACGTCCCTCACATTGGTGGTGAGAAGGAATACTGCTCCTTACAGTGATGGTGAGTAGGTAGAATGCCCATTACATTGGTGGCCAGTGGGAGAAATGTCACCCTCACAGGCAGCTAAAAAGATCATTGTTGTCATGCAACTGGTTCTGCCAAGTGGTGTTAAACCCAGAACTATGCAGGCACCATCAGATGTGAGGTCAATTATCAGCCGCAGCTCAAAGAACCCCTAGCAGCCATTGAAGGAAGCCCAGGGTTCCATGGAACACTGGTTGAAAATGGCTGTGCTAGAGCCATGTGTTAAAGCAAGAAATTAAACAACTCCATTCACATATAATGTATATACATATAAGCAAATATGTACAGTATCTGTTCATGAACAAGGTAATTTTAGAAGTGATTGCAGGTTGCTTATTGCTATAATTTTCTGTTTGTAGAATGTTAAATGTAAGATTTAATTTTTAAAGTGATTTAAAATAAATGCAATATTTTATGGCAGCATTGTTATAACAAGTGGTCAGTAGAGGGAACAGGGGCCATTAAATCCCTGACACATGTGAAATAGAATCGGTATGACAAAAAATGTGTAGGATATGCCGCGCTACCTTGTAGGTATTGATATATTGCTTGTCTTGTGATGGGTGGCAGCATACAACTTAATTGTGTTCCCACAATGTGAATCAAATCATGACATGAGTATGTTGTTGTGTCTAGTGCTCTTAGTAGTGTCAACAAAAAAATTGTGTTAAATTATGAAGTGCAAACAAAATCTGAAATCTTCCTCCTTAGTGTCCTTTGTAAATAATATTAGTGAATACACAAATATAAGTGAAAATGTGAAACAAAATGTGTAAATGTGAAACAATGTCATTTTGTTGCGATTTTTTATTTTCAAAGTACACATTTTGTTTTACATTTTCACTTATATTTGTGTATTCACTAATATTATTTATCAAGGACACTAAGGAGAAAGGTTTCAGATTTTGTTTGCACGTTATCTTTTAACACAATTTTTTTATTGACAATAATAAGGGCACTAGGCGCAACAACATATTCTTATTATAACATGTGAAATAGAATATCACTGTAGAGACCACTGTAAAGTCCGCAATATTGGAGTACTGGTCAAGAATTGCAGTTCATTAACATCCTACTACAGATCTCCGCTATATTGTTATGCTGCTTAGTCTTTGATTTGTAACAAAACAAATTTGTTTCAATAAAGCAATGTCCTGTGTTATAAACACAGTAGGCATCATGACTGGAGACGGTTACTTCGGAACAGTACATTGTCATAAAAAGAGTTAAGCAATGGCTAAGGGGTGGTTGGGGAGGTGGTATAAATTTGGTGGCAGGTAATTGATGGGGAAAAAGTAAAAAGGAGGAGACTTCTACAATTCTCACGAGGGAACAGATCTTAACAGTGAAGAGTTAAAGTGGATGTAAACCCACTCTTGTCATTTCTAAATTACTTCCATAGTGCTGATCTATAAGGATATACATGCCTCCTGCATGTATCCTTACCTGTCAAATATCTCCCCTTTAGCTGTTTGGAGCCCTGCAATACTCCAGATTCTGTGGGCAGGTTTGTTGTCCAGAGCTCGGTGGGTGGAGTCGTGATGTCAGCAGACTCCCCGCCCACCTCCACACTTCCCTTGGCCAGGCATCGATATTTCTAACACTGAACTTCTGCTGGTCTCGTGGATTATGCCCCATGATCACTAACATCCAGTCAAAACCCAGGAAAGTCACCACATGACTTCAGCATGCCTAATCGTGCTAAGGTGTGGAGCAGCCAATCCTGGGAGAGCTGGAGAAGAAATGAGGGGGGATGTGAAGTACACAGAATGCCTCTCACCTGTCACTTACAGTAAGGGGAAAGAAATAGACACCTATTTCTCTGTGTGTCAGTTTTTATCTTATTGAAGAAAGATAAGAGGATTACTCAGAGCTGGATTAACTCTCTGTGGCAAGACTGGGCACAGATGAAATTACATCCTCTGCTGTAACAGATATGAGTCTTAATTTTAAAAAAATTGGGGGGTTTACATCCACTTTAACAGTGGACAGTGCAGTCTCCAGCACCTCTGTTCACTTGGAGAAGGGAGGGGAGGGGGAGGGAGGAGCAGAGGAGTGCTTTGCCATCCTAGGCTACAGGGCTGTGTGTTTGCATTTATGAACACAATGCAGGAAGTCCCTTCATGCAAGGGTAGTTTCATAAGAGGCTGCAAGAGAAGAAAGTCACCCTGGAACAGGAACCCTGGGGCAACAGTCATGACACCAGCTTAAAACGGGATTCTGGCCAGCTAAAAAATTTTTTAAAGTCAGCAGCTACAAACACTGTAGCTGCTGACTTTAAATAAGTAGACTTACCTGTCCTGGGTGCCCGCGATGTCGGCTGCCCGAGGCCGACCCGCCCCTCGGCTCTCGGGTCCCTGCACCGCGCGGTGATCTCTGAATGGCCCTGTGGTTTTTTGGGAACACACACAGTTCCCAGAAGGCAACAGGACCACTCAGCTAGGAGCAGAACACTCTGCGGAATAGGAAGAGGCAGATTAGGAAGACTGCCTAGCAACAAGGGTTCAGGTAAGTTTAATTTTTTTTTTTTTTCTAATTTTTTTTTTTTTTTTTTAGGATTTTTGGTGCAATTTCTTTTTCAGGGGTGGCCCTCCACCTCCACCGCTGGAACATAGGCAGGGATTAAATAAGAAAAAGCTTCTCTGCAAGGAGAAGAGGCAGAAGGTGTCTCACTTCTCTATACAGCAACTCCTAAGCACCACCCACCCACTGCCAGGCTACAAGATAGGAGCTGTCATGGGCTGCAGTGACAGACTGAGGAGTGAAAAGCAGCCCCCCTGTGCGGAGGAAGTGGAAGTGCATACTGGAGATAGTAATCCCCAGGGAATCAGTCTGATCAGGAGAGAGCCTGTGTGGGACTACAAGTTCCAAGAGAACTCTACTGGGGAAGGGGAGAGGAGGATTGGAAATCCTGTAGTTCTGAAGTCCTTCTCAAGTGGTGAGGGAGAGGAGGAAGCTGTGCTGCCTGAAGCTCCTAGTGGTTATTAAGAGACCCTGGTGCTTTGCTGTGTTGCTGTAAGGAAACTGAACTGAGATTGCTGCTGTCATGGTGACTGCCGTGTGTGTGCAGTGGAATGTGCCCTGGAACAGAGAGACACACAAGACTGCTGGTGGAGGATTGTGTACCATGGTTGGTGAGAGAATGCTTCCGTGTCTGTGTGGGATCCTCCTGAAGTAGTGGTGTTTAGGTCAGCAGTGCTGTGGAACCACAAGACTCAATGAGCTGCATGAGAGAGAATGTCTGTGCCTAGGACATCTGCTGTTTCATCATTCTAGACTGCTGCCCTCGCTCTCAGAGAGCGCAAGAGACAGCCTGCCTCGTGTATCCAGTGACTCTGTTCTACATGCCCAAGAAGATGGAAGAACCTTCATGACAGAGTCCAGAGTAGTGAGAGGTCTTTCACCACCATCTATGTTACATTCCCACCTAAAGATGCATCACTATCCACTTTCTGGGACCCAAGGGATTTGTTTTTTTTCCCTTTCTTGTTGGGATTACTAAAATTTCCTTTGAAAGTTTCCAACCCAATGCTGACTGTAGACAGCGGTTTACCACTAACCAATGGGAGCGTAATAAGGAGGGACTGTGTCTTTATAGCCCCTGTGTGTATCTCTCATAATTAGGACACCCTCTTAAGCCAGGGCCTAGAAGGTTTAAACTTTGCTGTTGAACCAGGTTGTTGGGTACCCACCATAGGCAATTCTTATATTATCTCGTTTGTAAGTTGTTTTATTGTATGCACTGTTTATTGCCTCTCATTTGCCACTGTTTATTGGTATTGTTGTTGTCTTACTCTACTGGGTGTGTTGCCCAAATAAACAACCCTTCTTTTATCCTTGGTGTGACACAGTGTAGTACTGCCTGGCAGGTCACCAACACCAGGAACCAGGGAGCCCAAATACAAGGGGCTCATTTGGGGTAAATTCTACAAGGTTATTGTGGGATATATTTAAATGAAAATTGTTAGAATTAAGCTTTATTGTTTTTACAGTTCTGTCATTGACAGGGCCAGATTTGGCACTAGGTCACTTAGGCCATAGCATAGGGTGTCATTACCATTTAGGGTGGCACCAAGTTCATACTTAGTAAGTCTCCTGAATCCAGGCTGCCTTACAGGATCTAAGACTCTGCAGAATGGCAGTGAGTGCTCTATGCTGGAAAGTTGAGCATGCCAGGCCCCTCCAGTGCCCTTCTTTTTTTACCTTTCTTTTGTATAACTAACAATCGATGCTTGTTTTTTAATCCTCTTAGGCCCTGTTCACACAGTGCTTTGGAATCAAAGGCAGAATTGGTGCAACTCTGTCCGCAATTCCAAATCATGTTACGGCAAAACACACAACGTGCATTTATGTGCCATTCATTCTTAATGGCACCCCAAACGTATTGCAATTTTTCCCACAAAATGTGCAAGCTCGTTTGGCTGTACTTCTCCTGTGGATCACAGGAGTGCAGTTTGTTCTGCACTCCTCTGACCCATTTTCAGCAGACAGCTGGCTGTCACAGAGCAGGTCCAGGCTCGGGACTGATCGCAACCGTATGATTGGGATCCACCCACCTTCCTGGACCAGCACCTGGCTCAGCCTCCCAACGAGCCCCTGAGAGCCTTGCTGCTTCTGCCCCCACCACAGCTCAGCACTCCAGTAAACGCTGGAGGGGCAGAGCAGACAGCAGTGATTGACAGTCATCAGCTCTCTGCTTAGGGAGCTCTAAGAACAAAGCGATTGGTGATGTTTGATCGCTCAGCTCTCAGCCATTGAACCGGCAGGGGACAGATATGTGAGTATAGTGTGTCAGTGTAGTGTAAGTATAGTGTAGTGTTAGTGTAGTGTGAGTATAGTTTAGTGTTAGTGTAGTGTGAGTGTAGGGTGAGTGTAGTGCAATCAGTGTTTAACAGCATTACATTACATTTAGTGCTATATACAGTGCTGTATTATTATTTTTTTTAGTTTCTGTGGCTTTTCTTTTGTCCCCTGCCTGCCCCCTTTTTTAAATTGTCAGTCACAGTTTTTCTTACTGTGATGCTGGTGCTCCCCCCCCCCCTTTTTTTTTTTTCCATAGTTTTTCCATTTCTGTCAGCAGCAGTCCTCAATTTAAAGTGCACCAAACACCACTTTTCATTCAATAAAGTGCATCCAATCACCCATTTACTAGTATCTATTAAATTTAGGTAATAAGCCCCCCCATCATGTCTGGGAGGCCAACAAGGAGAGGCAAAGGTTCCCGTGCCACTATGAGGGGGCCAGCAGTGTCTGTGTCCACAGGCAAAGGTAGACATGGTCCGTTCTCAGGCAGGGTACGTTTGTCTCTGTTTAGTCATCTTGCCCATGTTATCCAGCCACAGCATGTATAGGAGGTGATGGGCTGGCTTACTAAACCATCCTCATCCTCTATCACCCAAGCTGACTAGTTTGCAGTCCGTCGCAGTTGCCAAAGCAGTCTATTCTGCCTCCTTGTCCACAGCTACTTCTACCATAGCCCCACCATCATGCACAAAGGAGTGATCTGAATTATTTGAGTATATCGTCAGCCACTTGCTTCTTGAGGATGCACGGGCATTACCTGATTGTGATGTTGGTTCTGAGGTTGAAGAAGGGAGTAACATGAGCCTACAGAGAGGGGAGAACACTGATAAACAACAAAATGGCAGTCATTTTCCCACATCCACAGCGTATTGCCAAGTTGGCTCCAGTGATGATGAGGATGGAGGGGATAATGATGATGAGGTCACTGACTCGGCTTGGGTGCCTGATAGAGCAGGAGTGAGAGGGAGGCACAACTCCAACAAGGCAGGATGTCCTCCAGAGGCAGTCATGGGACAGTAGGGAGCAGCCACCCTATTCCATCAGATTGTATAGTTCTTATCTCCCAGCCCATTTCCCACAGCTCAGCTGTGTGGACCTTTTTAAGCACATGTGCAGCCGACCTCACTGTTGCAATTTGCAATCTCTGCCACAAGCAGATCAGTCATGGCACAAACACCAGTCATTTGAGTATCACATGCATGCAAAGTCATTTAACCTCCCACCACTCAGCCCGTTGGCAAGAGCACCCGAAAGCCACGCAAAAGGTACACACTTCTCACTCACCTTTCATCTCTACCCCTGCTATATCTTATGATGATTACCTCTCAGCAGCCTCCACTGACATGGATGATGGTATAGCAAAGGCTGTCACAAGTCCTTGCAACAAATCTGCTAGCAGCACACTACCAGCTGTAGAGTATAGCAGGCACATTTCTCTGCCCCAGCTGCTGCAGCAAGAAAACAAATATACTCCCCCTGCCACCCACATGGCCAGCATCTAAATTCCAGCTTGTCCAAATTGCTGGCTTTACAACTCCTGCCTTTTCCTCTGGTGGATTCTGCCCCTTCCGTTAATTTGCAGAATGTGCTATAGTTGCTATTTCTTTGCACTTAAGACCATTCCAGCTCTGTACCATCATGTGGAAGGCAATGTTTTGGCATCGCTGGGCAAGCCAGTCAGCACCAAGCAAGGTCAGCAGCAAGGTCCACTATATTGCTGACACGTGCTCCAGCAAGCATGGTCAGGGATGATATATTTCATTCACAGCACACTAGGTAACTCTGCTTGCAACTAGGAAGCATGCAGGACAGGGCTCAATGCTGGAGCTTGTTTTACCGCCACGTCTCCATACAGCTGGTGGTGATGTTGCAAGATCTGTCAGCTCCACCCCCTCCTCCTCCTTCTCAATGAACTCTTCTGCTAAATTGTCAGATGAACCACCAGTAACCCCTAAGGGGCTATTTAAAAAGTCAGGCTAAAAGATGCCATACAGAGCTTCAGCTGGTCTGTCTAGGGGACACAAGCCACACCGGAGCAGAGATTCTTTCAGCTCTGCAGGGGCAGGCCCAGAGGTGGTTAACGCCATGGCAGCTTGATCCAGGAATGGTGGTGTGCGATAATGGCACTGACCTTTTGTCCACCCTTCGACAGGGAAAGTTGACACAAGCCATTCCTGGTTGATGTCCTCGATTTGGTGGTACAGCATTTCTTAAACAGGTACCCAGGGTTGCAAGATCTTCTAAGGCCTAAGGCGGGCCATAAGAGTCTGTAGCCCATTCAGGCAGTCATACACAGCCAGTGTTCGGTTGGCGGTAATTCAGCGGGAATTCCACCTACCCGTAAACCGCCTGATTTGTGACATGTCCACCAGATGGAACTCGACTTTGGCAATGCTGCAGTGGCTGTACATGCAGCAGAGGGCCATCAATGAGTACCTATGGACAGGAATAAATAGGAAGTGGTTCTGGACAGCCGCACTCTGAAACAATTGCCTTTTTATTCAAAAAATCAAATCAAAATCAAAAATACATGCCACAGCAGACAGGGGAACTGACGCATTTCACACTAACAGTAGTGCTTACTCATAGCTATGGACAGGCTCAGGGGAGCTCAGCTTTTTTTCCCCACACCAATGGCTGCTGATAAAGGATGCATGCACTGTACTGTCACCTTTTGAGGATGCGACAAGGACGGTGAGCTGTGACAATGCATGCATCAGTGACACAATCCCTGCTGGAGCATATTCTGCATGGCATTATGGACAGATCACTCAAGGTAGATCAGCAGGAGGAAGAGGCGGACTTCCTTTGCTCTCAAGGCCCACTTTATGCAGACACCATTCTTGCGACATTACAGAACATACAAGAGGAGAGGGAGAAGTAGTAAGCGGATAATTCTGGCAGTTTTGGAGGCATTAAAGCAGAGGATGACATACGCCAATTTTTAAGAGATGGTTTTCAGTCCCCAGAAACCTTGGGAGTAGTACGTGGCTGGGAGGCGGCAGTTCCAGATAATGTAATCCTCAGTGACCCCCAGGACTCTGCTTCTCATGCCTCTGCAAATTTGTGATGCATGGGCTCCCTTATTCTTCAAAGCCTGCGAAAGGACCCAAGATTTTTTGGCATCAAGGAGAAGGCTCATTATTGGTTGGCAATCCTCCTTGACCACCGTTAAAAGGGTAAAGTCGCACAGCATTAAATTGAGGAGACCTTAAAAAGAAGTTTATGTAACACCTTCCCAGGCTCTGGTAGGTTACACTCTCCTGGAAAAGGTATTTTTGAGGCTTCTGTTGGTCAAAGGAGGAGCGGTGGAGAAGAGGGGCGCCTAAGTGATGCATATAAAAAATTTAGTCTGTGGCACCCAGGGCTGTCAGCTTCAACATCCCATCGACAGCATCTGCATGATATGGTGGAAGATTATCTAGGGGTAAAAACAGACATGGAGAGCTTACTAGTAAATGATCCACTGGGTTACTGGGTCATGAGAATAGACCACTGGCCAAAACTTGCCCAGTATACAATTGAGCTGCTGGGCAGCCCTGCATCTAGCGTGCCTTCTTAATGGGCATTCAGTGCTGTTAGAGGTTTTGTGACAGATAAAAGAGCATGTCTGTCCACAGACTCCGTTGACCGGCTGATATTCCTCAAAATGAATCTGTCCTGGATTAGCAGCAGCTATCAAGCCCCTGATGCCGATGTCGCTGATTAAGTGTTATTGGGATCTGGAAACTGTTTCAGACTATCTAGGCTGCCTAGCTTTGTGAGTGTTGATTTTATCTTGAAATTTTTTTTGGCATAGGTTTCATGGGCACAATGAACACCCAAGGACCAATTTTTCTGCACCTGTTTCACAGGTACATATAATTTAGGTTTTTTTACAGCAAGGCCAATTTTTGCTTTCATCAAGACTACCTCTGTCATGTACCTGGTAGGAGTCTGAAATGACGAGGTCAGCCTCTCTTGTATCTCCAATCCAAGCCCCACTGGAGATGGAACAGATGGTGGCAAGGATCACCAGGAACACGAGTGCCTGTGAATGCTGCGTGCAGAACTTGCCAGAAGTGTTGCAGACTGGGAAGTGCAGGCAGGGTTTCTGGTGAAGAGCTGGAACCAGCAAAGCTGAGTGGATGGACGCCCAGCACAGGTACTCGGAAACAGCGTGGAGCCAAACAGGAGACAGGAGCAAGGTCATCAGGTAAGCCGGGTTCAGTAACGGGCGCGCAGCGAGGTACCAAGGTATAAACAGGAGCAAGGTCAAACAGGAAGCCAGGATCATGAACCAGTAATCAGAGTAATCAGAGGCCAGAAACAGGGTCAGGAAGGCCAGGGTTTCAGCAACAGGAAGTCAAGTCAAACAAACAGGGTTTCAGAATCTCAGGACACAGCTGAAGATCAAGCAGCACCTGTCAGAAATCAGAGCAACCCTTAAATAGGCTGTCAGGTGCCAATTGTGGTCAGATGTGTGTTCCTGCGCAAGGAAATCTGCCGAAGCCCGTGAATGCGCGCATGCGCACGTGTGCGTGCCAGACGCATCCTGACAGTTCTCTTACATTGCCCCCCCTTAAGGGCAGCCTCCGGATGCCCTTCAAGTGTCTTTTCTCTGGGTGGCGTTGAAAAAAGGCTTGCACTAGTTTGGGAGCATGCACATCTGAAGCTGGTTCTCAGGAATTTTCTTCCGACCCATAGCCTTTCCATTTAATGAGGAACTGTGTTTGGTTATGCCTTCTTCTACAGTCTAACACGGCTTCTACCTCAAATTCCTCATTCCCTTCGATGAGCAGCGGGGGAGGAATTTCAGAAACCCGATCTGGAAATGGATTTGGTACAGCTGGTTTCAACAAAGAGACATGGAATACAGGGTGGATCTTTAGATTCTTGGGTAACACCAACTCGAATGCTACTGCAATAATTTTCCTCTTGACTGGGAAGGGTCCCAAAAATATTGGGCCAAGTTTTCTTGAAGGACAGCTCTGTTTTAAGTTTGTTGTGGAAAGCCAGACCTTGTCTCCAGGTTTAAAGCGGGGTTCCACCCAAATTTTGAACAATATCTGTATGTATTCTCTTCCTTGCCTAGATGCTGACATGCCGTTTAAAAAAATTTTATTCGCCGTAATTACCTTTTATTTTTCTATTCTTCTTTGCACTTCCTGGTTCTCCTCCCGTGGGAGTAGGCGTGTTTCTAACCTCTCCCAGACTCCTGGGAGCTAGTCTCAGGCTTCCCAGGATGCCACTGAGCATGTGCGGGAATGAGCGGTGAATGCTGGGAGCACAGCATTCACCACATCCAGGAAATAAATGCTTGTGGGCTTCAAATGCCCACAATGAAGATGGAAACCGCCTGCAGTGAATAATATAAGTTATTCTTTCCGACGAAATCTGACACAGGCGGACATATTACACACAATATGTGAGTATGTAATGCTGAGAAGAAAAGTTTGTGAATGAACTCAAAAAAAAAAAAAACGATAGATAGGTGGACTCCCGCTTTAAGGTTCAGATTACCTCTCTTCTTCTTGTTGAAGAACTTTTTATTGCTTGCCTGAGTCTTGGAGATTGTATCTTGCAGTAATTGGTTATTAGTACTGAGGAAGTTTAATCTGTTTTGTACAGCAGGTACAGATGATTCAATGGCCAGCTCAGGTAAGAAAGAGGGGTGGTACCCATAATTGGCAAAAAAGGGTGATTGCTTGGTTGCAGAGTGGATGGAATTATTGTATGAAAATTCTGCCAGTGGGAGAAGTGATAGCCAGTCATCTTGTGCAAAAGAGGAAAAACACCGTAAGTACTGCTCAAAGGTTTGATTGGTTCTTTCAGTTTGTCCATTAGTTTGTGGATGGTAGGCTGTGGAGAGGCGGAGTTCAATGTTCAGTGCTTGGCATAATGCCCTCCAAAATCTAGATGTAAACTGCACCCCACGATCAGAGATGATGCTATCAGGGACACCATGTAATCTTACAATCTCCTTGATGAAAGCTGAGGTGGTCTCTGTGGCCGAAGGAGTTCCTTGTAAGGGTACAAAATGGGCCATCTTGGTCAGGCGATCCACCACAACAAACACAGTGGTGAAGTTTTTGGATGGGGGGAGTTCCACGATGAAATCCATGGAGATCATGCTCCATGGTTTCTCAGGTACAGGGAGTGGCTCAAGTAGGCCCCAAGTTTTGGCTCTGTCCGTCTTATTCTGAAGGCATGTCACACAAGAGTTAACATATCTTTTGCAGTCTTGCATCAAGTCTGGCCACCAGAATGTACGAGAGATCAGATCGGCCGTTTTGTGAATTTCAAAGTGGTCCGCTAATGGGTGGTCATGACATCGCCTCAGGACAGCAACTCTGAATTGCTCAGGGATAAAGATTTTCTCCTTATGAAAGTGCAGACCATCCCTCAATTGAAGAGCCAGATCTTTGGAAGGTGGTTGGTTTATCACATCTGCTTTTATCTGAGATGTCAAATCCACCTGAAGAAGCAAAACATTTTTGGCTGGTAGAATAGTATCAGGTTCTGAGGATACCACTGGGTCGCTGAACATGCGGGACAAGGCATCCGGTTTACCATTCTTTGAGCCAGGACGATAAGTTATATGGAACATAAAACGAGAGAAGAAAAGTGCCCACCTTGCCTGCCGTGGTCTTAGTCGTCTAGCCATCCTCAAGTATTCGAGATTTTTATGGTTCGTGAAGATGAGGATGGGGTGAGCTGCTCCTTCCAGGAGGTAGCTCCATTCTTCAAGCACAGCCTTGATAGCCAGCAATTCTCGGTCTCCAACATCATAGTTCCTTTCAGAAGGATTTAATTTCTTAGAGAAAAAGGCCACAGGATGGAGCAAAGATTTGGGACCTTGGCATTGAGACAAAATAGTGCCCAGTGCACTCTCAGAGGCATCCACCTCCAAAACGTAGGCTAAGGATGGATCAGGATGTTTCAAGATAGGAGCTGACGTGAATAAAGTTTTTAACTGTTCAAAAGCTGTTTGAGCTTCAGGGGTCCATCGGAAAGGAACACGCTGCTTTGTTAACTGAGTGATGGGAGTGATGATGCCAGAAAAGTTCTTGATAAATTTTCTGTAAAAGTTGGCGAATCCCACAAATCTCTGAACAGCTTTCCTGTCGACAGGGGCAGGTCATTCCAGGACGGAAGTGACTTTCTGTGGGTCCATGGAGATACCGTCAGCAGAGATGACAAGTCCCAGGAAATGTATGGTTGGTTTTTCAAAGTCACATTTCTCAGCCTTTGCGTAAAGGCGGTGTTCCCTCAGCCGACCCAGTACATTCTTTACATGAGTCCTATGGGATTCTAGAGTTTCAGAGAATATAAGGATGTCATCCAGATACACGATGACGAATAAATCAAGGATGTCCCGAAAAACGTCATTAACCAGATGTTGGAATGTGGCAGGGGCGTTGCAGCGTCCGAATGGCATGACTTGATATTCAAAATGACTGAAGCGTGTTCGGAAGGCCGTCTTCCATTCATCTCCCTCCCTGATTCTGACAAGATTATAAGCACTTATTAAGCAATTATAAGAACACTCGTGCCCCACGCAGCCTTTGAAAAAGTTCAGGGATCAGAGGCAGAGGGTACCGGTTTTTAACAGTGACCCTGTTAAGGTCACGATAGTCCACACAGGGCCTAAGGGTATGGTCTTTCTTTTCCACAAAGAAAATACCGGCCCCTGCTGGTGAAGTGGAGGGCCGGATGAACTGTTTTTCAAGGCTTTCATCTATATAAATCCGCAGGGCTTCTAGTTCAGGCTCAGAGAGAGGATAAATTCGCCCAAATGGGATCTCGGCCCCTGGTAAAAGTTCAATAGGACAATCATATGTTCTATGGGGAGGAAGAGTGTCCGCTCCTTTCTTGTTAAATACATCCAGATACTCGTGGTAGGCAGCAGGGACCAGATTAGAGGTTTCATGGTCAGGGAGGATACCCAGGAGGGGTGTGGTATTGAAAGTCTTTTCAGGTAGGCAGTCAATTTGGCAGTAGTCAGAGGAGAAGGAGATGTCTCCGGTAAGCCAGTTAATGTGTGGATTATGTGCCTTCAACCAAGGAATGCCAAGGATGACCGGGAACGTGGGAGAAGCTATGATATCCAAACGGAGGAATTCATGGTGGCCGGAAGAAGTACGGCAGGAAATAGGTAAAGTCTCTTGGGTAACTGGGCCTGATTTAATGCCGGAACCGTCAGCCAGATGAACATGGAATTCCTGCTTCTTGGCACATACAGGCAGCTGGTGGAGAGAAGCAAATGCAGAGTCCATAAAACAACTACAGACCCCAGAGTCTATGATTGCAGGAACAGTCTATTCAGAAAACTGGAGCACAATGGAAAGAGAGATATGAGACTGGTACCTCCCTGAGAGATGCATCATGTGAGGCTGACGGGAGAAAGACCTGCTGGTCTTTGCCGGGCAAGTCTGTATAAAGTGACCCGCCTCCCCGCAATAGAGACACAGATTGTCCTGTAATCGATGAAGGCATTCATCAGGAGAAAGGGATGGTCTTCGAAAACTTCTATGAGGAGTCTTATGCAGTTCCCTCCTTCTGGGGGATGCAATGCATGAGGATGCAGGAATGTCAGACCTTGAAGCCACAGAAAGGGTTCCTTTGGACCTTTCGGATTGCCTTTCACGTAATCGCCAATCAATCTGAATGGTTAGATCAATCAGGTCTTCCAGGGATGCTGGAACTTCCACTCTGGCAAGCCCATCCTTTAAGGTGTCAGACAGTCCTAGTCAAAACTGGTGGCGAAGTGCGGAATGATTCCATTGGGTATCTGCACTCCATACACAGAAGTCAGTTACATATTCCTCAGCAGGCCTTGGACCTTGCTGTAATTTGCCAAGCATGAATTCGGCAGTCTCCTGGTAGAAGGGGTCTGCATAAAGCTGAGCCATGGCTGAGAAGAAAGAATCCGTAGTTGTCAGGACAGGGTCATGTTGTTCCCAGGGATGATGAGCCCAGGAAAGTGGTTCATCCAATAGTAACGTAATGACAAACCCCACCTTGATGTTTTCAGACATGAAGGTCCGGGGTAACAGGGAGAAATATAGTTCGCAGGAATTCCGGAATGTGCAAAACTTCTTGCGATTTCCGGAGAATCGCTCAGGCATAGGCACCCTGGGTTCAGGAGTGTAAGCAACCTCATGGAACAAGTCGGGCGCTGTTTGGGTATATGAATCAGAGATCAAAAGCGGAGCACAGGCCAATGCGACATGGGGAAATCGCTCTTCCATGCGACTCAGATTTTCTTGTAACTTCTGCACAATATTGGATAGCACAGAAATAGATCGGTAAATGTCCTCTGGTGGAGAGGCCTCCCTTTCAGACTCCATTTGAGGCTGCTTGATACTGTCATGTACCTGGTAGGAGTCTGAAATGATTGAGGTCAGCCTCTCTTGTATCTCCAATCCAAGCCCCACTGGAGATGGAACAGATGGTGGCAAGAATCACCAGGAACACGAGTGCCTGTGAATGCTGCGTGCAGAACTTGCCGGAAGTGTTGCAGACTGGGAAGTGCAGGCAGGGTTTCTGGTGAAGAGCTGGAACCAGCAAAGCTGAGTGGATGGACGGCCAGCACAGGTACTCGGAAACAGCGTGGAGCCAAACAGGAGACAGGAGCGAGGTCATCAGGTAAGCCGGGTTCAGTAACGGGCGGGCAGCGAGGTACCAAGGTATAAACAGGAGCAAGATCAAACAGGAAGCCAGGATCATGAACCAGTAATCAGAGTAATCAGAGTCCAGAAACAGGGTCAGGAAGGCCAGGGTTTCAGCAACAGGAAGTCAAGTCAAACATACAGGGTTTCAGAATCTCAGGACACTGAAGATCAAGCAGCACCTGTCAGAAATCAGAGCAACCCTTAAATAGGCTGTCAGGTGCCAATTGGGGTCATATGTGTGTTCCTGCGCAAGGAAATCTGCCGATGCCAGTGAATGCGCGCATGCGCACGTGTGCGTGCCGGACGCATCCTGACAGTTCTCTTACAGCCTCTATAGGGTTACGGTGCGAAGGGACCACCAACACCCAAAGCCCAATTTTTCCGCACCTGTTACTTCTATTCAAAGTCTGCGAAATAGACACCAGAATTTATCCAAAAAATCTCAAATCTTGTTATGAGTGCCCTAAAATGTGGCCTCATCATACTGTACAGACTGCCCAAGCCGTTGTTTACAAAATAACGAAAGCTTGCAGGGAATATCAATTTAAATGTCATTTTTTTTCTTATATATGCCAGTTTTGCTGCAGCAGGTTCTATACACGGTATAGATGCACCACTTTACTGGCAGACTAAAGGAACCCCCCAGGCAATATATTTAAAGGAATTTTTCATTGTTATTGTTTCTCTTTAGGAATCACTGAAATCACTGCTCCCTTAAAAATCTTTTTTTTTTTTTAATATATTTGCATTGATACATGTCCCATAGGGCAGTACCTGGGCCCCTATACTCTTTTCATGTCCAATAACTTGTATATAAGCCTTCAAAATAGGGATTTTTGATTTTTCACTTTCAGGTCCCATAGACTTCAATAGGGTTTGCGGCTCGGGTCTTAACTTTTTCCATGTTCTGGTGTTTTGGTGTGAACCGAGCCAGGGGGTGTCCAGCCCATCACTATTGACAAGTAGTATTTGTATAAACATATGTATACTGTATACAGTATACATATGTATACTGTATGTAATCCAGAAACATTGCTATACTAATAGTATAAGTAATAAACCAAAACTGTACATATGGTTCTAGTATAGGCAATGTTAGGCATAAAGCTCAATTTCAGCATTGGGGCTGTCAACTAGATATTATATGCAATGCAAAGAGATAAACTTACCTTCCAACAACAATTGGAAACTTAAGGCTTGTGTACTTGTGTATTTGTTTGCAAATAAACAGCTTTACTACCTTCACAAACCAACGGGACAGCCAGGTAGATCAAAGCAGGTCAGAAGCAGATAAAAAAAAACTTACAACTCAAAGGCAAAACAAATGCACTTGAATAGCTGCTACATTGCTTTTCTACACAACCCCTAACTTGATCCTTAAAGCGGAGTTCCATCCACTTTTGAAAGGTGGTCCTAAACTAAAGACCACCCCTCGTTTTTGGATATTTAAATTTTTTTCTTTAGTACCTTCTTTGTACTAAGTGTACTTGTGCGGCGACCCCCCCCCCCCCCCCACTGTCTTCTGGGACCTGTGTGTGTCCCAGAAGACACGCTGGCCATTCACAAAGCACCTTATGACTTGCGCATGCACAGTAGTAAATCGACAGTGAAGCCGCAAGGCTCCACTGCCAGTTTCCCTTAGTTACAATGGCAGAAATGCCACAAATAAAAGTAAATTGTAACCTTCATTGTGCATATCCTATACCTACCCATAACCTGGATTTTTGTACCTTCTCTAGTGATTTTTCTCCTAATATTTCTCTTGTTTGCAGGAAATAGATTTTCTGGCTATACTGCTTTCTAATTTTCCCCTTTGTCTCCCACATTTGATCATTGTTTACCACTTATGATTCCTTCTCATCCCTTTGTTCTTCCTTCTCACTCTTTCAGGATGTCTTTGTGTACGTCCTTGTTTAATGACACCCCATTACAGAGCTGCAGTCAGTCCTCCCCTAAAGCACTCCATAAATTCAGCCTGGACTATTTCCAGATGCAAAAATAAATAAAAGAAAATGCAGGTTGTGCTGCCCACAGTCTAAACATTAATATCAACAACCTCCTAAGCTTATTTCTATAACTAACCCATTTACTGCTTTTCAATTCAATCCATTTAAATACATTTCACTGATTTTTTTTTCTTTTAAGCATAATATAAGGCTGTGAACTCACCTTGCACAGGCTGTATATCTCTGCCCACAGAATCATTCTAAGCTGGGGAACTGGTGTTCTGTATTTATATTCGGTACATTGTTAAAGAAAAAAACGAATGTACGCCTGGGCTCAAGCATTGATATTAATACAGGTGAACATCAAATCAGTTATATTAAACCCTCAGTATTTTAGGCACTTTCAGTTGATGTAATCACTTACTGAGTATTAGGGATGAGCCCGCGGTTCGAATCAAACGTAAGTTCGACTTGAACATTGAGTGTTCGTTAGTTCTAAAATGAACCAAACATATGGGGCGTTTGCTGGAAATTCGAGCGCCACGGAACGCCCCATAATGCACTGCAAGATCGCAATGCATTGCTGTATGATGATTGATGACCTGACCTGCATGCTTTGGCCAATCTATACCTAATCTGCTGAGAGAGCCATAATTGGCCAAAGGCAATCATGGCTCGGGGGGACTAAGTCCCTGCACCATACTATATGAGGCTGCTTACATAGCAGCCATGTATAGTGTGTGGACGGAGATAGATTGAGCTAGATTAGGCAGGCAGGTTAGTTAGTTAGTTGCAGTATATATATCAATCAATATTAACAACAACTTTATCAGTTCCCCTCAGCACAGTCTCACCCATGCCCATCAATGCAGGCTCACCTGTGCCCATCAATGCAGCGTGACCTGTGTCCATCATTGCAGCCTCACCGTGCCCATCATTGCAGCCTCACCATGCCCCCATTGCAGCCTCACCGTGCCCCCCATTGCAGCCTCACCGTGCCCCCCATTGCAGCCTCACCTTGCCCAACATTGCAGCCTCACCATGCCAAACATTGCAGACTCCCCGTGCCCCCATTGCAGCCCCACCGTGCCCCCATTGCAGCCTCACCATGCCCAACATTGCAGCCTCACAATGCCAAACATTGCAGACTCACCGTGCCCATCATTGCAGCCTCACCGTGCCCCCATTGCAGCCTCACCGTGCCCCCATTGCAGCCTCACTGTGCCCCCATTGCAGCCTCACCATGCCCAACATTGCAGCCTCACCATGCCCCCCATTGCAGACTCACCATGCCCCCCATTGCAGCCTCATCGAGCCCCCATTGCAGCCTCACCATGCCCAACATTGCAGCCTCACCATGCCCAACATTGCAGACTCCCCGTGCCCATCATTGCAGTCTCACCGTGCCCCCCATTGCAGCCTCACCTTGCCCCCATTGCAGCCTCACCATGCCCAACATTGCAGCCTCACCATGCCCAACATTGCAGCCTCACTGTGCCCCCATTGCAACCTCACCGTGCCCCCATTGCAGCCTCACCGTGCCCCACATTGCAGACTCACCGTGCCCCACATTGCAGACTCACTGTGCCCCCACATTGCAGACTCATTGTGCCCCCACATTGCAGACTCACTGTGCCCCCATTGCAGACTCACCGTGCCCATCATTGCAGCCTCACCGTGCCCCCATTGCAGCCTCACCATGCCCCCATTGCAGCCTCACCGTGCCCCCATTGCAGCCTCACCATGCCCAACATTGCAGCCTCACCATGCCCAACATTGCAGACTCACCGTGCCCCCCATTGCAGCCTCACCATGCCCCCATTGCAGCCTCACCATGCCCAACATTGCAGCCTCACCATGCCCAACATTGCAGACTCACCGTACCCATCATTGCAGCCTCACCGTGCCCCCCATTGCAGCCTCACCTTGCTCCCATTGCAGCCTCACCATGCCCAACATTGCAGCCTCACCATGCCCAACATTGCAGCCTCACCGTGCCCCCATTGCAACCTCACCGTGCCCCCATTGCAGCCTCACTGTGCCCCACATTGCAGACTCACTGTGCCCCACATTGCAGACTCACCGTGCCCCACATTGCAGACTCACTGCGCCCCACATTGCAGACTCATTGTGCCCCCACATTTCAGACTCACTGTGCCCCCATTGCAGACTCACTGTGCCCCACATTGCAGACTCACTGCGCCCCACATTGCAGACTCATTGTGCCCCCACATTTCAGACTCACTGTGCCCCCATTGCAGACTCACTGTGCCCCCATTGCAGACTCACTTTGCCCCACATTGCAGCCTCACTGTGCCCCCATTGCAGACTAACTGTGCCCCCACATTGCAGACTCATTGTGCCCCCCCATTGCAGACTCACTGTGCCCCACATTGCAGCCTCACTGTGCCCCCATTGCAGACTCACTGTGCCCAACATTGCAGCCTCACTGTGCCCCCATTGCAGACTCACTGTGCCCAACATTGCAGCCTCACCAGGGCGGAGGAAAAGAAGAGCCACGGGGTCACCAAGCAGTATAGCACGCTGTTACAGCTTACATTGAAATTGCCTCACTGTGCCCCACATTGCAGACTCACTGTGCCCCACATTGCAGACTCACCGTGCCCCACATTGCAGACTCACTGCGCCCCACATTGCAGACTTATTGTGCCCCCACATTTCAGACTCACTGTGCCCCCATTGCAGACTCACTGTGCCCCCATTGCAGACTCACTGTGCCCCACATTGCAGCCTCACTGTGCCCCCATTGCAGACTAACTGTGCCCCCACATTGCAGACTCATTGTGCCCCCCCATTGCAGACTCACTGTGCCCCACATTGCAGCCTCACTGTGCCCCCATTGCAGACTCACTGTGCCCAACATTGCAGCCTCACTGTGCCCCCATTGCAGACTCACTGTGCCCAACATTGCAGCCTCACCAGGGCGGAGGAAAAGAAGAGCCACGGGGTCACCAAGCAGTATAGCACGCTGTTACAGCTTACATTGAAATTGCCTCCACTCTGCTCACTGCCACACACAGCCCCACCTCCTTCTAACATTGGACCCGCATTCTGTCTATCACTGGCGTGGGGTTAGGAGGAGACGGGGCTGCGTGTGACAGCGAGCAGAACGGAGGCAATTTCAATGTAAGCTGTAACTATATATATACATATATATATATACACACTCTGCATTCAATGTAGCCTATATATTCAGTAAATGCAGGCAGTGTAGTTTATATAGCACAGTGTATTGAAGTGGTTAAGGAGAACCCTGTGCCAACATTTTTTTTTTAATGGCGTGGGGGTCCTCGCCAAAATCTATACAAGGCCCTTCAGGTCTGGTATGGATTTTTCAGGGGAACCCGTGACAACATTTTTTAAAATATGGCATGGGGGGAAATATTGGAATCTGGAAGCCCATTTAAGAAGGGGCCCCAGATGCCAGCCCTCCTCCATGTGAATGAGTAGGGGTATATTGACCCCTATTCATTCACCAAAAAAGTGTAGAAAGTAAATAAAAAACACAGCAATAGTTTTTGACAAGACCGTCATTAAAAAAACAAAAAATAAATGTACCCCGAAGTAGATCCAACAGTAATCACGATGCGCGTCGGTTCCATCGACCTGGAAAAAAAAGAGTTCTGCACCCAACAAAAGCTCCTGCCATCTGACAGCTCCACCGTCTGACATTTCTTAAATAACTATAGTGGCGGGGCCACCTGATGACATCATCATGTCGGGTGCAAAATTCTTTTTTTCCTTTTGGATCGGCAGTAGCGGAGGGCATCATGATTGACATTGGATCTACTTCAGGGGGACATTTAAAAAAAAAATAAAGGACTTGTCAAAAACTGTTTTTATTTACTTTTAACTTTTTAATGTTTTTGGTGAATGGGTAGGGGTATGTACCCCATACTCATTCACATGAGGAGGGGGTCGGGTACTGGGGGCACACTTGTTAAAGGGAGCTTCCAGATTCTGATAAGTCATTCCCTGCTTCATGCCCCATATTGAGAACATGTGGCGTGGTATGGTTCAGGAGGGGGGATGCTTGCTTGCCCTCCCTTCCCTGGCTGCTGGGCTGCCTGCTCGGATAAGGGTCTGGTATGGATTTTATGGAGACCTCATCCCCTTTTTTTTTTAATTTTGCCGTGGGGTTCCCTTAAAATCCATACCAGACCTGAAGAGTCTGGTATGGAATGCAAGCAATTTTTCATTGCTTGCATTCTGTTGTTTACATTTCATCTGTCAACTGACAGCTGATGAGTCATTGGTTAAGGACACGCTGGCCGGCTTCCCGAGTAACTCCTTAACAACCAGCTATTCTTCACACAAAATTTTAATCGGTTGATCATTTTTTAACTGATCCGAATTTTAATTGTTTGGTAAATTTGGAATTTGTTAGAAATTAATAAACTAAACTAAACAGAACGAATTCCGAAATGAATCAAGGAAACAAAATTAGTAACATGACGAATCCATCCAAAACTAAACAAATGTTTCCATTCTGCACATGTCTAACATGCATGCACCTTTCACAGCATCTGCTGTTGTGGGTCTGACCTTTAAAAATGTCTTTATCACTCACTGCAGCGCTTAGGCAAGAATGTAACAGATTTTACACTACAGCAGCTTCTTTAGAGAGTTAGAGTTCTTCATTTCTATTTAGAACAGTCAGAAATTCAGCTTAAAGTGGAAGTCCATCCTAACACTTAAATTCCCCCTCGCAATCATTAATGTGAGCTAAGTTCAGCCTTATGCCTCAAAATGAAAAAAAATCCCATTTTTTTTACCTTTATTTTGCAGTATCCAGTGTCATCACATGACTTCAATTCTACTTCATTCTGAGTCTAAAAGCAGCCAGTGGGTGTGGTTACTGAAAGCTAGTGACATCACTTCCAGGTAGGGGCACTGTTCCTCTGTAGCCAGTGGGCGTATACAGGATGGGAGGAGCTGATCATAGGTTCCTACCCAGTGTTCCCTCATTGTACATCCTAATTCATGACAAAATGAAGAATTAAAAAATAAGCCATCCACACAGGACATGGGGGGGGGACTGTCAGTGTAGCTGGAAGTGCTCTGAGGTCTCAGCTCACAGTCTACAATGATCACTAGGGATGGGCGAACGGTTCGGCCCAAGCATAAGTTCGGGCCAAACTTTGGTTGTTCGGATGTTCTGCGCACACAGAACAATATGCGGTGTCCAGGGCAAATTTGAAAGCTGCCGGAACAAAAGTCTATGGGACACTAACTAAAAATCAAAAGTGCTCATTTTAAAGGCTTATATGCAAGTTATTGTCATAAAAAGTGTTTGGGGGCCTGGGTCTTGCCCCAGGTACATGTGTCAATGCAAATGGCGTAGGGGTCCCCACCAAATCCATACCAGACCCTTATCTGAGCAGGCAACCTGGCAGGTCGTAGGAAAAGAGGGGGGACGAGAGAGCGCCCTCCCCTCCTGAACCGTACCAGGCCACATGCCCTCAACATGGGGAGGGTCCTTTGGTCCTATGTTTCCAAAGTCGCATGACCAGTCACAGCCCATTGATTTTAATGGTACCCATTGCCATCTATGCGATTTCAAAAATCAGAAACTTTGAAAAGGTGCCTGCACTACTTTGATGCAATTTTTGATGCAACTTTGATCCAGAGAGTGTAACGTTGCATCAAAGTCACACTCTAGCCTTAGGCTATGTTTCCACTAGTGCAACTCCAAAGTTGTGCGATTTAGAGTGTGACTTTGAGTGCAGCTTTGATCCAACCTTACACTCTGAATCAAAGTCACATCAAAAGTTGCATCAAAGTAGTGCAGGCACCTTTTCAAAGTCGCTGATTTTCAAAGTCACATTGATGGGAAAGTTTGCCATTGAAATCAATGGGCTGCGACTTGTCATCCGAGTTCGTGTCCAAAGTCGCATGACAAGTTGCACTAATGGAAACGGCCTTAAACTCTACAGAAATCAATCTGTATCCTTCCAAACTTTCAAAAATGTTCCTTTGTACCTTATTTCTTTCATATTTCTTCCCCAGCTCCCTTTGCCATTTACAGAAGCTGGGCGTGTGCCACATCATGCACACAGTGCCATCAGTGCCATCACAGTGCCCATCAGTGCCATCACAGTGCCACACCATGCACTCAGTGCCATCATAGTGCCCATCAATGCCATCACAGTGACATGCAGAAAAACACACGTGGTTTTACACATGTAGAAAATCTGCAGCATGTTGCATTGTAATCTTACAGCTTCTAACAAACATAACATACTTCAACAGCCTGCCCTCCCCCCTCTTTCTCTCTCAGGAGAAGCTGATACCCAAAATGAGGCTATGAAGACAGGTGGAGATCATGTTCTGTGAAGGATAGGAGGGTTGGGGTGGGGCTGAGTGGAGCTGGGCAGGTCTAGGTATGCCTGTCTAAGAACGACCGACAACCTTTTCAGGAAGTGAAAGACAGCTTAGCAAATTCAGATAAAGGGAGAGAGCATTGTCGGTGAAGAACAGGAAGAAGCTGATTGGCTTAGATAAGACTTTCTAAGCTAAATAATCAGCTAGCCAGAAAATAAATAATATCAAAGATAACAATATTTACCATATTTACCATATTATTAATGGGAAAAAAAATTGACTGTACTACCACTTTAACAATTTTAAAATGTTGTCTTAATGAAAAGGAAATAAATTAGAATAAGACATAAGCAACAGTAAAAATAAAAGCATCTTAAAGTAAAAAATACCTAATTAATTAATATCTACCGGTTTCAGCACAGTGCAGCATTCTGATCATGGGAAGATTAGGTTGAAGCTGATGTTGAAGTGTTATGGCTCTCGGAGTGAAAATGTAATCCTCCTTCTTCAGGGTATTAGTTTAAACAAGAAACTCAGTATTCTACATTAAAATAGAGAAAATGATAGCATAAATGTACAAATATATAACATATTGTACATCCAAATATAAAGTGTCAGACAGGATTCATGGAGGGATAGTAAAGGGGAGAGCACTTACATAGACTAGAAGTCACAATTGTTTAAAAACATAGAGGTGCCAAGAGGAGTTGTTTCCAAATTGCTTGAGCCACAGAGTTCAATATGCAGGCATATCTCAAGAACAGGAAAATGCCTGGCCCGTATGTGCTGGTCCAGCTCCCCCATGCCCACACAACACCAACCCGGAGGAGGGGAAGCCAGAGGACCCACTGGGGCCAAAAAGCAAGAAAGGACCCTGAAAGCATGAAATGAATTAATGAATGTAAGGTATTAAAAAATGTGTACAGGTTTTCTTTAAACACTTTTTTCAAAAAAATCTCAAAGTAGCGATAGACCCTCCCATAGGGTACAAAGCTTTAATGCAGTGAAGTATAATAGCCCATTATAAAAAATAGCTTGTTTCACTCCAAAACACGTTGGTTGCAGGAAACACTAGTACGTTATATGTATTCTGATTTGTATGACAACACTGGAATGTTTTTTCTCAACATGTTTTTTTTATTAAATGTTGTGTATTTTTCATATTTCAGTAAATACTTTTCATATTAGAATATACCTTTTTACCATTTTGTGCCTTAAAAGTCACCCACCTGGGATTTTGTTTCATTTCTTGTAAACATTGGATGTGGCACAACAATATGCCCAATTGTAAACCGACTCACCCTTGCTTTTCTTGTACACTGGACAGGGTGATGCAGAGCTGCCCAGTGAACACACCCTTAATGCCATCTATCCTGGGTCATTCTATATTTTCATACGACAATACTCCATAAAACATGCATATCATTTACGAGAATGAAATTAGGCATTGCTAGATATCAAACATGATATATATCTGATTTATATTTCTTACAGGAAGTCTAATCGGTCTTAAAAGACTTGCAAGTAGGGATGAGCCGAACACCCCCCCATCCCGGTTCGGTTCGCAGCAGAACATGCGAACAGGCAATCATTTGTGCGAACACCGTTAAAGTCTATGGGCCGCGAACGTGAAAAATCAAAAGTGCTCATTTTAAAGGCTTATGTGCAAGTTATTGCCATAAAAAATGTTTGGGGACCTGGGTTCTGCCCCAGAGGACATGCATCAATGCAGAAAAAAAGTTTTAAAACAGACGTTTTTTCAGGAGCAGTGATTTTAATAATGTTTAAAGTGAAACAATAAAAATGGCGCCAGAACACTGTAAGCCCTCACAGTTACTCTTGTTGGGCGCAGGAACAACCCTGTGTTGAAATATTATATAAAAAATTGTAATTACATGGCCCTGTTAAACAGGGGCAGAAAACTGGGCCTTGGGTGGTGGTGGTGGTGCCCTAAACCAAAAATATTGTTGGAAACTAGCATCATCAAGATTGAGGAGGAATAGGATAGTCAGCATAGGCAGTCTTCAAGGGATCCATAGAAAATTCAATCAGTTACAACAGCATCAGGTGCTTGATAGCTGCTGATCCAAGACTGATTCATTTTTATGAATGTGAGCCTATCAACGGAGTCTGTGAACAGGCGCACTCTTTGATCCATTACAAACCCTCCAGCAGCACTGAATGTGCGTTCAGAAAACACGCTGGATGCAGGATAGGCCAGTAGCTCAATTGCATATTGAGCAAGTTCTGGCTAGTGGTCCATCCTCAAGACCCAGTAACCCAGTGGATGCTCTGTTGGAAAGGTCTCCAAGTCTGCTTTGCCCCTAGATATTTCTGCACCATATAATGCAGATGCTGGCGATGGTTGCTTGAACCGATCAGACCTTGATGCTGAGGACTGAAAAATAGTTAAAAGGCATTGGTCAGCAGGCCACCTTCTCCACCGCTCTTCCTCTGACTGAACGAAGCCTCAGCAACACATTGTCCAGCACTAGGAAATAGTAACCTCTCAGGGTCTGGAAATGCGTTGCAAAAACCTTTCTTCAAGGCCTCCTGAAGATGTTTCATCCTCTGCTCCCTCTGCAAAGGCAGGGTGAGTTCTCCAACCTTACCCTTGTAGCGTGGTTCAAGAAGGGTTGCCAGCCAGTAATGATCCCTTTCCTTGATACCACGAGTCCTAGGGTCCTTTTGCAGGCTTTGCAGAATCAGGGAGGCCATGCAGTTTAAGTTTGCAGAGGCATTCAATTCTGAGTCCTCTGGGTCACTAAGGATCACATTATCTGTAACTACCTCCTCCCAGCCACATACAACTCCTTGGGTTTCTGGGAACTGAAAATCATCCCTTGAAGACTGCTGCTGAGTGTTATCCTCTACATCCATGCTGACACAATCCTCCTCTTCCTCCTCCTCCTCTTCTTCTTGTGTGTTTGGCGGGCCCGCAGCAATGCTATCTGGATGAAGGGGGCCTTGAGAGGAAAGGAAGTCCTCCTCTTCCTCCCGCTGTTCTGCCTCAAGTGCCCTGTCCATGATTCCCCGAAGCATGTGCTCCAGCAGGAAGACTAGAGAGAAAGTGTCACTGATGCATGCATTGTCACTGCTCACCATCCTTGTGTCCTCTTCAAATGGTGACAGGACAGTGCATGCATCCTTGATCAGTAGCCACTGGCATGGCAAAAAGAAGCCACGCTCCCCTGAAACTGTCCTGGGGTTTAGAATTGTGTATCATGTCTTTTCTGCTAAACGTTTGTACATCATAATGCATCCATTTGTACTTGTCTATTCTTTATTTATCATGTGTTTTTTTGTCTATATATAATAAACGTTATACATTTTTATACAATTTTTGGTATGGTAGTGCGTTCAAAGTCCCACCCTAGGGGGTTTCTCCATTTCCATGTTTATTTTGGATGTGGCACACCTTTATTGTTAGTAGCCTTGTTGGGATATTCCTGTTTCACTGACACTGTCCTGGTGCCATACTCACACAGGTACTCATTGATGACCCTCTGCTGTGTGTGCAGCCGCTGCAGCATTGCCAACATTGAGTTCCACCTGGTGGGCATGTCACAAATCAGGCGGTTTACGGGTAGGTGGACAGGTTGCATTCCCTTTGAATGTCAGCCAGCCGAGCACTGGCATTGTATGACCAGTGGAAATGACCACAGACTTTT